>NW_026000205.1:5753232-5792200 GCF_001458135.2 Marmota marmota marmota
AAAAAAAAGGCAACAAATGAAACTAGACAAGAGATTAAGACTCTTTTTCAAAAGAAAACAACCCAATGATCATATAATTTAAAGAACAGGTAATTGCAATTCCAAATCAAACAAAAAAAAAGGCAACAAAAAATGAAAACTATTAATGCAACCTCACTGTGAGATACAAAATCCTAAGTAAAATAGAAGCAAATGAAATCAAGTAATGCATCAGAATAATGTACAATGACTAATCTGGGTATATGCAGGAATGAGGAAAGAGTTAAATAATGTCATTATAACTTATCAGATTAACAAATATTACACAAGTGCAGAAAGAGATGAAATGGCTTTTGATAAAACTCAGGAGCCAATCCTACCTAGATGTAAGAAACATTTCTTTTTAAGTATTTTTTAGTTGTAATTGGACACAATACCTTTGTTTTATTTATTTTTATGTGGTGCTGAGGATCGAACCCAGGGCCTCTCACGTGCTAAGCCAATGCTCTACTGCTGAGCCACAACCCCAGCCCCTGTAAGAAACATTTTTATTCACAAATAAGAGAAAACATTAGCAGAAGGCAGCCATTTTGAAAGCATGAGGATGCCAGTCCATCAAAGCTAACATCTAGACTTGGTGGCTGAAATTTCTAACTTTAAGAGCCTATTTTGGTTATGATAGCATTTCCTGATGTAGTTAATAAGAATCAGTATTTCCATGGTTAAGTTTGGAATACACTAGTTTAAACAAACTTGAGGGGCTGGGGATGTGGCTCAAGTGGTAGCGTGCTCTCCTGGCATGCGTGAGGCACTGGGTTCGATTCTCAGCACCACATAAAAATAAAATAAAGATATTGTGTCCACCTAAAACTAAAAAAAAAAAAACTTGAACAATTTTCTTTACCAGAATACTCACCAGTTCTTTTTTAAGCTGATGAGGTTCTTTTAATTTTTCCTAAAGAGTTTTTGTAGATGCTACTTCATAAGCCTCTTTAGCGAAAGAATATCCCTTCTTTGTCAAGTATTAGTAAGCATTCTTGAGACATCATTTCAGTGCTATAAGACATCATCTCCACATCTTCTGGTTAACATACAAATATGTACCTTGGGAATGGTGTGGGTGGGGGTAGACTACTAACTGATCAGGAAGGATGGATCCTATTATAACACTCAAGTTTTTACTTTGTGTCAAACGTAATTATTGAAATTGCAGATGTGTAGAATACTAGGTGGTGAGTGAACAAGTGATACCCTTCCTACAGTTTTAATTCAAAGAGTTTCTCATTTGGATGAAGTTTCTGATGTGTTCTATAATATTAACCATGTCTATATGCCTTCCCAGATTTCTTACAGACATACAGTATATTTCATAGCAGTATGAATTCTCTGAAAGCAAGAACTGAATTAAATTCAGATCCTTCCCAGATTCCTTACCATTTTAAAGTATTTCTAACATGTTTTTGTTTTTTTTTTTTGGTACCTGAAATTTAACTCAGGGGCATTTGACCACTGAGCCACATCCCCAGCCATATTTAGTATTTACAGACAGGGTCTCACTGAGTGGCTTAACATCTTGCTTTTGCTGAGGCTGGCTTTGAACTTGTGTTCCTTCTGCCTCAGCCTCCCAAGCCACTAGGATTACAGGCATGCACCACCTCGTCCAGCTTCTAACTTGTTTAACTCTCTGATGTTTACTAGACTTTGTGCCATGAATAAAGATCTTCACGTCTTACATGGAAATGGTTTCACATCAATATAAATTGATGTTCATTAAGATCACACAAAAATCTAAATGTCTTTTCATATTCCTTATATTCAAAATATTTCTCACTAGTATGTATCTGCTGATGACAAGTAAACTGTCTATACACATAAGGAAAAGCTTTTGCATATTCCTTACATTCACAGAGTTTCTTTTTCTTTTTTCCTGCTATATCATTCAAACAATTGAATGAACCCAGGGGTGCTCTACCATTGAGCTACAACCCCAGTCCTTTTTATTTTTTAGTTTGAGGTAGGGTCTTACCAAATTACCCAGGCTGGCCTTCAATTTGAGTTCTTCCTGCCTCAGCCTCCTGAGTAGTTGGGATTACAGGCATGTGCCACCATTGCCTGGCATACATTCGTATGGTTTCTTTCATATGGTTTCTTTGGAGTAAGCTTTCTGCTCATGTTAAGCTGTCCAGTATGAAATATCTGATGTTGAGTAAGCTGAAACCCGCTACCAAAGGCTTTCCCACATTCTCTACATACATAGGATTTCTCACCAGTATGGACTCTCTCGTGTTTAACAAGACTTGAACATGTTTAACAAGTTCTCTCATATCTTTTCAATTACAAGGTTTCTCCAGGATCAATTTTCTTGTCTGAGCAAGTTGTCCACATAAAGGCCTCCCCACATCTTTATATCTACAGGGTTTGTTGTTACCATGAGTTCTCTCAAGTTGATCCAAGTTTGCACTATGAGTAAAGGTCTCCCCAAATTCCTCATGTTGATAAAGTTTCTCACTGGAATGAAATTGCTCATGAACCTGAAGTTGATAGCCACTACCAAAGGCTTTCCCACATTCTTTACATTCATAGGATTTCTCACCAGTATGGACTCTCTCATGTTTAACAAGACTTGAACCCCAGCTAAAGGCCTTTCCACATTGCTTACATTTGAAAGGTTTCTCACCAGTATGGGTCCTCTGATGTTGAGTAAGATGATAGCCACGACTGAAGGCTTTCCCACATTCTTTGCACTGATAAGGCTTCTCACCAGTATGAATTCTCTCATGTTGAACAAGACTTGATCCACAATTAAAGGTCTTCCCACATTCCTTACAGTGGTAGAGCTTCTTGCCAGTATGAAATATCTGATGTTGAGTAAGCTGATACCTGCTACCAAAGGCTTTCCCACATTCTCTACATACATAGGATTTCTCACCAGTATGGACTCTCTCGTGTTTAACAAGACTTGAACCCCAACTAAAGGCCTTTCCACATTCCTTACATTTGAAAGGTTTCTCACCAGTATGGATCTTCTGATGTTGAGTAAGACGATAACCACGACTGAAGGCTTTCCCACATTCTTTGCATTCATAAGGCTTCTCACCTGTATGGATTCTCTCATGTTGAACAAGACTTGATCCACAATTAAAGGTCTTCCCACATTCATTACATTGGTAGGGTTTCTTACCAGTGTGAAATATTTGATGTCGAGTGAGCTGATAACCCCAACAAAAAGCCTTTCCACAAACATTGCATTCATAAGGTTTCTTACCAGTATGGATTTTCTGATGCTGAGTTAGTTGATAGCCACGGCTGAAGGCCTTCCCACATTCTTTACATTTATAAGGTTTCTCACCTGTATGAATTATCTCATGTTTAGCAAGGCTTGAACCCCAAAAAAACGCCTTCCCACACTCCTTACATTCATAAGACTTCACACCAATATGAATTTTCTGATGTTGAGTAAGGTGATAGCCACAACTGAAGGCTTTCCCACATTCTTTACATTCATAGGGCTTCTCCCCAGTATGGATTCTCTCATGTTTAACAAGGCTGGATCCCCAACTGAAGGTCTTGCCACATTCTTTACATTCATAGGGTTTCTCACCAGTATGAAATCTCTGATGCACACTCAGTTGATAGGCACTAAAAAGGTTTTTCCCGCATTTTTTACATTCAAAGCGTTTTTCAGTTATATGAGTTCTCTCATGTTGAACAAGTTTTGAGCCATGACTACAAGTCTTTCCACATTCCTTACAAACACATGGTTTCTCTCTATCATGAATTCTTTCCTGTTGAATGAGAGATTTATTTTTTCTGTATGTGAGTATTTTTTCATAGCTGATAATCATTTGACTTAAGTATCCCCCTTGATGTGTCTGTAGTCCTTCAAATTTGTTTTTGCACTTCCAATTATTTCTGAAAATGGATGCCTCAAGGCCCAGGGTTTTACTTTCTTCCTTTGTATCCCAGCGGGAAAATTTTATTTCAAAAATGTCCTTTTCTGAAAATATATTTTTGGTCTCATATATTGAGTCCAAATCTGAAAGGAAAAAAAAAACAACACATCTCTTTATTTCCTTTACCAGAAAAACAAAAACTTCTATAGTGCAGAAGGGGATTTGGGAGGGATCTAAGATAATACTTTCCATAAGTAAACTGGATTAGGAGACTTACTGAACTTACTCCTGAGAATCAAGGTTATCCCTTTTTAAACAAATTATTTTTATTTTTCAGCTCTTGTGATCTTAATGATCTGATAGTTTTGGGGAGAATTCAGAGATCACATTGAGAAGCCATGCAGATAGTCTCTTAAACCAAAATGTGAGCTTCCATCAGTCAAGCCCTTATGTTCCTGGGTGTGGTTATCCAATGTCCATTGCTAGGCATGAATTGTGATCTTGCCATGGAATAGGGTGTGGCTCAAATTTTGATTACAGACACCAAAATCCACAGTCAATGACTCGTGCCAAGTATAAGGTATAGAAAGTGACACAATAATTTCCTGTGAATCAGCTACATTGGGCTCTATGACCCAGTATGCACATAAGCCAATTAGAAAGTAGAGATCATTCCTTATCTCCTAATAAATTGCACACAAATAATCAAACAGTATATCAGGTTTGGAAATTCAGGCAACAAATTCTGAAGTGAATATAGTCTTTCAGGAGATTTTGGCAAGAGGAAAACAAAACAATCTAGATGTTACTGAAAACTTTGACCAGGTTATACAAAACATAATCAGCTGAAGTTCCTAATAGTAAGAATTTGATCACCATGTAGATTCATAGTGATTTACCACACTGCTAGACTGCCCTGACCATATAGTTGGCAAAATGTTCTTCATCAGTCTTTTTTTTTGGTAGTTGGACACAATACCATTTATTTATTTATTTGTTTGTTTATTTTATTTATTTATTTTTATGTGGTGCTGAGGATCAAACCCAGGGCCTCGCACATGCTAGGCGAGTGCTCTACCACCGAGCCACAACCCCAGCCCTCTTCATCAGTCTTTACATCACTGGTATCTCCTCAAAGAAATAATGCCTTTGTATATGCTCTGATTTAAATGAAATATCTGCAAGCACAAAACAACAACTCTAGAGCATTCATCATTTTATATGTATATGCACTATTTTTCTTAACTCCCAGGCATATCCAACAAAGTGGCAGCCTTTCATTCAGGATAATTTAGAACTACAGTAGCCATTTTTAGCAGATTTTAAATTTTAACATGCTTCTTCAATTCCATATAGCTCTAGAATACAAAGGAGAAAATTTTTTAAATTTTTAAAATCTAAGGAGCTACATTTATAGAGACTAACAAGTGCTTAAATAAACTTTTAAAAATATAATTCAATAATTATTTTATTTTATTTATTTTTAATTTTTATAATTTATTTATTGCCATTGTATCAATATGATTGATTTTCATTCTGCAAAACTGGGATTGTGAACCCTCAGGTAGGGCAATCATCAGAACCCAGTCATGATGGAAGGTGGGTGGGAAGACAATCCTCAGGTAATCTGGCTGGGATCCACTGGCACCCAACCAGCTCACCATCTCCTAGACACAACGGAGACTGAGAAAGACACAGGGACACAAAAGATTTGGGCCTCAAGCTTGAGCCCTTCTTTCTCCCCAGTACACTAGAGTGTTCCCAGGGTTCATGTCTGCCCTTCCCAATCCCCTACTGTTGATATAATGGCCTTGGGGAAAAGCCAGATATAACAGGTGCTGTTGGCCTCTTCCTAGTGAGTCTGGTGGGAGGTGTCCACACCTGTGCCCTTACTTGCGATACTTTACCTATGTAGTCCCCAGTGGTGCCTGCAGCTGAGCAGATAACAGAGGAATGGCAGGGAGCACAGGGTAGCAGAAGGGACAGAGATGTGTCCTAGGCCCTCTTTCTGGACCAGGTGCTGGGGCCATGGCCCAACTTGAAACAATTTTTTAAGACAGAAAAAATTGACTCCCAGTGTTTAAAGTGTTATAGATCTTTAAGAAAATCTTTGATGCTTGCTAGAGCTATATCTAAGGAAAAGGGGTTTGATTCCCAGTTAAAGTAATAGCTCTGTTTATAAGATTAAAAAAAAAGCATTGCTATTAGGTTTTTAAAGTTTGTAAAACAACTTCAAAAGTTTATGTGCTAGGGCTGGGGATGTGGCTCAAGCGGTAGCGCGCTCGCCTGGCATGCGTGCGGCCCGGGTTCCATCCTCAGCACCACATACTAACAAAGATGTTGTGTCTGCTGAAAACTAAAAAATAAATATTAAAAAATTCTCTCTCTTTCTCTAAAAAAAAAAAAAAGAGAGAATCCAAGAATATTATCAGAATGAAAAAAGCCTATCACAATATCAAGGTGTAAGAGTTCTATTATAAAAAAAAAGTTTATGTGCTATGTAGATTTTTCTATATATGTCGTACTCATTAGATAAGTAGAGTTTGGCAAACTTTTTCTGTAAAACACCATACAGTCCCAACTACTCAACTCTACCCTCTTACCAAGAAAGCAGCCACAGATGTTATATAAACATAAATAGGCATGGCATATCCCAATTCCCCTTGAATTACAAAAACAGGTAGTTTGGGCTTCCAGGACCATTCTTTGCCAAACTCTGAGATGAAGCTAATGTTGCTTTCATAAATATTTACAATGACAAAAATGCATGCTCAATTAAATTTATATTTATTTAAACTAAGCCAGATTTGCATGAAAGGATTGATTCTGATAATGTCAGATAATGCTGCAAATTATGCAAATCTACATATTTACTTTAATTAAATAATTTTAAAGCCAGGCATGGTGGTACATGCTTTTTATTCCAGTAGCTCAGGAGGCTGAGGCCTAAATATGACAAGTTCAAAACCAACCTCATTAACTTAGCAAGGACCTGGGTAACTTAGTGAGACCCTGTCTCAAACAACAAAAAGGGCTGGGATGTGGTTCAGTGGTTAAGCACCCCTGGGTTCATTCCCTGGCACAAAAAACAAACTAACTACATAAATAAATAAATTATAAGTTCTCTAACACACTCAGTGACAATGATCTTGACAGTAAATAATTTTTGGACATAATTAGTTTCTAAGAAGCTATTCATAAAACAGAGCAAATACTTTAAGTTATAGTTCAGTTAAGTTTACTTATTTCTTGACTATTTTAAAACACATTTTCACTCAACTAAACTCAAACATCAACATCAATGGTGAGGATCAATGATGCCACACATCATCTTACAAAACACTAATACTGCTAACTGTATTTTTTAAAATAGTTTTAGTTGTAGATGAACACAATACTTTCATTTTATTTGTTTTTATTTTTACGTGGTTCTGAGGATCAAACCCAGTGGCTCAAATGTTCGAGGCAAGTGCTCCACATCTGAGCCACAACCCCAGCCCCTGCCAACTTTATTTTAAGATGGAAAAGTAAAGCTTTAAGTACTGTCATTCAGATGTTATAACAATATTAGTGTGGTTAAATGCATCAGAAATGCCATGTCATGTCATCATGTAAGAAAGGAGCAACAAAAGCATGAAATGACACAAAAAGAACTAATAGCAAAAGGAAAACGACCTTGGGATAAACTGTCCCTCTCTGTAAGAGGAAAGTCCTTTTCTTTTCTTTTCTTCAAAAAAACTTAACTTTGCCACACCTCTGTGTATAATTTAGATTTCAAGACACTGATTTTCATGTTTTTAGCTACCTCCTACCACACATCTAAGCTATTTTTGAACAGGATAGGACAGAATATTTTACTATTCCAGACTGTGTCTCTATTCAAGAAAGCTTTCCCTGAACATCTTATCAAAAGTATCCCCATTGCTTTCTATTCCTTTATACTGTTTACCTTTCCTGAACAACATGACTAATTACAGAATAGTATTTATTTAGTTGCTTACTTATTTGTGTTCCTGCCCCACTATAAGGTAAATGGCATGAAAGTGGGCAAGTTCTCAATCCTGTTCATGACTGTATTGATAGAGTCCCATGCAATGCCTGGCTAAGAGTGGGTACTCAATACGATATTTGCAGAATTTATAAATGAATACATATCTTCACTTCTCACTTAGACGCACAACTAAATTCAACATACAGGTAAAATGGTTGCACCAGTATAAATAGAATACTTTCCTCATTGAAATAGGCAGGAAATATGAAAAGACAACAAAAACAGGTAAATGGGATGAAGATGATATTCTAGGCTGGGGGTGCAGCTAAGTGGAATAACACTTGCCCAGCATATGCAAGGCCCTGGGTTCTGCAGTGGAAAGAGAAAAAAAGAAGTGACATTCCTTTGGTAGCCCAAACTGAGATTTCTGTTTCATCCTAAGTCTCAGGTCTTCACTCCATGGGTCTTGGTCCTTCACAGGGAACTTCCCAAGCCCCATACCAGGTGCTCCTTCTTCTCTGTGACCTGAGAGGATGTTCCCTGCCTCTGCCTTGCCTTGCCTCTCCTGGGTTCCAACTGCTTGTCCTCCCTCTCACACCATCCAGGGCTCTTCCCTTTCTCTAATAAATGTAGTCATATCTGCCTTAGGAACAGAGTGTCTGCTTGCAAGAAAATAAATGCCTAATAGTGTAGACATTTTCTTAGCTCAAAAAATTTAGTGAAATTTACAACAACGGTAAAATACAGTACTGGTAAGTACTTCAGAGAAGAGAAAATGACCTTGTTTTAGACTCATTCAAGGCTCTGCCTCTAGAGAAAATAGATAGTGGTTGAGAACATATACCTTAGAACCTGCCACTGACTTCTACCAGCTCTGTGACCTTGGCAAGTCGTTTCAAATGTATGTGCCTCTGTATTCTCAACCAAAAATGGGGACAGATGGTACCTGAAGCTGTCATAAGGGTTAAATAATGTATTTATACTGCTTAGAACAGAGCCTGGTATATAGTAAAGCATAGTGCTATTAATATTAGCACATGATTATTGTTATTTTGCTAAGAGGAAAACCAACACATCTCATGAGACATTTTTAGGATTTAACAAAATGTTCAACGCAAAGTTCATAGGTTTGAACTTTGAACTTAAAATCTTTTGTAAGTAATGTGTTTACTATTAAATGAATTCTATTCATTGAATCTTCCCCTAAATAAAGTGCAGAGGCTCTCAAAAGTCAGAGTATATCAGGTCTCTCTTTCTAGCTGTTTTCCTTGTATGTGAGTCAGAAAATAACCAAGAGCAGCACTTCTCACCTGAATGTGTGAGGATAACTGGGCAGATCTCATGTAAAGGCAGATTCTGTTGGCAGGTCAGGGTTAGGACCTGACATGCTGCATTCTGACCAGCCCCAGAAGAAGCTGATGCTTTTTGCGTAGGAGTTCACAACAAAAAGATAAAACTTAATGCCCACCAACCAAACCATGACATTGAAGCTCAGAAAACCATCTATAATTCTCACAAAAAACCAACACATCTCCCTATCATCTGGCTCCTACTGATCTCCCTTACGAATTTCTTGGTCCTCTCTCCTTCACTAACTTTGTTCTGGCTTTCTTACGGTTCCTCAAACAAAAGAACCACACTTTGAGGAGGGAGAACCACATCTACAGAGAGTCTGGAAGTAAACACAGCATGTGACCTGGTTTCTCTGACCATGGTGTATGGAATGAATGTCCTCCAATGCAAACCAAGCCCCTTGGTCATTGAAGAAGAGAGGCAACTGCAGGGAAAGCCAGAGGAAGTTGTGAAGCTCACTGAGGGATGGGGAAATCAAGGTGCTTAATGAGCCCATCTCTAACCCAACAAAGTATTGAAACATTCTTGGAATTCATCTGTGTTCTTTGAAGATAGCTCTATAATTTCCTGTGGAGAAAGGTGATGTTGCAGAGAAGAGATTCTAAATTATTTCAGGCAGTTGACCTTACCCAGTGACACCCAGTTACTATAGTTCTCCAACATCACATCCATGTACAAGTCCCTCTGAGCCGGGTCCAGGCACTCCCATTCCTCTTGAGAGAAATCGATGGCCACATCCCTGAATGTCACCAATTCCTGAAACTAAAAACCCACGTATTACTTGGAAAATATATCAATCAAGTAAGTCTGGAAGCCTATGATATAGCTAGGGAAAAATAAGAAAACCAGGGCAACCAAAGCAGAACATCAATATTCTAGAATGATCCTCTTATAGCAGAAAAAAAAAAAAAACTTCCTAGATGCAGTAAAATAACTCAGCTATCAAGATCTATCTGGAAATATATAAATAATCACAGTTTCTCCTCTATTAAATAAAAATTGAGTGTGTATACATGTACTTACAACCTATAAATTCCTTATAGATGTGAAGTGCTAGCCATCTTTTCCTTTTAAGGAATATGAAAAAAAATTCACAAAAACTTTTCAAGCATACTCACAAATGTACTCTAAATCTCTGAATTAGAAAAGTGATTTCCACTAAGTTAAGGATTATTGTCAAGTCTCAAGTAAATCATCCTGTTAGATTACATCTAAGATGTATGACTGAGCACACAGGAAATGTTGAATATTAGATTCAATAAATAAGACATTGATTGGAAAAGGGAGAGGCACTGAGGCTGGACACTGGGCTATTTAACACCATCTTGACTGGAACAAAAGGGCTTGAGAAGTGGGTTCAGGGTTGGAGTTCTGTTAGGTAGAAAGCTTTAGGGTACAAGGGAAAAATTCATGTGACCAAAAAAATCAGAATATTTCAAGAAGAGAAAAATACCAACTTACATCAGTCATGGTTTTAGAATTGTGAGAGCTAATTAATGATCCATTGATTCCCCTATTGGTGAAGCACAGGATCCAGAAAAGCCAGAACTGGGGAAGTAAAAAGAAGAGTTAGACCAGCTGTGCCTAAGTGAGCCCATCCTGACGTAAGCTGCCATAAGCTTTAATCTCCTTCATGACTACTTCTACCCACACGCCACATGCTATTTATGGAACCTAAACTCTAGTCCCAAAGAGCCCCCAAGGCTCTTCAGTAGGAAGGTTTCCAGCAGCACCTGGTTCTAGGGATGCTAATCTGGACCTGTGATTAGGCTACTCAGTCCTGCCCAGAGCAGATCTTCCTTCCACCATTCCCACCCCTCCAGGCTGAGAAGGGGCCTCTTGGTACAAACTAGAACCTCCTTCATAGGCTCAGGACTAAAAAAAGTTAGTCAAAACTCAGGAGCTAGACAGCAAGGACAAGGAATTGTTCAGGAGCCAAAAAGTTGACTTTTTGAGGCATACAGAACGTTCATGATATGAAATTGATAAATTTTTCTAATCAAGATAGACTGTCAATAGAAAAAATAGGTTATAGGATATACAGTATGATTACATTTATACAATACAAACATATATCAATAGAGAAAGACAATAAGTTGTCAATAAATGAAAACAATTTGGAAAGTTACACATCTGTATATTAATAATGTTTTCATAGTGATCATTAGATTCTTTTTGTTTAGATATTCTGCTTAATTGTTGTAACCCTGGTTGTGTACTATGTTAACTCCATGATTTACACATATGCCCATGTTCTGCCTAGAAAAGTGGCTGAATTCCCCCAAGCAATCTTTTTCATCTAATAAACTATGTCCTTTGATTAAAAAAAAAAAAGGTTTGCCCTAGAGACAATAGGAGGTCAAATAAGGTTTATTGTTGCTGTTTTTAACTCGGGCACTAACATGAAAAGATCTGCACTTTTTTGCAAAAATAGGTATGTTTAATCTGGCTTAAACATTGCATAATGTGTACATGTATTAAAACATCACATGGTTAATATGTACAATTATTAGGAGCTGTGGCTCAGCAGTAGAGCACTTGTTTAGCATGTGCAAGGCCCTGGGTTCAATCCTCAGTCCCACGTAAAGTAAAATAAACACATTATGTTTACCTACAACTAAAAAATAAACATATATATATTTTTTAAATATGTACAATTATTATATTTTTACTGATGCATTATAGTCACACGTAATAGTGGGATTCATGATGCCACAGTGATACAAGCACATGACATAATTTGCTCAATCTCCTTCCCTAGTACCTTCCCTACCCCTCCTCTCCTTCCTCTCCCTGACCCACTTGTTCTACTCTACTGATCTCCTTCTATGATTATTGTTATTATTTTCATTAGTACATTATCACTATATATATATATACGCTGGATTCATTGTAATATATTTGTACATGGACATAGCATAATTTGGTAGATTTAGTTCCCCAGTGCATCCCCACACCCTCTCCTCCTCCCTCCCTCTCTATCCCCTTCCTCTACTCTATTGGTCACCCTTCTCTTTGCACGAGATCCCCTTTTTTATTCCCACCCCCCACCCCATTCTCTAGCTTCCACATATGAGATAAATCATTCAATCTTTGATTTTCTGGTCCCCAAGCAATGTTATAGAATGATGAGATCTTGATCCTGTGTCCTTTTGTGTCTTCTTGACAGACCAGTTTATACATCTGAACCTATCTTAGACATGACAGTCTCTAGATAAATGCCAAACTGGTTGAGTCCGAGTAGATTCAATTTGCAGCTACCATTAGTAGACTAAAAACTAAAAAAGTATAAGGCTTACAGAAAAATTCCATTTGCCTCCATAAAGTTGGTTATGATCTAACAGTGTTACCTACAGTTACCTTCTGGAGAGTTCCTAAGGCAGATCACCTGTACTGCTATTGGCCTTTGTTGCTAGCTGTCTTACACTTATTCTAAGCATGTTATGCTCCCAAGTATTACTATCACAGGGTCTTGTATTGGGGACAAATTTTTACCCACAATTCCACTTCTAGAAATGTAACTGTAAGAAATAGCCAGTGAAGTACTCAGGATATATACACAAAGTCATTCAACCAAAAATAGTTTCAGAAACCCAAGAATTAGAAGCTATCTTAATAGTAAGCTGAAGGCTTAATAACTATGACCCCTTATACTCTCATTAGTTAGGATGATACTGGCTAATATTAATTGATGAAGAAAGACATGCATGACCAAGTCCTTATTGAGGTAGGCCACTTTGTAGCATAATGTTGATCACATATATATGTTGAAATTAAGATAAAGGCTCTGGTGTCAGACACTCTCAGAATATGAACCTGAGCTTGATGGTTACCAATTTCCAATTATCAATGTACCTCTGTTTCCTCATCAATAAATGAGGGATGAGAACAGTGTCTACTACAGATAGCTGCATTGAAGATTAAGTCATAAAATCCATACAAAATTCTGAATTGCATATAATAATTGCTTAAATATAAGCTTTAGCCATTATTATTAAAGATGAGGGATATTACTAGCCCTTATCCCATTATAATAAAAAAAGAGACCTTAGACCACTATTTCCATTTTCCCCACTGTAAAAACGTGTGCTTCTCAGGTCTGGTTTTTTTGTTTTGTTTTGTTTTGTAATGCTTATTAAAATTTTAAAGGTCAGCCTTGAGCCCACTATTTTTCCTAAATAATAATATGAGCAAAACAAGTTCTCAGGAAATATACCTTCCTCCCAGAAGATCAAAAAGATGGCTCATGAAATACAACCTGGGGGCTGGGAATGTGGCTCAGTGATAGAGCACTTGCCTAGCATGTGCTCCCACTCCTAGGTTCAATTCCCAGCACCACAATAAAATAAAATATGACCTGATTAGTTGTCAAGTAAAAACTTAACCAGAGGTTCAATCTTGTTCTACCATGCAAATTTGGGTTTACTTGAATATTTACAACTGTGTCCTTCTTACCTTACCTTCTATTATTAATATCTATCCTTAAACATTTTATTTTTGTAAAATAACTTAATGTTGGAGATTATTGCTATGTGGAAGTAACCCTTAAAATAATTCCCAAACATCTGTGTTGCCTTGGTAACTAATTTTTTCTTCTTCACATAATTATTACTTTTAAAAAATATATATATTTTGTTTTAGTTGTAATTGGACACAATACTTTTTTATTTTATTTTAATATGGTGCTGAGGATCGAACCCAGCATCCTGCACATGCTAAGCGAGCACTCTACCATTGAGCCACAACCCCAGCCCAAATTATTACTTTTTTGAAGGGTGGGAGGTACCAGGGATTGAACTCAGGGGCACTTGACCACTGAGCCACATCCCCATCCCTGTTTTGTATTTTATTTAGAGACAGGGTCTCACTGAGTTGCTTAGTGCCTCGAATTTTGCTGAGGCTGGCTTTGAATTCATGATCCTTGTGTCTCAGCCTCCGGAGCTGCTGGGATTACAGGTATGCACCACTGCGCCTGGTGTATTATTACTTTTTAATAAACAATGCAGTAGATTAAAGATAATCACGTATTCCATCTTGTATTCCCATTAAGGAGCTCTCAATGGAACGCCTGTTCTGAAGGAAACTGACTCCATAATATAAGGCTACACTGAAATGACCAAACAGAAATACCAACCCACATGGAGACACTCAGGAGCCTGGTAATTTTTAAATGGTATTTCTATAATCCTAAGTGTTGTAAGTACCTGAAGGTTTTCAAATAAGAAAGGAATCACTGATGCTTCCTCCCCCGTCCCTCTCTTTCTCTTTATTATACAGTTAAAATAAAACCAACATCTGGGTTAGATTTCTTTTTTAAGCTAAAATATAAATAGCCTTCAACTCATTTATTCACCAATTACTGTGATTTTATTCTGTGAAACAAAACCAGACATAAGCTCATAGGAAAAAAGATTTGAATAAAAATACAATAAAATATTAAGAATGATTAACTCTAGAGACATAATTTTAATTTCTTTCTCAGAGATCTCTATCTCCTGGATTATTATTTTTTTTCATTAATCCATAATGAGACATATAAAGACATTTCCAAAGGTAATAAACTGAATGATAGAAGAAGTATATTCAGTCATTAAAGGAACTAAAACAGCACTAACACTGAAAATCAGTGAAACAAATTATACCTACCAGCTCTTGAGCCTCCTGTAGCTGTCCCTCATCAATACAATGACACGTTCACTGTCAAAATGAAGTAGGTAAGCCACCTTCAAAGTCTGTGTAACAAAATACATGCACATAAACAGAATAGTATTTGGTACACAATAGATGCTCAATAAATGTGACTATACCTCTGTCTTTCACTGGATTACTAATTAAAATAACTTTTGGATATGGTAGATTAAAGATAGTCTTTTAAAACCCTGATTTAGTGAATGGTATTCAAATATAACTTATATTCTTGAGTACTTTTATTCATGATTATAATGATTACTTAATATTATATCATTTATATTTTTCCTTCTTACTGATTATTTATAAACATAATTTTTGCTAGGTGCATAATATTTTATCACAAGATATACTGCTTTTTACTTAACTATTTCCATATTAAAGGACACAAATTTTATATATGGTCCTTCCTAGCTCCCAGAGTCTTTGTTCCAACACAGCCAGATATTTTTGCACATTTGACAGTCTCGTGAAATTATAGACATGTTTTCCCACTTACAAAAACACATTTACAAATACTTAGAAAAAAATTGGTCTTAATTTTGAAAGGTTTATGGTCACCAGGAACCTTATCAATGGAATAAGAAACCCTCAGTCTAAGATTTCCTGTCTTAGAGCATTTGAGCTTCTGGCAACTTTTTTAACTTGCAAGCACTCATCATGATCAACTTCTTATTTCTGTTGTTCCTGATCTATAACAAGTTGATGGAGAATGATCTAGAGTCATAATTTTCAATATTCAGTAAACTCATATCATGGGGCAGACTCTGTTCTAAAAAGCTTTACACATATTAACTCATTTGACATCCTTACAACCCCATAAAGTAGATATTATTTTGTCTGAATTTTGTAGATGTGTCAGTCATAATCAACTGGGCTCCAAGAAATGCTCCAAACAGGTGAATAGATAAGAGCTGACTCAATTGTCCAGAAGTCCATGCAGCTAACAACATGCAGAACCGGGATCTGATTACAGATAGTCTGGATCCATACCCTTACTCTTACCACAACACAATACTGTCTCTCACAAATCACAAAAGCTGAACCTGAAACAACTCATGTTTGACAACATTACAGATTTTTACTTACAGATTATTTGAAAGTCCCTACCCTTGTTGGTGCAAACCGTAAATCCCTGTACTCAAAGCTCAATCATGTTTGTACTCCTAAAAACAGACAATATTGTCACTTATTGGCTGAAATCTTGCCTTCCTTTAAAACCCTCCTACCTTGCCTTACCTTAAATCATAACTGTGGAAAAGATTTTTTTTTTAAGTTTGTACACGGTACCAGTATTTGAATGGTACTCATATTCTAAAATAAAGCTCTAACATGAATCTCCAGGAGGTATATTTCTGTAACGTTAGAATTCACTAAAAGAGTTAAACAGATGGCTAATAAAACAGATGGCTAAAGATCAGGGGACTGTGTGTATGCACATGGTGGGTAACTGTCCAGAAGGGAGACTCAGACTGACAATACTAGTCAAGATATTTCCAGCTAAGTAAAGTAAATGTTCTTTTAATTAAGCAAAAGTAATAATATGAAAAAGAAAGAAAATGCAAAGTCATCTGAATCTTGATTTCTAAATATGCAAAAAATTCTCTTTCTTCCTCCCCCAGTACTTTTTAGGAACCTGGCAACACTGGTCAAAAATCAGGAATCATAATAAGACACTAGCATTTCTCCAAGCACAAACTGAAAAAGAAAAAAAAAAAAGCAAAACAACTTCGAGAGCCACATCTGCCTTCATCCACACAATTAAAAGGGAGACTGGAGTCTTATCTCTGAGTTGATAGGAATTCTCAGGATAGAGGTCTGCTTGCAAGCAGCTCTGATATATGTAGCTGGTACCTAAAGAGCTCCTGGAGCACCTCTTTTAGGATCCTACCTCCAGGACTTCCCTATCATATCTTTCCAGGAGCCTGTCACGTGGTCACCTGCAGAACTAAGTCTCTTTTCAAGGACTCAGACTTTCTTGTGGTCATTTATCTGTAACAGGCTCAAAGACAGCCTAAAGATAACCTAGAGCACGTGGCCAAAGTAAACCAGACCTTCGAATAAGATCACACCCCGTCGCACTCACCATCACGGAGTCACCTTTCAGCCCTGTCACGCCGTCTGTCACACACCATCCAGTTCAGCTGCTCGCGTGCACGCAGGCTTGAGGCTCTGGACACAACAAGCTGTCCCGGCCTTTTTACTTCCAGCAACTCCCGGGTGTCACCCGCACCCTCGCTGCCAGTTCAGATCCGACTCCGCTACAGCTCGCTGAGCCCTCCCAGTCACCCGGAGCTGATTTACTTCCTCGGACGCGACCGACTCAGCACGCAGAGTCCGAGAACCTTATGGGCACTGGAAAGGGACCCTGAGACCGAGGTTAGTGTGGACATGAAGGCTTATGGGAAATTAGAACCGGGAAACCCTCGCAGGCTGGGAATTGGATCATAAACTTGTTCTCGGCAAGGAGACTCACCCCGCCCCCAAAAGCTCTATGCCCCGGAGACTTCTGGGCAATGTAGTCCGCAGCCTGAGCGCCCCCGGAAGTTGGAGCGCGGGCGGCAGGAATGCTCCCGGCATGCAATTCGGCTGGCTTGTGAGAGCGCTTGTCCCGAGTCCTTGCCGGTGAGTTGTTCCGGGTTCGGGCGAGCCTCACGGCTCCGTGGTCTTTGATGTGGTTGAGAGAAGCCAAATGTTCCCAGCAAGGGCTGAGGAAGGCATTCTGGAGTCCAGAGCGGGTAGAGATGGGAATGGGGGCGTCCGAGGACTTAGGGCTGAGTGAAGTCCAAGGGAATGGCCTGAGGGAGACCTCGAGATTACCTGGGGGCCTTAGATTACCTGCCGCGGTGCCTGGCGGTTGAACAGATGGCTGTGTCATGGCCTGAGCTGGTGAATTCGCTGTCGGGACCCTGTGTGGAATTACGTTAATGGTTAGTGTCTGAGCTCCCGCCCTTGTGAGTCGGCTTCTTTCGGGGTTAGAGATCACGTCCCGCTGGTGGAAGGTCACACCGGGGTCGTGAATGAATGCAATGACTGGGGGTTTGTGCGACGGTCTCTAGGACTGAGAGACTTGAAGAGATCTGTAAGATTCTTTCTGTTAATATCTGTAACCAAAGATGACTTCAGTATTTGTGAGATTTTTTTTTAATTTAGTTTTTAGTTTTAGGTGGACACAATATCTTTATTTTTTATGTGGTGCTGAGGATCGAACCCAGTGCCTCATGCATGCTAGGCGAGCACTCTACCACTGAGCCACAACCCCAGCCCCTGTGAGATGTTTTTTTAAGTAGACATTTCTTGGTCTGCATACCATGGTGACCATGAAAATGGATCACTGTCCAGCTGTGATTTTTTAAAAAAACTGTTCAATGTTATCTAATTTGGTATGAATTTAATTACCTGACTATTGGCCACTATGTGGAAAACTGTGGTTGTGTGTTGTGATTGTGAGCGGCAATAAACTGCGGTTACATTATCTGTAAAATATATTGGGTTATTACAATTTAAAAAATTTTTTTAGTTTTTAATGGACCTTTACTTATTTATATGTGATGTCAAGAGTCAAACCCAGTGCTTCACACATGCTAGGCAAGGGCTCTACCACTGAACTATGACCCCAGCCCAGTTACTTTGTGTGTGTGTGTGTGTGTGTGTGTTTTACTGGGGATTGAACCCAGGACCTTGCAGATACAAGGCAAGCACTCTACCAACTGAGCTATACCTTAGCCCTTTTAAAAGATCCAATCTAACTAGTCCCTCTGAAGTGTGCAAAGGTGGAGAAAGAGTAAAGAAGGAAGCTCACACATAGGAAGTAAGAGTTCATTCGGCCACTGAGCCACATCCCCAGCCCTAATTTGTATTTTTACTTAGAGACAGGGTCTCACTGAATTGCATAGTGCCTCGCCATTAAAAGCTGACTTTGAACTTGGGATCCTCCTGTTTCCGCCTCCAGAGCCACTGGGATTATAGGCGTGTGCACCTGGCTACATCTTACTGTAGCATCAAGTTTAAGATGCAGAAAAAGATTTGCAGTTTATCTGGTATTATTTAGATATGTATTATGAATCAAAGATGTTTTCTGGAAAGAGTGCAAATCAGTATATATGGGAAGCCGTTCTCGCACGTGATTGGTCTACCTCCCTGACTGGGTGTCAGGCGTTCAGACCAGCTGTGTCAGAGCCTTCCCCACCCTTTCCAGGTGGGAGGGCTTGTCCCTGTGGGGGTGTGACTGACCATTGACCTGGAAACCAATCATTGACCCTGACCTTGGAATGCTGTCCCCCTCGACCTTCATTGGATGGAATTTTCCCCTGAATTTTTTGTTCCCCAATAAAAGCCCACTCTCTGGCATGCTTCTTCCTCTTTCCTGCTGGTCTCTTGTGTAAACCTCGTTACCGCCAGGTGGCTGGAGGCAGGAGCCGGGAGAAGCCGTCTCTTACCTGGGCAAGAAAAAGGTAAATTGATTATGTATGTTTATTTTGATCTCACTAGTTAACTTCTATGTTTGGAACCTCTAGTATGAAGCTAGCGTTCTGGTCGCGCGGCAGAAGTATAACTTTTAAAAAGAAAGAAGAAATCAAAGTAACATGAAGTCATGAAGTGGCTGAGGTAGGCTCCCATTCTTCTATAATATTGAAGGGACTTGAGCAGATAAGTTTGGAGAGCCCTGGGTTAAGAAATAGCTTTCCACTTGTAAAGACATGTGGATTGAAACACAGCCAGAATTAGGAAGTCAGATGTACTAGATTATAGGTCAGGTAAGGCAAAGAACCTTTCTGAGACTACATTATATGTAGTTATTCACCACATAACTACTTGCCTTATTTTTAAAAAGTAATAATTAACACGTTTTGTTACATTCTAAATATACAAAATGTCACTTCCATTTTCTAAGCAGGGCCTGATTTCTCTGTTGCATCTGTCAATAATGACCCTATTCTTCTGACATGTCTGATGGTCTCCTTTTTTCTATCTGGAATGGAGATAAAACCAGATGAGGCTGGGTGTGGTGACACACTAGGAGGATCAAGAGTTCAAAGCCAGCATCAGGAACAGTGAGGTGATAAGCCACTCAATGAGACCCTGTCTCTAAATAAAATACAAAATAGGGCTGGGGTGTGGCTCAGTGACTGAGTGCCTGTGAGTTCAATCCCCAGTATGCCCCCACACACACAAAAAAAGGAAAACACACGAAGCTCCTAAAACTAATAAAAGATTATAACTGGGTTTTATCATATAAGGTTAACGTGGAATTTGAAATTAAAGACATACTATCTTAATATTATTGTCTCTCCAAAATGAAATACTTAGTTATAAATCTGACAAAATATATACAAGATCTATGAGGGAAACTGAAAGACCAATAAAATGAATCAAAAAAGAACAAATAAGTGGAGAGAAATTCCATGTTCACAGATAGAAAAACTCAGTATAGTCAGAATGCCAGTTCTTCCAACTTGATTCTAGATTCAATGAAATCTCAGTCAAAATTCCAGCAATTTTGTGGATATTGACAAACTGATTCTAAAATTTATATGGAGAAGCATAAGGCCCAGAATAGTCAGCACAATATAGAAGAAGGAAAAAAATCACAGGACCAACATTAAGTTATTTCAAGACTCTATAAACTATAGTAATCAAGGTCCAGTTGTATTGGCAAAAGAATAGGCAAATGGAAATGGGGGTATAGCTCAGTAGTAGAGCATTTGCTTAGCATGCATGATGCTCTGGGTTCAGTCCCCAACACTGCCAAAAGATAAAAAAGGAACAGGCAAATAGATCCATGGAATAGAAAAGAGACCTCAGAAATTGACTCATATAGTCAACTGATCTTTGACAAAGGGGCAAAGGCAGTACAATAAGAAGAGGTAGTCTTTTCAACAAATGATGCTGGTACAATTGGGTATCCACATGCAAGAAAGAAAAGAACCCAGATATAGATCTTATACCCAGTTACAAAAATTGACTCAAAATTGATCAAAACCTAAATGTAAATTCAAAATTATAAAAACTACTAGAATATTGCAGAAGAGAAATCTGAGTGCAAGATCTTGGATCTGGCATTAATTTTTAGATACAACACCAAAGACAAGATCTGTAAAAGAAATTATTAAAAATCTGGAGTTCATTAAAATTAAAGTTTCTGGGTTAAAGACACTGTCAAGAGATTGAGAAGATTTGCCACATGCTGGGAAAAAAATGACATATCAAACAAAGTTCCATTATTCAAAATGTACCAAGAACTCAACAATAAGAGATTAAAACCTGACTTAAAAAAATAGACAAAAGATCTAGAGACACCTCACAAAAGATACAAATTTAGCAAATAAGCACTTGAAAAGATGCTCAATATCATGCATGAGTCATAGAGAATTTTAAAAGTAAAATGAGATTATCACACCTATCAGAATAGATAAAACCCAAAAAACTAACAACACCAAATGCTGGTGAGGATGTGGAGCAACAAGAAGTCTCATTGCTGCTAGCATTGCAAAATGGGTACAGCCACTTTGGAAAACAGTTTGGCAGTTTCTTGCAAACTAGGCATTCTCTTACCATACAATCCAGCAATTGCACTCTCTGACATTTACCCAAATTAGTTGAAAACATGTTCACATAAATCTACATATGCATGTTCATAGCATTTTTTATTCATAGTTGCCAAAACTTTGAGATTTTTTTTTTTAATGTTTGTGTGTGTGTGCTGTGTGTTGGAACTCAGGGGTGCTCCACCACTGAGTCACATCCCAAGGCCTTTTTTATTTATTTATTTTTTTTGAGATAGCCTTTCTAAGTTCCCCAGATTGGCTTTGAACTTGCAATCTTCCTGCCTCAGTCTCTCAGTTTGCTGGGATTTCAGGTGTCCACCACCACAGAATTGCCAAAACTTGAAAGTAACCAAGATGTCCTTAAGTAGGGAAATGGAAAAATAAACTGTGGTAAATCCATGCAATGGAACAGTATTCGGCACTAAAAATAAATGAGCTGATATCACAGCATAAAAAGACACTGAGGAACCTCCAATGTGTATTACTAGATGAAAGAAACCTATCTGAAAAGGCTACATACTATGTGATACCAACCACTTGACATTCTGGAAAAGGAAAACCTGTGGAAATAAAAATATCCACAGTGGCCAGAGATTAGAGGGAGAGGGAGGTATGAATAGGCAGAACATAGAAGATTGCTAGGGCAGTGCCACTACTCTATATGATATCATAATAGTGGATACATGGCATTATGCATTTATCCAAACCCATAGACTGTACATTCTGTAAACTATGGACTTTAGGTAATAATGATGTGTCTGTGCTGATTCATTGATTGTAACAAATTTCTCACTCCAATGCAGGATGTTGATACTGGAGTGGCTGTGTGTGTCAGAGGCAAGGGTGTTTATGGGCATCCCCCCAGTACCTTCTGCTCAGTTAAGTTGTGGACCCAAAATTGCTCTAAAAAGCAATCTTTAAAAAAAGAAAAGAAAAACTAAATTTAAATTGAAGTTTTTCTAGGAATGCAAGGTTGGTTTAACATCAGGAAATATAGGTATGTCACTCACCAAAATAGATTAAAGGAAATTATCATGATTATTCCATAAATAAAATTAGGATTTTGACAACATTCAACAATTATTCCTGACACAAAACTTTTGGCAAAGTAGGAAATGAAGAAGTGGGAACCAGCCACAGAGACTAAGAAGAAGGAAACAGAATTGTGTTATTTCATTGACATCAAGGGGGAACGAAGCAAGAAAGCAAAGGTTGTTAGTTACAGATGAAGTCAGGTCATGTGGCACAAAGCACTGCCCATATGATCTAGTAAGGCTTGAGTTACTGAGTTTTATAGTGAAAATTTATACCGAGGCCAAATACTAAAATAAAACTTTGAATTTTACTGTGAGGACATCAAACTTTTATTTGTCTCAATTGTCACCCAGAAAAATTCAAGGAAGTAATGGCTGTCTTAATTATTAATCCCAACTGCCCTTGAAGGAGATAATTAACATGCTGCTATATAATTATTTGGATCAAGCCTGGCTCAATGGCACATGCCTGTAATCCCAGCTATCCAAGAAACTGAAACAGGAGGATCACAAATTCTTTGACTCTTCCTCCCAACCAGGAATGTTGCATCAGGATGGGGTGAAATAGAAGAATCTGGCACTGCCAAGAAACTTCAGTTCAGTGGTTCTCACACTTTAGCATGCACCAGAATCACCTGAAAGTTCTGTTATAACAGATTTGTAGTAGGGTGGTGGCACCTGCTGTTAGTCCCAGCACTCAGGAGGCAAAGGCAGGAGGATTGCTAGTTAATCCTCTGAATCACACTAATCTAGCTTCAACACTCCACAGTCCTAACAGATGTTTAAAGTTGAAACTTTATCCCATGGGCGATTGTTTGGGTTTCTTCTATCAGGGGTCTTTGTAAACTTACATTCATGTCCCCACCAAAAGGCCTTGATATATATTTAAGATGGCATATAAATTTTAAATAATGTGACTAAATAACTACAAAAGTCCAATATTTTGAATATTTACACCTTTTAAATAAGACTCTTGCTGGGCACAGTGGCACACACCTGTAATCCCAGCAGTTCAGGAGGCTGAGGCAGGAGGATTTCGAGTTCAAAGCCAGCCTCAGCAATTTAGCGAGGAACTATACAACTCAGCGAGACCCTATCTCTAAATAAAATACAAAATAGGGCTAGGGATGTGGCTCAGTGGCCAAGTGTCCCTGAGTTCAATCTCTGGTATCCACCTCCCCCAAAATAAGACTCCTACATCATTCTTTTAGGTTTAAATAATATAATTTTTAAAACCATCCATATTAAAATAAATGAACAAGTCAGAAAGTGTGTTTTAGCAATCAATGTATGTAAAATATTTCAACAAATCTAAGGTGCCACTGATTGTAGAAGACACTATTGTTTTATGTACCTCTTTATTACTCAAGGTTCAAGAAGGAATGAGAAATAATTTCAATTGTTTCACTCAGAAGTTAATACAGGAACTTGATTTCTTGAAAACCAAAGAAGCAGCTGGGTGCAATGGTGCATGCCATAATCCCAGCAACTCAGGAGACAGGAGGATCATAAATTCAAGACCAGCCTCAGCGATTTAGTGAGATCCTGTCTCAAAAAAAATAAGGGCTGGGGATGTAGCTCAGTGGTAAAGCATTGGCATCCTGGGTTCCATCCTCAGTTCCGCAAAAAAAAAAAAAAGAAAAGAAAAGAACACAGAAATAATTTTAAAAATTAGAATAAACTTGAAAACTTACGAAACAGTCATTTTCCTGGCAAGCTATAACTACATTGACAGAAGAAACTTTTAGTAGACAGCCAGCTTTCAATGACATAGTATCAGTAGTTTAGAATTTAAATCCTAATCACCAGGTTTAGGCAACTGTGTGAAAGGGCTTAATTAGGGTTCATGTCATGTGTCATTTACTTGTCATTTCAGATCCTCTTGACCTTACCTGGGCCTGAGGTCTTTGGAAACTTGTTTCTATTGGGGGTTGGGGGGAGATTGAAACCAGGGGCGCTCTACTACTGAGGTACATCCCCAGCCTATTTTAGTTTTTATTTTGAAACAAGGTCTCACCAAGTTCCCAGACTAGCCTTGATCTTGTGATCTTCCTGCTTCATGTCCCAAGTCTGAGATTACAGGTGTGCCCCACCACACCCAAGTCTGAAACTCGTTTCTCTTGTTTCTCTGCAGCAGCAACGAACACTATGTGAACTCACGCCAGCCCACATGGGCACAGCAGCAGCAGCCCCTGACCTCAGGCTGCACTGGGCACCTCTTCCTTAAGCCCTGGGGCTTCCCTGTGGATGCCAGCACTTGACACTTCAGAGAACCCGTTGAACTCCCGGACAAACACAACCTGGAAGCACAGCAAGTTCGTGCTGTCTGGAGCCTTTCATGAGTGACAGGAGCCAGTGGCTAAATTCATCTCCCTTCTTGAATCACACTTGACAGCTAGCAGTGGTCAGCTCAGGCAGACAATCTCCAACGCCCTCCCCTGCTCTCCCTTATGTCAGCTTCCCCAGAATGGTACTGCCTGAGAAAACAGCGCAGAAACTTCTCAGTGTTCTCCTTGTGGGGAACATAAGCCAAGAGGCTTGTTTCCAGGGGAGGTTCTCGGAAGCAGACCCTTGTACTAGGACTTCGAGTTGATTGTTTACCCAAGTTTGGCCCAAGTCCATCTCACAATGAGGTCCATGAGTGCATGAATCCACCCTGTGGTTATTTTCCTCCACCTTTTAATTTATTTTCCTCCACCTTTTAATATATATTTTGGATAGATGCACTTCATCATTTGGTAGAATTCACCTCGATGGCTTCTGAACCTGTGAATTAAGGGTGATTATGGTATAAATGGCCAAGTGAAAACACTTGAAACTTACCACTGTATCATGGAAAGCCCTGTAGAGAACTGTACCTATGCCAAAAACTTAAGAGGGTACATGATCATTTTCCCCCATCATATCCCCATTGATTTCTCTTTGTCTCTATAAAAATTTACATGTCTAAAGCAAGTGGATGTGGTAAATTAAAAAATTACCCCAAATTGTGAGTTAAGTAAACCTATTTTCTTTATAAATTTCCCAGCCTTGGGTATTTTGTTATAGCAGTAAAAATGGAGTTAAGTCAGGCCCCAACCAAATAGAGCCAGTAGTCCTTATGGAGCTGGAGTAATGTCCTGTAGCTCCAGTGCACTGCCTGGTGAGAACCGTTTAGTTGCTGGGTTATGGGGAACAGGGGAACCCAGGGTGACTGTTGAAGAACTAAGTTGGGCAGAGTGGGGAACCTGGACTGCCTGAGAGCTGTAGTATCTCTAGGGATACCAGTCTGAGAGAGACAGGAACAGAATTACCATATGTAGCAAATAAAAACACAGGAACACCTAACAAAATTGGAATTTGGATATACAACAAAGAATTTTTGGATTTTTTTTTTCTGGTACTCATGAATGCTAAGTATGTGCTCCACCACTGAGCTACACACTCAGCCCCAACAGTTAGCCCTTGAGTATAAGGAGGCACCATGAAACATTTGGTACATAGTTTACTGAAAATTATCTATTGTTTGCCAGAAATTCAAATGGAAATTAGCATCCCATATTTTATCTGACCTCCTTATGAATCACACTAATCTAGCTTCAACACTCTATAGTCTAATGAACTTGGAAAAGAAGGGATGGGAAGTGAGGGGAAGAGAGGCTGAGGAAAGGCGGGGAGTTACAAGGGGTAGTAGAAGGGGCTGGGAGCTGGAGGAAGGAAAGAAGTGGTGAGAGAGGGCGGGGTTGGAGTGTGAGGGAGGCAGGGATGATGGTAGAGAAGTGGAGGAGAAGTGGGGGTAGAAGGATGTGCCAGGAGGGGGTGAAGGGCAGTGAGGGAAACGGAGGATACA
This sequence comes from Marmota marmota marmota, assembly GCF_001458135.2. Taxonomy (NCBI): domain Eukaryota; kingdom Metazoa; phylum Chordata; class Mammalia; order Rodentia; family Sciuridae; genus Marmota; species Marmota marmota. The sequence goes on from NW_026000205.1 coordinate 5,779,548, forward strand.
AGTGAGAGGAGGGTAGGAAAGGGGTGGACAATGTAAATCCTTGGAAAAGGCAAAGAGGTGTGGGATTTAAAGGCAGCTGGGAGCTTTCAGGAGGCTGTGGATAGAAATGGAGGAATCCAGGTCAAGAGACCCTCTGCATATTCTTCCCAGCATTTATCTAAGGCCCCTAGTCCTCACCTGCCCGTGGGTGTGTGCGACACCAGGGTGACCAGAATGTGGCCAAGTTCCCCCTGGCTGCTGCAACAAAAACTGCAGTGAGAACACACCATTCCTTGGATCCCTTGTGTCCCGGACCCGTTATTCTAAGACCTGAGAGGGCAGAAGGCAACACTTCCAGAAAGAGTGTGCAAAAGAAGCTCAGGGAGTGGGAGTCTCCCAAGGACACAGCAAATGCAGGGTAGAGCCTGAGTCTCTTGGCCCACAACTGATGATCATCCGTCAACACCTGCTAACTTGATTTGCCTCCTTATGACCCCAACCATCCCTTCAGATGGTCCTAAAACCCACTCCTACTTAATTCCCAAGTCCTGCTACTGTTGACTGTGGGTCTTTCCCTAAAAGCCTTCTGTCTTCTGCTTTGTCATGAGCCAACCCAACCCTCACATCTGCCCCACCTGTGTGTAGCTTTCCACTATCACCATATACCGTTGTTTATGTAGGGCACTGCACAAGAACCCTAGACCTAAGGAGGTACCATTATCAGTGCAGGCATCTTTATTATCTTGAAAACAAATATTTGGAAATGTTTGTGTCTTGTGTTATCTCTTTGCTATTTGCAAAGCCCATATGATTTGTAGTATGTTGCAACTGTCTCCAGCAGGTGGCAGTAGAGTGTTTTGTTCCAACAGGGTTGATGGCTACCATTGCATCAGTTTGGAAATGGAAAGACCTTGCTTGTATCATCTAAAATAGCTGGTGCTTCTAAACAAGGAGCTGCTATTGCACCTGATAAAGACCATCTTTTTTTTAACATTTTAAACATTTATTTTTTAGTTGTAGGTGGACACAATACCTTTATTTTATTTTTAAAAAAATATTTGTTCGGGTTGGGGATGTGGCTCAAGCAGTGGCGCGCTGGCCTGGCATGCGTGCGGCCCGGGTTCGATCCCCAGCACCACATACAAACAAAAATGTTGTGTCCGCAGAAAACTAAAAAAAATAAAATAAATATTAAAATTCTCTCTCTCTCTCTCTCTCTCAAAAAAAATTTAAAAACTATTTATTCTTAAGTTTTAGGTGGACACAGTATCCTTATTTTACATTTATGTGGTGCTGAGGCTCAAACCCAGTGCCTCACACATGCTAGGCAAGCGCTCTACCACTGAGCCACAACCCCAGCCCCTAAAAAACATCTTTTAAGGAAAACAGTCCCCTTCCAGGGTCTGCATATCAGTTGTATTTGATATTTCATGTTGCAGTTCATATTTCCAGCTACTTGTTTTCTCTGCCAGACTGGAATTGTTAAATTCCAAATTTAAATCTACAAGTCTTTTCCTTGGCATGAATCACTATATGTTAACTAATATCCGATTACCATTAATCATCCATAAAGAATGTGAGTGGGCAGAAATCAGGATTATGCAATAACCAGTTTGTTATATTATTATAGCAATTGTCTTATCATTTTAGAAATTTCATCAGCATACAAATAAGCTATTACTGAAACCTAATGACTTGTTACTTACATATTATTTTAAGATGTTGAAATTCTAAGATAAAGTAGTAATCCTATTGATATCTATCAAGAAGGAAAACTAATTAAGATCAGAAAATGGAAAGCAATTATAAAATCAATTGGATCATTGAAAATTTTTTTGAGAAAATAAGATGACAGAGGAAATTTTTCCCCCACACTTGCTATTCTGGCCAAACATAGCACAGATTCATTAATGACAGAACATACTCTACCTTCCACCTCGTGTAAACCAGGAAGGAACATTTTCAAGAAGTGCCTGGACAAGGGAGTGGGGGTAATGAAGAATTTATTTATTTATTTATTTTTAGTTGTTGATGGGAATAATTATTTTATTTATTTATCTGTGGTGCTGAGAATCGAACCCAGTCCTCACCCCTGCTAGGCAAGTGCTCCCCCACTGAGCCACAACCCCAGCCAATCCAGATACCCAGCCATCTAATTCAAATATTAAACTCTTAAATTTTTAATATTAAACCTGAAAAAATTAAAAATTAAAAAATAAAGGTCCATTGACAACTAAAAAATATTATTTAAAAAGAAGTTTCATTTAAAAAAGAATGTTTAACCTCCAAGAAATGGTAAGAATAAGCATTTTATTTCATCTCAAAATATCCTGTAATTCATCCTTATTTTGAGCTCTGGAAGTGGAAAAAATACACAAAAGCTAAGGTGGGTGGTGGGTGGTGGGAGGATGGTGGGTGCTATGATTTCACTCTGAGATGTTTTCAGGACCAAGGATACTCTCAGCTGCTGCCACTGTCAGCCTGCTATAGTAGGTGAGAGTCCACATGCCCAGTGCCAGCACCCTCCCTGGGGCACACTGGGCCCTTTGTTGGGACAGATTTACAGCCCAACTTCACACTGGATTTAACCTAGCTTCTTTAAATCCCTTCTTCAGCTACTGGTCTTGAAGTCCTGTATGCTAATCTTGGCCTCAGAGTCTACGGCAACAATAGAGATGTCTCAGTCAATTCATGTTGCTATGACAAAATACCTGAGGCTGGGTCCTTTATAAAGAAATATAAAGGGCTGGGGCTATAGCTCAGTTGGTAGAGTGCTTGCCTCACATGCACAAGACCCTGGGTTCAAAACACGAAAGAAAAAAGAAATATAAAGAGATTTAGCCAGACCCAGTGGTGAACACCTGTAATCCCAACTACTCAGAAGGCTAAGGTAGGAGGGTCACAAGTTTGAGGCCAGCCTGGACAACTTACTGAGACCCTGTCTCAAAAAAATACAAAAAAAATTTTTTTTTAAGGGATAGGGATGTAGCTTCCCTAGCATGTGCAAGCCCCTGGGTTCAATCCCCAGTACTGGGAGGGAAAATGAAGGAGGGGGAAGAAGAAGAAAAGAAGAAGTTTTTTAAGACCCACATTCCAGTGAGTGGAAGGTTTAAACAGTATGGCACCAGTGTTCTGGCAAGGGCCCCGTTTTTTGTCAATGATAGAGAAGCAGAAAGGGAACCAGCCTCACGCACGAGGGTCAAGCAGACAGAGTAGATTTTCTATGTAACAACCCACGTGGATGAGAACTAATCCAGTCAGATAAGGTCGAACCCCCTCCAGCATTAATCAGTCCAAGAGGGTGGAGCCCCCGTGACCTAGTTAACCTCCAGGAGGCCGGACCGCCTCAACACTGCTACACTAGGGACCAGGCTTCCAGCCCAGGAACCTTGGGGGACGAACAGCATTCAAACTATAGAGGATGAGCAGCATAGTATTTGAAAATGAGAAGGTGAAGGTTGCAACTAGAATAGTGTGACACATCCAGAATAAAGATCATGAATAATAATAATAATAATAATAGAAGAAGGAGATGCATAGAGATAAGAGGAGGGAGGGAGGCAGTGAAGGGAAGATCCTGGGGATGAGATTGATCAAATTTTGTGCATGTATGAATCTGGCATAATGCATCTCACTATTATGCATAGTGGTGATGCTCTAATAAAAAAAAAATTTAAGCCAGGCTCAGTGGCACACACCTGCAATCCTAGCATCTCAGGAGCCTGAGACAGGAGGATTGGGAGTTCAAAGTCAGCCTCAGCAAAAATGAGGCACTAAGCAAATCAGCGAGACCCTGTCTCTAAATAAAATAGAAAATAAGGCTGGGGATGTGGCTCAGTGGCGGAGTACCCCTGCATTCAATTCCTGGCACCATAAATAAATTCACTTATTTTAAAAATGAAGATCCAATATAGTATATATCCAAAACATTTCAAAGGCAGAATCCCAAACAGATATTTGTGTACCATTTTGATAGTATCATTACTTAAAATAGCCAAAATGTAAAAACACCCAAATGTCCATTGATGGATGCATAGATAAACAAAATATAGTATATCCATTCAATGGGATATTACTCAGTCTTTAAAAGGAAGGAAATTTTGACATATGCTACAACATGGATAAACTTTGAGAACAATATGCTAAATGAAATGAACCAGTTACAAAAGGACAAATACTATAAGATTCCACTTACGTGAGGTGTGTAGAGTAGTCAAATTCACAGAAACAAAGTAGAAAATTGTAGTTGGTGGACATAGTTCATGTGTTGGAAATATAATCCCCAAACTTGTATATGAATGGAATTTGGAGGTGAGGCCTTTAAAAGGTAATTAGGGTGAGATGAAGTCATCAGGGTGGAGCCCCCTGATGGCATTAGTGGTTCTATAAGAGGAAGAAAGACGGTGGTGACTAGCACATCCACTCTGTCTCACACTGTGATCCCTCTGCCCCTTAAGATGCAGCAAAAAGGCCCTCCCCAAATATCAGTGCCATGGTCTTTGGCACTTCTCAGCCTCCAGAACCATGAACTAAATAAACTTCTCTTCTTTATAAATCACCTAGTCTATGGTATTAAGTTATAGCAACAGAAAACAGACTAAGACATCAGGGACTTAAGCAAGGGTGGATGAGAGAAAGGAGAGTTGTTGTTTAATGAGTGTAGAGTTTCAGTTTTGCAAGATGGAAAGTTCTAGATGTTGGTTGCACAATAATTTGAATTTATTTAACACTACTGAAATATTTTTAAAATTAAGATATGCTTTGAGAAAGAAATATTGATGCTGCCAGTACACTCTGTGAAAACAAAAGAAAAAATTGGCACACAATATACATGATTCAGATTTTGGCAAGGTAATGACTAAAGTTCCAGAAGGAAATTCCACAATTCTGATAATATATGGAGAACAGTTAATGTAGAACATAACGACTGAAAGCAACTGATTATACATTACTAGGGCTTAATATTTTAAACGATCATTGTGATTCTGAAATGCTTGATTAATGGAGTAGTTTCAAATAAGGCAAGAAATACTGAATATTTCTCAACTATTTGGGACACAAAGACTGTTTACAATCAGTTAAAAATTATTTCGAGAGCCTGGGGCAGTGGCACACACCTGTAATCCCAGCTACTCAGGCAGCTGAGGCAGGAGGATCACATGTTCAAGACTAGGCTGGGCAACCTAGCGAAACCCTGTCTCAAAATTAATAAATAAAAAAGGCTGGAGTTGTAACTCAGTAGCCTCTGAGGTCAATCCCCTGTACTGAAAAAGAAAATTCTACTTTTTAAATATTTTTTATTGTAGTATATAGAATACTATTTTTTTAATGTGGTGCTGCCAAGGATCGAACCCAGTGCCTCACACATTCTAGGCAAGTGCTCTGCCACTGAGCCCCAGCCCCAGCCCCCGAAAATTCTACATTTAAATGGTGTTTTAAGCAAAATTAATATTTTGAGCAAAATAACACAGGACCCCACTTTAAAACACCTAATGCTCTGACAAGCACCAACAGGGAAAGGAGAACAAGATCAGTGACATTTCAACAATTGTGGAGCCTGCATGATGTGTACTTCATTCTCTGTACATTGGCTTGTGTTTAAAAATTCCTAAAATAAAAATGTTTAAAATAGTACCTTAATGGCTACCCAAAAATGGCCTCAGTTTTCCCCAAGCTCTTAAGTAATTAATGACTTCATTACTAAAGTTTAATTTCTAAAAAGTGATTATGAAATAATAAAGAATCTCTAGGTTCATAGGGAGCCCAGGGTTCATTGTATAGCTGTGTGCAAACCCAAAAGTGCCAACCAAAATGTCTAGCATTAAATAAAACATGTAGGAGACCATCAGTTTGGATTGAGGTCCTGCACTAAGCCCAGAAGACCAAACCAAAATGGAGTCACTCATGCCAAAGTCCCATGCTACCAAGTGAAATTAAATTAGCTTACCTTCCAAGAAATCGGGAGAAACAAAGCTAATAGTCAACTCACCAAACAAGCCATTTTAGCCAGTCCAACAAGGTTCCTTTAACCTGTAGAAAAGAACAATTGTTTTAAAATGACTGATCTGCTTTTTATCTGCTGTTGATGCTTCTGTGTACAAAGTCAACCTCCTTTGCTCAGCTCATTAGAACACTCATTTTATTTTAAGGAATGAAGTCTTGCTGGATTTGAGAACAACAAATAAAGTCCATTAAGATCTTTAAGCTACATTTATTGTAATTTTTGTCTTTTGACACTAGTAATGGTCACTAGGTCCATTTTGGCTTGAGTTTTTTGGGCTTAGTGCAGGATTTCTGTTCCAAACCAATGGCCCCCTATACATTTCATTTAATGCTAGGGCTTTTGGTGGGAATCTTGCGTTGCAGAGGGCTATTCAATGAACACTGAGCTCCCTGTGAACCCAGAGATTATGTTTTTATAATCACTGTTTCCTGTGATCACTACTTCCTGTATTGGGGAACTTCCTATCTGATAACCTGAAAGACTCTAAAAGTTCCTAAAGGTTACCAGAGTCAAAATCCACCCCAACCATTGGTCCGCCTTCTCCATAAACCTCAATCTCTAAAACTGTGAACTCCTGTGACGACCTCCAACTCCTCCGCTTTCCACAGGGGCTTTGGAGAACCCAGATTTCTTCCAGGGAAGACTCCACTTTCCAGAGGCCCTAAGGTCCACCCTGCCCCCATCTGGACGGCCCCCCCACAGACAGCCTGGGGCAGGAACCAGAGAAGCAGGAAGAGTAATTTAGGTGCTGAACAGGTTCTGGGAAGTGAGGCCTGATGGGAGGGACAGAGATTTGGCAAGATGAGGGCAGGGGAGTTTGTGAGTGTCCACAGTGGCTGGGTGTCTCCCGTCAAAGAAAAATTGCACCAGATGAAGTTCAACAGGCAAGGGAGATGTTATTCAAGATTGCCACAGAGGAGGGAAGATAAACTCAAGTCCACGGAAACAAAAGTGGGAGGGCTTTTGAATGTTGGAAGAGCTAGTGGAAAAGTACTGAAGAAAGACCGAAGGAAGCTGGTCAACGGATGTGTCCAGGACTTAGAGTTATTCCTGAGGTTGCAAAAGTTTATCTCTCTGATTGAGCCAACTGTGCTTGCTCATTGTCCCTTATCAGAGTTAGGCTCCTAACTTCACACAAGACTGGGAGATAGGGGCCCGTCTCCTTTGATGATTATATTTCACAGACCTGGCTCCCAGGTCCTTAAGGAAGACAATTCTAGGTTGAAAAGTCAGCCAGGGGCCAGAAAAGATTCACCTCCATTTCAAAGGGAGCAGAGAAAGAAATTGAAATGACAAGTTTTCTTAAGCAAGTGCTTGTCTTAATTCATTTTCTGTTGCTATAACTGAACACCACATACTAGCTAATTTGTACATAATAGAGTTTTTTTTAATTTATTTTTTTTAATTTTTTATTGTTGGTTGTTCAAAACATTACGGGAAAAATAGAGTTTTACTTAGCTCATGGTTCTGGAGGTTGGGAAGTCCCAAGAATAGGCACCGGCATCTGGTGAGGCCCTTCTTGCTGCATCGCAAGAGGCCGAGGTGGGGGCTGGGTTTGTGGCTCAGTGGTAGAGCGCTTGCCAAGCATGTGTGAGGCACTGAGTTCGATTCTCAGCACCACACATGAATAAATGAATAAAATAAAGGTCCAAGGGCATCACATGGTGAAACAGAGCAGGTGCACTAGCTCAGGTCTCTTATTATGAAGTCACTAATGCCATCACGGGTTCCCTACCCTGATGACCTCATCTTAGGTTTCCATCCAGCACCTGAACTTCTGGGGGACACATTCAGACATAGCAGTCCTCTAAGCAACTGGAGGCCCTGAGTCAGGAAGACCTGTCTAAAATTTAGTCAAACCAAGAGGACTCTAAGGCCCTCTCGGTCGCTGCCATCATGTTGACTGGATATCCCATCCATCTGTGGGTCCATGATCCGCAGACTCTGCAATGCCCAGTGTCCACCTGACCCACCTGGCACGTGTGGATGTGTCTGACCCAGGCAGCAGCATCTCCAGGCAGCAGGAAGTGAGACAGGTCAGAAGACCTAGCTCAAGGTCTCTGTCCCCAACTCCAGCAGCCTACTGGGGCATCCATATAGATACCCCCACCTGTTTAACGTCGGAGTGTCATGTGATTCTGTGTGCATGTCCTCCAGTGCCAGAGTATTCCTCTCCCTGGTGTTTTTATTTTTTTAATTTCATTTTTTGTTTTTTGGTATTAAGAACTGAATCCAGGGCTGGGGATGTGGCTCAAGCGGTAGCGCTCTCGCCTGGCATGCATGTGGCCCGGGTTCAATCCTCAGCACCACATACAAACAAAGATGTTGTGTCCGCCGAAAGCTAAAAAATAAATATTAAAATTCTCTCTCTCTCTCTCTCTCTCTCTTAAAAAAAAAAAAAGAACTGAATCCAAGGGGACTTTACCACTAAGCAACATCCTCAGCCCTTTTAACTTTTTTATTTTGAGACATTGTCTAATTGCCCAGTGGAAAAGTACAAATTCAAAATATTGAATTAGTGATCCTCCTGCCTCAGCCTCCTGAGTTTCTGGGATTCCAGGCGCGCACCGCCGCACCTGGCTACTTCATTTGTCGTTTATGCAATCATTAGGATGCAATTTTTTAAAGCTATTTTCAAAATTACACACATGATCTGGGGGTGGAGCTCAGGGATAGAGCACATGCTTGGTGTGCATGAGGCCCCAGGCTCCATCCCTACCACCACAAAATACAGTATTAATAGTAACTTCACACGGTTGTCCACCCACACAGAAGCAAACTCTAAAATAACATGATAAAATCAGTGATGGAGGAGCCACAGATTCGTACAAGTGGGGATTATCGAAAGCCTCAATCACAGCTTTGTTGGGACAGAACCAGAAGGAACAGTGACACAAACCACCCACTGCTCTTAGCTCTGTCTGCATCATCCCCGGGAGAAAAGACAGCATCAGAGCCGGCAGAAAGCTCACTTAGTTTGTCAGCCCACCCCTCAGCTCCCCATCCATAGACTTCCTTGGACAGTGCCGTCTGCTTTCTCAGATCTTCACCCATGCTAGGATTTGTGCTGGCAAAGCAAGGCCTGTTTCATTCATTTAATAAACTCTCATTAAATACCCTCTGTGGTCATGTACCGTCCATCAGGTATCCCTCTTTCCCTCTGAGTTTGTCTCTGTGTCTACATTTACATCTGTCCACATCTGGTTGTGGGGGGGGACGGGACCTGGACCCCTGGGATTGATTGAACTCACAATCCAGCTGGGCAGGGTGGCGCACATCTGAAATCCCAGCAGCTCTGAAGGCTGAGGCAGGAGGATGGTGAGTTCAAAGCCAGCCTCGGCAACGTTGAGGCACTAAGCAACTCAGTGAGACCCTATCTCTAAATAAAATACAAAATAGGGCTGGAGATATGGCTCAGTGGTTGAGCGCCCCCAAGTTCAATCCCTGGTACCCCCCACCCAAAAAAGAGGTAGTTGAACTCGCGATCCTCCTGTCTCAGCCTCCTGAGCCACTGGGATTATAGGCATGTGCCACTCACTGCACCTGACTCTTATATGTCTTCTTTCTCTCTTGTGCCTCTTTGTGTATTGATTGATTAATTGATTGATTCATCCACTCATTTATTCTGCAATATCACAGCTATCCCTGGAGGCCCCTGAGGAGGTCACAGCCTGGTGGAAGAGACAGACACCAGCCCAGCCTAGTTTGATCAGGGCTGGGAGAGAGGGAGGTGTTGGAGGCCGAAGAGAGATGGCTGAGCAGGGAGGTGAGGGTCAGAGATAGCCCCAGGGAGGGGATGATGTGTGTGTATCTCTAAATCTGGAGACGTGGCCCCAGGATTGGGAGCTGTGTGTGTCTGAGTGTGCAGGAAGCGTGTTTTGATGTAGGGGAAGAGAAGAGAAGGCAAGAGGCCATTCCCAGACTAGGATAGAGTATGGGGAGGAGGGGAGGAAGAAACCACAAATCCCACCACTGTGCCCCACAAATTAAGTCTTACAGACCCCTAGCTCCTTCCTTGAGACAGGAATCCCTTCTTCCTTTAGCACCCAGGACTCATCCTGGCCAGGTCATGATTACCTAGGAGATCAGCCCACATAAGGGAGGGTGGGGTGGAGGAATGCTGGCCAGGCTGGGCAGCCAGGATGCCTGGGCTCATTAAGAAGAACCAGCCAGACAGCAAACCAAGCAGCAGGAGTTGTCCTGGGTGTCTCAGCGCAGATCCACACTCTGGCAATGGGGGTCCCCAGGGCCTTTCTGCTCTGCCTCTTTGGGACTGTGCTCTGTCCGACAGGTACTTCAACCTCTGAGCCCAATATAAGAAGGGTTTGGGGGCCTGTACCACTGGGTCAGAGGGAGGAGGGCTGCAGCCCAGACCCTTGGGTCTGAGGAAGGGGGATTAGGGCCTGGACCCTGGGTCTGAGGGAGGAGACTGGGGCTGGCCCCCTGGGTCTGAGGGAGGAGGGCTGAGACCTGTACCTCTGGGTCAGGGGGAGGAGGGCTGGGGCTGGACTCCTGGGTCTAAGGCAGGGAGGAGGCTGGAGGCTATGTTCACTCATTTCTCTCTCTTCCTCTCTCTTCTTCCCCTTCTCAGTCATTCTCTCCAGTAACTATCTTCTCCATTACTCCAGCCTTCCCTCTCCCTGCCCAGCCCCACATTCAAGGGTATTTCTGGGGAATCACCAGTGCCCTTTTCCAAACTCTCAGGGACCTTGGCCTCATCTTCAGGTTTCCTCTTCCCCTAACTGGTCTAGGATGGGGACATGTCATTTCAGAATGGCAATGGCTACAAAGAGAAAGAGAGGCAGGAAGGAGGCTATTCCTGTGCACACGTGTGTATCTGTGCATCCCTGGAGAGAGTGTGGGCTCTGTGTGTTGTCAGTGTGTCCTTGGGGTCTCTGTGCTTGTGTGTGTTTCTCTGTGCCAGATTTTGATGTCTGCGTATTTTAAAAAATGCTTTTGTGGCTCTGTTTATCTCCGAACTTTATTTTCTTTGTATAAGAGAGATGCGTATAATTAGGTGTAAGTGTGTCTCTGTGCATCTCTGATTTGTGGGTCTTTCTCCATATATACACACACATGTGTGTGTATTTTTCTCTGTGTGCATCTGTTGCATGTCTATATATCTTGGACCCCTAAATGATTTTAAACTGTATATATTTATGGTCTCATTTTCAATAATCTCTTTGCCTAATTGTGGTCTCTTGTTTTATTTGCATATATGTGATTCTTGGGTCTGTAGTTCCCTGTCTCTTGGTATGATTTCCTGCGCTTCTGAATCCCTCAAAACAATGTATACAAAATCACACTCCCAAGCCTGAGGTTCTGCGACTTGGGCTGGAGTGTTTGTAATGGGCGTCCAGGTGAACACTGGTTTTGTGTGAGACTGTAGAACCCTGCATGGGTTCATTCAGGCTATTCCATCTGTGTTTATGAGATGTGCATGGACCTGTGTCAAGTTCAGTTTGCCTTACCTCAGTGTTTAGTGTTCTGTGCGTGTGTTACTGGGCTGGCTGTGTGTGAGATTATCACACCAAACTGCACCTCACTGGACTTCAACTGGGGCACCTGTTTCCCATCGGAAGTCTTTTAGTGCTACTGTATCTAACGTGCTTACTTGGGGAGGGATGGACAGAGGCAATGAATCACTTCCTCCTCCCTTATCTAAGTCTTAGAGGGCTTCCTGGATGAGGGTGGAGACCTGGAACAACTTGGAGGGAAAAACTGCAGAGAGGCCATTGCTCTGCGGTGACACAGACCCAACCATGACTGGCTGCAATAACAGACCCTGTTCTCTCAGGGCATCAAGGCTCAGCTTCCTTCTGGGCGGAGGGGCCTGGCCATGTGTGGTCCCTGAGTCCCTAGGAAAGGCTCCTGCCCTGGCCCTGCTGATGCCGCCCCTACGCCCCTCCTAGGTTCCGGAGCCCTGCAGTGCTACAGCTTTGAGCACACCTACACGGGGCCCTTTGACCTCAGTGACATGAAGTTCCCCAGTATCTCCTGTCCCCACGGATGCTCTGAGGTTGTCCTGTCCCTGGACACTGGTGAGGGCCTCACAGAGGCTAGAAAAGGAGAAGGGCGTGCAGAAGAAGAAAGAAAGAGGGGAGAGGAACGGGAATGAGAAATTAGAGAGAGAGAGGGGAGGGAAGGAGCGAGGAAAGAGGAAAGGAGGGGAAATTGCTAGCGAGGCAGCCAAGGATAGGGACAGATGGAGAGAGGAGGGGAGAGAGAAAAGAGTGGACGGGGCACAAGAGAGAGATGGGGAGGAAGAAGACAACGGAGAAGGTAGGAAAAGGAGGTGGGAAAGGAGGAAGAGGAGAGGGAACGATTAGGTGGGGAAGAGGGGAAGGAGGGAGGGAGGAGCAGGATGGAGCAGAGCCTGGCGGAGGTGGGGGAGAGGAGAGCTAGGAGAGAAGGAGGAGAGTTGAACTCGAGGCCCCTCCTCCTCGCGTCCCCAGGGTATCGCGCACCGGTGACCCTGGTAAAGAAGGGCTGCTGGACGGGACCCACGGCCGGCTCCATGCAGTCCAACCAAGACGCGCTGCCGCCGGACTTCTCGGTGGTGAGAGGCTGCGTGGGAGACTTTTGCAACAACCACCTCGTGACCCATGACGTCATCCCCAACCTGAGTCAAGGTGGAAAGCAGGGCGGGGCGGGGCGGTCAGGGGCCGGG
>NW_026000205.1:5792455-5800742 GCF_001458135.2 Marmota marmota marmota
GGTCCACGGGGCCGGGTGGGGCGTGGCCTCCGCTGAGCACCGCGGCGGTCGCGCCCCTTCGCCAGCCTCCCCGTTGGGCTCGGCGGGCACCCCGGTGCAGTGCGCAGCCGCGGTACCGAACCTGGGAACGACTGCCTGGGTGCGCGTCTACTTTCTCTTGTTAGCACCTGACCCACCGAGGCTCAGCGGCACCGAGTGCTACGCCTGCGTGGGCGTCCACCCCGAGGATTGCTCTCCTGACAAGTCCCGACGGGTCCAGTGTCACCAGGACCAGAGCGTCTGTTTCCAGGGCAATGGCCAAATGACCACCGGTGAGGGGCTGGAAGGGGGCATGGACCTGGGCAAGGGATGTGGAGGCGAGGCGGGTCCCAGGGCAGAGGCACAAGACAGGCCTGACAGGGAGACAGCCCCAGTCTGCGGGAGGAGGCGTGGCCCTGGCCGAAGGAGAAAGCACTGAAGTGAGTCTGAGGACTGAGTCGTGGCACTGGCCATGGCCTCTAGGGTGGAGGCTCAGGTGCAACTGCCTCTCTGGTTCTGATCCCTCCCCACTGCCCACCCCAGGCAATTTCTCAGTCCCTGTGTACATCCGAACCTGCCACCGGCCCTCCTGCACCACCATGGGCACCACCAGCCCCTGGACAGCCATTGACCTCCAGGGCGCCTGCTGTGAAGGGCATCTCTGCAACAGGGACTCCGTGACCCAGGCCTTCAACACCCCTACAGCTGCTGCTCCTCCCCGGGTGCCCCACATCATGACCCTGGCCCTCCTAGCCCCTCTTCTGGTCAGTTCTCTGGGAGGACCCCTCTGGCTCTCCATATAGTTCCCCCCACCCCGGGATGTTGGGCAGGGTACACCTCCTTCTCCTCACTGCTTCAGCCCCAGCTGGAAAATGATGTCAAAACAAGAGCAGCACCCCTGTCCCTCTGGCCATGACCATCCACCTCCCTCTCCCTCCTGCTTGCCTACCACCACCCTGCCCAGGGCTGGTTAGCCAGCCTGGAAGAAACTGGACCCAGTCACCAGCACCCCAAGAAACAGTCACACCTTGCCCCACCCGAGGAGCAGTTCTGACAATAGCCATTACTACACCAGGAACCTGTGACAGTTTCCCAGGCTCTTCCTCTAGAACCCAGTCACAGTGCTAGGAAGGATCCATGATGCTGTCTCAGTTAATATCATCAGCAGCCCCTCACAGTGGCTCATGGGAGTACCTGAAATCCCAGCTACTCTGGAGGCTGAGGCAGGAGGATCACAAGTTCTTGTTCAGCCTCATCAATTTAGCAAGATCTTGTCTCAAATAAAAATTTAAAAGGGCCAGGGATGTAGCTCAGAGCTAAAATGCCCCTGGGTTCAATCCCCAGTATTGAAAATTAAATTAAATGGCTGGGCATGGTGGTGCAAGCCTGTAATCCCAGCAGATCAGGAAGATGAGGCAGGAGGATTGCAAGTTCAAAGCCAGCCTCAGAAACTTAGCAACTTAGCAAGGCCCTACTAATCTTTCAGCAAATACTCACTAGGACCCTGACTTAAAATTTAAAAAATAAATAAAATAAAATAAAAAAGGCTGGGGATGTGGCTCAGTAGTTAAGCAGCCCTCAGTTCAATCCCTGGTACCAAAAAATAATAATAAAATTAATTAATTAAAATTTTTTAAAAAACTTTGTTGGCAGAGTTTGTAAAACTAACATATGAAATTAGAAATCTGAACAGTGATTATCCACGGGGATTAGTGACTAGAAGAGGGAATACAGAGGTTCCTGGGGACTCAGTCATTGTATTACTTGATCTGAGAATTTATTGAGCTGTCTGCTTATGATTTGAGCTCTTTCTATATGTACATTATTTTCCATAAAAGGTTTAAGAGATTTAAAAAGTTTTCTTGGGGGACTGGGGACATGGCTCAGTGTTAGAGTGCTTGCCTAATATGTGTGTGACCCTGGGTTCAATCCCCAGCATCATAGATAGATAGATAGATAGATAGATAGATAGATAGATAGATAAAAAGCTTTTTTGGTGCAGAAAAGGCAAATGAAGAAAGAGGCAAAGAGAAAAACAAAAAGCCTTTCTTAAAAATTATGTATTTAATTACAACTAAAGGAGCAAAGGGGTAAAGACTTCCAATAGTCAGTCATCTTCTCACATGAACTCTTAAATTTTAGGAAACACATTAAAGAAAAGAATGGGCCGGTCATAGTGCTGCAGGTCTGTAATCCCAGCTACTCGGGAGACTGATATAGGAGGATGGCAAGTTTAAAGCCAGCCTCAGCAATTTAACAAGGCCCTAAGTAACTCAGCAAGACCCTGCCTCAAAATAAAATATAAAAAGGGGCTGGGGGTGTGGCTCAGTGGTGAAGCAACTCTGGGTTCAATCCCCAGTACTAAAAACAAAAAAGAATTGACTAACAGATGCAGTGGTACCCAGGAGACTGCAATTTTGTTGTTTGTTTGTGTCAGGGATGGAACTCAGGGGCGCTTAACCACTGAGCCACATCCCCAGCCTCTTTTCATGTTTTATTTTGAGACAGGGTCTCATTGAGTAGGTCCTTGTTAAATTGCTGAGGCTGGGTTTGAACTCATGATCTTCCTGCCTTGGCTTCCTAAGCCACTGGGATTACAGGCGTACGCCACCATGCCTGGCTTGAGGATTGCAGGTTTAAGAACAGCCTGGGAAACTTCGTGAGATCCTTTCTCAAAATAAAAATTAAAAACAGCTGGGATGTAATGCCATGGTAAAGTACCCCAGGTCCAATCCCCAATACCAAAAAAAGAAAATAAAGAAAGGGATTGACTAAAAGATCCAGAAGATATGGTCTGCATTTTGTTGATTGGTTTTGAATTACCCAGGGAATGTTTAATATTTTATTATCTATATTCTGATTGAAGTTAAACTTGCATACCATTCATTTTTGTCTACCCCATTCACATACATGTCTTGTCATCTTAATTTGTGGTCATCTATAGCCATTTTTTGTACTACTCTTTCAGCAAATAATTACTGTTGTCTCATAATGTGCAGGAAATATTTAGTTTTGATGGAGCAAAGGAGACAGCAGAGAAAAAGCATGGATTCTATTGACAAAATTTTGATGTCTAGACACAAGGACCAACTAGGTATAGTGGTGCCTGCCTATACTTCTAGCCACTCAGGAGGCTGAGGCAGGAGGATCACAAGTTCAAGGTCATCCTCAGTAATTTACCGACACCCTGTCTCAAAATTTAAAAACATAATAATATGGGCTGGGGTTATAGCATGTGTGAAGCACTAGATTTGATTCTCAGAACCACATTAATCAATACGTTAGTTAATTAATTTAAGTATTGTGTCCATCTACAACTGAAAATATTTTTAAAATTCTTTTTAGTTGTTGATAGACCTTTATTTATTTATATGTGGTGCTGAGAATCGAACCCAGTGCCTCACACATGTCAGGCAAGCACTGTACTGCTGAGCTACAACTCCTGCCCCTACAACTGAAAATATTTTTTAAAAACATAGTAAAAAACAGGACTGGGAGGTAGCTCAGTGGTAAAAATTAAAAATAAAAATAAACAAACAAAAAACACCACAAGGGTCACTATCTCCTACAATCCTTATATAAAATAATAAAAGGAAAGAAGAAACGATATTAAAATAAATTAATAGATGAACATATACAAGAAAATATTTTTTAAAAAGGAAGGAAGGGGGAAGCCAAGGAAAAGAAATGTAGCTGCTACAGCTTGCATACCCATAACTGGTCTCAAGGACACCACTGATGTGTTTAATTTCCTTCTTCTATTATTCATCCCATGTTTCCTTTGCCCTCAGCTGGCTGGTGGTCTTTACTTAGTAAAATGACCCAAGAGTTCATTCCTAGAAGGTCTGTCCCCTCCAAATCTCATGCTGAATGCTAATTCCCAGTGCAATGTTTGGGGCCTTTGAGAGGCGATTAGGTCCTAAGGAGAACCTGAGGCCTTCTGATGATAGTGGGTTATCACAGGACAAGGCCATCCCATGTGCCTTGTGTCCTTGGCATGAACTGGCTTGCCTTTCTGTTTTCTGCCATGAATTGGAGCAGCCTCTGGCCCCCACCAGAAGCCAAGCAGGTGCTGATGCCATTCTCTTGGAACATTCGACAGAGCCTGTCATTTCAGATCCTCCTGACCTCACCCATGTCTGAGGCCTTTAGAAACTTGTTTCTATTTGGGGGTGGGGGAGGTACAGGGGACTGAACCCAGGAGTGCTCTACCACTGAGCTACAGCCCCAGCCCTTTTGCATTTTGAACATGCTAAGTTGCGATTCTTCTACCTCAACCTTCTGAGCAACTGGGATTACAGGTGTGTGCCATCATGCCCATCTGACTTTATGTACTTTATGTACTTTCTGCACATACGACATATTCATTAAAAATAATAGTGTCAATAGCAAAGCCAAGGCCAGAACCCAGTTCTCTGGATTTCCATATTGTGACTTTTAAAACTCTGGTGACAGAAGTTCAAAATGCTTGCTATCTCTGGAAGAGGATGTAAAAGGACCTTTTGAGAAGATGGAGATGCCTGGGGGGGGGGGGCACACGAATCTACATATAAGTAGAACTGCACCAGTTTATACACTTAAGACTTGTGGATTTTACTAGGTATGTCATATCTCAAGAGAAAGCAAATAATTTAAAATACAACATATAATTAAATGATATCATTTCTGAGATTTGCATTTAAATAACACAGAAAGTGAGGAAGCGGCTGGAAGCATAGAAGGTATTTTAAAATGTATTCCTGGAAGTTTATTGTACTCTTCATTTCTCTATGGTTGAAGCTCTCATATATAGTGAACCCTGTGTATCCACAGATTCTTCATCTGTGGATTCGATCAACTACAGATCGTATATAAATCATTTGCACTGGGTTAGACATCATAAATAACCTAGAGATGATTTGAAGTGTACAAGAGAATATGCATAGGTTATATGCAAATACTGCATCATTTATATAAGGAACTTGAGCATCCCCTTATTTCAGTATCCTGGGCAGGAGGCAGAGAGGGATCTGGAATCAATCCTCTGCAGATACTAAGGAACAACCGTGTAAGTGCATACATATATATGAATAGATGAAAGAGAGTTCAAATTCTCACTCAACTCTCAGTGACCCGTTTGCTCCCTCCCTTGGGCACTCAGGATGTCTGCCTTTCCTCAGTTATGCAAACAATTCAATGCCTGGGTCTTACAGGGGACACTGCCCCTTCCCAAGATGACTCCACCCTCCCTAGTTTAAGGAAACTGGAAGCCTGGGTCAGCACCAAGGACAGATCCATGGTGTTGGGTCTCAGAACCACAGACAGCAACTTGACTAATGGCGCACAAAAGGTGGAAAATGGAGAGACGCATCCTTCCCACCTGGAGTCAAAGAAGAGTCATTTGGTATCATCAAAAGAGAGTATTACTTCAACAAATATTCCTTGAGCATCCCTACATGCCAGACACTGTTCTATTCGCTGGAATAGCAATCTCTGTCCTTAAACAACTAGACAATTAAGAAAATAAGGTTGTCAGGCATGGTGGTGCATGCCTATAATCCCAGCAACTCCAGAGGCTAAGGCAGGAGGATTGTGAGTTCAAAGCCAGCCTCGACAACTTAGCGAGGCCCTAAGCAATTTAGTGAGACCCTGAAGAAAATGAAAAATTTTTTAAAAGGCTGGGGATGTGACTCAGTAGTAAAGCACCCCTGGCTTCAATTGGAAGGAAGGAAGGAAGGAAGGAAGGAAAGAAAGAATAGAGTCACTTTACATGGTTATAATTTCTATAATGAAGATAAGACAATGAAATGGGACACAGGATGTATAAGGGGATGAAAGAGACCATTCTGGAAGGGATTATCAAGAAAGAGAGTATATTTGAGCAGAGAACTAAAGAGAGGGAATGACACATGAAGAGGTTCAGGGAACAGAAAACGCCAAGGCCCTGAGGCAGAAATAGCGTGACCTGTTGAAGGATCAGCCAAAAAGCCAATGGGAGGACACAAGTGGAAGGCAGGGGAGAGAGGCTGGGCAAGGTCTGCGACAATACCCAGAAAGAGATGGAGAGAGACAAGAAAGTGTAAAAGACAAGCAGAGATTTACTGGAAAGACTCAGAGGCAAACAGAAGCAAAACTGTACTGGCTACAATTCATGGAGTGCAATTTCCATTATTGATTCATATGTATATACATGTATTATGTATACACACATATGTACACGCATGTTCATATATGTACCCTTTTGTTGTGGAAAACTTCAAACATACAGAAGTGAACAGAAGAATATACTATTTGCTACTATTGTATAACAAGCCACTCTAAAACTTAGTATTTAAAATCAACAACAAAAAAGTATCATTTCTCATGATTCTGAGGGTTAGCTGGGCCCTTCTTCTGGTCTGTCTCATGAGGTTACTCATGTGGCTACTTTCTGCAAGGGCTAGATTGGAGGTTTTGCTCAGGTTTTGATTCTCCTCTGATAGTCCCTCTCCAAGGGATTAGCTTGGGCTTCCTTACAGCATGGTGGCTTTAAAGTTTGAAGAGCACAAAAACAGAAGTCTCTTGTGCTCTTGACAACTGGACCTGGAACTAGCTGGCATCATTTATGCCACATTCTATTCATCAAAGACAGACAGAAGGAGAGGGGACTGTACTTCTTGGTGGGAGAAGACACATTCCAGGATAGCCAGGGAAGGAACCATTAGCAGCCAGCCTGGGACCCAATGTACCACAGGTGCTAAATACATAAACCAGGTCCTGTGTTGCAGGCTCCTGACAGTGTACCTCACCTTATCCTCAAGGAGCCCTATGACAGAGGTAGCATAATTATCATCCCCATTTCACAAGGCTCAGGACACCCAGCTAGGGACAGCAGCTGGACTGAACTCAGGTCTCTCTAAAGCAGGCTGTATGTATGTTAGATCCCATGCAGGGTAAAGTCTGAAGGAGGAGGAGCCCCCAGCCCCTCCTCCCTCAGACCCAGGAGGCATGCTCCAGCCCTCCTCCCTAAGATTCACATGGAGACAAAACTAAAGTCTCTAGGACTTTGTGTGTGTGTGTACATGTGCATATGTATGCATGTTAATATAATAACTTACACGATTCTTATTTGGTGGGAAACACAGATTAAAAAAAGGGAAAAAATCAATAAACACAGAAAGAAAGAAAAAGGAGGGGGGCTGGGGATGTGGCTCAAGCAGTAGCGCGCTCGCCTGGCATGCATGCGGCCCGGGTTCGATCCTCAGCACCACATACAAACAAAGATGTTGTGTCCGCCGAAAACTAAAAAATAAATATTAAAATTCTCTCTCTCTCACTCTCTCTTTAAAAATAAATAAATAAACACTTTAAAAAAAAGAAAAAAAAGAAAAAGGAGGAAGGAATGCTCTTGGAGATTCAGACCAAAAGAGAAACAGAGAAGTCAGTCCAGTGACAGACTGAGTGAAAATGAGAGACTGAGGTCAACTAACCACAAGGTCTGTCTTCCGGAACCTGGAAGCATCACGAGGGCAGGTCTGTTGCCTACTTTGTTAATCATGATACTCCCCAGTTCTTAGAACAGAGTGCCTGGCACTCAGGAAGGCTCAATTACAAGAACTGGGTAAACAGAGGGCCTGCAGTTCCCAAAACCACCACAAGGTGGGAGTCTCCTTATTCCCCTGAGCCCGCCAATGCCAAGGTCCCAAAGACAGTGGTTGGAGGATTGGCCCCCACAGGCCTCTGACTTTCAGGATGTCTTCCCCGGGGCTCAGCCCTGCCGACTTCCCCTGCACCAGCCCTGGGCGACAACTGACCTTTCCACTGAGACACCCTCTTCTTCAGTCCCCTCCACCACCCTTCCCAGTTAAACAACTCTTTGTCCTTGGCCCCTTCCGGCTGGGCCCTAAGGCACCTGGGTCCCTTCCAGGCCCGGAGATGGGGCTAGGTTGAAGATGGGGCAGCTGGGACCAGGCCAGGGAGAAGCCCTGGGAGCTTCTGAATCAGTTCTTCTAGTCTTCCTGGACCTGGAGTATGGGATCCAGTTCCCTCTTCCCTCGGACCCAGGAGTCCAGGCCCCCAGCCCTCCTCCCTCAGACCCAGGAGGCCTGCTCCAGCTCTCCTCCCTAAGACTCAGGAGTCTGGACCCCAGTACCTCCTCCCTCAGACCTAGGAGTCGAGGCCCCCAGCCCTCCTTCCTCAGACCCAGGGGTCCAGGCCCCCAGCCCCCTCCTCCCTGAGACCCAGGGGTCCAGGCCCCCAGCCCCCTCCTCCCTCGGACCCAGGGGTCCAGGCCCCCAGCCCCCTCCTCCCT
>NW_026000205.1:5801003-5803833 GCF_001458135.2 Marmota marmota marmota
GCAGGCTGAGGCAGGAGGATGGCAAGTTCAAGGCCAGCCTCCCTCGGCAATTTAATGAGGCTGTAAGCAATTTAGCAAGACCTTGTCTCAAAACAAAAAATTTACGGCTCCCAAGGCTGAGGCAGGAGGATCATGAGTTCAAAGCCAGCCTCAGCAATGGTGAGGCGCTAAGCAACTCAGTGAGACCCTGTCTCTAATAAAATACAAAACAGGGCTAGGGATGGGGTTCAGTGGGCAAGTGCCCCTGGGTTCAATCCTGAGAGAGAGAAAGAGAGAGAGAGAGAGAGAGAGAGAGAGAGAGAGAGAGAAACATAGACAATGGTGAATGCAGAGGTGCAGAGAGAGAGAGAATGAAATAGAAAACCAGGGACCAAAGAAGGAGACCCAGACAGAGATACAAGGGAGACCAGAGACACAAAGAGGCTGAGACACAGTGAGACAGGGAGACAGAGAGGCAATGGAAACAGACCTATGGACAGGGACATAGTTAGAGAGGGAGCGTGACAGAGACAGACACAGGAGAGAAAGCGAACCCAGAGGCGCCCAGAGCGGGAGAAGTTGAGGAAGGAGTCAGAGGTGAGAGCCAGGGACAGGAAGAGGGAGGAGAGGTGCTGAGGGAGGGTGCGGGCGGCCCGGCACGGACTTTCTCCAGGAGCAGGAGCACCCGCCCGGTGGCTGCACTTTCTCCAAGGAGACGCAAGCGTGGTGTCTGGGTGCGCCTGGGTGTGTCTCCATCTTTCTCTCGCCGCTGGCCGCATGTATGTCACCGAGTGGTAATCAGGAACAGTGTGCCCAGCCCCATGGCAAGGCACCCCCAGGGGTTGTGTTTTTGTCACCGGGCGTGTCTGTGTGTGTGGTTTGGTGTCTCTGGGTGTGTCCTTGTGGGTTGCCTTGGTGTGGTGCCAGATGTCTGTCCGCGAGTGTTTGATTTCCCTGTGGCTGGCAGGTCCTGGGTCCTGCGTGGCACAGGACACGGGAGGCAGAAGGGTTATTTCTACACGCTCCTCGGAGAGCAGGAGTCCCGTGCATGGTGAGGTTGATGTGTGCTGCTGTGCGAGGTGTTTTGTGTGACCACGTCAGTGTGTCCCTGTGTCACCATGGGTAGGTTCTGATTTGTGTGCAGACACAGTGTGTGGACGTATGTGTTCCCTGCTGCACATCGATCTGGGAGTCACTATAGGTCACACTGCACCACATTTGACACTGCTGCTGTGTGTCAGTGTGTGTTGTGTCTCTTTGTGGA
This sequence comes from Marmota marmota marmota, assembly GCF_001458135.2. NCBI lineage: Eukaryota > Metazoa > Chordata > Mammalia > Rodentia > Sciuridae > Marmota > Marmota marmota. Next base: position 5,802,247 of record NW_026000205.1, read on the forward strand.
ACTTGTGTGTGTGACACTGTGTATCACTCAGCGTTGCGATCCTGCATCTTACATCCGGGTGTATGCCCTGTTGGGGGCCTCTCCCTTCCCTGCCAAGGAACACTCAAGGTGTGCTATGTTTGTGTGGTTGTGGATGAGCTTGTCTGGGGTCCTGGGTGGTCTTGTTGCCACCCTGGTGTGGGCTGCAATCAATGGGGGCACATCTGGTGTTTTATGTGACAGGTGGTTGTTTGTGAAAGGTTGTTTTTCTTGGGAAATGGGTCAGTATGTTGTGTCGCCATATGTTTACATACGACTGTTTATGCTTTGTGGTTGTGCAGCCACACATCTTGAAATACAGCGCGTGCGGGTGTCATATGTGACGCTCAGTTGTGGCTTGTGGGTCAGAGGGGATGGCGTGTGTTACATTTGGGGCATAATCCCTCCACCTCAGGGTAATCATCCCCTGTTGTGTTTGGTGTGGTCAAGATGAACCAGTCTGGCCAGGTGTGGTGGCACACACCTGTAATCCCAGCAGTATGGGGGACTGAGGCAGAAGGATTGCAAGTTCGGGGCCAGCCTCAGCAACTTAGTGAGGCCCCAAGCAACTTAGTGAGACCCTTTCTTAAAATAAAAAATAACAAGGGCCGAGGATGGGGCTCAGTGGTTAAGTATCCCCAAGTTCAATCTCTGGTACCAAAAAAAGAAAGGATACATTGTGCTGCTTGGGTCCCCTTAGGTATGCCTGTGTCTGTCTCAGCAGGCATCCATTGATCTGGGTCTCTGACCATGCATTTGAACCACGCTGTACACTGGGGCACGTTGTGTGTCCGGGTGAATCAGTGTGTATTGTGAATCATCCTCATGAGCATGTGCGTTGGCATGGCCATGCACTGCGATGTGTGTCAGTGTGTGTTTCTCTATGAGCTGTGTGGCCGGGGGCTGCCATGGCCGTGTGCCTAGGTGTTGTGTGTTTGTGTGTACTGGGTGTCGCTACATGGGTGTGTGGCGTGCGGAACACCACGAGTGCCTTGTATGTGTTGGGTGTAGTGGCGTTTGGGTATCACTGTGTCAATACGTATTGTGTGTTTGTGTAGTGCTTGTTGTGTTTGTATGGCTACAGATACGCATTGCCCTAGGTGTGATGTCTGGGTGTGACTGTGTCAGAGAATATTGTGGCAGTTTTGAATGTAATGCTTGTGCTTGTGTGGGGACAATATTTGGGTGGCCGTGTGGGCCGGGGACACTGCCTGCCTTGCTAAGTGCCGGCGTGTGTCACACCATGTGTGTGGTGTGTGGTGTCTGGGTGTGGCTGCAGATTTCAGTTTGTGGGGAGTTGTGAGTCACCCTGAAGGTTGTGTCGTGGGCCCCAGTGTGTTAGGCTCCCTCTCCGGCCAGGGGTGTCCTGTGGTGCCTGGGTGTGGTGGGTGTAGGTGGTATCACAAGGTGCAGACCGTTCTGGTCACAGCCCCTGTGTGGCAGTGTGTGTCTCTCCCACGTGGATGGATGCCTCTTTCTAGCTCTGCCCCAAGACACACCCCAGCCCCTCCTTAGTCTGGAAAGGGGGGTTGGGGAGCCTCCCCCTACCCAGGGACCTCCCCTGCCCCT
>NW_026000205.1:5806340-5811167 GCF_001458135.2 Marmota marmota marmota
GGGGGGGGCAGGTGGCCCCTTCCCCTGACAGTATACCCCAAACTAACCCTTCTTAGGGAATTCAGCAGTCCCCTCTAAATCTCCCCCTCTAGAATTCTAGATTCCTCCAAGGTATTGTCACACAAAGAGAGGAAAAAAGAGTTCTCGTGGTTTCTGGAGGCCCTGTGCTTCCGGCTAGATCTGCCCTGGGCTTGGAGCCAGGAGAGAGGGGAGGAGGAGGTGCAGGGGGCAGAACTGGGGGGCATTCTAAGACCTGGGGCTGGGGTCTCAAGGATTCAGTCTCATGGAAGATAGCAGGGAAGGGTGTCGTGTTCTTGGGGGTTGAATGGTGGTTTCTAGTCTCTTCTGGAATTGGGTGAGCATTGACATTGATTCTAGGGCAGGATCAGTTGGGTAGGAGTGAAGGGGAGGCCAGAGGTCTTTTTCTAGACGCTCTGAAGAAAAATATAACCCAGGCAGTATTTTTTACTGGAAGGGGACAGGAGAATAACAAAGTGCATGAGCTTCAAGGTCTCCCTTCAGGGGGTCTGAATCCAGGGAGAAGAACGAAGGAAGATGAACATGGCATCTGGGACAGGGCTGTCCATTTGGGAAGGAAGACAGCATCTCCCTGGGGACTACATAATGGTTCTGAGATGTCTCTGAACTGAAACACCAGGAATGACTGGTCTAGGGGCTAGGAAATGGGGAATGGAAGGGATGGTGGTTTCCAAGGAAGGTACAGGGGACTGGTGGACTGGAGACCTGGACCTCACGTGTTTTCTATCCTTCCTACAGTGGGCCCTCTACCTATTCCTGGTCAAGTGTATGATCAGCATTTCCACCATCTTGCTCCTCTGCCTGATCGTGGCCTTCCATGCCAAAGAGATCCAGGTAGGGTCATTGCTACCCCTGAGCTTTGCAACCCTAAACCCCACGTGTCCTTGTGCTCTTTCAGCCCACACGTTCTACCTTCTCCTCCTGATCTGAAGCTCCTCCACCCTCTGATGTATTCACACCCTTGCCCACTAAGAAGGACAGTAGGACAGAACCTCCCAGGGCAGCCCTGGCCCTTCCCCCACCAGCAGCCCCTGGTCTCCCCCTTACACACTCCTGATGCAGAGAGTCCTACCCTTCCAGCCCTGCTGCCTGCCAGCTGCGCTCTGCCCCNATGGGAGGCTGGGCCTGGACCCCTGGCTCTGAGAGGGGAGGGCTGGGGTCGGACCCCTGGGTTGAGGGCGGGGGCTGGAGCTGGACCCTGGGTCGGAGGGAGGAGGGCTGGGCGTGGACCCCTGGGTTGAGGGAGGAGGGGTGAGTTTCTGGATCTCTGGGTCTGAGGGAGGAGGAGACTTGGGGCCTTGGCTCCTGAGACCTTGGGGAGTTCAATGTGGGGGTCTCTCCCTGCAAGAGCTGGGGAGGGAACAGGGTCACAGTGTTTCAGTCTTTGAAAAAGTTGTAACCGGACCCCTGGAGGTGCAGGCCCCGTGGAGGTCAGAGGAAGGCTGACCCCATGGCCCCGGCCTCGGTGAAGGGAGGGTGGAGAGAAAGGCGAACTTCTTCCAGTAGGCGGCGGCTCCTTATCTAACGTTCGCCCGCTGCCGGGACTGCCAGGGGCAGAGCCCAGAACAGTGACCGGGGTGGGGGTGGGAAGTGGAGGCACCTCCCGTCCCCCATCACCGTCACTTAGAAGCCCAGCTTCCCCCAGATGTGCGTGCTCCTCACCTGGGAGGCAGTGAGAGGCAGGTTGGTGTAGCCGGAACTCCTTGGTCCCGGGGAGAGGGGGCTGAACCCAGGCTCCGGAGTCTGAGGGAGAAGGAGGCTTAGGTGCTTCCACACTTCTTTGGGGGAAAGGGCTGACTCTGAGGGGGGTAGGTGGGGCCAGAACAGGTCTCTGCAGGCTACGGGCACATTCCAGCCCTGGTCTGGGCAGTGATAGGGACAGATGGAGGACCAGGGTCTGAATCAGTGGCTTGAGAGGGAACGGAATTGCCCACAGGAAAGGAGAGGTTGAAGCCCTGTCTGGGCTCAGGGTTGTGGACCCGGGCTGCTAAAGACAGGGACGTGAAGCTCAGTCTTAGATTTGGGGATGGGGGAGTGGGCAGCTCTGGAGGAACCGGCAGCCACACGGAGGTCAAGGCAGGCCAGCTTCCTCTGGCCAGGCGGCCAGGGAGAGGGCAGCGGCAGTGAGGAGGTGGGGCAGCCGAAGCCCAGGCCAACAGGAAGCATGGCCGGGCCGATGCGGCGCTCCCACACTCCAGGACCGCGCCCAGCAGGGGAGGTGGGGCAGGGGAGCCTGCAGATGGGAAGGGGCAAGGGGGTCCTTCCTACCCCACTGTCGTCCTCCCTGTCCTCGCCTCGCATTTCTTCCTTCCCTCCACCACCTGCCACTGCGTCCAGTCCATGGGTGGGACCTTGGGAAAGCTGCTGCATCCCTGATCCACAGTTCTCACACAAGCCGCGGGCCCTCCTCTCCGCTTCCTTTCAGTGACTGCCTTGGTAACTTCCTGGTCCCCTCTGCACCTCCATCTCAGCTAATGAGCTCATTCTGCAAGGTCCCAGACACCTGCTGTCCTGGGGGAGGGGCTGCAGGAAGAAGCGCCAAAGCCTGGGAAGGACAGGGGAACAAGATAGGTGTCTTTGGGGCTGGGGTGGTGGCTCAGTGGTGGAGCGCTTGCCTCACATGTGTGGGGCACTGGGTTCGATCCTCAGCACCACATAAAAACAAGTAAATAAAATAAAGGTATGTGTCCAGCTACAACTAACAAAATAGTTTTTAAAAATGATAGGTGTCTTGGCTTGGGAGGGGAGGAATGGAGAGAGAGACAGAGACAGAGATAAAGAGGCAGTAAGGGACAGAGAGGGACAGCCACCAACATAAATAGAGCTTGGGAATCACTGAGAAATCCATATGGAGTGGCAGAAAGTCCACCAGAAAGAGAGATCTCAAAACAACCATCCCCAGAGAAAGGGGAATTCAAAGGGGTAAGGGTCCAAGTAGAGACAGTTTCAGTGGGAGAGTAGAGAGGGCCACCAGAGAGGTGCACGGCAGTGTGGGGAGGGGGGTGCTGTTGAATGAGATGAGGTTGAGACACACTGAAGACAGACAGGGAACCAGGGAGCCCTGGAAGGGTGAAGGGGTGGGGGAGGGCTAGGGACAACAGCACCATTGTTCAGGGAGGGGATGGGGGGAGGCCCCCTGGGGCAGGAAACTGGCCCTCTTCCCCTGCTCAGAGGCGGAGCCCTGGCCTAGGTCCAACCAGGGGAGCTGGCAGCCTTAGGAGAAACAGGTGTAGGGCTGGGGGGGGGGCAGGTGGCCCCTTCCCCTGACAGTATACCCCAAACTAACCCTTCTTAGGGAATTCAGCAGTCCCCTCTAAATCTCCCCCTCTAGAATTCTAGATTCCTCCAAGGTATTGTCACACAAAGAGAGGAAAAAAGAGTTCTCGTGGTTTCTGGAGGCCCTGTGCTTCCGGCTAGATCTGCCCTGGGCTTGGAGCCAGGAGAGAGGGGAGGAGGAGGTGCAGGGGGCAGAACTGGGGGGCATTCTAAGACCTGGGGCTGGGGTCTCAAGGATTCAGTCTCATGGAAGATAGCAGGGAAGGGTGTCGTGTTCTTGGGGGTTGAATGGTGGTTTCTAGTCTCTTCTGGAATTGGGTGAGCATTGACATTGATTCTAGGGCAGGATCAGTTGGGTAGGAGTGAAGGGGAGGCCAGAGGTCTTTTTCTAGACGCTCTGAAGAAAAATATAACCCAGGCAGTATTTTTTACTGGAAGGGGACAGGAGAATAACAAAGTGCATGAGCTTCAAGGTCTCCCTTCAGGGGGTCTGAATCCAGGGAGAAGAACGAAGGAAGATGAACATGGCATCTGGGACAGGGCTGTCCATTTGGGAAGGAAGACAGCATCTCCCTGGGGACTACATAATGGTTCTGAGATGTCTCTGAACTGAAACACCAGGAATGACTGGTCTAGGGGCTAGGAAATGGGGAATGGAAGGGATGGTGGTTTCCAAGGAAGGTACAGGGGACTGGTGGACTGGAGACCTGGACCTCACGTGTTTTCTATCCTTCCTACAGTGGGCCCTCTACCTATTCCTGGTCAAGTGTATGATCAGCATTTCCACCATCTTGCTCCTCTGCCTGATCGTGGCCTTCCATGCCAAAGAGATCCAGGTAGGGTCATTGCTACCCCTGAGCTTTGCAACCCTAAACCCCACGTGTCCTTGTGCTCTTTCAGCCCACACGTTCTACCTTCTCCTCCTGATCTGAAGCTCCTCCACCCTCTGATGTATTCACACCCTTGCCCACTAAGAAGGACAGTAGGACAGAACCTCCCAGGGCAGCCCTGGCCCTTCCCCCACCAGCAGCCCCTGGTCTCCCCCTTACACACTCCTGATGCAGAGAGTCCTACCCTTCCAGCCCTGCTGCCTGCCAGCTGCGCTCTGCCCCAGGCCACCTTACTCCAGGCCCAGCCTCCAGATCTGTCTTCCATCTTTGTTCCCACTAATTCCAGCTGCAAGTCACCTAAGGTCCTAGCTAGTACCTGCCCCTGATTTCCCCATTTCTGGCTCAATATTTCCCCCAGATGGAGGAACTCTTTGCACCCCCATGCCCCCACTTCCGGTCTCCCCAGACCCATCTTCCCAGGTCCTATTGCTCCATTTCCTCTCTCTTTATACCATGGCCTTAAATTGGTCATGCATGGAAATGCCCCTGTGCAGTGCCTGGCACATGAGAGGTACTTAGTAAAAGGGTACAGATTATCATTCTCATTAATTGCAGGTGTTAGAGGGGCTGGGAGCGTAGCTGAGTGATAGAGTGCTTGCATAGCATACCAAAGGCCCTGGTT
>NW_026000205.1:5811235-5859797 GCF_001458135.2 Marmota marmota marmota
AGCCCACCCTTCTGGCTCCCCTTCTCCCATCTCGGACTTCGGGGCACCTGCTCAGCCTCCAAACCCAGGCTACCAGTTGCATCTGCCTTGGAGGAAGGGGACAGCTGTTCCAAATTAGCATAGAGGTCCTGTAGGAATTTGCTGTGAGCCTGGAAAGGAGGTGTTTGCAGCTACTCTGGAAAGTCCCTGCAGGGAATTGGGTCCTGGCTGCCACCTGGAAACTGTATAAAACTCAGGGTTTTTATTTTGTTCTGTCACATTGGGGATTGAACCTGGGGTGCTCTACCACTGAGCAACACCCCCAGCCCTTTATTATTATTATTTTTATTTTTGAGAGAGGGTCTGGCTAAGTTGCCCAGGCTGGCCTTGAAATTGCAATCCTCCTACCTCAGCCTCCCAAGTCACTTAGATTACAGGCAAGTGCCACCACACCTGGTGATCTTCAGCAAGGGACAGATTTTTTAGAGTTCCACCTTTTGGGTTTTTATAAGGCCACTTGTAGGCCATGCAGCACCTTTGTGGAAGTTAGAAAAAGGTACTCCTTTCTCCTGGTGAGTGCAACCCTGTCAGGTCTGACTTCAGGCAGGGTTTCAGTCCCCTCTCAGTCCTTAGCCACACATTCTCTGCCAACCCCTTGACCGCCTCGATGCAGGCTTTGGAACTGGCCAGGCTCAAGTTCAAATCCCACAGCCCAGAGTGGCTAAGCATAGCAGAAAGGAGGCTCTCCAAAGCCTAGAACTTACTGCCCAGGTTCATCCTGGGACTAGGTGTGGATGGGGAGGGAGAGCACATGGCGGGTGGAGGGGAGCAAACATCTTGGTCATTTCTAGGGTGGGATTTCAGAACTAACCTATCCTTTCCCATAGGCAGGCTGTTAATGCCACTGGGCACCTCTCAGACACATTGTGGCTGATTCCCATCACGTTCCTGACCATTGGCTATGGGGATGTGGTGCCAGGTACCATGTGGGGCAAGATTGTCTGTCTCTGCACTGGAGTTATGGTGAGTCCAAGTCCCTAGAAACCCTGCCCCCTCCAAACTGCTTATCCTTAGAGCCCCAGGAAACCATGGAGCCAACACGGGTTCTCAGGGACACCTCATGAAAATTTTGTTCCCCACCCAGCCTTATCCCCTCTCAGGGACCCAGACACAAAACCATTTTCTTTGAGACCAAGGAATCCAGCCACTAAGTCCTTGCTCTCTCCAGAACCTAGGACCATAGACCATGATCCTAGGACCTGTTCCCGCCCCAGGGACCCCCGACCCCTGATTTCCCAGCCCATTTGCTTCTAGAACCTGGGGATCTGGTCTCTTAACCTCTATCAAGGGCTTAGGGTCATCACCAGGATCATGCCTTTGGGACCGGGCTCCAAGGGTTCAAATCTCCACTTCTGCTTCTCAGCTGGGGATCTTAGGCAAGCTGCAAAATCTCCAGGTCTCAATTTCCTCATCTGTAAAATGGGGATGCCGATGCTGGTGTACTCCTCATCAGGTGCTGAGACAATTACATGAGTTAAACCATGTAAAGGGCTTCAAACAGTGCCTAGCACACAGGAAGAGCTCAGTAAATGGGACTTTGGGAGAGCACCATTACTATAACTGGTCCCAGACACACAGCCGCCCCCGCCCCAGTTCCTGTGCTCTCAAGGATGAAACTGAGGCCCCCTCAGCCCCAGGCTCAAGCTTCCTGCTGAACCCAGCCATCCAGCTCCTTCACACCATAGCCCCATCCCACCCCAGGGCTCGGCCCCCAATGCCCTGGTCTTCATCTCCCCACAATATCTGGCTCCCTCTGCCCTCCCACATCTGAGCCTCCAGTTCTGATGTCCTAGGGAGGACATGTTGAATGCCTAAGCCCTGGGTCCATAGGCACAGGGGATGGGGGGCAGGGAAATGTGAGCCCCCACCCCGCCCCAGTGGTGAGTCTTCAGGACAAGGAAAGAGGGGCAGAGACTTAGCCAGGAAAATGCTCCCAAAGGGCCAGGCCCCTTGGGACTGAATGGGACCACCTCCTTCACCTGACAGAAGGAGAAACTGAGACCCAGAGAGATAAGGCACGTGAGGCTCACAGCCCCCTCCTGGCCCAGGGTTCCACCGTGCGGTGGATGATGGCTTACTTTTACTGGGGACATACCTGTGCCAGTCTCTGCCCCATACATTTGCCAGGTATCAACTCATGGAGTTCACAGTGACACTCCACAGAGGGCGTGCCCATTTTCAGATAAGAAATGGAAATCCTGAGAGATAAATGACTTGCTCAGAACTGGGCTTGGACCTAGGCAGTCCTGGGAGCCCGGGTTGGTGACTAGTGAACCGCTCTGAGTGATTGAGACTTGAGACACGGGATGGGGGAGCTTCCAAGGAGGGTTCATTCCAAGTCCAGGGAGAGAGGGCAGAGGCCACAGAGCAGCAAGGATTTGACAGGCCCCTGAAGGCCCAGGAAAGTGTTCAGCGGAGAGCACTCAGGCAGGTGAGGGAGAGCACAGCCAGGGCTGAGGCCTGGACCGAAGAAGGCCTCCAGAGCCAGGCTGAGAAGTTCAGGGAAGTGGGAGCCCAGGTGGGGTTTAGAGTGAGGGGCGCAAGGTCATAATAGGGTGTCAGGACTCCCGCGGGTCAAGCAGGGTGAGTGGGGGGCTGGGCTGAAGATTGTCCTGGAGGGAAATGAGTTGGGAAGAGACCTCAGGAGTGTGAGAGTCACTCCCAGGGACCTGATGGCCGACTAAGAATGAGTAGTGAGAAGGGGCCCCTTGGGAGTCCGTGGTCTGCCCCTCTCGACCAGCTCTTCTTCTTCCGATATGAAAGAGGCCATACTGGTGGGGTGTGACCGCTATGCAGAGCCTGTGGACTCAGACACGTGCACTTTCTGACCCTGTTTTGGGCGCTCTGGGCTGTGGGTCCTTTCAGAGCCTCTTTTCCGGTTGTCACCTGGGGATGGTTGTCCCTGCCCCCTGTGACTGCTGGGAGGTTTCAAGAGAGGGTTGGTGACACAGGGCTGGCCCCCAGAGCCCCACAGCCTCACGCCACAGTGCCTGCTGTGCCCACAGGGGGTGTGCTGCACAGCCCTGCTGGTGGCCGTGGTGGCCCGGAAGCTAGAGTTTAACAAGGCCGAGAAGCACGTGCACAACTTCATGATGGACATCCATTATGCCAAAGAGGTAGGCTGGGCGCAGGCCACCCAGAGCAGGGCCCTTCCCTCCCTGTGCCAGCTCCCAGGAGTGCCCCCTTCGCAGAGCCCTCGGGTCTGTGTCCACTGACTCTGTGCCACCCGCTGCCAGATGAAGGAGTCAGCTGCCCGCCTGCTGCAGGAGGCCTGGATGTACTACAAACACACGCGCAGGAAGGACTCCAGGGCTGCCCGCAGGCATCAGCGCAAGCTGCTGGCCGCCATCCACACGTGAGGGCAGCTGTGTGTCCTGTCCCCTCTCTGCGTGGCTGTGTGTGTGCATGCCCATGCGTGTCCAGGTCAGGACACCCACGTGTGGTCTCGCTTAGCAAATGTCGGGGATCTCGGTCTGGATGTGGCTGGATGCGTCTGTGGGCCTGGAGTCTCGGGCTGCTGCAGAGTGGGGGCTCCTCCGCACCTTCAGGCTCTCAGGCACACCTCTTCTTTGTGCTCTGTCCATGTTCGTCCCTGCTCCCCTCGTCCCACCCCTCAGCTAAGGCCAGCTGGGGACCAGGTTGTAGGAAAACCGACCCCCAGCTTCCCCCCACAGGTTCCGACAGGTGCGGCTGAAACACCGAAAGCTCCGAGAGCAAGTGAACTCCATGGTGGACATCTCCAAGGTACCAGGTCTGGAAGAAGGGGAGGCTGGGCCTCTGGCAGGGACATCTGGCTCTAAAATAGGGGATCTTAGCTGGGCCCGGTGGCCCACACACATATCCCAGTGGCTTGGGAGGCTGAGGCAGGTGGGTTACAAGTTCAAAGCCAGCCTCACCAACTCAGTGAGCCCCTGTCTCCAAATAAAATACAAAAAGGGCTGGGATGTGGCTCAGTGGTTAAATGCCCCTGGGTTCAATCCCTGGTACCAAAATAATAATAATATAAAATAGTATTGCCAGGTGCAGTGGCACACGCCTATAAGCCCAGCAACTGGGGAGGCTGAGGCAGGAGGATCAAATGAATGAGGACCTAAGCAACTTAGTAAGATCATCTCAAAATAAAAAATAAAAAGGCCTGGAGATGTGGTTCAGTGGTAAAGTGCCCCTGGGTTCAATCCCCAGTACCAAAAAAAAAAAAAAAGGGAAGGTGGCGTGGCCTTGGCAGGAGCCTGGTACACATAGGTGATCAGTAAAGGCTTATGGTTGAAGGAATGAAGAAAGGAATAAAGCAGAACAAAGCTACTTATATTTATGTAAAATTCAGATCCTCTTCTGAACTTAAAAAATAAAATTGTGCCAGGCACAGTGGCATACGCCTGTAATCCCAGTGACCTGGGAGGCTGAGACAGAAGGATATCAAATTTGAGGCCAGCTCCAGCAACTTAGTGAGACCATTTCAAAACAAAAGTTTTAAAAAGGACTGGGGATGTAGCTCAGTGGTAGAGTGTTTGCCTAGCATGTGTGAGGCACTGGGTTCCATCCCAAGTACCGGGGAAAAAAAAACAACCACCCCAATGTTTGATTTCAAATTATCTTTATTATCAAGTTACTTACATGTGGACGGATATAAAATTCTTTCCAACAATGACTCTTACACAATAAAACCAAAGCAAATTTACAAATCAAGAACAAACATAGATGGCAAAATTCAACTTAGGAACACTGACAAGAATACAAGTGACATTGTTTCAGTAAAACTCAATCCATTGTGAAGGGGATGCTCACTGTTGAAGGGGCCCCGTGCTGGGCCAGGCTGCCTGCCAGCCTAGGTGTGTCTTACCTGGCTCGCTCAAACCATTTGATTCCACCAGTGCTGAGGGACAGTGACGTCACTCGCCCTTGGTCTGGTTCGTGGCACCTTTTCTTAATGTGGTGGCCTTTGCTTTTTCTCATTAGGCCACGACAGTTCAAACAGTGGCTCTTGGCACCAATGCCATGGTAAACACAGTCACAGATTCAAGCCCCAAAATGGCATGGCCAGGCTGGGGTTGTGGCCCAGTGGTAGAGCGCTTGCTTGGCACACGTGGGGCACTGGGTTTGATCCGTAGCACCACATTAAAAGAAAAAAAAAACTAAATAAATAAAATAAAGGTATTGTGTCCATCTACAATTAAAAATATTTTTAAAAAAACATCATGGCAGGTGTCAGTGAGGAGGTGATGGCCCAGGTCTGCCAGAACGGGCCGGTATCATTTCTGAAGATTATTGAATTCAAAACACAGCATTCAAGAATTCCCATAGGGGGCTGGGGATGTGGCTCAAGTGGTAGCGCGCTCGCCTGGCATGCGTGCGGCCCGGGTTCGATCCTCAGCACCACATACAAACAAAGATGTTGTGTCTGCCAATAACTAAAAAATAAATATTAAAAAAAATTCTCTCTCTCCTTCTCTCTCTCTCTCTCTCTCTCTCACTCTCTCTTTAAAAAAAAAAAAAAAAGAATTCCCATAGGAAGTTCACACAGGGGCTGGGGATATGGCTCAGTTGGTAGAGTGCTTGCCTTGTATGCATAAGGCCCTGAGTTCGATTCCCAGCACCAAAAAATGAAAAAGAAAAAGAAAGCTCACAGAGCCTCAGGAATCACACTGTGAATCCCCAGTTTGGGAGTGCAGTAAATGGGCTGTCAGGATTTCGAAGCCAGGCCTATCAATTGCACAGGTATTTAATGAGCATCTATTATGTGTCAGGTCCTATTCTAGGTGCTCCGTGCCTCAGTTTCCTCAGCTATAAGATGGGAACAGGATTCCTGCTCCCTGTGGCTTTTAAGAGGTTCTGGGCTTTGGGTGATTAAGAAAGGGCAACAATTATAACTGAGGATAATCTTCAAGGGTCAGTAAGGACTCGTCAGTGCTGGAGTGGGGAGGAGGCCACCCCAGCCCCTGACAGCCCCTGACGCCTGACCCTCTCTTCTCACCCAGATGCACATGATCCTGTGTGACCTGCAGCTGGGCCTGAGCAGCTCGCACCGGGCCCTGGAGAAGCGGATCGATGCCTTGGCAGGGAAACTGGACGCCCTGACCGAGCTGCTGGGCACTGCCCTGGGGCCACAGCAGCTCCCAGAAGCCAGTCAGGAGGCCACGTAGCTGGTGAGGGGGCTGGGACTTGGACAGGAAGAAAGGTCAGAGGAAGGGGACCTGTGGCCAGTGTCATGTGGCCACACTTTCTCTTGGGCTCTGGCTCTGCCAGGAGGAAAGGACTTTCTCCCAGGGCTGGACTGGGAGAAAAGGAGGGAGCCCCTCCTTCTCCCCTGGTCTCCTTCCTGCCCCTCAGTGACCCCCTCCTTCTTTGCTTGGTCTCTCTCTCTCTCTGCCTGTTCCTGGTCACTCAAGCTCTGTGCAGCCTGCGCTTATGTCCAAATGCCCCCCGCACCTGGTCTCCTGGTGCCAGCCCGCCCACCCTCTTCCTCCCGCCTCGCCCACTGCTTCTGTCGGCTTCCATCTTGGTAAGTGCCACTCTCACTGTCCTTCTCCTCTCTGGACTGCCTGTCCACCCATCTCTCCCTCTTTCTCTCCCCTCAGGATCCATGGAGGACAATCAGGCTCCTTTCCCAAGATGGAGGTCAAGGGCATCCTCCCTGCCACTCCTGACCTAGCCCTGTGAAGAAAATACCTCAAGGTGTGAGGACTAATGGGGGCCGCCTTGGGTGGGTCGACTTTCCGATGGCAGGAGCCCTCAGGGGATGCGGCTGAAGGGGAAGCCTTGGACCTCCAGAGACCCCAGATGGGAACATGGCCAGCACTACCCCACACGCCCTCATCAGGACCACTCTCACTGTGCTGCTATAGAGGACCTCTGGCTTTCGGTTAGAAGTGGAGGTACCTGCGCCTCCCCACCCACTCCAGCTCTCCAGGGAGAAGGGCAGGAAGGGCCCAGAGTCCAGGATGCTAGGAGGCTTCAGTTACCGCTGGACGGAAGAGCTGAAGGAACCGGGTCTGAGAGGCAAGGGGCGGCGCCCCCTGGCGGACAGCAAAGAGGACACTATTTTTTCCAGAGCTGCAGAGAATACCTGGTGGGGAGGAATGGCGAGGGGCACACAACTCACCAATCTCTGCTCTTATACTTTGTAATAAATGTTAAACAAAGCCAGAAGTTGCTGTTTCTTTATAAATGCTCCAAACTGGTAGATCCTCCCGTGGAAGGCCCTTGCCCTGTCTGAACCTCAGTTTCCCCACCTATAAAAAAAGGCCTCCTGAGTGCCCTATCAGCTCTATAAGTTGGGTGCTCCTCAGCAACCCCATCCAGATCTGAGGCTAGGAGAGAGCCTTGACTTGAATTCAGACAGATGGAGGGGGGGGGGTTCCACATCCTGGTTCTGCCATATACTTGCAGTGTGACCTAGGGAAAGTGGCTTTACCTCTCTGAACATTTACTTTGCCCATAAAATAGCACTACCTCCCCACATAGCTGCTGTGAAGATCAAAACAGGAAGTGGCACAGATGGTTGGGCATTTAGTAAGAACCAAATACATGAGAGAGAATCATTGTTATTACTATTACTGATTTTCACAGCCAATGTGTGGTTGCTCTTCTTGCTTTTCTGCCGAGCCCCCTTCTATCCGCGTCTCACTAGAACCTAGAGGATGACTCATTCACTTACCAGGAGGCTAGCAGGAGCCCAAACCGCCGGCTTACTGGTTTCACTTCTGGTCAGGAGGCGTCTGTCGGGGCTCAGACAGGAAAAGGAAGCGGGCTGCCACAGAGCCCTGTCAGGTGCCCAGTTTTGTGTTCCCTGCACAATCACCATTAACCACTCCCCGCCCCACCCTACCCCATCGGACAGATATAGAAACTGAGTTTCAGGAGTGGCCAGGCCTGGTCCCAGGTCCCAGCTAGGAAGCCAGGCATCCCGGTTGCAGAGGCCAGATTCACACCCAGCCTGTCCCTGCTGTGCCTTCCCTCCCTGCCCGGCCCTGCCCGGGGTGAGTCAGAGGCCAAGTAGCCTTGGGGCCTCGAACCCAGGTCTGACTTCCTAAGCAGCTCCACTCCTGCTGGAGACACTGATTCACCCCTGCTTCCCCCATTCAAGGGGAAACTCGGCTGCAAGTCATCCTCCTCTGCTGAGCTTGCAAGTCACCCTCCTCTGCTGAGCTATCTTTGGATTTCCCTAAAAGTTCCCGGGCAGCCTCGCCCCTTGGCCCTGAGAGCTAAATTGAGGCCTCTACCACATGCTGTCTTCCTCTGGATCCCAGCCTGGCTGGGGAGTAAAGGGGGGCTCCTGGAAGAAACCAGATACCGGCCCCAGCAAGAGGCCTGGCTAGCCGTGTAGCCAAGTCCCGGGCCAAACTTGTTCCTCCACGAGCACCTGTGCTCCACTCCCTTTCAGCTGGACTCCTTCCTAGGCCTCTTTCAGGCTCAGCTTAGATGTCCCCTCTTCCATGAAGCCCCTCAATGAACCTGTCCCTGGCCCACTAATAACTATTGGGCCACCATCATGCTAAACCCTTAACGATCTTACAAAAGGAGGCAAGGTGGGCACTTTGGTCCCATTTTATGGATGAGAAAACTGAGCTACAGAGATTAAAAAACCTGCCCTAAGTCATAGCAGAGAGGTGGAGGGAGGGTAGGATGAGACTCAGGCAGCCTCGCTCCGGAGCCCCACCGCTTAGCCAGCTAGCCCAGGCAGGCTCGGGGACAGCTGTATTTTCATTTTTGTCAACTACCATGTTGTCAAGGCCAAGGGCCTGGCATAAATGTCACAGAATGAACCCTCTGACTACCTGGGGCCCCAAAGTCCCTCACCTTCACAGTAATCACCCTTCTGTTGGTTTTAGCTGAAACTGGGTCAAAACCGGTCAAAAGGGGCCTTCAGCCAACCACCCAATTATGAAGGTTGAACCCTTACCACTGAGTCACATCCCCAGCCCTTTTTATTGATTAATTTTTTTAAATTTTGAGACAGGGTCTTGCTAAGTTACTGAGACTGGTCTCAAATTTACAGTCCTCCTGTCTCAGCCTCCCATCACCAGGATTGCAGGTGTGCACCATGGTACCTGGCTAAAAGGAGCTTTTGAATAAGGAAGGAAGAGGGTACAGAAGAGACACCATGTTCTAGATTTCCTTGGGTCTGCCTGGCCTACCTACCCTCCCCCATCCCAGCGGTGCTCAGATCCTCATGACCCCCTTTTAGAAGTCTTTCCACCCCCTGTCACCAAATCAATGCTTCTTACTGTGCCAGGAATTGGGGTGCAGACACAAATCAGAGGGCTGTTCCTCCTTCTAGGGGCTCAATCTCTGGCAATTTTGGTGACTTCTCTCTCTTATTTCTGTTCTGCTTCTACTCCCATGAACACTGGGTGGAGAAGAAAAGGCCTAGAGATAGGTGAGAGCTTGCCCAAGATTATAGAGAGTATGATATGTCAAGATCATTGTACTGTCATGTGTAACTAATAAAAAAAGAGAAAAAAAGATTATAGAGAGACCAGCCCCCTGGCCTCACCCTTTAGGCATCTCCCATAGTGGCCCTGGGGACCTTTATAACACTCAGAACTGACCAGGGCTTTGCCATGCTCAAAATCTTTCACAGCCCCCACTGCCCTCCTATTAAAGTCTAGCTCCAAGGCCAAGCAAGCTGTTTTTTTTTCTTTTATTGAGATATAATGTACACAAAGTATACACATTTTAAGTGTAGTTTCAATTAATTTTTACAAATACATTCACCTGAGCCGTCACCACTCAGATCAGGCTAGAAGTTCCTAGCCACTTAAAACTCTTCTGTAGCTGGGTGTGGTGGCACATGCCTGTAATCCCAGTGGCTCAGGAGGCTGAGACAGGAAGATCATGAGTTCAAAGCCAGCCTCAGCAACTCAGTAAGACCTTGTCTCTAAATAAAATACAAAATAGGGCTGGGGATGTGGCTCAGTGGTTGAGTGCCCCTGAGTTCAAACCCCAGTACCAAAAACAAAACAAAACAAAACAAAAAAAACCCCTCTGTGTCCCTCCTAGTCAATCTCTGTGTCCCTCCTAGTCAATATCCTCCTCCATTCCCAGTGACCACCATCGTGACCTCTATGGTGATTCCTTTTGCCGGACTTTGAGCCTTGGAAGGAACCCGGAGGCCTGCCCTGCTGTGTACTTGCTCAATGGCTGGAAGACCCTGCACATCTTCTCCATAGCAGAACAGAGTTCCTTTGGGTCAGCAAAACCTGAGCCTCACCTGGGGACTCTTCAGGGTTTGACCCCATCCTCCTCCTCCGACCTCCCCACCTCCCCATCCTGGCTGCCTCATACCCTGGGCTCCTCTTCTTTTCCAGTCTCTGTCTGACTGCCCATGGCTCTGTCCTCCCTGCCACATCCACTTAAAACAAACATCTCCAAGATTCATCCAGGTCTTTACTGTGGTCCATAATGGAAGCTGTTCAAATCAAGGCCAGAGCAGCAGTTCAAAGACTTATTTGGAGTTTTTATGCTGCGTGAAATACTTACCAACATACAAAACCCAGGAGAGTGCTTCTTGCTGGAACTTTTGGTTTGGTTTTGTAGTCCTGGGGAAAGGCAGGAGCTCTCTACCTCTGAGGTACATCCCTAACCCCCACCTCTACCATTTTTTTTTTTTTGGTACCAGGGATTGAACCCAGGGGCATTTAACTTCTGAGCCATGTCCCCAATCCTTTTTAATATTTTATTGGAGACAGGTCTCACTGGAATACTTAGGGCCTCACTAAATTTCTGAGACTGGGTTTGAACTCTTAATCCTCCTGCCTCACCCTCCTGAGGGAGAGTGACTAGGATTACAGGCATGCACTACCGAGCCGGGCTTTTTAAATCTTGAGACAGGGTCTCACTAAGTTGCTCAGGCTGCCTGGAGTTTGTGATCCTGCCTCAGCCTCCCAAATAGCTGGGATCGCAGGCGTGCACAGTTCCACTGGAACTTTAAAAAGAATTTGATCCTTTCTCCTTAAGGCTCATTACTTATTCACTAGACTGCAAGACATCTGGAAGTGAAATGCAGAGTCTTTTTGTTTTAAATACTATAAAATTATCTGTATGTGGGTATCCTTTCAGGGCTAGTCTCAGAGAACAACCTCCTCTACTTGCAATGCCACGGAAGACTTTCCCAAGCAGAGAGTGCTGAAGTAGCTCTCTGACACACAAAGCAAGCTGTCAGCTTTCATTTGTATGAAGTTCCAAATGGTGCGACTAATCCAGAGTGACAGGCCTGTGGTTGCTTCTAGAGTGGGGGGAAAGGGCACAGGGAAATCCCGGAGGTCCTACGAATGCTATCTGGCTATCGGTGGTTACATGTGTATATATATTTGCAAAAATTCTCTGACCTTACACATCACATTTGTGTCCTTTACACATTTTACAATCTAAGTTACACCTCAACCCCCCAAAAGATAGACAAATAAGTACTTATAAACTTTTCCTTATAGAATCTATACTATAATATTCAGAAGTGTCCATAATATAGTTAAGCCTGGGGATTAAAAAGCATGGTCTTGGGGCTGGGGTGGTGGCTCCGTGGTAGAGCGCTTGCCTAGCATGTGGGAGGCATGGGTCAATTCTCAGCACCACATATCAATAAATAAAATAAAGGTCCATTGGCAACTAAAGAATACTTTTAAAAAAGCATTGTCTTTCTCAGGTGACCTCGAGTCAATCCCCCTCTCTGGGAGCCCTTTGTTCCCTTGGCTCTGGCTCCTGGCCTCCTCTATGGGTGCTCCTCAGCCTCTCTCCAGGGTGCTGCCCTTCCCCTGACCCTGCGCACAGGAGACCCAGCTTCATCTCTCATTTTCTCCAACTCCTCAGCCTGGATGATCTCAGCAAATCCCAGGGTTTTAAATATCATCTAAACATGATCAACCTCCAAATTTAGCATACCTGGATAATTATCGATAAAAGGACAGGACATCTGTGACTTGCTTAAAACAAACAAAACTGCAGGAAAACAGCAGTGTGTTTATATGTGAGAGAGGCAAATAGAAGACACCAGCAAAGAGGAGATGACGGTCCTGGCCCTGGGTACCAGGGGTTCCTTACATGTAATACGCTTACATGGATCCAGTTACGTGAATCTCTAGAATTCTGTAATGAAAAGACAGAAAAAATGTCATGTTCAAATTCCAGCTTCCCCTAAAACTCCAGCTGCTGACTAGATGTCCTATGTGCATCCCAAAATTAAGTTCGCAGCCCATCCATCTCTCTGCTTATAAAGAATATCACTCTTTTTCTAGCAGGTGAGGCCCAAAACCTTGAGCACTTCTTTTTATGGTGCCCATCGTGATGTTTGGATACCTGTATTCATGTGGCAGGGCTAAATCACACGTGCATTACCTCATGTGCTTATTTTTTTGTGGTGAGAGCATTTGAGACCTACTCTTTTAGCAATCTTAAATACACAGTACATTGTCATTAACTACAGTCATTATGTATAATGGCTCTCGAGGATAACTTTCAAGCACCCTGAGTCACGCTTCCTCTATACTCATTTAGTCTCTTGACTCTTCCTTCAAAACAAACTCCAGCTCCTGACCCTTCTCACCTGATCAGTATCACCATCCTCCTGAGCCCTCTGGCGCAGGCAGGAATGCGGCTTCCTCGGCCTCCTGTGATGTCCCACTCCTGCCAGGCTGCAGGCGCTGTTTCCATTTCACTTTTCTTGTGTGCACAGAAACTAGTCACATGGCCCAAAAAACTTACTACATTCCTAAAGTCTTCCCCTCAGCCCAGACCCACTTCTGCCTATAGGCAACCACTGAGGAATCTTTAACACACACATTGGAACATGCCAGTCCTTGGACATAGCCCTCCGATGGCTTCCTGTTGCACTTGGAAGTTCCAAATTCTTATCACAATCTGTAAGGGCCTAAGGGATCTGTCCCTGTCTATATCCTGTCCCTAAATAATCTTGTCCCTCTTCCCTTCCTGCTGTTCTGCTCCTGCTAGTCTGACCACCGGGACAATCCATGAAGGGCCAGACTATGACCTTGTGAAATATGTATTTGGTCCTTGGGCCCAGTGGTATGTACCTGTAGTCCCTGCTACTCCAGGGTTTGAGGCCAGAGGATCACTTGGACCCAGGAGTTTGAGGCCAGCTGGACAACAGAGTGGGACCTTGTCTTTAAAACAATACACACACACACACACACACACACACACACACACACACACCTCCACACACCTCGTTTCCTGCCATAGAACTCCTAAAATCCTTGGAAATCTCCAAACTATATTTTTCCATGCTGATGAGCTGACTGCTGGTCAGCAGCCCCTAAGTAGCTACAGGTTAGGGGCTGGTTACCAAAAGACCAAGGGAGGATTAAAGGGCTGGAATTTTTTAGCCCCACCCCCAACCTCTGGGGAGGGGAAAGGGCTGAAGGTTGCATTCATCAGGAATGGTGTAATCAATGATGTAATCAGTGGTGTAATCAATGATGTGTATGCAATCAAGTCTCCATAAAAATCCAAAAGAGCCTGCAGGTTCAGAGAGCTTCTGGATCCTAGGGTGGCGTGTCCAGAGGGCAGGAAACTCTGAGACCCTTCTCCTGTTCCTCACCCTCGGCCTCTCTTCATCTGCACCCTTTATAATAACTGGTGTGTTTCCCTGAATTCTTTGAGCTGCTCTAGCACATTAAATGGATCCGAGGAAGAGGTTGTGGGGATCTGGATTTCCAGACTGTTGCTCAGCACAGGTCAAACAAGCCGGGGTTTGTGGCTGTCATTTGAAGCAGGAGGCAGTCTTGGGGACTGAACCACAATCTGTGGGATCTGATGCTCTCTGGATAAACTGTCAGAACTGAATTGCACTAGGGGACACCTGCTGTCTGCTGCAGGTCTGACGGCTGCTCAGCACACGGGGAAAACCGCTGCACACAACTGGTGTCAGAAGCTGCTGCAGAGGACAGTGGGGGAAACTGAAACAGAGTTGGTTTTTTCCTCTCTCGGACCCACCCCACCTCAGGGCCTTTAGGTTCAGTTCTTCAGCATCTTCCTGAAGGGCTCATTTCAGGTCTCTGCTCCAGTGTCACCCCTGCAAAGTAAACTTCCGTTGACCAACTGTTATGCCTTGTGACTTCTGTCACTTTCAATTCCGTTATCTTTTCTTTTTTTCTTTTCCACTTGGCAAATAAAACCTTTATATCTATAGTGTACAATGTGTCTTGACAAAGGTATACCTTGCAGAATGGCTACCTCAAGCTTTACCTCACATATTTCTTTTTGGTGAGGACACTTTAAATCTATTCACTTACCAATTTTCAAATAAATGACATGTTGGCTATTAATTGCAGTCACCCTGCCGTACTAAGTGAACTCATTCCCTTTTTTTTTAGTTGTTGATGGACCTTTATTTTATTATTTATATGTGGAACTGAGAATCGAACCCAGTGCCTCACACATGCTAGGCAAACACTCTACCACTGAGTTGGACTGAAATCTTGTATCCCTTTTATTTTTTAAATTTTTAAAATTTTTTTTAGTTGTTGGTAGTCCTTTATTTATTTTACATAGTGCTGAGAATGGAACCCAGTGCCTCACACATGCCAGGCAAGTGCGCTACTGCTGAGCCCCCAGCCCCAGCCCCAAGAAATCTTGTATCCTTTGACCAACATTTCCCCAACCCTCCGCCAACAGTTCTTTGCTTCCAAGCATCTCCCCTGCCCACATGTCATCTGCCCCACTAGAATAGGTGCTCCTGCAGGTGCTCTGTCCTATTCACTGTGGGACTCCAGTCTGCAGCTGTGCCTGGCAGACAACCAGAATTCCATAATTCATTCAATTTCTGAATGAATGAAATGAACAGAGAAATTAATAGAGATGAATGGACCATTTGGCGGTGACTCACAAAATTCCCAATGCACATACCCTTTGACTCAGTCATTCTACTTCAAACAAGACATTCTATTGATAATACTGCCATATATGTGTAATCAGGTTTACAAGGATATTATTGGCAACAAGTGTTTGTAAAAGCGAAATCTCAGAAACAGTGTAAATGTACATCGATGGGGAAATCGTTAATAAAGGATGGCACAGCCACACCACAGCATACCACACTGCTAACATAAGCAGCTCTCCGGTGGCAGAGTGCTCTGCTGACTCACCAGCAGGCAGGCTGCCTGCACCAGGGGAAAATGTGGGCTCGCCCCAGAGTGACACAGGCTTGGGTTTGAATCCAGGCTCTGCTGCTTCCTAGCTAAGATTTCAAAAAGGCCCTTCTCTCTTTCAGACTAATCTTTCTGTGTCTGTTAAAGGAGGAAGCAGGGAAGGTCGCAGTGATATGTGTAAAGCAGGAAAAACAGAAGCTGACATAGCGGACACAGTGGGCCTGGGGTCAATGTGGGGCTTCTTCTGTTCCCTTTTTATTTGGTACTAGGGATTGAAATCAGGGGTACTTAACTACCGAGCCACATCCCCAGCCCTATTTTGTATTTTATTTAGAGACAAGGTCTCACTGAATTGCCTAGCGCCTTGCTATTGCTGAGCCTGGCTTTGAACTTGCAATTCTCCTGCCTCAGCCTCCCAAGCCGCTGGGATTACAGGTGTGTGGCACCATGCCCGGCTCTTCTATTCCTTTTCTATGTCCTTCCCACCTCTGAGAGTTCCCCAGATATGAAACTAGCAATAAGAGGTAATCTGGGGTTGATGAATTCAGATTAAAGAAAACAAACAGATAATGGCCTGGGACAAAGATGCAGAAAGGAACACTGATAGTCTTAAGAGATGGCATGTGTATCTTCATTGAATTAAATATACACTGATAAGAGAAAAATTCTGAAATGTTCTAAATTTAATTATCAGAGAATGGAGGAGAGATGAAGGAGGTTAATGAGTTAAGAGTTAAGTACCAGGGACTGGGGTTGTAGCTCAGTGGTAGAGTGTTTGCCCCACACGTGTGAGGCCGTGGGTCCAATCCTCAGCACCACTTATAAATAAACAAATAAAGTAAAAAAATCCACTGGCAACTAAAAAATATTAAAAAAAAAAAAGAGTTAAGGTCCAAAAGCCACAAAAGGCCATTTCAGATTCTCGAATGTATGTTAAAACCTTAGCTCAAACTCTTTCCTGAGCCCAAGGTGCCACTGCATTCTGCTTATAACTCCAGCCAATCCAGAAGCAATGTGCACTTCTTATGGAGTTCCCTCCTCCCCCCAAATTTACCCCTCTTCATGTTATCCCACCTCTTCTCTATAGCCAATATATATTAAATGTAAACAATTTGTTTTCCTTCTCCAAATTTTCATTATAAAAATATTCTCTAGTCCAGCATTTTCCCAACTCCTATCTAGATTTGCTGCTGGAATTTTGGAAACTTGTCCCCAGATCTGGCCTTTTTTTTTTTTTTTTTTCCTGGCTAGCATCAGCTCAGTAAAGCCTTTTATTCCTGAATACTTCTTTCTCAACTGGTTAATGACAATCTCTCAGATGAATCGACACATTACAGAACTCAAGTCAGTCTGTGTGACTCGTGTTCACCTAGCAGCATGGAGAAGCATGGAGACACAGTTCTATCTGACACTGAGGGATTTGGTGGGTTCAGCAGAGACAAGGCCTGAGAGGGAGCAGCTCAGAATCAATCATCACCATCATTCCAGGTCACAAAATGATGACAACTCGTAGTGTGGCTATGTACCTGGCACTGTTCTAGGCACTTTCACCCACTTAACCCTGGCGGCAACATTGTAAGGGACGGTCACCTGCACTGCACGTGGGAAAATGAGGCAGAGAGGGTCAAGGATCTTGGCCAAGGTCTGCAGCTATTTATATGAACCAACACAGGCTACTAACTCCAATGCTTTGCTATAACAGGAGCTCCAGAGGGAAACTGAGAACCAGTGCTTTAGGAATGGAAAATGGGGACCAGAAGTGAAGACTCACTTCTATTATTTACCCCGTATGTACATGTATTATTTGTTCAAATGTAGCTTCTTCTTGCTTTTGTTTTTTGGTACTAGGGATTGAATTCAGGGGAACTGAACCACTGAGTCATATCCCGAGCCCTTCTTATTTTTTAATTTTGAGGCAGGGTCTCCTTAAGTTACTTAGCACCTACCTCACTAGGTTGCTAAGGCTGGCCTTGAACTTGCAATCTTCCTGCCTCAGTCTCATGAGTTGCTGGGATTAAAGGCCTGCATCCCTGTGCCCTGCTTAACTTTGTGTGGTACTAGGGATTGAACCCAGTAGCTCTCTACCACGGGGCTACATCCCCAACCCCATTTTTATATTTTTTAGTTAGAGGGAAGGTCTCATTAAGTTATCAAGGCTGTCTTTGACCTTGTGATCCTCCTGCTTCAGCCCCCTCAGTCACTTGATTCTTTGGGTTACTGGGGATTGAATGGCAGAGTCACTTTACCACTGAGCTACATCCCCATCTGTTTTTAGTTTTTATTTNGAAAAAGCAAAACCACATTCACCACCCCCATCCCCCCACCCTCCCGCGCCACACACACACCAAAAAAAAGGGAAATTTTCCATGCACCTCCCTATCTTGCCGCTTGATGACCACTTGCTCTAGCTAGGGCCGCACCATACCCTTTGCGCATGCGCTCCCCCGCACCCCGGCCGCGCCCTGGGCCTTTGGCGCGCTCTAGGTTCTGCCCCGGGACTTTTGAATTTTTGGCCTTTGATCCGGTGCGTCTTCCTCCGCCGCTGCCGAGGAATTTATGACGTAGTTCTGCCTGGACCAGGCCGCTTCTCCCACTGACGTCAGGATTTGACCCGCCCACCTCTGCTGGCCCATCTGGTATCCGGGGGCCCGGGGGTCCCCTCGATCCAAGGCTGCACCTTTCTCCAGGGGTTTCCTCCGCCTGGAATGCCCCTGCCTTTCCTTAAGGGTCCAAACGCACTTGTGCTTTTTCTGAAGTGATTTGATCCCCTAGACGCTTCCTCCCTCAAACTGGGACTTCTTCCAGGGTCCCCGCCAGCTGTGATTCATGCAGAGGACATTAAAATTTCTCCCTGCCGCTTCACTCCACAACGTTAACAAAACGTAAGAGGCGGGCCTCGAACCCCAAATCTCCGGAGCCGCGCGCCCTCCCTTTTCTGTTTAACCCACTGGAAACCGTGCGCCGAAATGAGGCGCACGCGCATGGCGCGCTCCCGCCTCCTCTGTCATCCGCATGCGTCCTGAAGCCAACCTTCTCATCAACGCATGCTCAGCTTGCAGCGCATGCGCAGCGAGCTGATTTCAGCTTGGCCGCACGATATTCCTTCTTTCTTCCTGCTTCGGGACGGCCTTCCTTAGGTGCCCCTTCGGGAACGCCGAGGCCGGTACCGGAGGGACCGGTGTCTGTCTGTCACACTCCCGACCCCCAGGCACCTTTTACGGCGGGTGGCTTGTTTTGGAACCTCCCCGCCCCCACCCGATTCCCGTCACGGGAGAGCGCGCGCCGCGCCCCAGGAGCCAATCAGCAGCCGCCCTAGGTAAGGAGCCTGCGAGCCTGCGCGAGGCGCGCGCACCGGCGGGGAGCGGGGACGCGCCGCCAGCCCCGCCCCTCCCTCGACCGTTAACGGGTTGCTGGGACGTCGGCGGGTGTGCGGAACTGAGTAGCGAGCGGAGAGCGGCGGCCAAAGGCCGGGTTGGCGAGAGTCAGGGCGGGAGACACGAATAATGTGAAAATAGAAATTTAGATTCTGGGAGACCTTACTGTAACCTACCCCAAAAGGACTGAGCAGGTCCCTCCGATAACATGTAAAGAGAAACCGAATTTCCGAACTACCGTCTCGGAAAGCCCAGACCGATTCCTGAATCCTAGGGCGACCTTGCAAGCGCCGTGCAAATGGGGTCTGGAGTGGTGGGGTTCCCTAGGGGAGGCCTTTTAAACTGATGCCTAATTACGGGAGGACTGTCCCCACGTAGGAGCCTGTAGGGGGAGTCCTTTACAAAAAAAATGTGTGAAAAGGCTATTAAGTTCTGGCGCGCTGGGTGCCTCAAGAGGATGGGCCAAAGTTCACAAGTTAGGAACTGGGAGTCTCCCCGAATAACTTGCAAGTGTACAATTCTGCAGGATTCCCCCAAAGGGAGCCTGTGAGGAAATGCTGAACGCCACCCCCCAAGAATGTGTAAAATTAGACTTAATTTCTGGGAGGTCACTATAGGAGCCCTGTAAATAGGCACTTAAATGTGCTTCTTAAGTGGTGGGGGTAGTCCCCAAAGCAGCTTGGACACAACATTGGTATCCTTAGATTGCATCTAGGTGGGATAAGTTCAGGGAACTGAGGGGAAAAAGAAGCAGAGCATGTCAGGGATCTTGCCAAGGTCTGCAGCTGTTGATATAAACCCAACACATGCTTTTAATTCCCAATACTTAGCTATAACAGGAGCCTTGTGCTCCCCACAATGGCAGTTAGATAAACTCAAATACTGTACATGGTCCTAAAGTAGTGTGCAAAAGGACACTTATTTGCCTGGGAAGGAGACCCTCATAGGTACGTAAACAGGTCCTTTAGTACCATTGAGGCATGAAAAACAGACACTTAGGCACTGAGGTTTTCAGAATAATATGTAAACAGACACTTAATTGCAGGGGACAAAAGAGTGACCAAGTTCAGGGGAGAGCTCCATCAGAGACTGTAAACAGTCATTTCAGTGCTGAGTGAATCATTTTCCATAAGCATCCGTAAACAGGCCCTTGTCCTCCTGTCTAGGAAGACAGCCTTCAATCCAATTTGTGGCTGAGGGAGAGGTCACATAGCAAGCAGTGAGAGGGGCTAGACGAGCTGCAGTCTGGCTAGCAAAATTGCTCCTGTGTCCTGTAAATAGATACTTCAGTCTGGAAAGTCTCTCTTAAGGCCTGTTTGTGTCATTAAGTACTGAAATATGGGGGTAGGGAGGATTCATAAAGTGATTTAACAGGCACTTAGCAGGGTCAGCAAACTTTTCTATAAAGAACCAAAGAGCAGTTATTTTAAACTCTATAGACCAGTGTCATCTACTCAACTCTGCCATTGTATCAAGAAGGCAGCCATAGATAGTTTGTAAATTGATAGATGTGGCTATGTCCTAATAAAATATTGTGTTTGCAAAAATGAGACAGATCAGATTTGACCCACAGATGAGTTTGTTAAGCTGACTTCTGAGTTAGAGCCCTGTATGGTCCTGTAAATAGTTTAGTACTCAAAATACCTCACCGGAATGATGTACAAACACCTGGGGGAACTGTTCTAAGGACCTATGAACAGATAATTGAATGGTGGAGACTGGGTCAAGTAGATAGCCATATATTATATAACTAATTAAACACTGATGGGACCATTAAGTGAAATTCAGAGTGTGAGGGATGGCAGACCATCAGGAATGAAAGGTGAACTGACACTGAAATGCAGTGGGTTATCAGGTAAACATAGGCCCATGATGCTAGAACCCTAGCCACTCATATACTAGTAACAGGTAATCAAAAGAGGAGCTGTCAAATGAGGGTCATGTTACTCATGTAAGTTACTCATTGTAAGAAAATGACTTGCTGTATTTTGAGTTGGAGAATATTTAATTTTTATGTGAATCTGTCCCTATAAATTGTATTTGTGTTAGAGCATTTCAGTAGTTGAAAATTGTTTTGACTTAGAAGTGAAAGAAATGTTTCTCACTGCCTGCAGAGGCATTTAAGATTAATATGGGATTGCCAAACCTTGGGTCATGTTTTACCATGCCTTCTATTAACTTGCTTCCCATCCCAAGATGGCTGTCTGAGCTCCAGACTGTACACCCACATTCCTTTCAGCCAGGAGGATAAAGAAGCAAAAGGCAAATGCCAGCTTCTATAAAGGAAAGTTTCCTAACATTGCCAAACCATACTTTGGTATCATACCATTGGCCAGAACGTACTTTAGTCATGTGGCCACACCCAGCTACAAACAAAAGCTGAGAAATGAGTCTCAATAAGCCATCTACCTAGCTCAGAACTGAGAATTTGGAAGAAGTAAAGAATGGGTATTGGGAGCCAGCTGGCAGTTGTGCCACAGTTATAGAGCTCTCTTTTGAAAGAAATTCCTGGGGAAGCCAAGTGGAGTGGGAAGAAACTCTCTTTGTCCTGAAATCCCCTCATTCCCTCTGTAGGTGAGCATGTCTGAGTCTGGCCACAGTCAGCCTGGACTCTATGGGATAGAGCGGCGCCGACGGTGGAAGGAGCCTGGCTCTGGTGGTCCCCAGAATCTCTCTGGGCCTGGTGGTCGGGAGAGGGACTACATTGCACCCTGGGAGAGAGAGAGACGGGTGAGTGTCTTGACCCAAGAGCAGCATTCATGGTCCATTTGTTCCACAAATGCTCATTGAGCATCTGCCATGTGTCAGGCTTCAATCTAGGTGCTGAGGATGTATCTGAGCTGACTTCTCATGGAATAAGAAGGTAGAGAATAAAAAAGGGGGATATTTTAGATGATAGCCCCTCTGAAGAGTTGACTTCTGAAGCAGAGACCTAAAGGAAATGAGGGAACAAACCATACCCAAATCTGAGTAGACAGAACAGCAAGTACAAAAGCCCTGAGGTGGCCTGATCTAGTATGTTCAAGGATTAGTCAGGAGGCCAATATGGCTACTGTAGATGAGGAAGGAGGGAGATTGATAGATGAGGACAGAGAGGTGGTAAGCCTTGGAAAGAATTACGGATTTCACTCTGAGTAAAATTGATGTTGGAGGGTTTGAGCTGCCAAAATCTCATGTTTTAAAGAGTTGGTAACAATAACAATAGCAACTGTGTCTATTTATCGAGCAACTTACAGTGTGCTGGTACTGTGCTAAGTGCTTTATCCTGTGGGTCTTCCTAAACCCTTACACCTACCTACCCCATGAAGTAGAACCTTTGACAGTTCTCATTTTCTCTATGAGGAAAATGAACTTAAAAGGCAAAGGGACTTGCCCAAAATCACAGTCAATAAGCTTTGGGGCCAGGCCTCAGATGCAGGTCCAGATTAATCTCAAGCATAACATCATTCTGACTGGGAATCAGGAGGCCTCAGTTGTGCCTCAGCCTTGCTTTGCTCTGCTGTGGAACCCAGAACTGGTCCTCTGGTGCTTTCTCTCTCCGTCTTTTTTTTTTTTTTTGGCATCAGAGATTGAACCCAGGGGCACTTAACCACTGAGCCATAGGGTCTTGTTAAATTGCTTAGGGCCTTGCTAAGTTGCTGAGCTGGCTCTCCTGCTGCAGCCTCCCCAGCCACTGGGATTACAGTTGTGTGCCACCAAGCCCAGCTCTGGGTGCATTCTCTAAGGCCCTGCCTACGTTTGAGATACTTGGTGGAAGAAAGAAAAATTTGGGACCAGTTTCTGAGCCATAAAACTAAAAGTATTAAGAATAATTTTTTCAAGATGAACTGGGCTTTTTTTTCCTATTCTTGGGTCACAGCATAGACTATTCTACGCACATCCTTTTGGAGAATGTCACTGCCTTCCTACACCATCAGCTTTCGTCCCTAAACAAGCAGCTCCCCGGTCTTATCATTGTCTCTGACTTCGCTCCCAAGTCCTGGCAGCTTCCTGACTCACCATGGGTTCCTCACATCTTACACATCCCCTACTGACTTCAGCATCTTCCTGCCATCTCTCCTTGAATTTCTCCTCCCTGTGTCAATGACGGTCCATTGGGCCTCATCCTAGGATGCTCCCTCCCTCCTGCTTCCTCTGCTGGTCAGGTTCCAGTGCTGTACATCCTGCCTTCCACACATATCTATCCATGTCTCTCCATCCCATAGAGTCCAGGCTGACTGTGGCCAGACTCAGACATGCTCACCTAAAAGTCATTCACTTTTCCTTCCCCTCCTGGAAACTTGCTGCCCTTCAGGTATTCCCTAGAAATGTTTCTTCTTTCCAACACACTTTCATGTCACCCTTTTGTTTGTTCTTCTTTGAGCCAAGGAAGTGAGCAGGGTTTAGGTATCTTCAGTGACTGGGTGAAGAAGCAGATCAGTGAGTGGTCAAGATTTTCCCGAGTTACTCAATTAACCAAAGAAGGAATAGGACTTTCCCCTCTTGTAAGCGTGGAGGGGAGTCAGGGGAGTCAGGAAGAGGGCAACATGTGGCAATCAGTCCAGAGCCCTCTGGTGCAGGTCTGAGGAAGAAGTGATCCAGACAGCAAGTACTGCCAGCGGCTCTCACATTGGAAGCACTTGCCTGTGTCAGGGGCCATGCTGGCAGTTTGCAAGTTCTTTCACCTTTTGTCTTCATAATAGTCTTGTGAGGAAGAAACACCTAAACCCACCCACTGGAGGGGGAAACTGAGGCACATGTGAGGGGTAGTTTCTTATTCAAGTTCATAGCCAAAAATAGGTTAGACCAGGTTTGAGCCGATCTGTCTGGCCTCAGAGCCGTGGCTTCTTTCCCCTGGACTTGTTTAATAGAGACAGCTGATCAGAAAGACTCACACCTTCCAGTCCTGAAGCAGGAGGCTCTGACCAATCATTACATTTCATGGTGACTTGGGCGTTGCCCTGTTCGGATAGAGTTGAAGGTCTTCAGATGTAGGTGTCACCCCTGGAGTTGAGGTACTCCCAGATAACCTGGCCTTTTTTGGATAGAACTTTCTAAAGAACAAGGGTCCCCCCAATAAAAGCTCACTTCCAAACGTGCTCTCACTCTCTGGCCAGCCTCTCGTGACTTTCTCTTGTTCTCCCTTTTGGGGAGCCTGAGGCCGAGAGCAGAGAAGCGTCCTGAAGCTTGTGTAAAGGTAATTTGTGTCTGTGTTTTATTTGGTGTCCCTGCAAATTCACCAAGCAACCTTAAGTTCAGCTGCCTGCACAGGTTGGGGGCGGCAAGAATGGATGAGGACATGATTCTGGAGCCAGGCTCCAGTGCTTATTGACTATGTGACTTTGAGCAAGCCAATTAAGCTCTCTGTGCCTCTGTTAAGTGGGAGTAACAGTATCTGTCCCCCAGATGTATTGGTAGGATTGAAGAAGGTAATATGCGGAGGTTTTTTAAGTGATACCTGGCCCCTAAAGGCCATCTGGAGTGTCTAGGAGATCCAGGGGAGCCATTCCTGAGTAATTGCCTTCCCTTGACCACAGGATGGCAGTGAAGAAACGAGCACTTCCGTCATGCAAAAAACCCCCATCATCCTCTCGAAACCTCCAGCAGAGCGGGTGAGCTGGGAAGCACCTTTGG
Organism: Marmota marmota marmota; assembly: GCF_001458135.2. Lineage (NCBI taxonomy): Eukaryota > Metazoa > Chordata > Mammalia > Rodentia > Sciuridae > Marmota > Marmota marmota. The sequence continues at coordinate 5,835,363 of NW_026000205.1, forward strand.
AAGGGGGGAGAAGGGGAGCCATTAGGGAAGAGATCCTCTCCGTTGGCTGAAACCTTCTTACTCCCACAGTCAAAGCAGCCACCACCTCCAACTGCCCCTGCTGCGCCACCTGCTCCAGCCCCTCTGGAGAAGCCCATTGTCCTCATGAAGCCACGGGAGGAGGGGAAGGGGCCTGTGGCTGTGACAGGTGCCTCTACCCCTGATGGCACTGCCCCACCACCTCCTGCAGCCCCTGCACCACCCAAGGGAGAGAAGGAGGGTCAGAGACCTACGCAGCCTGTGTATCAGATCCAGAACCGGGGCATGGGCACTGCCGCACCAACAGCCATGGACCGTGAGTTGGGGCCAGGCAGGCAGGTTGGGAGCTGGCCCCCATCATACGTAGACCTTCACCGCATCCTCTGACTTCTGCTTTTCCTCTCTCCAGCTGTTGTGGGCCAGGCCAAACTACTGCCCCCGGAGCGTATGAAACACAGCATCAAGTTGGTGGATGACCAGATGAATTGGTGTGACAGTGCCATTGAGGTACTGGGATCCCTGCCTACCTGAGCTTCCCTGGGTCCCACACCTTCTGTCCCTTCACCCCTACCTCTGGCTCTCAGTAGGCAACACCAGACAAGACAACTTTCGGGCAGCTACAGCAGTGAATAGGGTCAGAATCAGAAAGTTCTTGCCTAACCAGCCCTGGGTGTCTACCAGCTCAGCTGTGCTAGTTGTTAAACTACTGAAATACTTTGGTAGAGAGGAACTCCCAGATACCCTGGGATCTCTTGTGCCACCTCACAGCAGAGGTGTCTCCTGGATCATGCTGCAGCACTCCTAATTGGTTGAAACTCTTCACTGTCTCAGTGTAGTTCTCAGTCTCATTCCTTAGAGGTCTCCCATTCCAGCTACCCCTGTTCTGGTTCACACCTCACATTCCTCTACAAAAATACCTACCTCCTCTTCTCTGTTGGTTTTTCTCCCCCAAACCTGTCACATCACACTCCTGCTCAGATTATCCCTATGGTGTCCCCGAACTCATAGCAACCTGGACTTATTAGGAAAATATGCCTGGCTCATGTAGTACCTATAATACCAGCTCCTGCTGCCTTTATGTCCACTCTCACATTGACATCAACTGGAGATGTAAAAAAAAAAAGCCTGGCACAGTGGCACACACCTGTAATCCCAGCAGCTCTGGAGGCTGAGGCAGGAACATTGTGAGTTCAAAGGCAGCCTCAGCAAAAGCAAGGCGCTAAGCAACTCAGTGAGACCCTGTCTCTAAATAAAATATAAAATAGGGCTGGGGATGTGGCTCAGTAGGTGAGTGTCCCTGAGTTTAATTCTTGGTACCCCCCCCCAACCCTCAAAGTGTCCAGGCCCTATCCTTCAGCACCATCAAGTAGAAATTTCTGCAGTGATGGAAATGATGTATGTAATGTAGCCACTACCTCTGTATTGGGCTGTTGGAACACTTGAAAGGTGGCTAATACAACTAAGAATCAGATTTTTTTTTTCATACTAGGAATTGAACCCAGAGATATCAGTGAGCCACATCACCAGCCCTTTTTTCATTTTGAGACAGATTCTCACTAAGTTGTGAGACTGGCTTCCAACTTGTGATCCTCCTACTTCAGCCTCCCTAGTCACTGGGATTATAGGCATGAGCTACCATGCCTGGCTAGGAACAGAATTTTTAATTTCCTTTAATTAAGTATCCACATGTGATCAGTGCCCACCATTGAACAGATATTATGCTTTAAGGTATTAAAGCTCATTAACTACTGATTAAGCCCAGTTCATTTGTTTGTTTTTTGGTACTGAGGATTAACCCAGGGGCATGCTACCACTGAGCCAAACACCCCCTATCCCTACCCCCATTGAGAAAGGGATTCACTCAGTTGCCTGGGTTGGCCTTGAACTTGTGATCCTCCTGCTTAATCTTCCCAAGTTGATGGGATTATAAGCCTGTTTCACTGCACCCAGCTCCCCACCCTCCCCTTTTTTTTTTCATAGCTCTTCCCATGATTCTAAGGAACCAAACTTCAGGGAAGCAAGATTTTCCTTGAGTATCTCTTCCGCCCCCTTGTGGTAAAAGGCAGCAAAACTGGTGGACAGAGGCAAAGGTCTCTTTAGAGAGCCTGAATGTTCTGATCTCTGCTTCTGCACACCATTGCCTTTGTCATGCTTCCTAATGTTTTCTACACCTGCCTGAAGCAGGAAGCCTCTCAGAAGTCTATTTCAAGAGCCCTCAGTTACCCATTCCTGTCTTTCCAAACCTGCTCTTTAGTTTCTCTGCCTCTAACCTTCTCTTCTGCAAGATCAAACATCCCTTTTTTCTCCCATGGTGTTTCAGTCACTTTGACTTCCTTTTAGTTTCTTGACCATGCCAGGCTCTTTTCCACAGAACTCTTACAGATATTGTTCTTTGTATCCACAACATTCCACATAACCCCACCATGACACAGAACAGAGGCCTTTTGCCCAAATGAGGAGATTGGGACCGTAGACGTTTTTCTTCCTATCTGATAAAGCAGGTGGGCAAGCCCCAAAGGTTTCTGGGGTCTCCAGTCTTGCTTCAGCACCAACATCTAACATATTTGTGAAAGTCATATTCCTATATTTTCCCACAGTACCTATTGGATCAAACTGACGTGTTGGTGGTTGGTGTCCTGGGCCTCCAGGGGACAGGCAAGTCCATGGTCATGTCATTGTTGTCAGCCAACACTCCAGAGGAAGACCAGAGGTGAGGGGATCAGTTAGGGATGCAGGAGGCCAGGAGGGAGGTGGGCATTCACTTGGGGCAGGGACAGAGTGGGTCTGAGTATTATAAGTGATGTTACCAAAGCAGTTGCTTCTCTTCTCTAGGTCTCAGTTCTTCATTAGAAGAGGATAATTATGGGCTGGACAAAGTCTGCACAGCCAGTTTTGTTCCTTCTTCCCTCCTTTCCTGCTTTTGATAGAGCCCTGGCAGGAAGTTGGATGTTAAGTTGGATTTGGGATAGGTTCAGGCTCAGCCCTGATTGCTTATCAGCCAATTGACCTTGGACAGGTCTCTTTACCTCCCAAATCCCACATTCAAGTGGATTTGGGGAAGAGGAACCCCAAACCTGTCAGATCACACTCAAGAAGGCATAGGTTTCTCATTGTTGTGGTGGTAATGGTGGTTTGTTGTTGTTATTGTTTGAGAGAGAATTTTAATATTTATTTTTTAGTTTTCGGCGGACACAACATCTTTGTATGTGGTGCTGAGGATCGAACCCGGGCGCACGCATGCCAGGCGAGCGCGCTACCGCTTGAGCACATCCCCAGCCCCATCAGCCCTTTAATTTTTATTTTGAGATAGGGTCTAATTCAGTCTCTGAGGGCCTTACTAAGTGCTAAGGCTGGCCTTGAGCTGTGATTGTCCTGCCTAAGTCTCTTGAGTCACTGGCACTCAGCAAGAAGGCAAAAGTTAACAAGAACTTGGCACAGTGCCCAAGTGCTCACAGGATGGTGGCTGATGTGATCTGAGAAATAGAGTGGGGGAAAGAAATCTGGACACAGGGAGTGGGTTCTATACCAGCCTTGGTCCTACTGGGTCTCCCAATTTCTCTATGTTGAGGAGGACCAGAACTGAGAGTCCCCTGGCTTGAACAATATTCTTAAGTAAGGATGAAGCGTGATTATGAAGATAAAGGATAAAGTTTGAGGAGCAGATTTTGGAGGGGGGGGGGATCTTGGGAAAAAAGGCTTAAAACGGGGCAGAAAAGGAAGAAAGGAAGAAATTAGGGAGGGGAGATATTTAATTAAGGAAGACTCAGTATAGACACTGAGAAGGAATAACAGCTGACTCAGGAAGTAAGGGACAGATTCATTATCTTAAAAAAATAGGCATTTTATAAACCAGGTAATGTTACCCACAGGTAGGAATTAGGGAGTCTGTGAACCTCCTAACAGTATATGCAGAATTTTATACCCATCTTCACTCAGGCTACTTTAGGGAGAGAGTCCATACTTTTCATCAGGTCTCAGGGGGCTGATGGAGATCTAGGAAAGGTTAGGAATCACTGTTGTGAGACTATACATCCTCTGGAACTGTAGCTGCGAGGTTCCTCTGCCACTTTTCTCTGTTCTCTGCTCACTCATGCAACTCAGCTTGGCTGCACTTGGGAACAGCTCAGATTTCTTGAAGAACTTTGTTTCCATTTCAACTTTCACCCCCAGGTAGCAAAAATTTCCTGTGGTCCTTTGACCAGATTCTTGAGCTAGAGAAAATCCCATTGGCCCAGCTTATCTTTTTGAGCCATCTCAGCCTATGTAGTAGTAGACTTTGGTACCAACTCTGACTTCAACTCTGATACCATCAGGTCTCATAGGTTATACCTCCTGAATATCTTTATAATTCATCTGTTTTTTCTTTCCTTCATTCCCACCTCTCTGGTCTAAGTCTTTAATATCTCCCTTGAAGGATACCAAGAACCTCCTATCTGATCTCTGCCTTGGTTCAATTCAGCAAGTTGTTTTTTGTTGTTTGTTTTTTAAGTTGTTGATAGACCTTTATTTATTTATTTTTAAAATATTTATTTTTTAGTTGTAGCTGGAAATAATATCTTTATTTTATTTATTTTTATGTGGTGCTGAGGATCGAACCCAGGGCCTCGCATGTGCTAGGTGAGCGCTCTACCACTGAGCCACAACCCCAGCCCGATAGACCTTTATTTTATTTATTTATATGTGGTGCTGATAATCGAAGCCAGTGCCTCACACATGCCAGGCCAGTGCACTACCACCAAGGAGCCACAATCCCAGCCCCAGCAAGTGTATATCAAATGCTTAGTATGTGCCAGGTATTGTGCCAGGTCCTGTGGGAGAATGTAAAACTGACAAAAATCTGCTTTCATGGCATTTATATTTAACAGGGGAGACTGAAAACGAAACAGATCTATCACTTGCCATGTTAGATGATGATAACAAAAGAGGAGGTATGGGGGAGATGGTTGGGCCTAGGTTTGTTTTGAACAGGGTGATCAGGAAGGCCTTTGTAAAGAGAACATTGGAGAAAACTCAGACTTGGGGTGGAGTGTTCCAGTGAGAGGCAATGGCAAGTGCAAGTCTTTGAGGTGGGAACTTCCCAAAGTATGTGCAAAATAGTGTGGAGGCTAAGGAGCTGGAGCAGAGGAAGCAAGAAGGGCAGTCAGTAGCTGTAAGCACTTGCTCAGTATGAGCAGGGCCCTGGGTTTGATGCCCAGCACCACAAATAAAGAACAGGAGTCGGGGCTGGGGATGTGGCTCAGTGGTAGAGCGCTTGCCTTGCATGCGTGAGGCACTGGGTTCAATCCTCTGCACCACATAAAAATAAATAAATACAATAAAGTTATTTAAAAAAAAAAAAAAAAGAACAGGAGTCATAGGACATGAGGTCAGAGAGACAAAGGGAGGCTTCAGTCCTGGGCCTTAGGAGTCATTCTCTGTTCTTGCCACCCACAGTCCTTTCCTTTACTTATCAGGGGCTTCTCTAGGCTCAAAGACAATAGCCCCAGCTCCTGACCATGTCCTACAAGGTCCTTTGTGGCCTCTTTCTGCTGCTACCTCTTCCTGTGTCCCACTGTTCCATTCTTTCTGCTCTTACCAGTACTTTCTACAAGCCACCTTTCTTTTCCTGAAATAGCCCTCTACATCCAACTCCTCTCTCTCTCTCCTGCACACCCACCTAATTAACTCTCTCTTTGTCTCCCCCACAGTGTCATTTCCCTCTTCATGGCAGCTCTTCCCGGTTCCACCAACTGCATTGTCCCCCCTCAGTGCTACACACCTCTTCTTTCTACTGCCCACAGTTACCAATTTCCTTTGATTTCTAAGCTCCACAGAAGCAGAGACTGTGTCTTTCTTGTTCACTGCTCAGTCCTGGTACCTGGCAGATAGGAGGTTTTCGTGCAGTGTTTGTGAAGTGGGCGGATGCCTGCTCTGTGACAAGACAATGGAGCATCTTCAGGAGATAGAAATTACCCTTCAGGAGGCAGATACTATTATTCTGGTTTTTCAGGTTGAAAGAGAAAATCATTCGGTCACAAAGTTGACTTTAGTAGTGGAGGGCAAGACCGAGCTCTGCCTCCTTTACCCTCATGTTCCCAGCACCCAGCACAGGTAGAAATGAGACTTGCCTAGGGGAGGAATTGAGAACCAAGACTCCAAACTGTCTTTCACCATGGGGCTGGAGAGCGTTCAGTGCTGTCCTCGTGCCTGGCATACAGCAGGAACACTCGGTAACTAGGAGCAAGAGACTATGTAATTGCTGTATACTAGGCACTATTCTAAGGGCTTTGCATATATTAACTTCACAGTAATCCTAAAAGTTTGTGTACTGTTGTTATCCCCAGTTTATAGATGGGCAAACTGAGGAGAAAGGGAACAAGCCACAGAGCCAGGAAGAGAGAGAGCTGAGATTTTAATCCTGGCAGTCTGGAGAGTCTCTGCTCTTAAATACCTCAGTCTACTAATCTATGGGCAGAAGTAAAGGCACAGGTTACAAAACATGACCCCCTTTGGATACGAACCCCAGATGGAAGGCTTAGTGGGCAGCAGGAAACTGCATCTTCCTGCTTTTGGGGTTCTACTCTGAATTGTCAAGGCCCAGAACCAGCAACTCACCACTGCCTTCTCCTCATCACAGGGCATATGTTTTCCGGGCCCAGAGTGCTGAAATGAAGGAACGAGGGGGCAACCAGACCAGTGGCATAGACTTCTTCATCACCCAAGAACGGATTGTCTTCCTGGACACACAGGTGCCAGCACCACACTTGCCTCACCTTCCCACGCTCAGCCCCATGCTAGGGGGTTATGAAGCCAGAACCTTGAGTGGCTTCCATGTGCACCCGGCCAGGCCATGCTTGTACTGGATGCCCCTGGTCAGGTTGTGTCTTTTCTTGGCCCTTAATCTCTTCAAGTCAGGTTTTGCCCCTCCTATTCACTGCACACTGTGGTCTGAAGGCTCTTCTAGCACATTTCCAGTGCTTTCAAGTATGAGACCAGAGCCTGACCCTTTAACTCTTACCAGCTAGGAAACTTGACATTTTAACCCCCTTAATCCTCAAGTCTTTATCAGCAAATGGAGATGAGAGTTGTACTTAGCATCTTAGGAGTTTTGAGGATTCAGTGGAGCAGTCCAGGCCCAGTAAGTAACTGGGACGTGGCATGAGGTTAGTGCTCAGACTTGTATCGTCGTTAGAACTGACCTGTCATGCATTTGCTTGGCAGCTTTCCTCAGCTGCTCCCTAGCTGTCAGGCAGAGTCCCGGTTCCTCAGCCTGACATTGAATTCTGTGGCTTGACTCCTTCAGTCTCCTCTCCTCAACTCTGGAGTCACCAGCCTCACACACAAGAGCTCTTCTCCAGGGCCCTCTCCTCTCTGGCCTCTGTGCATCCTGTTGTCTTTACCTGAAACCAACAGTGACTGTTGCAGACTTGATCACGTTGTTCAGCATTTCCATTCCTCAGTTTTTTCGAGTGGGGAAATATATTGCCCACCTCCTAGGGTGTTTGTGAAGTTTCAAAGACCAATACAAGTGAAGTCCTAATGGTAGTGCTCAGCTTGAATTGAGTGCTAAATGCACTTCGTATTGTCACGATAGACAGCTGAACCTTCTCCCTGAGGAGTCCCGTGGGGGTGGCCTCCTCTCAGAAGCCTCCCGCCTCTGATGCCCACTGTTGCCCAGGTGCACTTCCCTTCACAGCAAGTGCTTTGCCAGTGTGTGCTGCCACTCCCCACCTGTCATGCTTTCAGGGCACAGGGCCTGGGCCATAGTTGGTGCTCATACTTGGTAGAACAGCATTCTGGTCACTGGGTATTGATGATAGAGAGTGGAAAACCTACAAATATGAGGTGAGCACTGTGTGCCAGGCCCTGTGCAGGGGCCACCAGGACCTAGAGACAAACCCACCTGGCTGTGGGCTGAGTCCGAGGCCTGTGAGGGGAAGAAAGGAAGGTAAGATGTAACAGAGTCCTGCTTGGGTTTTAGAGTCCTAGAAAGCGAGCAGTTGTGAAAGCCCTTGCCAAAAGAATTCCACTCGCCACAGTAAGTAGTAGTGACTGTGGAAGTGATTTAACTCTTATCATTTTTCAGTGGAATGGCCCTTTAAGAAAAGTTGTCGAGCTCACCACTGAACTTTTACATGCACTGATGTAATTTTTAAATCCTCACCGGATTTCACACTACTAGTTGTTTTTGACCTAAGTAATTATCATAGCACAATTTTGAAAGCATATGAAACAACTAACAACAAAAAGAGTCTTTAAGGGATGTGACTCATTCAAGTAAATGATAAATTTATTAGCACCAGGAGACGTCTTCTCTTTGGGCCTGAGGTGCTTTCGAGCAGTGATGATTTGTAAAGGAGCTGGGGGAAGCGTATCTGCTTTGAAATTTTTTCCATTTACCCTCCTTTACCCTCCTCCTGCTACCTAGCACTGTACTAATTAGAAATTGCCTGCTTCTGTTTCTTTGTCTGAAGACTGTATGGAAGTCTGGTGGCTGTGATCGGTCCCTTCCCTCACTTTGTCTTCTCTCCTGTGCTCCAGCCTATCCTGAGCCCCTCCATCTTGGACCATCTCATCAATAATGACCGCAAACTGCCTCCAGAGTACAACCTTCCCCACACCTATGTTGAGATGCAGGTAAGGGAGCCTAGCCAGACCAAGGGTGAGGATTTTACACTCCCCTCCCACCCTCTCAGGATCTGTGATGGGAGCTGCATGTGGTTGTCGACTTAGTGTCTGCTTCATAAGAGCCCTGGGTGCCCTGAGAGCTGTAGGAAGAGGACAGCATGAAGAATCAGATCTGGCTCGGCTCCTGCCCCTTTCCCTTCAAGCTGCAGCATCCTCCTTTGTAAAACGGGGCAGTGCCTGCTGCCTGCCCTAGTCAGGATTGGCCTGTAAGGGAGCCTGCACAGCGCCTGGCAACAGAAAGTGCTTGAAGGCTCTGAGGCCATTGCCCTGCTGCTCTCTCAGCTTAGTCCTAGGATCAAGAACCATAGTCTGGGCATCAGAGACCCTCAATTCTGTTGTTCCTTCCTACCCGTCTTAGTCACTCCAGATTGCCGCCTTCCTCTTCACGGTCTGCCATGTGGTGATTGTCGTCCAGGACTGGTTTACAGACCTCAGTCTGTACAGGTGAGGAGTGGGTCAGGATGGGGAGTAAGGTGTGAGACAAAGGCCCTGAGACTGAACCCACAGGCCCAAGGTCTCACAAGTTTCACACAGCAGCCCGTTGGAGTGGGTCTTCCCCACCTAACCCCCTCCCCAAAGATGCATATGCACTTGAAACCCTCACTGACTTCACATGGCTCAGAATAATATTCAAAGGCCTTCCATGCTTGCCTTACAAGCTCCTATGCATCTGATCACCTTGCTGAGCTCTACTCCTGCTTGCCCTTACTTCCTCCATTAAAGACATATGGGCTTTGTGATTCTTCCTCCTCCAGCTCAGGATCGTTGCATGCCATTCCTCAGCCGGAAACACTTTTCCTGCAGATCTTCTCAGACTCCTTCATACTGCTTGGGTCAACCTCAGGCCCTCCCTGACAATATATAACAACATCCCCTGGGACTTCCCCCACCCACTGTTTTCCTTCATTGCACTTACCACTCCAGTGGGAGGTTATGGATCTCCTGATGATCTCTGTCCCCTACAAGAGTGTGAGCCACAGGAGGGCAGGGTCCCAGGCACGTCATACAGTGCTTGGCTTGGCACAAGGTAGATATTTAATACAAAGTTGTGAATGAAGAGCACAAGGACTGGGCTTGTCTGGTCTTTGGAGTTTTGTTTTCCATCTCCTCCAGGCATGTATGCCATCCCTCTGCTGCCTTGGCAGGTGGGCAAAAAAAGATAGGACCTGAGGAATCCTGCCTGCAGCAGCTGTAGGTTCCAGAAATGCACCCAGACAAGGCCTGCTCAAAACTTTTGGCCTCAAGGATCCTTCTTGGCCTCAGACTCCAGAAGGAACCTTGAGAGGAAGAGGGTAGCAGCTTTGGGCACAGAGCCTAGGCAGAGGGAAGGGACAGGCTCACAGGGAAGAGAAAACTGGGAATATGAAGCAGATGTCTTCAAACTCAGGCAGTTGAGGATTTGAGTCCTAGTTCTTATTAGATGTCTTTCCTTTCCTCAGTTCCTCATCAGCAGAACTGTTGGTGCAGATTGAGTTTAAAGAAATCAAAGCAATCAGCATAGCACCTGTAACAATTGGTGAGGGAGATGAGCTGTGGGCTTGGCCACTGCTAGAACCAGATCTGTGATCAGAACTGAGTGACTTAATTCTGAAACAGTCCCTCCTGCCACCATCCTCTGGGATTCATTCACATGACAAGTACATTGAACATTGTGGATGTCAGGTGCTGGCATACATGGGTGAACGAAACAGATAAAGCAGACTGCTCTCATGGAGTTTTATGTTCTGGTGGGAATATTGGCTCCCCAGTAGGCACATGAAAGAGCCTTGTTGTTAAGCCATTTTCTGCAGGTGGGTTTCTCAGAGTAGGTGGGCCCCTTAAAATTGTGGTAATGTTTTTGTTTATGAGGAGAAAGTCCACACATTTTATTAGACCCCATTATCCCTTATCTTGGATAACAGGTTTATTTTATTTACTTTCACATATTGGGAAAGTTTATTTCAAAATAGCACAAACTGAAAACATGCCCACATAAAAACCTGCACACAGATATTTATAGCACCTTTATTCGTAATTGCCAAAACTTGGAAGCAACCAAAGTGTCTTGCAAAAGGTGAATGGATAAAGAAACTGGTGCATCCAGACAATGGCATATTATTCAGTGCTAAAAAGAAGTGAGCTATTAAGCTATGAAAAGACACAGAGGAAACTAAAATGCTTATGAGAAAGCCAATATGAAAAGGCTGTGTACCATGTGGTTCCAACTTTATGACTTTAACTTTACAAAAATGCAGAACTGTGGAGACAGTAAACAAATAGTGGTTGCCAGGGGCTGGGGGTGGAGGGAGGGAGGATTTGGCAGAGCACAGAAGACTTTTTTAGGGCAGTGAAAGTACTCTGTAAGGTGCTGTAATGGTGAGTACATGTCATCCTAATTTGTCCAGATTCAGAATGCGCAACACAGAGAGTGAACCCTAATGTAAATTATGGGTTTGGTAATAACCATGTGTCAGTGTAGGATCATCAGTAACAAATGCACTACTCTTACAGGGGCTCTTGATGGTGGGGGAGGCTGTGGGGGTGGGGGCGCAGGAGGTATATGAGAACTCTGTACTTCTTGCTCAATTTTGCTGTGAACCTAAAGCTTCTAAAAAATAGTCGTTTTGTTTTGTTTTGTTTTTGAGCCAGGGTCTATGTTGCCCAAGCTAGGCTCAAGTGATCCTGCCACCACAGCCTCTCAAATAACCGGAACTACAGATGCATGCTACCATAACTGGCTATTTTTTAAAAATATGGTAAACACATAAAATTTTTGCACAGTTGACATAGTTCCATGGATTGGTGTCTGAGGGTTGTCTCTGAACTCCTTAAAATTGTGTGAGAAATACGGCATGTATGTGACTATAGCTTTCATCAGAATTTCAAGGGGCACCCCACACCCAGACTGGGGGGTAAGGAGTGCAAGTGTTTATTGCTCCTGCAATAATAAACAGCCTTTCACTCCAAACCCCCAGGTTCCTCCAGACAGCAGAGATGGTGAAGCCCTCCACTCCGTCCCCCAGCCACGAGTCCAGCAGCTCATCAGGCTCTGATGAAGGCACTGAGTACTACCCCCACCTGGGTACGAGGTTTCCTGGGGGCTAGAGGAACGGGCAGGAAGAAGGAGGAGGGAGTGAAAGCCATGAGCCTCAGGAAGCAGGGAGAGCAGATGTGGGATCTGGAATGAGCACGTAGGAGAGTTGTGAAGAGGGAAATCAAAAGGGATTAGCTGCTGCTTCCTCTCAGATTCCCGCTGCCTCAGTACAGTCCTGGCCACCAAGCCTAGGATCAGAAAGGATCTGCCTATTTCTGGGTCCCTGGCACTTCTTGGTATAGGGCTCAAGAAAGGAGTGTTGGGTTGATTGGAAGAGCCCTCAGGTGCCTGTTCTTCCTCGTCCAGCCTTTGTACCTGCCACTCCTTTCCTGCAACATCCTTGGTTCACCTTCTGCAAAGATCTCGTTCATTTATGACCCTCTACCCCATGCAGGGTCTTCCCTACCTCCCCGGCCTTGCTAAGCCCCTTATGCTGCTTATCACACTCCCAATCGTATGGCCGTCTTCCTCCTCATCTTTCCATTAGACTGGCTGCTCCTTGAGGGCAGAAACCAGTTCTGACTTGTCCCTGGGACTCTAGAATCTCCCTGCACAGGGCTTGGCATTAAGGTGAGGTTACAGAAATATTGATGGTGATATGAACTCCAGGTGAGGGCAGATCTTTAGGGTGAGAAAGGGGACTCTGTGAGAGCCAGCACTGCCTTCCTCACGCAGCCTGTCTGCTCCCGCCCTCAGTCTTCCTACAGAATAAAGCTCGCCGGGAGGACTTCTGTCCTCGGAAGCTGCGGCAAATGCACTTGATGATCGACCAGCTCATGGCGCATTCCCACTTGCGTTACAAGGGTGAGAACCACCTTCTAGCTAAATAGCAGCTTTCTAACCCATGGTACGATCCCCTGGCAGAGACCCCCAGACCTCCTGACTCTGGCTCTAACATTATCTACTCTCACCCCCCTGACCCACAGTGTGGTATCTGTAGGCTGAAGTATTTTCCTCCTCTAGGTACTCTGTCCATGTTACAGTGCAATGTCTTTCCTGGGCTCCCGCCTGACTTCCTGGACTCTGAGGTCAACTTGTTCCTGGTGCCCTTCATGGATAGTGAAGCAGAAAGTGAGACCCCACCAAGGGCAGGTATTCTTCAAGGGAATCGGGGCCATGGGGAGATAGCCTTCCCTGGGGTCGGAGATGAAATAGGCTGTCCTGATCTGGGAGTGACATGGACCTGAGAAAAGATGTCCCTAAAGTGCTTGGACCCTTTCTTAGGAACCTGTTCAGAGTCGTGAGGGTATAGGAAGAGTTGGATTGGGGCTGAACTCTGAGGTGTTCTTGAAGCCAAGGATGCTGATTGCAGGGAGACCTTCCTGCAGTCTGCCTGTCTTATTCTCCCCACCCCACTCTCCAGGGCCTGGTTCCAGCCCACTCTTCTCCCTGCTGCCTGGGTACCGTGGCCACCCTAGTTTCCAGTCTTTGGTGAGCAAGCTCAGGAGCCAAGTGATGTCCATGGCTCGGCCACAGCTGTCACACACAATCCTTACTGAGAAGAACTGGTAAGAGCTTTTTGTAGAGGGTCAATTAGAGGTGCCCCACCCTACTGCAAACAAAAGGAGGGTCTCAGAGATCTGTGTGACTTCATTTAGCCCTCCTCTCCAGACCTCAGCATCCTTTTCTGGAGCAGTGATGATTGCTGCCGTCTTAGAAACACCTTATCCGTGCCAGGCAGCATGCCGTTTCATGACTTTGGATCCTCCTGATTAGCAAGTGGGGGGCGGGTAACAGGTCTTTTCACAAGATTTTATTGGTTGTAAATTTAGCCTCAGAGAAAAGTGTCATATAGAAAGGTCACACTTGATTGTTAAGAGAAGGATCAATGAGCCTAGTTAAACCTGAAGATCCAAGGACCTGAGTGAACTAGCCTTACAGGAGAAGGGAACCAGAAGCCAACAGGAGCCACAGGCGCTGTGTTCAGCTCTCAGTGGGTAGCTCCGTCTCACTGTCTTCCTCCACTTTCCTCCTGCTGACTCTCCCCCTGCTTCCACATGCCACTAAACTTCTTTTCTAGCCAATACTTTACATGACTTCTGTGTCCAGAGCCCACAGCAAATGGGTCCAGGCCTGCCTCATTTTATTTCCAAGAGAAACAAATATGAAAAATAGCTTGGCTCCGTGCAGCCCCGCTTCCTTGGCTCCCCATGGTCTGTTTTCAGTTGGCTGTGGCCAGGAGGGGCTAGGAGTGCAAACACAGCAGGAAGACACGCGGGGCTTATAGGGGGCCAGCTGGTGTTCAGCCTCACTCTGCTTCTCCCGCTGGTCTGAGCCAGGGCCCAGTGGGGATGGGGAGGACCTGGCTGGTAGAGGTTGTGCAGCTGCTGCAAAAATGTTTTCCACCATCACAACATTGGAGGGAGGTAGGAGTAAAAACCTTCCCCCACAGAGGCCACAACTGAGAGGGTTAGGAGGTTTGACTCAGATATGGCACCTGAAGTTTTCCTTGGAGCCCAGCACCTAGCTCCAGTTCCCTGGGTGAGATGAGAGAACCAGGGCCGCCTTCCATTGAGGTTGGCGTCTTCCCTGTGTCTCAGTCAAGGGAAGTGGGCTCTGAGAGACTCTGGAGTCATGTGCTGGGCCATAACACGGCCTCCATTCTCCCACCTGCCCAGGGGCCTCGGCCATAGCCACCCTGACTGTTGACCTCCTCTCACAGGTTCCACTATGCTGCCCGGATCTGGGATGGGGTGAAAAAGTCTTCTGCTCTGGCAGAGTACAGCCGCCTGCTGGCCTGATGCCAAGGGGAGGAGAACGCCATGCAGGGAGCCTCCTGGGTCCTCAGTGGACAGTGAGGAGCACACACGTCCTTCCCCTGGTGGGGTGGAGAGTGGAGCAGACCTGACGGATGAGGGATCGTGACTTCCCCGCCCAGAGACATGAGGTGTCCAGGACCAGGCTCTGCACCCTCAATTCCTGGGGGTTTGCTCAAGGGGTGACTTTAAGAGATCCCACCCCAACATGGGATGAGCAGCCTATCCTAAGTCCCCCATAGGGACAGGCAGTGGGAGGAGTTAAAGTGGTCACCAGGAAGCCCCAAGCCTTGTCTTGACTCCCTCTTTAGGGACAGGAGCATCAGGCCCCTCTCCCAGGCTCCAGGACCTTCCCTGGAAGGTGAGATGGGATCTAGAGTGCTCTGTATTGGGGTGGATCTGGTGGTTTGAATAAACATGGTCATGCAAGTCTGTCATCATGCTCCTCTTATTCCATCCCCTCCACCCAGCGTACGGACCCGGGCAGTTATTCTTGTCTCCCCATTGGCTCTTAAATGACCTTGCCTCAAGGACACATCCATCCAGTATGGGGCACCGACTTCAGGAACAGAGATCAGTGTCTGCTAAGATGGAAGCCCCCAGAAAGGGCTGTTCTGCTTTCCTAGGTTGCATGGAGTCTCCCATCCCTGTGTTTTGAATGGGAGAGTACACTGTCCAGCTAAATGTGGTGACCACGCTCTTCTGCTCTCTTGACAATGGCTGCCTTCGGGTTAAATGCCTAGTTAAATAGAATACTTTTGTTTTAAAACAGAACTTGTCCTTAGTTAAATATAGTACTTATCCTTAATTCAAATATCTTACCTTATCCTTACAGACAGTGCCTGCTGTTGGCTAAATACAGTGGCTCCCTTCCCTTGTAAAACTCATTTCCTCTTAAAACTGGAGTCCCTACCTTTCATTTAAATCTGGAATCTACCCTCAGTTAAATGTACTGTACAGTTCAATATAGAGCCAACCCTCATCTGCTCAGTTAAATACAGAACATAATCTTAGTTCACTGTTGCCCAAAGCATGTCTCCAAATTGGCCTAACACCCCAATTAGTCCTCACCCGCCACTTGCACTTGTCTCCCTCGCTTCCTCCTCTCAGGCATTCCCATCCTGTCCTAGCGTCCATATAGAGGGTATCCTGGGGCCTCCTCAGAAAAAAGCAGGACTGAAGTGAGGACACTGAAGAAAGCAGTGGCAGCCAGCCATCAGGATGGAAGGGGGCAGTCCCTGCTGGTCCCCAGAGAGCGAGGCTAAAGTTTAGAAGGGAGACAAGAGACCTGGGGCAGGCTCTGGTGCTACCGCTCCCTGACTCCCCTCGCTGGCCATTGTCCCAGTGTTAAGTGATCCTCAGGGGCCCTTCAGAGCTGTGACATTTCTGCCTCCTGACAGAAACGCTTCTAAATCCTTCACTCCATTCCTCTTATCTGTGTACAAACCCTCCCAACCGCAGCTGCAGACTAAGCTCCTCCCTGACAAAACCTGTGGATCCTGTCCCACCCAAGGGGTCTGCTGGGTGACATGGGGGGGTTGAGAGAAGGGAAAGTAGGGCAGTGATCAGAAGAGGAGGAAATGAGGGAGTGGCAGGGTAAAGAAAAAAATGAGCCCATAAGTGAGGTATAGGTTGGATTCCCCTAGGATCTATTTATTTGTTTGATTTAAAATTTTTTTTAGTTGGACATAATACCTTTATTTTTGTGTGGTGCTGAGAATTGAACCCTGTGCCTCACATGCAATGCAGGCCCTTTGCTCTACCACTGAGCCACAACTATACCCCTCCCCTAGGATCTTGAGGTTGGCATGTGGAGGAAGGCCTGACTGGGCATCATCAGCTGCCACATCCAGGGCCATGCAACCCGGCTGGTAGATGGTGGTGAGGGCAATTCCCCAGCTAGTTGGGGGTGCCCACAACAGTGAAAGCAGGGCCACTTTGCCTCCCATTTCTTCTACTAGCTCCTTGGTGATCTTGGTCCAGAGGCCCAGTTGCCACCAAGATTTTTTTTTTTCCTTTTTTGCAGTACTGGGGATTGAACCCAAGACCTTGCACATGCTAGGCAACCACTCAATCACCGAGCCACATTCCCAGCCCCGCTGCTGAGATTTTGTACCGAGCTGGCCTATCTGCTAATCAGCGACCATTGAGGGAGTTGGCAAGGGTGTGCCGCACCCTGTGCACCGGCATGGCACTCAGGCTGATGCTGCAGACCTCAGTGGCCACCAGCCAGATGTGCTGCTGCAGGAAAGCTTCCTCTAGGATGGGCTGCAAGATGTTGGGCATGGGCACCAGAAATGCTGCCTGTGGCTCCTCAGTCCCTTCACCATCATCTTTTCCAGCCATGGGAAGTTGCCCTTGCCCAATCCAACCGTGGAGAATAGGGAGACCTTGGGTTCCTTCATGCTGTCCACTTCTGCAAACAAGCACCCTCCCTCAGTGCCTGCTAGAGCTCTGTCATACCGACAGCTGCCTGGGCACAGCACCTGCCTTGAGCACAGCATGTGACTTTAAAATGGCAGCCCCGGGGTCAGGCTGCCTCAGTTCAGATCCCAGCCTCACTGCCTCTGTGGGTTTGGGCAAGTTACCAAACCTCTGGGCTTCTCTCCCTGTCTATAAAGCAAGGTGTGTGGTAATTGTTGCATTGCCAGATCTAAACTGAAAACAGCATCTGCACTATTCTGACTTTGCAAACGTAGGAGCTAGTATACCTACCCGTTTTTCTTTAACCATTAAGTCCCAAATTCAATTCTACATAGGACAGTAGACATTTACATTATTTTTCTCTGTCATCAGTGACTGACAAGAGCCACGTCTCAGGAAATGGCAGCTGTAAGCAGGATTTCACAGTGGGGCTTGGTTCAGTCACACAGTGTGGCCTTGGGCAACCCCTCTTCCCACTCTGAGCCTCAGCTGGAAGATGAAGGGGAAGGGGTAGACAATCCCTTAAGGATCCAAGTCTCCAGAGCCTGCAACTGACCCCCTAGCTATTGCCCACAGCCATCCCAAATGTGGCTGAGCAGTCTTTTGGAGAAGGTGCTGGGGTAGTGGCTGTGGGAGGTAATGGAGTCCTTAGCTACCTCAAAACAGGGGAGGTAGAAGTGTTCACCCTGTTGTAGGATCTTCTTTTTTTAAAATTGCTTTTATTTTTTAAATACATGACACTGGAATGTATCATAATTCTTATTACACATATATACCACAATTTTTCATATCTCTGTGTATAAAGTATGTTTACACCAATTCATGTCTTCATACATGTACTTTGGATAATGATGTCCATCACATTCCACCAGCATTGCTAACCCCCTGCCCTCTCCCTTCCCCTCCCACCCCTCTGCCCTATCTAGAGTTTGTCTATTCCTCCCATGTTCCCTCTCCCTACCCAACTATGAGTCAGCCACCTTATATCAGAGAAAACATTCGCCATTTGTTTTCTTGGGATTGGCTAACTTCACTTAGCATTATCTTCTCCAACTATATCCATCTACCTGCAATGCCATGATTTTATTCTCTTTTATTGCTGAGTAATATTCCATTGTGTATATATGCTACATTTTTTAATCCATTCATCTACTGAAGGGCATCTAGGTTGGTTCCACAGTTTAGCTATTGTGAATTGTGCTGCTATAAACATTGATGTGGCTGTGTCCCTGTAGTAGCTGTTTTTAAGTCCTTTGGGTATAGACTGAGAAGAGGGATAGCTGGGTCAAATGGTGGTTCCATTCCAAGTTTTCCAGGGAATCTCCATACTGCTTTCCTTATTGGCTGCACCAATTTGCAGTCCCACCAGCAATGTATGAGTGTGCCTTTTTCCCTACATCCTCGCCAACACTTATTGTTGTCTTCATAATAGCTGCCATTCTGACTGGAGTGAGATGGTATCTTAGAGTAGTTTTGATTTGCATTTCTCTAATTGCTAGAGATAATGAACATTTTTTCATATATTTGTTGATTGATTGAATATCCTCTTCTGAAAAGTGTCTGTTCATGTCCTTAGCCCATTTATTGATTGGGTTATTTGGTTTGTTTGTTTGTTTTTTTTTTTTTTTGGTGTTTAGCTTTTTGAGTTCTTTATATACCCTAGAGATTAGTGCTCTATCTGATGTGTGAGGGGTAAAAATTTGCTCCCAAGATGTAGGCTCTCTATTCACCTCACAGATTGTTTCTTTTGCTGAAAAGAAACTTTTTAGTTTGAGTCCATCCCATTTATTGATTATTGGTTTTAATTCTTGTGCTAATAGGAGTCTTATTAAGGAAGTTGGGGCCTAATCCAACATGATGAAGATTAGGGCCTACTTTTTCTTCTGTTAGATGGAGAGTCTCTGGTTTAATTCTGAAAACATAGCATCTGCACTTTGAGTTTTGTGCATGGTGAGAGGTAGGGGTTTAATTTCATTTTGTTGTATATGGATTTCCAGTTTTCCCAGCACCATTTGTTGAAGAGGCTACCTTTTCTCCGATGTATGTTTTTGGCACCTTTGTCTAATATAACTGTAATTATGTGGGTTTGTCTCTGTGTCCTCTATTCTGTACCATTGGTCTACCAGCCTGTTTTGGTGCCAATACCATGCTGTTTTTGTTACTATTGCTCTGTGGTATAGTTTAAGGTCTGGTATAGTGATTCCACCTGCTTCACTCTTCCTACTAAGGATGGCTTTAGCTATTCTGGGTCTCTTATTTTTCCAGATGAATTTCATGATTGCTTTTTCTATTTCTATGAGGAATGCCATTTGGATTTTGATTGGAATTGCACTAAATCTATATAGTGCTTTTGGTAGTATGGTCATTTTGATAATATTAATTCTGCCTATCCAAGAGCAAGGTAGATTCTTCCATCTTCCAAGGTCTTCTTTGACTTCTTTAGGGTTCTGTAGTTTTCATTGTTTAGATCTTCCACCTCTTTCATTGATTCCCGAGTATTTTTTTTTTTGAGGCTATTGTAAATGGGTAGTTTTCCTCATTTCCCTCTCAGAGGATTTGTCACTGATATACAAAAACGCCTTTGATTTATGGGTGTTGATTTTATAACCTGCTATTTTGCTGAATTCATTTACTAATTCTAAAAGTTTTCTGGTGGAGCTTTTTGGGTCTTCTAGGCATAGAATCATATCATCACCTGCTGCAGGATCTTGCTAGCTAGTCACACATGTAGTGAGATGCTCTGAGGTGCATCTAGCACCACCCACCGTCTTGTCAGCCTTCCAGGAGGGTGTGACTGTACCCAGCAGGCCCTCGATGATGGCTTTGGGGTACTTGGGGAGCAGGTACAGTGCCGCTCCACAGTCCTTTCCACCATACCCCATGCATGCTGAGCAGGGGTCTTGGTTTCCCAGCCCCTAGGTGGTGTTGGAAAGGTCAGCTCGCCAGAGTCATCTCAGCCAGTGTCGAGCCTGACTCTCCAGCAAATGAAGTGTGACTGCGACTTGGCAGCGACTGCTGGCAGGCTCCCATCTTGAAGGCCTTCAGAGCCCTGACCTCCTCTGGCAACAGCATTAATATCTTGAACTGGCTGAGGCTTGGCTCAGCTTTGCCAGGGTTTTCAGACCCCTGGTTCTTGGTCTTCAGCTCTTGACCTTCAGTAGGACAGATAAGGTAGTATCTTCTGGGTTGCCCTCTCTCCAGAGGCCTCTGCATGCCTATTACTGACAATTCTGCTCCTCTGCATCTGGTTTTAGCCCTGACAGAAGTTTTGAAATTCAGTTGTACCTTATCACTCCAGCTTGGTGAAACTTCCCCTCCATTTTATTTATGATAGAGCCCACTTGTTCCTTATCCCACTGACCCAAAACCCAACAGGTCCCCCCGGCAGCTGTCCTTGAAACCACCTGCAAGGGGCGGGACATCAGAGTCGTGTAAATGAGTTCGCTCTTCAAGCTTGTTTTAAACTAGCCAACCCACAACAGCCGTGAGCCTCAGCCCGGGCCCAGTCCACAGGTCCTCTGTCTTCCCCATGCTCCCCACCTGCTGGCTGGCTGCCTTCTCCAGACTTCTCATTAGCTTCTCTGTAATAAATTTCTGTGCATTTTGGTTTGCCTCCTCATTGTGTCTCACCTGACACACACTTGAACTGACTTTGCCCTCTTAGAGGGTGGCTATCCTGACATAGTCCACTCTCAAGGAAACCTCAAGACCAAACTAAAAAGAAAGCATAAAAGTAGAATCACAACCATATCCAAAGCATTTGGGGCTTTAGCAGTAATAGTACTGGAGAGTAACAATATGCCGGGTTAAGTGCTTTTTTTAACATTTCTCCGTCACTGCCAGATACTCCTGGCTCATAATAGCCTAGGAAAGAAGATTCTCTGCTATCCGTGTTTGGCAGCAAAAGGATGAATAACTTGCCCAAGACTGCCAGCTAGGGAGTGGGGTGATGGGAATGGATCTGAGGGCTTCTGATCCTAGAATTCAAACTTAAATGTTTTTTTTTTTTTTTTGTATTTACAATGCACCAGGCACTGTGATTGACAATATAAGTCAGTGATGAGCTAGGACCTTCATCATGGCTCATAGTCGTTCACATTTACTCTGTGCTGGTCCCTGTTCTAACCACGTGAATCATTTCAGTAAATCCCTATTTCACGAAGAGGAAAAGGCCCAGGAGGGTGAAAAACGCCTGCTAAATGTCTTTCAGCCTCCTCCACAGCCAGGACATAAACCAGCTCTTTCAGGGTCCTTTTGCCATATCACTCCCACACCCCTGATCATGGACACCCTCTACATGCCAAGACCTTTGGGTGCTGCAGACCCGAAGAGCGTCCCAGCGAATCTGGTGCATTAGTGGAAACGTGGCCCGCCCTCACAGCCTGGCCTCTGAGTACCTGCATCTGCTCAGGTACCGCAGCGAATGGCTAGGCAAGCCCTGTCCTGCATCTGGGCCTTAGTGTCCTCACTGGGATGGTGGATGGGGACAGCCAGTGCAGACATACTGGGATTGCTTGACTGCATCTAGTCCCTGCCATGTCAGGGACTTGCTGGGTGACACTGGGCAGGTCCCATCCCCACTGCAACCTTTGTCCCCTTTCTGTGAGGATTAGGACAGAATGCAGGTGTCAGTTCTCACTTGTAAATGCACAGCCAACTCCTCAGAGCCCACTCAGTTTTGCTTTGGTGAGGGTTAGGTAGGGGCCATCTGGGAAAGGGCCTTGAACATTGGGCTGGGCAGTTTGATGATCTGTGATTTGCCACAAAAGATCTGAGCAGGGGAGGAAGATCCTTCTGTGGCCTTATCTGGAATGAGATGAACCTGGGTGGAGAGGGGAAAGCCTAAGCTAGAATGGACTGTGGATATCTGGATGGGGATGGGGGAGAGAGAAGTGAAAGGCACAGATATGGGAACAAGTTGGCTGAGGGGACTGCAGGGGGGACAGAGAGAAAAGTAACTCACTGTGTCCCATTTTTTGTGTGCGCGTGTGCCCCCTCTCCACCCCTGCTTTTTACTGATGTTGGCCTCAAACTTGAGATTCTCCTGCCTTGGCCTCCTGAGTTGCTGGGATTACAGGCATGCACCACCATGCCTAGCCTACTCTGTTCCTCTTAACCTTGGAACCAGTGTTGAGGGCATGCAGTGTTCATTCCTGACCTTTCCAACCAAATCCCAGATGGAGCCAGGATGCCACGCATTTGGGATAATGTCTGAGGGTCCACAGGGCCTGAAGATGTGGACTGGTCTGGAACACAGATCCGGGAGCATCTCAAGGTCTGGGATTTCCCTACCATGATCCCCCCCACACCCCTCCTTTTCTGTATACAGAAAAGCCCATGTGAACCCCAAGTGGTTCTGGCAGAGGCCTCCCAGGAAGAGGAGAGTTCTATTGCAAAGCAGTAGGAATTGCCACCCCCAAAATCCCCCAGGAAGAAACTGGACCCTCAATCTAGAACTCTTTCCTAGAGTTTAGGGGTAATCTGAGACTAGAATTATCGCCAGGTCCTGAAACTCTGCCAGCACCTAGGGATGAGATCACCACCTTGCACCACAGTACTGCCTCTGCCATCTGCCTTGCACACAATCTCCGGAACCTTCTTGAGAGCTTCAAGAATCTTGAGGGTTTTCCCCCAGTGTGACCTCCAAGGCTGGTCCTGGCCCAGCCTTCCTCCTCAGCCTCACGTGAAGGGCAGAGCCTGGGAGAGGACTCGGCTCCCCAGGAACTGCTTCCCCAACATGGCAGGGGCTGCCGCCTTCCCTCCACCCCAGCCAGGCATCCCTGGGACTCTCCAAAGGGAGTCTAGTCCCCATTTCTGTTCCACAGCCTACTGTAGAGGAGAGGTAAGTCCCCATAAGAGTCCTCCCAGTTGCAGACACACCAGACACACTGCCACACGCTTTTACACTCAAGAGATAGGACTGCTATCTTTCTGCAAGAGGCTCAGGTCTGGGCATGGAGTTGGGCCCTTGCCTCTGCTTGCTTTTTGGGTGCTCATGGAGACCATCCTCTGGCCCTCTCACTTTGGTCTTGCCCAAGCCCCATTCTGAGGAGAACCCCAAGGCCACCTGGCCTCCCTCTCCCTGCCACCCCTGCCCAGGTCATCCCTAGGCAGCAAGGCAGGCCTAGGATGCCTGCTGTCCCCAACCTCTGTTTGACCTGTTGCTAGGCACCATTGTGCCAGTCCCAGGCACCTATTGGCTGCCTCTCCAGAGGTGGATTTTGAGATACTGGGGTTGTCAGAAAGGGACATGGGATTGAACTAAGTCCATGCCAGGGGCTGGGATGTACCTCAGTGATAGGCATGTGCTCAGAGTGTGCAAGCAGAGTTCAATCCCCAGCACTAAATAACTAAGTACCTTAGCAGGACTCAGCCACTTCTCAGCCACCCACAGCCATTGACAGTTGGCTTCTGTCCTGGAACCAGGCAGTGCAGTCCCACCACACAAATCCCCCTTGGCCACGTGGGGGCCAGGGAGACAGACACCACACCAAGGCACCTTGGGCCCACCACCAGAACCTTGACCTCCCCCCCGCCTCCAGGGTCAATTCCTGTGCCAGGGGTTCAGTATTTCCCTCTTAGACTGGGGCCAGCCTCCCTGCCTCCCTCCTGCCGGTCCACCACACCCGCCCCCACCTAGACAGCAAGTGCTAGTCCCCCAGCGCCTCCCGCCCCAGCCCTCAGCAACTGCAGGTCTCATTTTCACCACATTGGCCTTGTTTGGTTGGTTGGCTGGTTTTGTTAAGACTTGGTCTGGGGGTGAGGCAGGGGTGGGGCTGCACTTTTATTTTTCTTCAGCCACATCACGCTTCTTCCAACTGTCAAGAATGTACTTGAGAAGGAGGCCGAGCTTCCTGCGGGCTGAGAGTGGGGCGTCCTCGCCATTTCCCTCCCCAGATCCCCGCTTTTCCACTCCACTGTCACCAGCTGCCTCCAAGCTGACCTCGGACGGGGGCTGGTCTTCCTCCAGGGCCTTGATGCGGACCCGCTGGGCATCCTCGGCCATCTCATTGAGGCAGCCCTGGAGCATGGTGTAGACGGTTCCAAAGCTGATGCCACCAGCCACCAGTGTCCCGAACACAGGGATGCCCTTCTCAAAGGCCCGGGCCACCCGCATGGCGCCATCTGACGTCTGAGAGTAGAGCCGCAGGACCGTCTCGGGTGAGACCTCGTTGGCCAGTGGGGAGCGGATGACGGAGCGCAGGTCCCCCGCCTGCTTACCCACCTGCTCGGCCAGCTTGGCCAGCGAGTCGTCGTCCAGGCCGAAGCTGCGGTGGTAGCCGCGCAGCGAGCGGATGAGCAGCGCGTCATCGTAGGCAGCGGCCAGTCCGGGGACCGGCAGGGCCTGGATGACCCCCGACACCAGGGCAGTCTTGAGCACTTGCTCCTGGAGCATGTCCTTCTTTTTCTGCAGAGCCTCCAGGGAGATATCGGGCAGTGACAGCAGGCCAGCGTGGCGCCGGTGGGCGGGCAGCTCGTGCTCCCAGGTGGACATGA
>NW_026000205.1:5859819-5895860 GCF_001458135.2 Marmota marmota marmota
GGTGGACATGAGTATGGGGAAGTCATAGCGGGATGGCGAGAGGTTGGACACGAGGAAGATGCGGGGTTCGGCCACTCCAGCCGCCCGCAGCCGCTCGGCACAGTGCTCCCGGATCTCCTGCAGGACGGCAGCTTCGCTGAAGCCTGAGGGTCGCTGGGTGCGGGTGGCCGCCAGGTCTTCGTCCACCTTGGTGCGCACGAAGTAGAACTTCTTGCCCTGGCGCAGGATCTCCGCGGCCAGGCGGGTCTCCACGGCCCCGCAGCGGCGAGGGGAGACCAGCAGGAAGAAGTCATAGCGGCCAAAGTCCACCTGCTTCAGGTACTTGTCAGCCGGGCAGCCCGGAGAGCCGGCCCCTGGCAGGTCCCACAGGGTCACATCAGGAAACTGTGGGTGCGGGTAGGGCGAGGGTTGCATTGTGGTTTCCACGACACCCGTGAGAGCTGCGCCTGGGTCCTCGGCCCCCAGGCCGCGCAGGGCATTGATGAGGGACGACTTACCAGCTCCTGATTCCCCCGTGACGCCCACCTCCAGCCGGGTGCTCTCCGAGGCGGCCAGCAGCTCTCGAAGGCGAGAGGCGGCCTGGGGAATGTCGCCAGACTCGAAGGCTGTGCGCAGGGCCTCCAGCTCCTCCTTGGCCATGAGAATGGTGGTCTCCTCCTCCCCGGGCGCTGAGGGCAACTTGGAAGTAGCCATGGTGACCAGTGGTTCAGAGTGCGCCAGGGGACAGGGGAGAATCACGTGATCCTCAGCGTCTGCAGAGGGGAAGGGAGCTGGTCATACCTCGTCGGCTTTGGCAGGAGTCAGGGAGAGCGACACTGAGCATGGGAAGGGAGTCCTGGACCCCAAAGCTGCTTTCCTCAAGAACCCGAGTGTCTTTTGGCATTAATGATGGGACTTTGGAGCCTCTGAGGCCCAGGTTCTCTGTCATTAACTTGCTGTGGGACCTGAGGCAAAATGAAGCACCTCTCTGTGCCTGTTTGCTTTTCTGGGTCATGGGTATAATATACCAAGCTGCCTCCTGAGGTGCTCTCAGGTTTAATCCCTGCTGACACTGGCTGAAATTCTTCATAACGTCTGAACCAGGGGCCCTGAAGTTTTGTTTTGGTCTGGGCCTCACGCATAACCTAGCCAAGCCTTCACCGGAAAGGGCTTAAGCCCAGATCCCGGCCCTGGCGGGGGCCCAGAGAGCATCTTGCAGTCTTGTCACAGTTATTGGGAAGCAGCAGGAAATGACCTTGAATGGGACCCAGACCCAGAGCAGAGCCTCTGCTTGCTGAGTGAGGGGCAAGTTCCTTCCCTCGGCCTCACTCTCATCTGTGATGATGTGGATAATAACCATAATAATGGCAAATCAGCTCCTGGAATTGTTGAGAATTAAATGGACTATGACATTTAAAACAGCGCCCGCACACCACAGGTGCTCTGTCATGAGCATCACCACGGCTGTTATCAGTCCTATGGCTAGCCGCGTGACTGACTCGAAGCAAGTCCCTGCCCTCCTGAGCCTCAGCCGCTGCCCCTGTGCCGTGGAGGCTAATTCTGCACACCTCCCAGGGCTGGCGGGACAACTGAGCCTCCTTCCCCTAACCTGGGCCAAAGTGGAAGATATTCTTGGTTCGGCTCCTGGAAGAAGCCAGGCACAGGGAGTCCTTCTCATTCAATCCTAGCCCGGCCTCGGCTGGCCTTGCTCTGCGGGCCCCCTGGCCTCCTGGGCCTCGTGTCCTCCCACCCGCTGGAGCCTTCACGATGGCCCCCTTCTTCCCACCTTGGTGACTCCCTGGCCCTCCTTCCCGTCCACTCTACCTCCCGGCCCATCACCTCTAAAATAAATGGACTCTTCAGGGAGCCCCGGAGAGATGCTCACATCTCTGTGTCCCCATCCCCCATAGGGAGAGGGGCCAAGGCTCAGACAAAACAGGTGCCCTCTTCCCACTCAGAGGCACAGCCGGGACTCCAACCCAGACCCCAGGCCTCCTCTGCTCTACTAAAGAGCTGCTCTGTTAGGCCACATGCCATGGTCTCCCGCCTTGTCTCCTTGCCCTGCCCTCCCCTCCCCCATCTTGTGCCCCCCATTCCCCGGCCCTGTCCTCTGCTGACCTCCCTCACCCCTACAGAAATTCACCCATATTACATTGTTCCTACCAGGTCCCATCCCCGTAGCTGGGTAGGTGTGTTGCCCCACCGAGCCCTACCCACCCCCTCCTGTGTCTTCTCCCTAACCCAACTCAAGGTGGGACCCACCTGGGGAGGGGATGGTGGGAGGCTGGGACCGGTCCTAGCAGGTCCTAGCAGCGAGAGGCAGACAAGTCTGTGGCTGTGGGGCTGAAATTAAAGCTGAAGGGGTTAAGATTGGGACCTCCCCAGCCCCTGCCTAGGGCAGGCCCACCCCCACAGGCCCAGTCCTGGAGACAGGAGAGCCCTGCCCTGGAGACTCACCTGCCTGCCCTGCAGGCGCTCCCTCCCTCTCCCCTCACACTCTCCCCTCTGCTGGTGTGCTCTCCTCCCCTGTTACGGGATCAGGCCCAGTTGCTAGGACCCATTGTAAAAGCAAGCAGCAGCCTATTGGTCTGCCAGGCCTGGTGCAATAATGTGACAGTGATGTCAGGGGGCGGGGCCCCAGGGGAGCAGAGACCCCACCCCCAGTTGCTCCTAGGGCCACCACCTGGTCACATGGGCCCTCAGTCCCCTTGCAGGCCTTGGATTCAGAGAGATCTTTGTAATACTGAGACTTTTTCAAAACCCTCTGAGGTCTGTCTCCATGATCCCCTTACAAAATCCCAAGTGCACAGCCTGGCTTCAGAGGGCCTGGACCTACTCACCACTATACCCCTACGCAGGCCACCATGGGGTTCCCAAACTGGCCATTCCCTAGCCCCTCTCTACACCTGGGGTCATGATTCAACTTAGCCAGCGCAGTTCCAGTCGGGGAGCTGTCTACTCAGTCCCTGCCAGCACCGCAGGCTGGTCCTGGCCAGGACTGAGGACCACAGTGGCCCAGCAGCAGCCACACCCTGACTACATGGGGCCTCAGACTCCCTGGGCTCTGGCCTTCCTCCCTCTTCCCCTCCACCCCACGGCCCCATCCCCTCTGTCAGCCCCAGGCCAGGGGCCAGCCTTCCTCAGCCTCTCTCCCTTCCTCCTGTCCTCCTCTGCTTCCTTTTGATCTTTTAAAGTAG
Source organism: Marmota marmota marmota (assembly GCF_001458135.2). Taxonomy (NCBI): domain Eukaryota; kingdom Metazoa; phylum Chordata; class Mammalia; order Rodentia; family Sciuridae; genus Marmota; species Marmota marmota. Next base: position 5,862,996 of record NW_026000205.1, read on the forward strand.
CATCAGCGTGACAAAAGAGGAAGATGGAAATAGAGAGACAAGAATGAGAAAAGAGGGAGAGACAAAAGCCCCTTAAGAAAAGCAGAGGGGCCGGGTGCAGTGGCCACACCTGTAACCCCCAGCTGCTCCGGAGGCTGAGGCAGGAGGCAGGAGAGTTCAAAGGCAGCCTCAGCAACTGAGCCAGGCCCTAAGCAACTCAATGAGACCCTGTCTCTAGATAAAACATAAAAAATGTCTGGGGACGTAGCACTCATGGCTTCAATCCCTGGTGCCACAAAGAAAAGCAGGATGACAGGATAGAGAATCCCCAAGAAAAACCAGGAAGGTCAGGAAGAGAAGATGGGACAAGAGAACAAATGGGTAAAGCTCAGTTGGTAGAGAGCTTGCCTCACATGCACAAGGCCCTGGGTTCAATCCTCAGCACCACAAAAGAGAGAGAGAGAGAGAGAGAGAGAGAGAGAGAGAGAGAGAGAGAGGGCTGAAACACAGGGAGGGAGCCCAAAGCCCAGAGAGACAATCACCTGAAACCCAGACCCCTGGGTACACGGGGCTCCAGCAGCGCCCTGGACCCTGTCCTCGCCCTGCAACCCCCTGGCATCCCCTTTACCCTCCAGTGCTTTGACAGTTCTCTCTCTTGTCTCCTCCTGGCTTCCTCTCTGTCTGGGCCAGGCTCCAGGGGGGCTTTCCTCAGGGGCTGAGGAAAGTCCCTGGATGGACCATAGGCCCCCATTACATCAAAGATTTTCCTGACCACCTGCAGGTCAATTTTGGAGAGAAACCTCTAGAAACAACTGAGGAGACTGAGGCCCCGAGAGGGAACAGCCAAGAGTTGGGGCCCGGTAGGCTGCTGACTTCAGCCACAGGAGGAGGGAGATGCAGAGCCTCACATGACCCGGACTCACACAAATGCTCAAAGACCAAGAGATTAAAAAATATCCTCAGACATTTCCGGACAGCAAACCCACAGAACCACAGATCCAAGACTCCCTCCCTCAAACCACAGACATGCATGTCTGGCCAAGGGAAAGGAAAGACACAGTAAGACCCCCCCCCCAAGACAGAACCATTAAGCCAACCACAATACAGAAGCCCTAAAACATGCATGTTCAAACACAGATTTGCAGATCTCGAGAGGCAATTACAGACATCCACGCACTGCACCCTGGGAGCCCCCTGTGTCCTGTCATGAGCCTCACTCACTCTATTCCAGCTCTGAGCCAGGACCCCAGAGGGGTATCAAATCCAAGCGCTGCCCTGGATGCTCCACTTCTGAGAACAGGGAGGTGATCACAGCTCAGCGTGACAGTGAACCAAGCCTGCCACAGGGCACCGGCGCACATGCAGGCTGGCATGCTCCCCAGCCTCAGCCACCGCTCCTGATGGCACCAGCCAGAAAGTCAGCACCCTCGCCTACCTGTCAAGCCTTCTCTCCCTGTTCACCCATCACCCATTGCACACCCCTCCTGACCCCTTCCAGGGCTGGGTGCTGGGAAAGCAGCAATGATCAAGGCAGCCCTGGGATCCATCCCACTGGGTTCAGAGTCTGGTGGGAGAGGGAGATCCATTCCAGACCATGAGCTCACAGGACTGGGATGGGGGTCCCAGTTGGGGTATGGGAGGCACTAATACTGAGATCTGAAGCCTGCACAGGAGTGTGTCACAGCCTCTAGGGAGCTGCCTGCCCAGCTGAAGGACAAGCCTACCCAAAGACCCCGAGCTGAGAGAAGGTTCATTCATCCAGTGATTTGCTCAGTCTTGACCCTAGGCCACACCCTGCCCTGGTTCAGCTGTGTGACTCATGCGGACTCCTGCTCTCTTAAGAGGCCCAGGCTGGTGGGAGCAAAGGTGGAGAAGGCCAAGCTGATGAGTCCCATGGTGCCCCGTGAATATTTGCAATAACGTGTGTTACGGTTTGGAGGTGAGGTGTCCCCTGAAAGCTCATGAGTGAGACAATGAGACAAGGTTCAGAGGGAAATGGTTGGGTTGCGAGAGCCTTAACCCAATCAGTGAATCGGTCCCCTGATGGGATTAAATGGGTGTTCGCTGGAGGCAGGTGGGGCATTGGGGGCGTGGCTCTGGGGTATATATTTGTATCTGGAGCGTGGAGTCTCTCTCTGCTTCCTAATCATCAAGTGAACTGCTTCCCTCTTCCACGCTCTTCCACCATGATGCCTCACCTCGAGCCCCAAGGAATGGAGCCTGTTGCCTAGGGACTGAGACCTCTGACACTGTGAGCCCTCAAATAAATTTTTCTTCTTCTACAGTTGCTCTGTTCCAGTGCTTTAGTCACAGCAGCGAAAAAGCTGACTAAAACAACGTGGCACTGCTTTAAAGCACATCAGGGGGAGTGATTCATTTCACTGGGAGTAGAATTCTTTGCTTCTGTCATCCCCAGACAGACAACCCCAAGCTGGGGCTAGGGGCACAGCTCAGTGACAGAGCATGTGCTTAACACGTGTGAGGCCCTGGGTTCGGTCCCCAGTGCTGCTAAACAAAGCAGCCCAGGGGCCGAGACTGCTAAAAGCAGTAATTTTCTGTATATGTTCCTTATTAAAAATGATGATGTTCAGGGTTGGGTGTGCAGATTTATAAATGTGTACAAATGAGAGTCATATTCCCTTCTTCCACAGGTTTCCCATATAACTAAATCCAAGGTGCCACTGCTTGTCAGACACCTTCTTTTTGGTCCCACTAACAAAGATATCACCAATAGAATGATGCCACGATATTTCCTTACTATTTAAATTTTTATTTTATAGTTACCGGAGAGCTCCTGGTAAACTTATTTAGGAAACACAGATCCTCAGCATACATCAGTTGGGTGTACATGTAACAGAACAACTGCGTCTCATTCTTTGGAGTTACTTTGCCTCTGAGTCATTGACTTCCACACTGCTCAGCCTCCTCACCTCAGAAGCCCAGATGATGCTACTCCATTGTCACATCCAGGCAGTGACAGCCACGTCACAATGGCTTCCTGGCTGACAGTGATGACAGCACCATCATCTGTTACACTTCCTGATTTCAGAATTGCTACGATTAAAAAAGAAAAAAAAAAGTGCATCTTAGAATCAACAAAAGGTGTTTCCTGAGTGTTCACTTTGTGTCCGGCCAGGGTGGGGACCCAGAGTGGCCATGCCCTACCAGGAGGAAGTCAAGGCAACATACACTTGCCAAGGACCCCGTTGGTTGATGTTCAGGACCCAGTGATGACTGCGACAGCCCTGACCCTGTACCCACAGGACTCAAAGTCCAGGGGTTCCCAGACAGTGACATTGTGCCAGGTTAAGGTGGGAATGGAATTACCCAGGTGTGTGGGAGCCAGGGGGTTATCTGATCCTGTGTAGCAGGCCTGTGGGAGAAGGCCTGTGGGAGAAAATTCACCTGTCCAGCTTAGCCAGCCACCCATAGACTTGTGAGACAGAAGCCAGAAATGAAAGAGGGGACCCTTTTGCATTCAGTACTGTAATATGGTCAGAGCTGGGTCAAAGACTGAGGCAGTGGCTTTGAATGCAAATTTTAAGGGGGTGCCAAGATTAAGCTTTTTGTTTTTTTGGTACTGGGGATTTAACCCAGGAGCACTTTGACCATTAACCATTGAACTACATCCCTAGCTCTTTTATTTATTTTTTAATTTTTTGAGACAGGGTCTTGTTAAACTACTTAGGGTCTCACTAAGTTACTGAGATCCTCCTGCCTCAGCCTCCCAAGTTGCTGGGATTATAGGTATGCACCACTACACCCTGCAAGATAAATTATTTTTTATTATTTGGTTGTAGATGGACACAATACCTTTATTTATTTTTTTTTTAAAGAGAGAGAATTTTTTTAATGTTTTTCAGTTTTTGGTGGACACAACATCTTTATTTTATTTTATGTGGTGCTGAGGATCGAACCCAGTGCCCCATGCAAGCCAGGCGAGCGTGTTACGGCTTGAGCCACATCCCCAGCCCAATATTTAATTTTTATATGGTGCTGAGGATCAAATCAGTGCCTTACACGTTCCAAGCAAGAGCTTTACCACTGAGCCACAACCCCAGCCTCAGATAAATTATTTCTCATGCAATCTTCTAACAAATCAAAATTATTCATGATGTTTTCCTGAATAAAATGTCAAAAATTTTAATAGAGACCTAAGCCATGTCCATGTCAAAAGCAAAAGGAAATGTGAACATGCCAACTCTGATGGGAACAAACTCATGGATAAGTTTTAATTCTTATAATTCATTATAATTTTTTTTCTTTAATCATGAAAAATTTATTAATGGGACTGGGGCTGCAGCTAAGTGGTAGAGCACTTGCCTAGCATTGTGAGGTACTGGGTTCAATTCTCAACACCACATATAAATATATAAATTAAAGTTGATCAACAACTAAAAATATCTTTAAAAAATTTATTAGTTACAGACGTGTGAAGTAAAAGATTTCACACATACTGTTTGTGAACAGGTATAAGTTACGAATCTGCTAGTGTTGAATGTTAAGCAAAATAATAAAACTATTGAAATATTAGTGACTCCCCCCCCCCAGTATTGGGGATTGAACCCATGAGTGCTCTATCACTGAGCTACATTATTTTTTATAATGCCCAATTAATGTCTGGTTTCATTTCTCAATTTCCTTTTAGCCTATTATTTATATAAGGCCTGTTTGAATGCTGAAAGCAGTAATTTTCTATATATGTCCCTTATACAAAATGATATTCAATGTTGGGTGTGCAGATTTATAAATATGTACAAATAAACAATATATTTGTGTCAACCTACACTCTGACCAGTGCCTGACAGATGGAAGCATCATATGTGCATAAAAATGTGAAATTAAAATAAAATTCTCAAAATAGTTAACAATTAATATGTGTTTAATAAAACTATACAGAAAGAAAAGCTTTGTGCTTAAGAACCTTCAGTGGCCCACTAATTAAATAGTAATTTTAGTGTGTGTGGGGGGAAATGCCCCAAACCCAAAAAGACTAGGTAAAGCAGATGTCTTGGTTAAATGTCTCTAGACAGTCACCTTAAAATCACACTGATAAACATAAATACATGATTCGTTCACCAAGCATAAAGTATTGCGCAAGAGCAGTTTTATCTGGGAAAAAAATGCAATTTTCCATCGTTTTGAATTTCAAAATGGTTCCCAGATTTAAATATGATTGTATTTTCTAAAGAAGAAACATTTATATTCAGTAATGCTGTTAGAATCTGATTTTACCCATTGATCATATTCCAGTCTACTTTGTGGCAAAGAAAAATCAGTGGTGACGATTTGGCAAAGATAAGGGCAGATGAGATTGTAAAACAAAATACACACACAAGAAACATATTCCAAAAATCCCTAACCATACGGTGCCTGTTCCCTGGAAGAAACCCACAGCCTAGGTCATGGTGACGGCCAGACTGTGACTCTCTTCCTTTTGAACCATTTGGTTGCTCTCTGGTCTGCAGCACCCTGTCTTCGGTTTTGCTCTCACCACCATCTGCCACAGTCAGGTCCAGAGGCATCGGGCCATCATCTCTTACCAAATGGTTGACAGTGTGGGTTGCATCCAAAAGGGGGTGGCGCGCTGGGCCCATGGCCCGGAGAAGAGGGCTTTCCCAGCGAGCTGGAGCCCTGCGGTCCCCCCCAGCCCCGCAGGCGGGGAAAGCAGGGAAAGGCAATTGGTCTGGGAAACTCCTCCAACCGGCTGGACACCAGGGTTCAGGATTCCGAGCTCCTGACTCAGCTTTGCCATCTGATCTTCCAGTCCCCTGGTGCACTGTTAGACGGACACAGGGGGTTAAGCTGTCCTGCAAGCTTCCCTTCTTTCTGGATTTCAAGCTCAGGAACATGGGACTGTAATTCTGCATCCCCCACCCATCTCAAGCCTCCGCTCCTTCCTCGTTTGTGCCCTCAAGTTCGGCTCATGTGTGCTTTGCGTGGCTTAACTGGTAAAGTAGTCTCTGCTCTGTACTGAGCCATCGTGCGCCTTCTCCTGCGGACTTCTATTCTAGGCTTCCAAGGTGGTTACTAATGATTCTGCTCTGTTTCCATTTCCGCCATCCTTTGTTTCATTTCTCCTACTTCTGCCTGTGTTTCAGCTCCTCTAAGTTGAAGGGTCATCTGTTCACCCATTTTTCTTACGCGGGTCTTTCCATCTCCCGGTAGCACCAGTGAAGTGGTGCAGCCCACTTTCTTTGGAGTTCTTGACTTGCTTTCTCAGTTCTTTCAACCTCTGATGGCTTCTGCTTCTCAGTTTCACAGCGATGAGTTGCTCCCGAAGCCTGTGATGTAATTCTCATCAGGAAAGGCCATTGGTTCTCTTGTCTATTTCCAGTTCTTTATCTTGCATCTCTTTTACTGCACACGGAGGCTCAGCTTCCCCTAGTCTTGCTTCGACCAGTTCCTTCTCTAGCTGTAACACAGAATCTTCACTGTAGTTGGAACTGCATTTAGGTTTTTCTAGTATTTCAATGCACTATTTTGTTTTTCCCCTGGTAGGAGGGTACCAGGGATTGACCTCAGGGGCAGTCGACCACAGAGCCACATCCCCAGCCCCATTTAGTCTTTTATTTAGAGACAGGGTCTCACTGAGTTGCTTAGGGCCTGGCTCAGTTGCTGAGGCTGGCTTTGAACTCTCCTGCCTCCTGTCTCAGCCTCAGCCTCCTCAGCTGCTGGGATTACAGGAGTGCGCCACCTCGCCCGGCTCAATGCGCTCTTTTTAAAGCCTTTTTCTTGTGCATAATATTTTATTATCAACTTGCTGATCCATGTCTTTAATTTTTATTGAGCATTCTTTTTCAAGCTTTTTCTTTTTCTTTTGTTTTCTGAGTTGTATTTGACTTGGTAAAATGCTTGGATTAATTTGTCTGGAACCACCTTCAAAGGGATGTGAAATGACCTGAAAGTGCTGTTACATCCCTTCCATGTCAAGTTGCATTAATTCTGCCTGATTCATTTGCAGAAGCCCCAATTCTGCTTGAATCACTATTTCTAAATCCTCAGACAGAAAGATATCACACACACCCTTGTTGCAATTGGTAGTAGAAAAGTTGGAAGAAAGATTGTCAGGACCTCACTAAGTTTCTGAGGCTGGCTTTGAACTTGAGATGCTCCTGTCTCAGCCTCCTGGGTAGCTGGGGTTACTGGTCTCCACCACCATGAGTGGCCATACTTGGTTTTAAAAGTTCATGAAGTCTATAATCTTGCATTAATTTAGCAAATATCCACAGCACTTCTTCTGGCACCTGCATAAGCAAGAATCCAACTATAGAACAATTCTATGACCTTAACCAACCCTAAAGAATATGATTTCATCACATTACATGGAATCTCCCATCCAAAGCTTCTTCCTTAAAAAATTGTGTTGGGTGTAACTTTTGCAACATCCCTTCGGCTCAATTTTTTCACCAGGAGGGGTCATCTTCAGGAGTTCTGAATGCTGATCTCTTACTGGCATCCTTTGTGCTCTGCAGAAAAGTTGCCCAACTCTTCCTCTAACACGGTGGGTTATTCCTTTATGAACCAGTTCCTTATCTTGCTTTGCCCTCGTTGTGTTTGTGTACACATCTTCCCGTGCATTAACTGTTCTTCCCTGAAAAGAACCCAAGAATCTGCTTCAAGGAGGCTGAAGTTTGCTGGAGGCTGTTAAACTTGAAGCAAGAGAGAAGCCGCTTCTTGAGAGATGCTTGCTTCTTCTGGGCCCCCCAAACAGATCTTAAAGGGTTACACTTGCCTCTAACAATCGATTTTGTTCCTCCAGTCCAGCCGGGAGTTCTGGACTCAACCGGGATGGGAGGATGGTGAAAGGGCTGGTGCTGACAGCGTGGTAGGTGAGGCTGTCGTGTAAGTGAAGCAGAAGGACTTGCCACCTGACTGGCCACCTGCCTGTGTGCGACACTGTGCTCCTCACCTATGACAGAGTAGAACTCAGCTTTTCTGCAACCTTGGAAACGTCGGGTGGACATCACCAGAAACATTAACTTCCCACCCAGCCTGCACAGCGCCCTTCCAGCACCTCCAACACGCCCAGCTCCACAGTCACTTGCCCTCGGAACCCTTTCAAGGCATTTGCCACATGCTGTGTGCCAGGCCGTGGCTGGCTGAGCTGGAGACACAGCAGTGACCACAGTCCCTAGATGGCCCCTCATGAAGCTCATAGAACTCCACCTTTCTTCTCCCTACCATTTCTCCTGCCCACTCCTGATCCTTCTCTTTCCCTCCCTGTCGGGAGCTGCTCTGAAAATACAAGCCCTTAAGCCCTGAGCAAGAGATTCTGAACCATCCTTGCACCCTGTGATTACTGGGCTTTACCTCTGCTTGGATAATGAGGCGTGGCCCCAGGAGTAGGCTTCACCAGGTGGGGTTGAGTTGCACTCACCTGTTCCTTTGTAATCCTACCCCTTGCCTCATTTGAATGGCTTCTCCCCAATAAAACCAGGTTCGAGGCTGCTCTCTCTCTTTCTTGCCTGCCTTGCCTCCTTTGCAGGACCTGGGTCAGAGGAGCCATCAGAGAACCCAAAGAAAAAGGTATTTCTCTGTCTCTGTGTCATTATTTCATGCCAGCCCAGTTCACCTGGAATGACTCTGACTGGTTTAGTTGTGTGTCACGGCACCTCCCTGTCCCTTCTTGCTATTAGAAATCCTTTTATTTGGGGGGAATATTGGGGATTGAACCCAGTAGTGATTAACCACTGAGCCACATCCCCAGCCCTTTCTAATTTTCGTTTTGTGACAGGGTCTCACTAAATTGCTTAGGGCCTGGCTCAGCTGCTGAGTCTGACTTTGAACTTGTGATCCTCTTGTCTCAGACTCCTGAGTCGCTGGGATTACAGGTGTGTGCCACCATGCCTGGGTCTCTCTTAAAAATTCTAAAGCATTTGCCTAGGAATGTCTACACATCACGGCCTTCATTCCCCCCATAACCCTTAAGTTAATCCACAGGGAATCATTCATTCATACAGTGGGGAATGAGTCATAGATGGTCCTTACTCTCATGGGGCTTATAGATTTGAAAAATATAGATAATAAACAAAAATAATTAAGATAGTACCCAGTTCCAGGCATGTTGGTGCATGCCTGTAATCTCAGTGACTCTGGAGGCTGAGGCAAAAGGATTGAAAATTTGAGGCCAGCCTCGGCAATTTAGCAAGACTATAAGCAACTTAGAACTTGTTTCAAATTTTTTAAAATGGGGGGAGTTCTGGAGAAAGTGCTCCTGGGTTCAATCTCCAGTACAAAAAAAAAAAAAGAAAAGAAATTAAGAAAGAAAAATAGAGAAGAAAATAAAAAGAAAGCCAGGGTAAGGGGAGAGGCTTAGAAGAAGCAAAGAGCACCACCCTCAATTCCCCCATCCTTGTGGGCACATGCCATTCTTTTTCCTAGTAAGAGACAGTTTCCTTCCCCTTCCTTGAATTTGGGCCAGCCCCCCACGACTTGTTTTGATTAACAGGATGTGACAGAAGCAACATTCTGAGAACTGCAAGTCTAGGTCATCAGAGGTACTGGCTTCTGCTTTCTCCTTCTTGAATCCCTGAGGGGCCATGTCTGTGGAGAGACCCAGGGAGAGACAGCAGTTGCCCAGAGATGAGCTGAAGCCATCTTGAACATTCCAGCCACAACTGGACTCCAGCTGAATGCAGCCATAGGAGTGGCCCCAGTCAACTCTGGGGGGTAAAAGAACCACCAGGCAGAGCCCATCCAACCCTCAGACTAGTGAGAAGTACACCAGGAACACAGGGGTCCCTTCTGCATCCAGTGATACAGTCTGGTCAGAACTGGGGCCCAAACTGAGGAAGGGGCCTAGTGCACAAATTGAAGCGGGTGCTAAAAAGCTCAGTGGCCAAGACACATATTTTTAATGCAATCTTTTAACACATCAAAATTAATGCAGAAAATCCACGATGTTTTGCTGAACAAAATGTCAAGGTTTTAAATAAAGGCTGGTGCCATGTCCCAAGCCAAGTTGGTACTTGAAGCAAAAGGAAAAGTGTCCGGCCTGGCTTTGTTGGAGACAAACTCAGGGATGACATTTTTAAAACCTACTCTTTCATTTTCATTTGAGAGAATTTCCATGCTTGACCATTTCTCTGGACCAAGTGATGATACTAAATCATTTTTTTTTTAAATCAACTTGGGCTGAAATAAAATTATAATACATTTTATTTTGGTATAATTGAAACTCAGTGTGAGTTTTGACATATCCACTTTATAACTTTTCAACTGTTTTGTCTGATATTCCCGGGGGAAATCAGTCCTTAAAAAAAATGCATGAATTCGGGACTGAGGTGGCTCAGTGGTAGTGTGCTTGCCTGGTGTGTGTGAGGCACTGGGTTTGATTCTTGGCACCACATATAAATAAGTGAAAATAAAGATCCATTGCAACTAAAAAATATTTTTTAAAAAATGCATGAATTCACTAATAGGGACACAGGAGCATAAGGCCTTTTTGTATCAGGCCCAATGTGGCTTGGAACAGCATTGATCAGAACCCTAAGCTGTCCCTGCCAAAGGTTCAGGTGACAGGGTAGAGAGGAGGCAGGGGGAGGGCTGAGCAGTCTGATTCTGCCTGACTAGAGAAGCAGGGGTCCCTCAGGCAGATGGGCTCAGGAAGAAACCCTGAGGCCCCTCCAGCGTCGCCTGATGGTAAAATAAATGCACACATTGACTTGAACCCAGCACCTGCTCCTGAGAACCCATTCCACTGACCTTTTCAGGACAGAAGTAACTTAATCGCCTGCTCCTGGGGTCTATCTACAGGGGAGAAAGGATGTCCAAGGGGCTCCTCTGGGTAGAGATGAACCCAGGATGTGGGGGCCACTATTTCTTACTTTTAATTTTTCACTGAAAATTTTAATATCATTTTATTATATGTTTTAGAAAATTATTTAAATGTATGAAAGGGTTATGTCATCCAAGCTTTTCAAATTTATTGTAAACTCTTTACAACGGGTAAAAACATAACAGATAATACACGTCATGCCGTCATCAGGATGTTTACCACTGAATCTTTCATCGTGGGAGGAAGAAAAAGGGAAATTGAGTGAGTTTCTCACAATAGGACAGGAAAAAAAAAAAAGGAAACTGCGTGAGTTCTCTTCAAAAGGACAATGACGGAGTAAATCTGGGTACCTACACTCCATAGGTCATGAAACCGCGCCATACGGTCATTAAGACCTAGGAATTGAATGACTTAGAGGATTTCCAAGTACTGAAAAGTAGGATGCAGAGAGCTCTGATTAGTATCTTCTTCTTCTTTTTCTCCTCCTCCTCCTCCTCCTTCTTTTAGTTGTAGTTGGACACAACACCTCTATTTTATTTATTTATATGTGGTGCTGAGGTTCAAACCCAGAGCTGGCCCATTCCTCGCAACAAAAACACTCAGGGTCACTCCAGGGGAACTGGGCTGCATGAAATAATCATACAAGAGACAGAGATACCTTTTTCTTTGGGGGTATTGTCACAGCTCCTCTAATCTTAAGGGTCCACAGAAAGAAAGAGAGAGAGAGAGAGAGAGAGAGAGAGAGCGAGAGTGCACACGTGCTGACCCCTTTTATTGAGGAGAAGCCATTCAAATGAGGCAAGGGGTCAGGTTTAGGGGTCTGAGTCTAGCTCAGTGATGTCCACTGTCAGCAGGTTGACTGGCATCTAGGAAGGCCACACCCAAAGGCAGAGTAAGAGAAGGGGACCCACAAAGGGCGTTTCCATGGAACATTCTATCCCAAACAGAGCAAAGGGGTAGTATCACAAAGGAACAGGTGAGCGTAGCGCCACCCATGGGGCTGCAGGAAGGCGCACGGTGCTACTTCCAGGATCAGGGCATCCGTCTAGGGCCACTACAAATGTGAGCAGATCACTACGAAAGTGACCGACAGAGCCTCTATCGACCTCAGGAAGGAAAATGCTGGTCACTCAGCACGATGGCCCCCCACCCAGGGCCTCTCACATGCTAGGCGAGTGCCCTGCCACTGAGCCCCAGCCCCAGCCCGTGACTAGCATCTTATTTTTGGAAGATAAATAATTCCCATAATCCTGTGTATGAGGACACACACACACACACACACACACACATATATATCTCGACAGATGTGTAAATGTATACATAGGATTGCTTAAGTTCGGAAGACAATGGGAAGAGCTATACCAGTATGGATCTGACATGTCCCTCAAAAGTGCCTGTGTTGAAGGCCTTGTCCTGGGAGTGTGGCACTAGTGGGAGATGGTGGAACCTAGCTGGTCCCAGTTGGAGGAAGTCACCTCATCAAGGGAGTGCCCTTGAAAAGGATTTTGGAACCCTTGCCCCCTTCCTGTCTTTCTCTTTGCGTTCCAGTTGCCACCAGCCGAGCAGCTTCCTGTGCCTTGATGTTCTGCCTCGAAAACACCCAAAGCCAAGGGCCAATCAGGAACTGAAACCTCTGAAACTGAGAGCCAAAATAACCTTTCCTCTCAACTTAAGCCTCAATTTCTTGTCATTTATAATGCAGATAAATAATAGTACAGTTGTCCTGATTATTAGCCACATGGGAGGTGACTACTATTTATCAAAAGAATAGGATGTGCCAAGCCTTATGCCTTATGTACTGTATGATAATATCTTAAAATCTGAAAGTCAAATTACTGTGCAAGGGCACACAAAGCTCAGAGAAGTTATGAGACTTGTCCAAGGCCACCCAGACAACCATTGTGAATCCACACTATAAACCCAGGAATATCTGAGTTCAAAGATCTTCTCCTATCTGAGACTTCAACTAGTGATATTTGGTTCTACACCCCGCTCTGGCATCTATTGCCTTAGAGACCTCTGAATTAGTCAGGATAGGCCAACTGATGTTGCAATAACAAACAACCCCAGTGTCTTGGTGGCTTAATACAACAACAGAGCTTATTTCTCACTCATTTCACATGTCCCGTGGGGTCAGCTGAACTCTGAGCAACATCTATTTGCTCCAGGACCCAAGCTAGCGCACTTGATCTGGAACCCTGTGGCCAGCATTACAAGAAAGCAGAGACAGGAAAGACCACCCTTAACTCTCTGAAAGCATCTACCCAGAATTGATTCACATTGCTAGTGCCCACATTCACGGTCCCTCTATGGGTATCTCATTCTTTCTTCCAATCATGAATCAATAGCAATAGATGAGTCCAGCCACTTGCTGTGAGAAAATAGATTTCTTGGCCGAAGCCACCCGGTCTGTGGTCTTTCAATATGGCAGCCCAAGAGCTAAGGCAAGTAATGTTCTAATGACTCCCTTACACTGAGTGCTTATTACCCACTAGGCACTCGGTAGTCATTTGCCTCTTCAGGAATGTTCACAACTCCCATTTTACACAAGGAGGTTGGGACTGAGAAAGAGGAAGGGACTCTTCTCTGCCCTGTAATTCTGGGGCTAGAAGTCAGACAACTGCATTTCCCAGGCTCTCATGACACCTGAGGAGACACTCCCCCTCCAAAGGTAAAAAATGGTGAGATGTGCTTTCCACACCGCTGCTTCTGTCAGCATCTGTGGAACCGGCTGAGGGGCCTCCTCTGTGGTCTCAACCCTAGCCACACAGCCGACCACTGGGGTCCCAGCACAAGCTGGTTGCGCTCCTCTGCCCTAGGGGCGTAGCTACTTCCCACAGTTGCTGATCTCCAGGTCCTCCTCGGCAGACTGCATCTTTACAGAAGTAACCATAGCAATATTTTAGGTCCTTCATTCTCTTTCAGGACGTTACCACTCTTCGCTCCCCTTCCTTGATCCCGGACAAATAGGATACGGCAGAAATGATGCTACATGACTTCCAAGGCTAGGTCATAAAGGCAGCGATTGCATCTAATGCTGACTAAAACATTACCACAGGTGCACACCCATCAGGCTGGCTACTCCAGACAAGGTAGCCAAGAAATCAGAAAATGGCAAGTGTTGTCAAGGATATGGAGAAATCGGAACCCTTGTGTTGCTGGCTCTTCTGGAGAACAGTATGATGTCCCCCTGCCCCCCCAAATTAAACACACATGACCCAACATGCATCTTCTGGGTATACATCCCAAAGAACTGAGAGTAGGGTCTTGACGAGATCTCTGAATATCCGGGTTCAGAGCAGCGTTATTCACAGTAGCCAAGAGGTGGAAGCAACCCACGGTCCATCAACAGGTGAACCGCATTAGCTAACCGAGGTGTGTCCATTTAATGGATCATAACTCAGCCTTAAGAAGAAAGGAAATCTTGGCACATGCTATAGGATAAATGAAGCTCAGGACATTAGGCTAAATGAAATAAGCCAGTCACAAAAGAATAACTCCTGTATGATTCCACCGACATGTGCGATCTAGAGTAAGTCACATTCAAAGGCTGGGGTGGGAAATGGGGGGTTTTGTTAATGGGTACAGTATTTCCGTTGTGCAAGATGAAAGTTCTGGAGATCGGTAACGGAACAATGCAGATATTTGTATCACTACTGAACTGAATACTTTTTAGATGTAGTTATGATGGCAAATGTTGTGTTATATATATTTCACTACAATTAAAAAATTTAAAAACAAGGGCTGGGTTTGTGGCTCAATGGTGGAGTGCTCACCTAGTACATTCGAGGCCCTGGGTTCGATCCTCAGCCACTCATAAAAATAAATAAATAAAATAGGGGTATTGTGTCCAAATATAACTAAAAAATAAATATTAAAAACATTTAAAAACAAAAGCACTCATTTATCATCTCAGTTTTGTAGATCAAAAGTAGTCCAGGGGCTGGGGCTGGGGCTGGGGCTCAGTAATAGAGCACTTGCCTGGCATGTGTGAGGCACCAAGTTTGATTCTCAGCAACCCATATAAATAAATAAAATAAAGGTCTGTCAACAACTAAAAAATATTTTTTAAAAAGTAGTCCAATACTAGGCATGGTGACTCACACCTGTAATCCCAGTGACTCAGGAGGCTAAGGCAGGAGGACCACAAGTTCGAGGCCAACCTCAGCAATTTAGCAAGGCTCTGAATGATTTAGTGAGACCCTCTCTCAAAATAAGAAATTAAAAGGGCTTAGGAATGTAGTTCAGCAGTAAAGTGCCCCTGGATTCCATCCCTGGCACAAACACACACACAAAAAATCCAATGGACTTATTGATTCTCTACTTAGGATCTATCAAGGCCAAAATCAAGGTGTTGGCCAGGCTGGTTCTTCTCTGGGAATGGGATTCTGTTCCAAGCTCTTTTAGATTTTCAGTAGAATCAGTTACTGGCACTTACAGGACTGAGGTCCCCACCGTCTTGCTGGTGCTTGGCTGAGGGTTGCTCTCAGCCCCTAGAGGCCATTCTCAGGACCCCCTCCAACTTCAGGCCAGCGATGCCACAGCAAATCATTTGCATGTTTCACATCTAACTTCCTCTTCGGCCACAGCCAAGAGAACACACTCTGCTTTGAAAGGGCTTGCAGGAATAGATGCAGTCCACCTAGATAACTTCCTTTCTACTGAACTCAAACTCAACTAATTGCTAAACTTAATGACGTGAAAAATCCCCTTGCCGTGTAACATAATACCATCATGTTCTATTACATTCCATTATATTCATAGTCCAGGGGATTACGATGGGAATCTTGGAGGGGAGGGTTGGCTATGTTAGAATCCCTCCTATCACAAGCCATGTCACCATGTCGTAAGGAAGTCTAAGTATACAAAAGAGCTACGTGCAGGGATTCCAGCTGCAGCTGCAGCCATCTTCTCAGCCACAGCCGGCAACAGAATGATGAATATAAGAGCCTGGAGATGGCTTGAGCCCCCTGCCCTCAAACCACCCCAGCTAACGCTCCAGACCTCATGGAGCAGAAACATCCAAAAACTCCTGAGTCACTTTCCTGCATAATTCCATGCTACTAAGTTTTGGGGTCACTTATTACACAGCCACAGTGAGCAGAACACCCTCTCCTTTCTCCCTTTTTGCTCTCTAGCCCTCCTCCCTCCACCACTTTTTCTCTCAGTATAATCAACTCCCCTTATTAAATTCCTTCTATCAAGAAACCCAGGCTGGCGTGATGGCTGGTGCCTGTCATCCCAGCACTTGGGAGGCTGAGGCAGGAGGATCTTGAATTCAAAGCCAGCCTCAGCCACTTAATGAGGCCCTAAGCAACTCGGCAAGACCCTGTTTTAAATAAAATATTAAAAAGGGCTGGGCATATGGCTCAGTGGTTGGGTGCCGCAGGGTTCAATCCCCGGTAGGGGCGGGGGAGAAGGAGGAGGAAAAGGAGGAAGAAGAAGGAGGTGGAGGAGGGAAGAAAAAATGTGGGTGGTTTCTCTTTCTGCTGGTCCCTGCAGCTCTCTCCCGCTCCTTCCTTGCTAATAGAACCGCAACTTATTCAGACTCTGGATCAGCCTTGATCCTTAGGAGAGGCTGGGACATTTTTCAACTCCAGGGACTGAATCCTGATTAGGGGAAGTCACTCAGGATAAGTCCTTTACTTTCCAGAGACTGGCTGGCCAATGAGGCATGCGGGGAAAGTCTCCTAGGGTTTTGCAGAAGACCAGAATGGGAAGCCAACCCTTTCCGCTTTGGATATTGGTTGTACGAATGTGGCTCTGGCCACCAAGATGCAAAAAGAAAGGTTCTCAATGACTCCTTGGGCTGAATCAAAGATACCCGAATACTCCCACCCCTCTGTTCTTTGGGTCCTGTTGCACAATATTACCTATCTTACCGTGCCTGCCCCAGGGCCTTTGCATTTCCATTTCCCTCTGCTTGCCAAGCCCCCTCATGGGTACTCAGACAGCTGCACCACCTCTCCCTCACCCCCTTCAGGCCTTTATTCAAATCTCATCTCTTAACCCACCTATGTAAAATCTCATCGTTGGCCAAGCTCTCCTTCCTCCTGCCAACAGCTCTCTCTTCTCTGGCATATTATGGGATTTGGGTTGTTATCTGTCTCCTCCACTATAACCAGCCTTCATGAGAGGAGGGAATTTCTTCTGTACCCCTGGTGTCTAGAACTGTGCTTGACATGCAGTATGTGATCAATAAACATTTGTTAGATGAATGATGGATGGTTTCAGTTCCTCGGGTCGGATTTTCTGTTACTTTCAGTGGAAAGCAGAAGGTTCCCGGCATCCTGCCCACTGTGAGTTCCCCATTTTTA
Organism: Marmota marmota marmota; assembly: GCF_001458135.2. Classification (NCBI taxonomy): domain Eukaryota; kingdom Metazoa; phylum Chordata; class Mammalia; order Rodentia; family Sciuridae; genus Marmota; species Marmota marmota. The sequence continues at coordinate 5,880,072 of NW_026000205.1, forward strand.
CCCCTCTGCTCCGTCCTTTGACTTCATGGCTGGCTCTAAAATGATGCTGCCCCCAGACTGAGCATTTATTCTACGCCCCCCTGGCCCCAGACACTGCCGTCTCTAGCAGCCCCCACCCCAGGTCTCAGAACCCCTGGTGAAGACGGGCTTGACCTCCTCAGGCCCCAGGGGAGGAAGTCCACCCTATCAGGGTCCTATTTGAGGCTGCTACTTCAGAAAAAGGAAACCAGACAGCTTGGCGTTGCGGGATGCGATTCATTCAGATTCGGTCACAGCTGGGAGGTTGAGCCCAGGCCGCAGGGGACTGTCACCGAAGCCTCCTGCCCATCCTGGCCCAGAGGAAAGAAACGGGTTGCTCCAAAAGCCTTGGGAAGTGGGTGTCTGGGGTCCTCAAGGCCCACCTTGGCTGCACGGGGCTTTGCTAGACCTTTCAGAGGGAGGCAGAAGAAGGATTTGCTCCTTCATGTTGGAGAACACAGACAGATGCGGACCCAGTTGAGGGAGTGGCTTGGTGTCCAGGATCCCTCAGTTGAAGAAAGCGGCCTAGTCTTTGGGGCTCCATGGTCTCAAAGAGAAGGTGGCCTTTGTAGTCAGGGGAAGAACCACCCTAGTCTGGAGGGGGAGGGGAGGTTGTCCCCAGGAAGACCCTTGTCTGCCAAGGAGGTCTGGCCCTAGTCCAGCAGAGGCCTGGCCTCGGAGGCAGCTGGATGGCCTTTTAGGGGTTCCTGGGACCAGGAAAGAGGACTTCCCTAGGGGAAGCACTTGGCCTAGGACAGGAACCTGTCCCTGGTCCCTGACTTTCTCAGTAGAAGCTTCCAGGCCCCAGAAGTGTCCCAAAGAGGGGATCCAGGGCCTCATCCAGTGAGATGCAGAACGAGTAGGCAGGAGGAGAATGGGGGTCCAGGCCTGACTCCTCAGGCCAGCACCGAGGTCCCCAGGGCCACCACCAGCACGGGCAGGGCAAGGCGGAGTCCAGCGGCGGCGCCCAAGAAGCACTGGGACTCCAGGACAGCGCGGCGGCCCGAGCTGCAGTACGGCGGGCGGGCCAGCCGCAGGCCCTGCAGAGCCACTCTCTCTGTCACCCCCCGGGCGCTGCACAGGTTTCGGGAGCCACAGCCACGCAAGCTCAGGTTTCGGCCGCCTGTGGAGACAGGTGTTAGGAGAGACGTGGTGGGGCCACGCGCACGCACAGGCGGAGGGTCACACCTGCACACACACCTTGCACACGCCCAGCTGGCACCAGATGGGTGTCTATGGGGCCTTCGAGTCCTTGTCCTTGGTGAGACCTACCGGGCTCCTTTGGTCCCTTGACCTGGGGCTGGTCAGGGCTGCCCCTCTTAACTATCCTTTTTACCTTGTAGCTATGCTTTCCCTTAAGGTTCAATACTCACAAACACCGCGACCCCGAATGCTGCTTGATTTCACACATTTGCAATTTTTTCCTATGATTCTTCAGAGGTGTTGAAGTGCTAGATATATGTATAAGTATAAATATGCAAATGACCAGTTTATGGAGGACTTGATGGGGGGTGTGCAGGTAAAAGGGTCTCATTGTTCCAATTAAAAAACCCTCACAACTACAGTTTATTTTAAAGTCCTTATCTTTTATATATATAGAGAGAGATTGAAATTTGTACAGAGAAAGTGATACAATATCTGAATTTGCTTCAAAATAATATGAGGCCATCAGGTGGCAATAGCAGAGTGGGGTAAAAGGTATAATGGGGATTTATTAAACTATTCCCATTTTTATTTATCTTTGACCAACTTCTCCATAACTAAAAAAAGAAAAAAAAATGTTAAAAAGAGCTGGGTGCGGTGGTGCATGCCTGTAATCCCAGTGGCTCAGGAGGCTGAGGCAGGAGGATCACTAGTTTGAGGCCAGTCTCAGCAACTTAGGGAGACACTGCCTCAAACTAAAAAATAGAAAGGGCTGGGGTGTGGCTCAGTGTTAAGTGACCCTGGGTTCAATCCCCCCAAAAAGTTAAAAAGAACCATAAGCCTCAGTGTGGTCCCTATTTGTCTCATTTTGGATGAACTAGTATGTACATTCACAGGGCCATTTGTGAATCACTGTTCCAAACCCATTCTCTTGCACACTCACCCCCACATGTGCACCCATGCACACACATGCACACATACACATACTCAATCACATATGGCTCCCATCCCCCGATGCCCCACACATAACACAAAAGCACCTGCCAACCCCGTCCATGGATACCCCGCCCCAGAAACACACACACACACTTCTCAATGATGGAGGGAAGGCCTGTGTGGCCCACAAGTCTCATACACACGCCTGTCATGACCCCTTCTAAGACGCACCCCCCGTGTTCATTTCTTCCTGTTTTCCCAGCGATATCCCCTAGGTTTACTGCAGCCCCATTTACAGCACTTCCTGTATTCTAGAGTGACGCTGTTCGATATGATAATCACTAGCCACATGTGGCTATTGAACACCTGAGATGTAGACAGTCTGAATTGACATGTGTTGTGAGTGTAAAATAAACACCCAATTTCAAAGACTTAGAAAAATCGAATGCAAGATATTTCGCTCACAATCTCTTACATTGATTGCGTGTGGGAATGATAATAGCTGGATACATTGGGTTAAACCAAATGTTATTAAGTTAATTTCCCCTGCTACTTTTTAATTGTTTAATGAGGCTACTAGAAAATTTTAAATTATACATGTGACTCACATTATATAGCTTTTGGATAGCACTCCTGTAGGAGTTTAACGGATTATCTGATTTTCTTTGCAACAGTATTATGTCTTAGAGACTTTTATTGCCTCCTTTTTTGAACGGGAAAATGGAAGCACAGAGAGGCTAAACCACCTGCCTAAGATCACCCAGCTTGAAAGTGGTGGATCAAGGATTTGAACCCAGGTGGCCTGGGCCCCAGAATCCTGCTCTTGTGCTATCTACTCTATTGCTTCCCTCAACAGCTCACTCAGATCTTATGAACCCTCAGGGGGAAAGTGTGCAGCTACCATCTCCATTGACTGGAAGAGAAACGGAAGCTGGTAAAGTTGAAGTTGCTTGCCACAGGCCACACAGTAAATGGTGGAGGTGAGAAAACCCAAATGCTGGCCTGTCTTCATCGAAAACCAGCATGCTCAACTCACCTGTGTGTGAACATGCACACACACACACACACACACACACGCACATCTCATTACCTCCTTCAGATATCAGGTTCAGCTGGACACACTCGGTCATCCAACTTGGACACTGCATGTAGAGGGACGAATTGCAGGGTCCCTGGTGGCCCCCTGCACATGTAGGGCACAGGAACTTGTTCAAGGGGCGGGAGGCCGGCAGAGCTGCTGTATAGGGGAAGTAGACGGTCAGCCAAGAGAACTCTCAGAGCCTCCCAGGGCCCTGGTGCACTCAATACACTCTACCACAGGGGAATGACCTTAATGAGATTCCCGCTGAGCTGGGGTCAGGTGACTTAGGGAACCTGTTGGGGGATGGGGGTTGATGTTCTTGCCCACCTACCTTCCTCAATGGAGGCCAAGTCCCCCTCCAAAGTCACCCACCACTTCCTTGGCCGCCTATCTGACTGCTTTCTGGTGGCAGCGTACCGAGAGGAGTGGGCTTCTGGCAGTTGCCTCGGCAACAGGTGGTGTTGACCCAGAAGCCCAAGCGAGCACCGTAGGTCAAGGCAGAGACGGATCTGTCCCATTTACAATCCTTGGAGGCCACACAGGAACCATTTCTCCAGGCCACTGAGTCTCCTTCCCCAAACGCTGGAGAGAGGCGGAGGGCAGACTCATGAGTAAAGGTAGCCACCAGCCACCCCCTAATGGAATTCCCCCAAGTCCCTTTGAATGTCACACCATTGTCATTCACCCTGCCTGAGCCCCCACAATACATCCAGTGTGGTCATTGCTCCTGAAGACACATCTCAGAAAACCTTCCTTGACACTCCGCCTTCTCCCTAAGGGTCCCAATCAACAGGGGGCCTCTGTGAGTCTCCCCCATCTGCCTGTGGGCACCTCACGGGCTTGGTACTCAGATTGGTACTCAGTTCGCTGGGATTCCGGAAGTGCCCAGTACCGGGGCCTGTACACTGTTCATGCTGCTGGAAGACCGCAGAGAGCTGGCTGCAAGTTCAATTCCTCTTCCCATTTACAGGAAAGACCAGTTTTCCCCCCTTTATTGGAGCAGAGGGACAGGGCTCTCAGGGGGCTCGCTGCCCAGAACATTGTAGATACCAAGATGGCCACCACCGAATCTCCTCCCTCAGCCAGAGGAGGATCTGCTTCCTCACCCTTTCAATCTGCGACTTGCTCTGGTCAACAGGCTGTGCCAGGCCTGGGCCTGTCTCCCAAGAAGCCTGGAGTCCCCTGTTTTCTTCTCAGGAAGCTGAGGCTGAGGTGCAGCTGCCAAGAGCCCCCACAGACAGAGGCCCTGGGGGATGAGGGGCCTCCAGTACTGGTCAAGTTCCAGCTGAATCCACCATATAAGTGACCTCAGCTTTCATCCCCTGGAGTGGAAGACCTGCCCATTTGAGCCCAAGATGGTCGAATCATGAGAAATAACAAAGCATTATTTTATTTAAGTTGGTGTTGTTTTTGTTTTGGTTTTGGGTTTTTTTATTGTTGTTTTTTTGTACTGGGGATTGAACTCAGGGGTGCTTAACCACCGAGCCATATCCCCCAGCCCTTTTTTAATACTTTATTTAGAGACAGGGTCTCGCTAAGTTATTGAGGCTGGTTTGGAACTCGTGATCCTCCCACCTCAGCCTCCCGAGCAGCTGGGATTACAGGCATGCACCACCACACCCAGCTAAGCCATTGTTTTAAATTACAAAATTGTGGTTAAAAATCATATGAAATCTGCTTTCTTAACCATTTTAAGTATACTGTTCAATGGTTAACTATACTTACATTATTGTGTAACAGATCTCTAGACTTTTTTTTTAAACTGAAACCCTAAAGATGGTGGAATGAGATTGACATCATTACCCCAAGTACATGTATGAAGACTCGAAAAGTGTGTACTACTTTGTGTACAACCAGAGACTGAAAAATTGTGCTCTATTGTACTGTGAATTGAAATGCATTCTGCTGTCATATATAATAAATTTGAATAATATTTGACCTCTTTTGACTGGTTGAGCCTTTTTTTTTTGCATTGGAGATTGAACTCAGAGGCACTTTACCACTGAGCCACATCCTCAGAACTTTTTGCTTTTTATTTTGAGACAGAGTCTCACTAAGTTGCTTAGGGCTGGCCTTAAACTTGTGATCCTCCTGCCTCAGCCTCTCAAGGGGATGGCTACTTAGCAAGAGCTCAACCAAATGTCATTGGATTTGCACCTCACACCTTCTGCTGCCCCGAGCCTCTGTCCTGCATGGCCATAAAAAGTGGAGGCCGCAGACACGGAAAGGCAAGAAGTCTTGCTGTGCCTCAGGGCCTGTTTCTGCTCCCGTTGGCACTCACCTGTGATTCCTGCCGTCTGAAGGCAATAGTTCCTGTCCTCCGGGCAGGAGACAGGGTTGCAATGGTAGAGGTCTGAGCAGGTGAAACAGATGGTGGCCTTTGCCTTGGTATGGGTCACATTTGCATGGGGACCTGAGGAGAGAAAGAAAATCTTTGTGTGTGTGTGCATGTGAGAGCGAGCTTGTACATGTGTACTTGCAAAAATTTCTGGGCACATCTGTATGTGCCCTTAGAGTGCAAAAGTGCTTTTGTGTGTGCACATTTGCTGTGATGCTGTTCGTGGGGGCTGTTTCCTGGGTGCACATCTGGCTGTACATGCCTGTGTTGAATTGTCTGTGTGTGTCTGAAACTGGTTGGGGGCTGGGGCGATGGTGTTGTGTGTGCCCCTGTGCCCCCTGCCCCCGCACAAGTGTCTGTGTGCATATGGGTATGAGTGGATCTATGTGTCTATGTGTGTGTTTAAGGCTGGTTTTGTGGGTCTATGAGTGCTGCTGGGTCCGGCTGTGTCTGTTTCCAGTGAGGTTTGGGGTACTCGGATGTGTCAGGGTACAGCTGTGAGTGTTCACAGATGTCAGTAGTGTGCGTCAGTGTGCCTGCGGACAGTGGGTACTTCTGTGTATGCTTGTGTATGTTTGTACCTGTCTTTCCCGGTCCCTGAACATGGATCTGAGGATCCACATGTCCATGCATGGGTGTGTTTTGTCTCTATACCTAGAGATCATGTAGGCAAAATTTACATGACCCAAGTTCCTGTAGCTGGCAATCATTTTTGACCCTTTTTCTTTGTGTGTTGTAAATTTGAAGCTCCCAAGTCTGCCTTTTTCCCCCCTTCATTGTGATAATTCATTTGATCCACTGCTTAGTTTGGGAAAGTGAAACTGTTGGGAGCTGGGAATTTGAGGAAGCTGAGGTGAGGATGCTCCTGCTCTGCTTGCAGGGTAAGGGAGCAGATCTTTCTCTGCCTCGCAGAACGATCCTGGCTGCGCAGTTGCCAACAAAGGCATCTTCTACGTCCCTAGAACCGAGAGAACGCTGCTCTGTCCAGGGGAATGTGCCTTTCATTATGGACCTCTAAAAAGTCCATGATGCTGTTCAAACGAATCGCTTCATATACTGTCACCCCAGTAAATACTATTCCAATTAGCATCTCTCTTTTCCGGAAGACAGAAAATGATTGTGAATGTTCTTTGGTAATCCAAAAGAAGACGATTGACAAATCTGTCTTCTTTCACAAACAAGGAAGTGAAGAAATAAAAAGAACATCATATTTGTTCCTTAAACGGAGTTCAGATCTCTACACGTCACAGGATGTTCACGTTGAAGTTCATGCACCTCTTTCGATGTGTGGTGGGTGCTGAGGTAGAATTGTGCGTGTCTGTGGATGTACCCATGGATTTCTGCTTCTGGGTGTGTGGGGTGCTGTTTGTGTGTGCATATGGATAACTGTACTCCTTGGGAGCATTAGAGTAGGGGACATTGTACCCTGAGGGAATGAACATTTAGGGTTGGGAAGAGAATGTGGGGCTTGGGGAGGACTGACAGGGTGGGGTTCCTGGAAGGCAGGGCTCAAAGCACCTGGTTGTGTGGGAGGAGCCAGGGAACTGCAATCAGGCTTTGTGGTGAGATGAAATCCAGCCTCCTCCGGGCCCAGAGTGTCATTCACTTTCAGGTGGCAGATCTCTGGTGTAGCACAGCCTTTCAGGATTTGGGGACCTCCTGCAGAAATAAGGGGAAGTTGAGGGGCGAGACTCAAGAGTCAAAGACTCCACCTCATGTGTGTCTCTTTCTGTCAGCAAGTTCCCATCTCTTGGCAGCCTCTCAGTAGTTCTGTATGATTCATATTCAAATCTATGTTGCCATTTTAAAAAATATTTTATTTTATTTATTTGTTTTTATGTGGTGCTAGGGATCAAACCCTGTGCTAGGCAAGCGCTCTGCCACTAAGCTACAGCCCCAGCCCCACTTTGCCATTTTTTTTTTACAGCCTCTTCTTGCTGCTCTTTTTTGTGATTCAAACTCATGCCTTCAGGTCTCTCACACAGAGGTGTATTACGTTCTGCGCTGATAATTATGATAGCTGAGCTCCTCGTGGGTCCACATCTGTGATTTGTTGTTTCTGCTATTCCTCATGGTGACTTACTTCCTTGTGTTTCAGGAGCTCTGATGGTGAGCTCACGTTTGGTTGATGTTGATCTATGGGAATCCTTGGAGGTTTTCCTCTGGGAGGCTTTGCCTTTGTTTCTATACAGACCAGGTGATGTTACCAACCTGTGGTCTTTTCAGCCTCTTTCGAAGGTCCTATCTTATGTGGGAACACAAGGGTCAGCTCCCTGACCAATCTGCTGTGCTAAGACCTATTTACCCACAGCGGGCCATTATCAGCATCTGTTCTCAGGGCCATGGTGACTTTCACATTCTCTCACTGCTCTCATTCTGACTTCTGCTCACATTTTTGTTTTGTTTAGGGACCCTTGGAAATTTCCCTAGCTTCCTGAAACTCCAAATGGCATGAAAAATACATATTTTTTGTACAAGATCTAGCTTATCTGTAAATGGTGACATACTAAGAGGCAAGGGTGGCTAGTGGGAGCAGCCTGTCATTGGGAGCAGGCTATAAGGGAGTGTATGTCTGTAGAGCATTAAAAAAAACCAACTAAAAGTAAATCTGCTTTTTATTATCACCATGCACCAACAATTTTAAACAATGTCAGTGATAAAATATTCCTCCCTGCCAGAGTGGGTCCCTCTCCCCAACTCCTTCCCAGCGTGCCACTGTTTAGAGCAGGGAGACACTTTGGATATCTAGTCTACCTTACCGCCAGCGGCAGAAGTCTAGGCCACTTCTCTCTGTCCCTTTATTGGCTTCAGAGTTAGTCTATGTTCTGAGCAGGATGGTTCTATCCTAAGGCTTTTGATGAAAAAGCCTCTGCCTCAACGTTTTGCAAACCTACATTAGTAATTTTAAAATGCATCTTCAGCTGGTGCAATGGTGGATGCCTGTAAAATCCCAGCAACTTCGGAGGCTAAAGCAGGATGATCACAAGCTTGAGGCCAGCCTTGGCAACTTAGTGAGATCCTGTCTTGAAATAAAAATAAAAAAGGACTGGGGGTGTAGTTTGGTGGCAGAGTGCCCCTGAGCTCAATCCTCAGTACTTCAAAAATAAAATAAGATGCATCTTCAAATTCTCTGACACATTAACCGGTGGCATCTGTGCTTATCTACACCTCCCACCACGAAACTAGATGAAATTTCGTGACCATTTCAATCAATAAACTATGGTAGAAGTAACTTTATGTGACTTCCAAGGCTAGGTCATAAAAGTTCTGGAGGCTGCCACCTCATTTGCTGAATGAAGTCTTCAACCTACCACATCAAGGACCCTCAGACAGCCATGATGTGAGGGAAGCTCAAGCTAACCAATGTGGACAGATCACATGGAAAGGCCCAGGGACTCTGTGTGTGAGAGATGTTCAGCCAGCGCCCTGCTGCTCTTGGCCCTGCTCTTTTATCAGGGGTGTGGAGGTACCAGGGATTGAACTCGGGTACTCAGCTACTGAGCCACATCCCCAGCCCTTTTTTTGTATTTTATTCAGAGACAGGGTCTCACTGAGTTGCTTAATGCCTTACTTTTGCTGAGGCTGGCTTTGAATTTGGGATCCTCCTGTCTCAGCCTCCTGTGCTGCTGGAATTAAAGGTATGCACCACTGTGCCCAGGTTGGCCCTGCTCTTGATTCCAGCTCTAGCCACCTTCTGAGTCTAAACACATGAGAGACCCAGAACTGTCCAGCTGAGCTCTTCCTGAATTCCCAATCCATAGAAAGCATAAAAGATGGTCAGGTGAAGCCTCAGAGTTTGCAGGTGTTTTCTTCAATAACAAGAAATAATGCAAACATGTATGCAAATGAACCTCAACACTTATTTGTGCAGGTAGGAGGGGAGTCTGCCAGGCAAATGACCTCCCAAAGGGAGCCCTTACCTCTGTTCCATGTCCCGTTGAGAGTGACGCACACAGTCTGGTTCCCGGTGCAGTTCATGATCGAAATGGAGTCACATGAGGTGAAATTTTCCCCGGAACAGTAAGGACACTTCACTGCGTTGGGCTGGGCCTTGGGCTCTGCCTCTGGTGGAAGTAGGTATATTCAGAGTGGGATGAAGATGAGGGAACCCTCCTCCCAGCCCTCCTTCCCCCACCAGCCCTCTATTCTATCTCCCCCCTCTATGTGTCTTCACGTCCCACCCTCACTGCCCTAGAGGAACAATCCAGATCACTTTCTGCCAAAATGGGACCAGTCTAGTCTCAGATGCCTCCTTCCAATCCCCAAAGATTTATTCTAGGGAGCCACTAACAGCAGCCCAATTCTGCTCATTTCTTCTAAAAAAAAACCTTCCAGTTGGATCCTAAAGTTTCTTTCATTCATTCCACAAACACTTCTTGAGCACCAACTGTGTACCAAGCACTCTTCTAGGCCCTGGAGACACAGCAATGACAACAGATGAGAGCCCTTTCTTAGGGATCTTGAATTTCAAAATTGATTACAAAAGTGATCCTGTTATTTCGGGCTCAAGATGTTGTGGTATTCTGCAAAAGAGTACAACTCTGCCTTCCAGGTTCACCGCCATCTGATTAATTTTGAATGCTTCCTTAGAGATCGGAAACATTTAAAAGGAAGTCATTTAGGTATGAGTAAAGTAAAAACCCAGCCAAGAATCATCTTAAGCTCTCTCTGCTTCCTGATCATCATGTGAGCTGCTTCCCTCTGCCAAACTCTCCATCATGATGTCTTCCTCATCCCGAGCCCCAAGGAATGGAGCCAGCCTTCTATGGATGGAGACCTCTGAAATCATTCCCCCAATCCTAGGCCAAGTTACCTGTCCTTCCTTTGGCTCACTGACCACAGGAATGAAGAAATCCAGACTCGGGAGCTGGTACCAGCAGTCTAAGAAATAGCTATCTCTCCAGGCTACAATTTGGTTATGAATTATGACTGCTGATATGCACATCTGGAACTTAGCCTTTGTATCTCATTTAAAAGCCTTCTGCTCCCCTGACACATGAGTCTGCTGCCTTCTCATTTGCTAGCAAATCAATAAAACTTCTTTTTGCTTTTTCTCAAAAAAAAAAAAAAAGGGCTGGGGCTGTAGCTCAGCGGTAGAGCGCTTGCCTAGCATGCGTGAGGCCCTGGGTTCGATCCTCAGCACCACATATAAATAGACAGATAAAATAAAGGCATTCTGTTCATCTACAAAAAAAGTTAAAAATCATCTTAATAGAGGCCCATCTTGAATAAGTTGACTTAAGAAAACATTATTATAGAGCTGTTTCTATTTTTATTTGTTGGTTTATTTATTCCGGGTGTGGGTTCTGGGGGTTGAATCCAGGGGCACTTTACCACTGAGTTAGTCACTAGTCCTTTTTATTTTTATTTTTTATTTTGACACAGGGTTTTGCTAAGTTGCTGAGGCTAGCCTTGAACTTGCAATGCTCCTGCTTCCCTAGAGTCACTGGGATTACAGGCATGTGCCACCCAAAAAAATTTTTAATGCAGCTACTAGAGAAGTTTTAATTACAGAGATGGCTCATGTTACATTTCTATTGGACAATATTTTTATAAATAAAATATAGAAAGGGGTGGGGGTGTTGCTCAGTGGTTAAGCCCCTTGGGTTCAATCCCTGGTACCACCAAAAAAAAAAAAATTACCAGGTGTGGTCCTTTTAATCTACCATCACACACAGGATTTTTAAATATGGTTATAATCCTAACTGATCTTTTATATCCTGATCAGTAGGCCCACTTCTCAGCTTGGACCTCATGGTTTTTCTGTTAAAGTGCCCGACATAGAAAGCGGGTCCCCTCGGCTGCTTGGAAGGACGCCGGGTAGCCCTGAGTGCTTCCCATTGTTCCTCTTCCAAACACAAATTCTTTCTTTAAAGAAATAACCAAGCAACAAAAAATTATCTTGATTACCACGCAGCGCTGGGACTACTGTGATGTCAGGGACACAAAATTTGAGTGGACGCTCAGTGTCAGGGGTGGGCAAGTGCAGGGTGAGCTCTGCCTTAAGTCTGGTGCCCGAGGCAGGTGGCTGGTCTTACCCTGGACCCGTATGTCACCCCATAACCTTCTCATTCTGCTGCACCAGCCTTCAGGGAGATTCCTGAGAAGAGGCTCAGGAGAGAAGAGAGTTCTGGGCTTCTCCCCAGTCCCCCAATAATTCAAGAAGCGTAACTACAACATACAGACTGCCCACTGAGGGCCAAACAAGGGGATCCCTCCCTACAAAATTTATTTTGTACCCATTTTCTAGATGAGAAAGTTGAGGTGCTTCTTCTTGCTCCCATCCACCAGACAGAAAGCTCCAGGGCAGGAAACTCCTGGCCAAGTCCCCATGACACCCTGGCTGGTGTGTGGCCCCCAGGTCCCGCCGCCAACAAACCTTTTTGGGGAGAGCTGCAGTTTTCACAGCACGAGGTGCTGATCCAGAGGCCCGAGTGGGGACCGTAGGTCAGGGCATAGACACCTTCTTGGCATCTCCCAGGGGCTACACAGGACCCGCTCTCAAGGACGGTGCCATTTTCTAAGGACAGAGGCCAAGGAGGGGAGAATAAAGGCCTCCCTTCCCGAGCCCTCCTGGGGCCTCCGTTCCCCTGAAGCCCTTCCCGGAGGCCAATGTCGGGCCTCCCCATGGCATTAGTCCACCCCACCCCGACACCCACTCCAGCAGCGGCCCGCTGAGCTATGAGACCAAGTGCACAAGCCCCAGGTGTCCCCAGCTGCTCCTCCGTGCCTGTCCCCTCCCACCCCTGTCCATTTCCTTTGTCCACCCTCTCCGCCCACCCCAGCCAGTCCCCCACCCAGATGTATCTGGCTAAACAAGCAGGAGTCCTGGGCAGAAGGACAAGCAATATCCGTGCAATTTCGCAGCGAAGAGCAGGCTGGACACGTCTTGGAAGCCCCTGTGGGGAGAGAGGAGTCATCAAACCCTGTGGTTTAGGAGAGAGGAGAAAGAAACACACACACACACTCACACACACACACACACCAGGATTCAGGAATACGATTGGGGGTTGCCATGGCTGGAGGGCTGTTGAGAAAAGATAAAGAACATTTTCCTCCAGGAACAGTGGTACACTCTGTAATCCTAGATACTAGGGAGGCTGAGGCAGAAGGATCACAAGTTTGAGGCCAGCCTCAGCATTTAGCGAGGCCCTAAGCCACTTAGTGAGACCCTGTCTCAAAAACGAAAAATAAAAAGGACTGGGGATGGCCCTCAGTGATAAATGCCCCTGGGTTCAATTCCAGTACAAGAAAGACGAAAGAAAGAAAGAAAGAAAGAAAGAAAGAAAGAAAGAAAGAAAGAAAGAAAGAAAGAAAGAAAGAAAGAAAGAAAGAAAGAAANCTGCCTCAACGTTTTGCAAACCTACATTAGTAATTTTAAAATGCATCTTCAGCTGGTGCAATGGTGGATGCCTGTAAAATCCCAGCAACTTCGGAGGCTAAAGCAGGATGATCACAAGCTTGAGGCCAGCCTTGGCAACTTAGTGAGATCCTGTCTTGAAATAAAAATAAAAAAGGACTGGGGGTGTAGTTTGGTGGCAGAGTGCCCCTGAGCTCAATCCTCAGTACTTCAAAAATAAAATAAGATGCATCTTCAAATTCTCTGACACATTAACCGGTGGCATCTGTGCTTATCTACACCTCCCACCACGAAACTAGATGAAATTTCGTGACCATTTCAATCAATAAACTATGGTAGAAGTAACTTTATGTGACTTCCAAGGCTAGGTCATAAAAGTTCTGGAGGCTGCCACCTCATTTGCTGAATGAAGTCTTCAACCTACCACATCAAGGACCCTCAGACAGCCATGATGTGAGGGAAGCTCAAGCTAACCAATGTGGACAGATCACATGGAAAGGCCCAGGGACTCTGTGTGTGAGAGATGTTCAGCCAGCGCCCTGCTGCTCTTGGCCCTGCTCTTTTATCAGGGGTGTGGAGGTACCAGGGATTGAACTCGGGTACTCAGCTACTGAGCCACATCCCCAGCCCTTTTTTTGTATTTTATTCAGAGACAGGGTCTCACTGAGTTGCTTAATGCCTTACTTTTGCTGAGGCTGGCTTTGAATTTGGGATCCTCCTGTCTCAGCCTCCTGTGCTGCTGGAATTAAAGGTATGCACCACTGTGCCCAGGTTGGCCCTGCTCTTGATTCCAGCTCTAGCCACCTTCTGAGTCTAAACACATGAGAGACCCAGAACTGTCCAGCTGAGCTCTTCCTGAATTCCCAATCCATAGAAAGCATAAAAGATGGTCAGGTGAAGCCTCAGAGTTTGCAGGTGTTTTCTTCAATAACAAGAAATAATGCAAACATGTATGCAAATGAACCTCAACACTTATTTGTGCAGGTAGGAGGGGAGTCTGCCAGGCAAATGACCTCCCAAAGGGAGCCCTTACCTCTGTTCCATGTCCCGTTGAGAGTGACGCACACAGTCTGGTTCCCGGTGCAGTTCATGATCGAAATGGAGTCACATGAGGTGAAATTTTCCCCGGAACAGTAAGGACACTTCACTGCGTTGGGCTGGGCCTTGGGCTCTGCCTCTGGTGGAAGTAGGTATATTCAGAGTGGGATGAAGATGAGGGAACCCTCCTCCCAGCCCTCCTTCCCCCACCAGCCCTCTATTCTATCTCCCCCCTCTATGTGTCTTCACGTCCCACCCTCACTGCCCTAGAGGAACAATCCAGATCACTTTCTGCCAAAATGGGACCAGTCTAGTCTCAGATGCCTCCTTCCAATCCCCAAAGATTTATTCTAGGGAGCCACTAACAGCAGCCCAATTCTGCTCATTTCTTCTAAAAAAAAACCTTCCAGTTGGATCCTAAAGTTTCTTTCATTCATTCCACAAACACTTCTTGAGCACCAACTGTGTACCAAGCACTCTTCTAGGCCCTGGAGACACAGCAATGACAACAGATGAGAGCCCTTTCTTAGGGATCTTGAATTTCAAAATTGATTACAAAAGTGATCCTGTTATTTCGGGCTCAAGATGTTGTGGTATTCTGCAAAAGAGTACAACTCTGCCTTCCAGGTTCACCGCCATCTGATTAATTTTGAATGCTTCCTTAGAGATCGGAAACATTTAAAAGGAAGTCATTTAGGTATGAGTAAAGTAAAAACCCAGCCAAGAATCATCTTAAGCTCTCTCTGCTTCCTCACCCTTTCAATCTGCGACTTGCTCTGGTCAACAGGCTGTGCCAGGCCTGGGCCTGTCTCCCAAGAAGCCTGGAGTCCCCTGTTTTCTTCTCAGGAAGCTGAGGCTGAGGTGCAGCTGCCAAGAGCCCCCACAGACAGAGGCCCTGGGGGATGAGGGGCCTCCAGTACTGGTCAAGTTCCAGCTGAATCCACCATATAAGTGACCTCAGCTTTCATCCCCTGGAGTGGAAGACCTGCCCATTTGAGCCCAAGATGGTCGAATCATGAGAAATAACAAAGCATTATTTTATTTAAGTTGGTGGTGTTTTTGTTTTGGTTTTGGGTTTTTTTATTGTTGTTTTTTTGTACTGGGGATTGAACTCAGGGGTGCTTAACCACCGAGCCATATCCCCAGCCCTTTTTTAATACTTTATTTAGAGACAGGGTCTCGCTAAGTTATTGAGGCTGGTTTGGAACTCGTGATCCTCCCACCTCAGCCTCCCGAGCAGCTGGGATTACAGGCATGCACCACCACACCCAGCTAAGCCATTGTTTTAAATTACAAAATTGTGGTTAAAAATCATATGAAATCTGCTTTCTTAACCATTTTAAGTATACTGTTCAATGGTTAACTATACTTACATTATTGTGTAACAGATCTCTAGACTTTTTTTTTAAACTGAAACCCTAAAGATGGTGGAATGAGATTGACATCATTACCCCAAGTACATGTATGAAGACTCGAAAAGTGTGTACTACTTTGTGTACAACCAGAGACTGAAAAATTGTGCTCTATTGTACTGTGAATTGAAATGCATTCTGCTGTCATATATAATAAATTTGAATAATATTTGACCTCTTTTGACTGGTTGAGCCTTTTTTTTTTGCATTGGAGATTGAACTCAGAGGCACTTTACCACTGAGCCACATCCTCAGAACTTTTTGCTTTTTATTTTGAGACAGAGTCTCACTAAGTTGCTTAGGGCTGGCCTTAAACTTGTGATCCTCCTGCCTCAGCCTCTCAAGGGGATGGCTACTTAGCAAGAGCTCAACCAAATGTCATTGGATTTGCACCTCACACCTTCTGCTGCCCCGAGCCTCTGTCCTGCATGGCCATAAAAAGTGGAGGCCGCAGACACGGAAA
>NW_026000205.1:5895878-5906955 GCF_001458135.2 Marmota marmota marmota
AAAAAAAAAAAAAAAAAAAAAAAAAAAAAAAAAAAAAAAAAGGAGGGAGGGAGGCTATTCTCCTAGAGCACTGGGAATACCATTCCAGAGGGAGACACAGTATGGCCAAGGTGTGGGGGTGGGACCCAGAGGACTCCAGGCCACAGCTGCTGCCCGTTCCTGTCTCACCCACCGGTCATGCCCACTGGACATTCTGCCACCCATCCTGCTCACAAACCCAGAACTGAGCAGGCAAAGTTGGAATTTGCCCCTGGAGGCCAGGCTGAGGGGAGATTCTGTCTCCTGCCCAGGCTTCTAGATCTTCCAAGAGGCCTCTGAGATTCTTCAAAGAAACCTCAAGGCTCAAGAAAGTCCCCTCTGACAACTGCTGACCTTGTCTCACGCCTTCCTAGTCTAGATGAGGGAACTAGGCCAGAGGGACTTGGGGTCTCATTCAAGATCACACAATGGGATCCTGGTTGGCATCCAGGCCACTCAATTCCCACCTCAAGCCAAAGGTGGCAGAATTAGAGCCAAAGGGGAGACAGGCAGGCAAAGTCAAAGACTAATGATAATTGCTCCAGAGAGTCATTAAGAGCTCCTTTCATTCATGGGGAGACTAACGCACAGAGAAGTTAGGTAGCAGGCTGAGAATCACACAGCTATCAAATGGCAGAGCCTGGCAGCCTCCCTCCAGAACCACGCTCTTTCTCAACCAGCTGCCTCGGCTGACCACCAGGCCAGGTGGAAGGGTCTGCGGCTCAGACTCTAAAGCCAAATCCCACCAACTGTATGACCTTGGGCGGGTCTCCCACTCTGAGGGGCCACACCATACTTACCTTCTGGGGCAGCCAGCGCCCCCAGGAGCACCAGGGCAGGGAGGAGCCGGAGCATGATTGAGACCAGAAAGGAGGAAGCAGGACACAGGTGTCCCAGCCTTTTATTCAAGGGCCTTGTCCAGGGTGGCAGCCCCAGAAGAGGGAAAGCAAATAGCCCAGTGAGATAGGGGCCCCACCCAGCCTCCCGGCTGCTAGGACACCTAGTAGGAGGGAGGGGGTATAGGGTACACCCAGGTGGGGAAACTGAGTCCTGAGAGGCACATGGCAGGAGCCCCAAGCTATTTCATGAGGCAAAAGGACATATGGACGAGCTGTTATCTTAATAATTATTATTAATAATAGGTTGCCTGGGGCTGGGGCTGGGGCTCAGTGGTGGAGCACTTGCCTGGTATGTGTGAGGCACTGGGTTCCATCCTCAGCACCACAGACAAATAAAATAAATAAAATAAAGGTAGTGTGTCCACCTACAACTAAAAAAATAACAATAACAGGTTGCCTCGTGACTCCAGACAGATGTTAGCTCATTAAGTCCTTGCAATAGCACCACCAGTTGATCATCCCTTAATCCACAAGCCCAAAATGTGAAATGCTCCAAAATCTGAAATTTTCCAAGCACAGACATGATGCTATAAGTAGAAAATACCCCCATCACAAGACTTTGTTTCATGCATGAAATTATTAAAATGTTGTGTGTATAAAGTACATCGGCAACGAATGAATTTCACGTTTGGAGTTGCTTCCCATCCCCAAGACATCTCATTATGTGAATGCAAATAATCCAAAATCTCAGAAAATCTGAAGTCTGAAACACTTCCAGTCCCAGGCATTTCAGTTAAGAGACACTCAACCTGGACAAGCCACTATTATTAACCCCAGGAGAGAGACGCAAAATCTCTGGCTGTCAGTCAGCTAGGTCAGGTTATTGTCAGTGGCAATTCTGCCCCATAGCTAGGGTGGCATATGAGCAGCCTCCATGGACCCACAGCCTTGCAGTTGTGGAACAGGGGGTTTCTGGGAGGAACCAGAAGCCATGGGGGTTCTCAAGGTCTCCAGGCGGCAGATTTTTCCCAGCCAAATCTGGACATATCTAAACTGAGTCTCCCCCTCTGGTAGACAGAGAAACAAAGGCACAGAGCAGTCAAGGGCTTTGTCCAGGTCCACAAAATTCAGGATTTGAACTGAACTTGGTGGCACACGCCTGTAATCCCAGCGACTCTGGAGGCTGAGGCAGGAAGATCTAGAGTTCAAAGCCAGCTTCAGCAATGGCGAGGTGCTAAGCAACTCAGTGAGACCCTGTCTCTAAATAAAATACCACAAAAATAGGGCTGGGGAGGTGGCTCAGTGGTCAAGTGCTCCCGAGTTCAATCCCTGGTACCAAATAAAACACACAAACCCTCAGGATCTGAACCTCAGTCTCTCTATCCACTGAGCAAGAGCAAGATTGGCCTACCCTAGCTGGGTGACGTCCTTCTCACCCTCCTGCCCATACCCACGGATGGGCCATCTTGATTTGTCCATCTGTTCAATGGGAATGAACAGAGGGCACTGTGGTGGCACTCGGGGCATCTCTGTAGAAGTCACCCCTTCCTGGAGCCTTGGACTCCTGCCGAAAGCCCTGCTGTGAAGATGGAGTTCTCTGAGGTGTGACCCTAGGATTGTCCCTTCCCCTCTTCTGGGCCTCAGTGAGTTCATCTGCTGAACGGGTTTAGCCACAGGCTGCGGGGCGGGGCGGGGCAGTGGTGATCGCAGCGAAGGCTCCCCAGTGGCTCAGCCCTGTGTGAACTCACAGCAGCCAAGTCCCGGCTTCAAGGTGCTTCTAGAGGGGGAAGAACGCTTTGGAACCAGGCAGCCGGGTTGACGTTCCAGTTCTGCCACTGCTGCCTCTGAGCTGCGTGGCCTTGGGCAAGGCATTTGGAGCCTGGAGTTCCCTCGCGTGTAAAATGGGGTGACTCCAAGGACCTACATCAAGGGGTTACTGCCAGGAGTCAACGAGTTGATGCATACAGAGCACTTAGGAAGCAGGCACTAGCTGTGGCTGTCACTGTCGTCATTGATAATTGAGCAACATAAATTTGACTGGTGAAAGAGGCAGGCTGAGGTCGCCGCTCCCCTTGGCTCAGAGGAGAGATCCCAAGCAAGAGAAAGGACAAGTCCAAGGTCACCCGCAGCCTCTGGGGCTTCCAGACGCCGGGTAGGGTCCCTCCATCAGTGTGTACATTTGAAGAGCTTGCTTTGGAAAGGTGCCAACCCGGAGGAGGAAAGACAGAATCCTGGCAGGCGCTGGCTTCTCTTGAATGGCTACTGAAGCAGGAAGAAGTCTGGGGATTGGGTTCATTCACTTCCCTCCTGGACAATCCAGACCCCTTGATTCAGGAAAGGTGGGCAGAAGGGAGAGGGAGTCAGGGCAGCTCCCAGAGCTTCGTGATTAGAAGCCAGTCTCCCCAGAGGCTATCAGGCTGGGGATAAGGAGTCACTGTACAAACAAAGGCTTGTGGGGTAAAGAGTGAAGGGCAGGCATGCCGGGACGTTTCCCTGTCCTTCGTTTGGAACTGGAGGTAAGGGGACGTCAGGCATCAAGTTACTTAATGCATACACATTTTAAGCAAGTATGGGCACATTTCCTGCATTTCTACGCTGCAATGTTCTCGACCTACTATTCTGACCCGAGATTTTCACACTTGACAGTCATGTAACCTGAGTTACATAAGGCATGTCCTCTCTCTCTTTTCTGCTGGGTGCCCACACGTTGCAGGGTTAGGCAGGCATCCTCCCACCATTTGATATCCCAAACTATGCTGCAAAGAACTTTGTGTCCGTCTCATTTTGCAAACGTGCCAGATTCCCAAAAGTGGTAAGTGGTCTTGCTCCATCCAGACAGGTTTTCGATGTTTATAATTTTGAGAGCAATTGCAAAGTTACCTTCCGTAGGGTTGTACCAATGTAAACTTGCACCCACACCCTGGGCAAAGATCTGGTTTTTCACAGTCTCTCCCAACTCCATATATTCTCAAACTCCTTGGTTTTTTCTTGTGACTCCTGAAGGCGTCAATGTGCAGCTCCTGCCAACAAGAGATGGAGTCTATTTCTCTTCTTCTCTTGAATCTGAGTGGGTCTCATAACTTCCTTTGGCCCAGAGAATGTAGCACAAGTGATGTTACCTGAGTTCCGAGCCGAGGCCTGGAGGACTTGCAGCTTCTGTGTCACCCTCTTGCTGCAGGCACCCTTGCAACAGTGGGCGAGTGGGGCCTGGATGGCCTCCTGCAGGACGGGAGACCGTGCGGTTTCCATGGAGAAACCTTGGACTGCGGCCATCACTGTAATGTGAATGAGGCCGTCTGTCTCAGTTTGAGCTGCTATAACAAAATCCCACAAACCAGGTGACTTATAAAGAATAGAAAGTTATTTCTCTCCTTTCCGGAAGCTGGAAAGTCCAAGATTTAGGTGGCATCAGATTCGTTGTCTGGCGGGGCCTTGCTTCCTGGTTAGTAGAGGCATCTTCTCTCTGCTTTCTCACGTGGTAGAAGGCTCAAGGCAGTGGTATGAGGGCATTAACCCATTTAGGAGGAATCTGCCCTCATGATCTAATCCCCTCCCCAAGGCTCCCCTTCTGATACCATCACCTTGGGAGTTAGAATTTCAATATCTGAGTTTTGGGGGAGACACAAATATTCAGATCATAATTCCATCTAAATCTAACCAGGCCTGGCCAAAGCAGCCTAGACCAGAGTAGCCCAAACCACTCACAGAACCATGAAATTTAATACTTGTGGTTTGTGGTGCTGGGGATCAAACCCAGGGCCAAGCTCCCCTAACAACCCGCACTGAGCTACACCCCAGGCCATACCTATTGGTTTTAAGTCCTATTTGGGGGGGCTCTTTTTTTAAAAAAATATTTTTAGTTGTAGTTGGACACAATACCTTTATTTATTTATTATTACGTGATGCTGAGGATCGAACCCAGGGCATCACACACGCGAGGCAAGTACTTTACCATGGAGCCACAACCCCAGCCCTTTGGGCTGGTTTTAACAGCAGAAGTTAAATGGTGTAAATTTATTTTATTTTACACTGTGCTTCCTTTCCTGTCCTTCGCTGGTGGTTTTATTGGTTCACAGAAGTCTCATTAGTTTCCTGTGACTGTTGTAACAAGTTCCAGCAACTCAGGAGGCCTAAAACACAAGAACCCGATTGTCTACCAGTCTGAAATCTCCGAAGTCAAGAAATCCCAGATCAGGGTGTCAGCAAGGTTGGGGTCCCTCCAAACCCTGGAGGGGAATCCTTCCCCGCCTCTTCCCAGTCCGTGATGATTGGCTGTCAATCTTCAGTATCCCTTGGCTTATAATTGCATCAGTCCCGTCCTGGTCTTCGTTGTCACATGGCCACCTTCCTGTGCTGCTGTCTTCACATGGCCACCTTCTTACAAGGACACCAGTCATGTTGGATGAGGAGCCCACCCTGCTCCAGTATGACCTCAGCCTAGTGAATCATATCTGCAGCAAGCTTGTTTCCAAATAAGGTCGCTTCCTGAGTCATGGGAGTCAGGATGTCAGCTTATCCTTTGGGGAGAAACACATCCATGCCCTGATAGAAGTTCCATATGTACTGCTCGTGCAGCTGGGTGGTGCAAGGAACTGCAGAGTGCTAGGGGCGAGGAAACTGTTCTCTGCCCCCTCCACAAACTGTGTTTTTCTCTGAGTCCCTCTTCTCCCTATATCATCCCTCCCCCCATGAAGCCAGAGAAGGGCAGGCCAAAGAGGTCTATTGAGGATGAGCTGAAGGAGGCTGGGGATGGAGAAAGAATGGGAGGAAACTTCTAGCTCCTGGTCCTGACCCAACCTCCAGGCCAGCAGCCTTCGACATGGTGGTTATGAGCTTGGGCAGTAGAGCCAGCTGCCCGGGTTCAAATCCTCGCCCCCACACGCCCCAGGCTAACCAGCTGCAGTGCTGGGATGGGATCCCAGGGCGCTCTCCATGGGCGACATCCCCAGCCCTTTTTGCTTTTTATTTTGAGACAGGGTCTTGTCAAGGTGCCCAGGCTGGCCTCATACTTGAGATCCTCCTGCCTCACCCTCCTGAGTCCCTATAGGCATGTGCCACTATGCCCAGCTCGCAAGCTAATTCAGGGTGACTGTGCCTCTTGTCCCAGTTTCCTGTGGCTGCTCTAACCAACTAGCATAAACTGAGTCGAATAAACTGTGGAACTTTATTGTCCTCTAGTACTGAAGTGAGTCTCAGCAAGGTGTCAGCAGGGTCCTGCTCCTACAAGAGGAGATGCCAGGGGGAGTGATTTTCTTGTGCTTTCCAGTGGCTCTGTCTTCCTGCTCCCCTTGGCTCTTGGCCCTTCACCCGTCCTCACAGCCCCAGCCAGCATCCCTCTCTGACCCTGGTTTCCTTGGCTTCTGTCTCACGACCTTCTTCACGTCTGTCTATGGTCACAGTTCCTTGTCCTTGTACAGGGACACTTGTGATCTTATTGAGGATCCATCTGGATCAGCAGGATAATGTCCCCATCTTAAAATCCTTAATTTAGCCATGCATGGTGGCACACACCTGTAATCCCAGTGGTTCAGGAGGCTAAGGCAGGAGGATCGCAAGTTCAAAGCCAGCCTCAGTAACCTAGTGAGGCTCTAAGCAACTTAGTGAGACCCTACCTCAAAATAAAAAAATAAAAAGGGCTGGGGATGTGACTCTGGAGTTAAATGCTCCTGAGTTCAATCCCTGGTACACACACACACACACACACACGCACACATCTTTGATTTAATCACTCTAGCAAAGATTCCCCCCCCCTTTTTTTCCTGTAAGGTGACATCAACATGTCTCAGAGTTTAGGACCTGGATATCTTTAGGGGGCATTATTCAGCCAACCACACCTCTCTGAGCCTCAGTTTCTTCATCTGTAAAATAGGACACGGTAAGGAATCACCAGGTAATATAGATAAAGTCCTTGGCAAAGTACCCTACATCACATAAGGCACTCAACAAAATTGAGTGAGGAAGAAACTCCCTTCTGAGCTGGGCACGTAACCCCAGCACCTTGGGAGGCTGAGGCAGGAGGATCGCAAGGGACCAGCCTCAGCAATTTAGTGAGGCGCTAAGCAACTTAGTGAGACCCTGTCTCAAAAACGAAAAATAAAAAGGACTGGGGATGGCCCTCAGTGATAAATGCCCCTGGGTTCAATCTCCAGTGCCCCCCAAAAACAGACTCCCCTCTGGATCTCTGCCTGGAAAATGGAAAGAGAAGGGTATTGGCCTCAAGGGTTTCTCAGCTCTTCCTCTCCCTAGGGAGGCCCTGGGTAGAGAGGGCCTCTGTGTCCAGGAGGTGGCCAGGTAGCCCTGCCCCTGCCATCCACGCCCCAAACCAGATAAGGGCCCTGTCTCCCCAGCAGCCGGGCGTCGGGGTGGTGGTGGCGACATTCCACAGGGCAGAGAAAGAACATCAGCGAGTCCCAGACACGGGCACATGCACACACGCACAGGGACACAGTCACAGATTCACAATGTCTCTGTCTCTCTGAGGGCCACTGGGGGTCACATTCTTACTCTCGCCTGGTCACTCCTCCCCACTCCATCTCCCTCTCCCCACCCCCTCTCTCTGCGCCTCTGACCCTTTGTCTGTCCCCCTTCTAGTCTGTTCCTATCTTTCTTGTTGTCTCTTGGTCTCTCCCTTGCTTTGTCTCTCCTGCTCTCTCACTGTCTCTGTCTCTGCACAAATTCCTCCTCTCCTTTGTCCGGGGAAGCCCCCCGAAACCCAAGGGCCTCACTCACAGCCCCGGCAGGCACGAGCTGGGTGAGGCCCAGGTGAGTCACGGGGAGGAAGGAGGGGACATTCCTGCTGCTTTTCTTGAGCTGTCAGGGCCCTGACCCCTGCCTGTCCCTCCCTCCTTACGTCACCCGGAAACTTACAGGTGTGTGCTGGTTGAGGGAGAGGCAGAGAGAAGGAGTCAGAGAAAAAGACGGACTCAGAAACAGAGAGAGACGGAGAGGGAAGAAGCAGAGACAGAGAGACAGAGAGACAGAAAGACAGAAAGAAAGACACGGGGCAGAGAGAACTTGAGGGAGCCAGAGAGAGCAAGAGAGAGGGTCAGAAACAAAGGAAAGGGAGGAAACACAGAGCCACAGGGTGGGGAGGGGCCAGAGCTATGTGAGGTGGGGTGAGCTCCAGGTGAATTCCCTCATCCTTAAATAAAAAAGGAAAGACCGGCTTTGAGGTCACCCACCAGGTGACCACAGCTCACCTACAGCTCTGAGGGTCCTCATCCCTGAGTTTTCTTTTCACTGGGAGATGTCTGCCTCCCACCCACCCCAGACCCATTTTACAGGTGGGAAAACTGAGGATCAGTGGAGGAAAGCATCTTCCTGAGATCATCTGGAGCCCGGGGCTGAGCTAGACCTCAAACCTGCCTAGACCAGCACCCCCGCTTTCTATTTCCCCACCTCATTCACATTAACGTCGTGTTCAGACTTCACGCCATCCCCAAGGGGTGCCCTGTTTTCCAGATGAGGAAACAGGCTCAGAATAGAGGACCGTGTTGGCGCAGGGTGACCTACCCAGGGTGAGCTTCACTGAAACTGTCGTAGTCTGGGGACCCCCTGCACAGTGAACCACTGGGCCCCACCTCTTACAAGAAAGGATTTACTTTATCTTATAAGTATTAGCTCAAAGCTTCAGTGAATTAATAAGAATCACAATAATATAATCATTTTGGTAGAGGTAGTTAGTCCTCGTAGTTCCTAGATCTCACCAGGCACATTCTCACCCCAGGGCCTTTGAACTGTCTGTTCCTGCTCCCTGAAAATGTTTCCCCACACTTCTGCAGGATTTCTTCCCTCACTTGTCAAATGCCACCAGCTTGGGAAGCCCTTTGGATCACCCCACCTAAAACAGCTCACTCCTCACCTGCACCCTTGTGTCCCTTCAGCCTGCTTTGTTTTCTCCATTTGCTTATCACAGTGGAAGATGAGATAGCGAACACCTACTCCCCAGGGACAGTGGTACAAGGGTGGGAACTGCGCTTTGTTTCCTGCTGTGTCTCTGGCTTCTGGACCAGTGCCCAGCACAAACTAGATCCTTGGTCAATGTGAAGGAATATGTTGGCTTCCACCGTGGCTAGCAGCTGTTCTGCATATTTCCCCTGCATTAAATTGCTGATTGGTGGAAACAGGAGGCTATCTTTTTGCCATTTTATTTTACTGTTTTTTCCCATTATTATACACATTTAGAAACACAGAGAAAAGAAGATAGAATGGCATAGTAAGCTCCTGTAAATTTGATATAGTTAATGCAATACTTGGCCTTTTTTATGTCTTTATTTTCTTTTAAAGTATTTTAAAGCAAATCAACATCGAGGATATTCACCCCTGGATACTTCAATGAGGACCTCTAAAAAATAAGAACTATTTTCCCACATAACTGCAAGACATTTTTCTTAACAGACATATCTATTGGGGGCTAAAATGTTTTAAGGTAAATGACCTCATGTCATTTCACATCCAAATATTTCCCAGCACAACTCAGCAATGAAGGCATTTTTTTTCTCGTAATCACAATACCATCAACACCCCCGATAAAGCTAATAAAAAAGTGCTATCTAACACTCAGCCACATCCAATCTACCGTGGCCACAAGTTTTATCCCCATTTTACAGCTCGGAAGAGTAATTGCCCCAGGTCCAGCAGGAAGAGGAAGAGCTGGGATTTGAACCCAGGCAGTTGGATGACGGCGCCGTGACCGCGGTGAGTCAGGTCCAAGCCACGTAACTGCCCAGCTCCCCGCCCCTCGGAGGGGAAGTCCTGTGGTGTGGAGGAGACCCAAGGGGAGGAAGGGGAGGCGCCCACGCATCTGCGGTGACTGAATCTTTAGCGAAACTTCTGGGTGGCGCCCCCAGGGCCACAAAACTGTCTCCTTCCCGGGAGGTCAGACCCAGAGGGGAGGCTCCCGGAGGCCGGCCGAGAACCGAGCATGGGCCGCCCGCCGCTGCCGCTGCTGCCGCTGCTCCTGCTGCTGCTTCAGACCTGCGTTCCAGGTAGGGGCTGGGTGTCCCCGGCCGGCGACACGGCGCTGCCACGGGTCGGGTGGGGATGTGGGGGACTCTGGTTGGTCGGAGCCGCAGGGCTCAGTTCTCGGCTCTGAAAATGATCATGATCCCCGTGAACCCTCACGTGGCTCAGGAGCCGGCACTGGGCTAGTGCTCAGGGACTCGTGGAGCCGGCGGGGGCGGGGGGCGCACGCCTGTCATCCCAGCAGCTCCCGAGGCTGAGCATGAGGGCCACAAGTTCAAAGCCAGCCTCTGCCACTTAGCGAGACCCGAGAATAAAAAATAAAAAAGGCTGGGGATGGGCTCAGGTTTGAGCGCCCCTGGGTTCAAGCCCTGGAACAAAAAATAAATAAATAAAAGAAAGAAAAAGAAAAGAAAGAAAGAAGAAAAAGATAAAAGAAAAATACTACTTGAAGGAAGATATTTAACCAGGGCGACCGTTTCGCGAGTGCTTTCTTCATTCAGGCGCCCTTCTAAGCTCCTTTGCAATTTCAAACTAGGCAGATGGCACTATATTAATCCATATCACAGAGGACACTGAGGCACAGAGAGGTTAAGTAACCGGTCTGAGATCGCACAGTCCATTCTTGAATAAGTGGGGTTCTGACACCCCCCTCCCCAGCGGCGCCCCACGAGGCTCTCTACTCTGTTGGATCCAGGGAGGGCAGCGTCGCATTTTACAAAAAAAAATCTAAAGAGACTGGAGCCAAGCATCTCAGAGCTAGGTGCTGAGAGACCCCTGGACTCGTCCCTCGAGGACACTTCCCTTCTATACCCACTCACGGACACCACGGTCTCACCCGCTTCCCCCGGAAAAGTGTAGGGCAATGGGTTTGAGAAATAAGAGGAAATGGGAAATACACTGAGTCAGGTCCAGATGGCAGCGGCGGTGTGTAGGGGGGGTCGGGGGGGATGAGGTGCTGCTGCTGCGGCTGCAATGAATAACTTAGAGAGCTCTCGGCACCGCGGGAGGCCGGGAGTGAGTAATAACTCAGAAACTCGGGGTGAAAGGGATGTCTGGGAGGCCCGCTGGCGGGAATAGGGCCCTGGACAAGGAAAGTGGACAGGGTTAGGGAGTCGGCCCGGAGGGCTGGAGGGCCGAGACCCACACCCGGAGAGCTACCCTGCGCGTCTAACACCTGGGCAGAGGGTCTGGGGGCGGGACTAGGCTATCAGGGAGGAGCTGGGGGCGGGGACAGAGGGGCGGGGGGGGGCTAGGGG
>NW_026000205.1:5907197-5917906 GCF_001458135.2 Marmota marmota marmota
GAGCTAGGGGCGGGGTCTGGAGGACCCAGAGGAGCTAGGGGCGGGGACCAGAGGTTGGGGATCCGAATCCCAAACACTCACAAGTTCGAAACCAGCCTCGCAACTTACACAAAGGGTGGGGGTGTAGCTCAGTGGTAAAACGCCCCTGGGTTCAATCCCCAGAACCGAAAACAAATTCTGTTTCTTTTTTAGAAAGAACCGATGGGCGGAAGGGAAGGTGGGAGAGAGGGTATGGAGGGGGGTAGAACCTGGGGCGCGGGTGGCGGGGCGACGATGGTAACAGAAGGGCACCTGGAGGAGGCACAGCCTCTAGGTCGAAATGGTAGGGTGAGGCTCGAGCGCCCTGGCAGAGTTTAGAGACGGAATAAACCGAGGGCACCAGGAGAGGGGAGGGGACCTAAAAGGGAGCGGGGATAGAACGTCCTGGTTGAGAGGCGGGGACAGGGCTTTCAGGAGAGATGCTGCTCGAGGGCAGAATTAAAGAGAAGGGCTCTGGCGAGACTTTGGGGAAGGATTTGTGGACAGAGAATGTTGGACAGGAATAGATTGGAACCACTGCCAGCCGGAACCCAGCATTGGAACCGACGGGCGGGAAGGATGTGGCACAGAAACCACAGTGGACTGGGCCTGGAGCTGGCCCTGGTATTGGGGCAAAGGGCGGAGGCGGGGAGGCAGATCCTGTGACCAAACTTGTAAGCTTCGCTCCTTTCCTTTCCCTCTCTCCCTCCCCCAGCCTCCTGGGGCCTGCGGTGCATGCAGTGTGACGACAAAGGGTGCCACCAGGCGGAAGAGTGCGCCCTTGGCCAGGACCTCTGCAGGACCACAGTCCTGCACATATGGGGAAGGTGAGATTTCCCCAGCCCCACTCAAGAGCAACAGGGAATCGCAAGTGACCAAGAAAACTTCTCTCACCAGAAATTAGGGAAATGCAAACAAGAGAGAGAGAGAGAGAGAGAGAGAGAAACAGACAGACACACCCCATTTCACACCTGCCAGACTGGCAGTCATTTAAAATTCTGAATAGTGGCTAGGGTTATAGCTCAGTGATAGAGTGAATTCTTAGCTTGCAGCAGGGCCCTGGCTTCATCCCCAACAC
The DNA here is from genome assembly GCF_001458135.2 of Marmota marmota marmota. Lineage (NCBI taxonomy): Eukaryota > Metazoa > Chordata > Mammalia > Rodentia > Sciuridae > Marmota > Marmota marmota. Next base: position 5,908,294 of record NW_026000205.1, read on the forward strand.
CAAAAATAAAGTTGAATATTGACAACATGCAGATTGGTGAAGATGTGAAGACACAGACCCTGTGATAGGGGGTAAATCAGCACCTACGCTGCCCAGAACAATTTGGCAATATTTAGTTCGGATGAAGATCAGCATACCCTAGCCAGCAGTTCAACTCTAGGAATGTAGAAACTCCAGGGACCCTTGGTCACAGATGCCCAAGGACACATGTATAGGATATTCTCAGCAGCAGTGTTCATGCTATGGGAAATTGGAAACAATCTCAAGACAGTCTGCAGCAGAGACACCATGGTATGATCACATAATGGGATGCTATGCAACAATGAAAGAAAGGAACTCAAGCTTCAGGTGTCTACAGGTAGACCCATCTCAAAAGCATAAGGTTGAGAGGAAAAAATCATGTTGCAGAGCATGATACCCTCTATTAGCTTTACAACATAGAAAACAGGGCTGGAGATGCAGCTCAGTGGTAGATCACTTGCCTAGCCTTGGTAAAGCTCTGAATTCAATCCCCAGTACAAACAAACAAACAAATGGAAAACATACCAGGTAGAGTGGCACTCGCCTGTAATCCCAGCAGCTTGGGAGTCTGAGACAGGAGGATTGTAAGTTCCAGGACAACCTCAGCAACTTTGTGAGACCCTGTCTTGAAATAAAATAAAAAAGACTGGGTGTGTTATCCCTGGCAAAGTGCCCCTGGCTTCAATCCCCAGTACCAAAAGAAAAAAAAAAGTAATACAACACAGAAAACAGCAATACATATTGTTCTGCATACATAGTGTAAGAGCTACTTACACATGGTTGCCTCTGGACTGGACATGAAGGGAGCTAGATTTGGGAAGTGCAAACAGGGCGTTTTAACTACATCTTTTTTCTTTTGTTTCTATTATTGGGTATTGAACCCAGAACCTCCCACCTGCTAGACAAGCACTCTACTACTGAGCGACATCCCCAGCCCTTGTTTCCAAAATTTGTTTTGAGACAGGGTCTCGCTAAGTTGCCCAGATTGGTCTTGAACTTGGCAATCTTCCTATCTGAGCCCTCTGATTAGCTGGGTTACGGGCATGCACCACTATGATAGGCTTACCAGTATATTTTTTCTTCCATTCCTTTAAAAAATATTTGGGCCAGCTGTGGTGGTGCAGCCCTGCAATTCCAGCTAGTTAAGAGGCAGAAGCAGAAAGATCAAGGGTTCCAGGTCAGCCAGGTGTGGTGGTGTACGCTATAATCCTGGTGTCTCAGGAGGCTGAGACAGGAGGATCCCAAATCCAAAGCCAGCCTCAGCAATTTAGCAAGACCCTAAGCAACTTGTCTCTAAATAAAATATTAAAAGGGGCTGGGGATGTGGCTCGGTGGTTAAGCATCCCTGGGTTCAATCCTCAGTACTAAAACAAAAAAACAACAAAAATGTGTATTAGAGGCTTCTCCCTGTTGAGATCACTAAACTGTGGGGGGAGGGGTAAGGGGTAGATGGATCCAGAAAGTCCCAGTGATAGGGTCACTAAGAGAGAGCAGGGTGTCCCTATGAGGGGTGGAGTGGGAGATGACTTTAGGAAACCACAGAGTTGGACGATAAAAAGAGGGAAATCCCGGCAAGGATCAGCCCTGGGAGTAGATGGCCCAGAGATTAGGAGTGTCACAGATTGGTTGGGCCCAGGGGAGCCTCAGGGGCACTAAAGATACCTTCCTCACAAGTGAAGAAGAGTTGGAGGTGGTGGAGAGAGGCTGTGCCCACTCAGAGAAGACCAACAGGACCATGAGCTACCGGACCGGCTCACAGATCATCAGCCTTACCGAGACCGTGTGTGGGTTCGATTTGTGCAACCAGCCCAAATCTGGTGAGTGTTGGGGGGGGGGGCATCTCCCACCACCGCAACACCCAACCAGCCCATCCTCATTACCATCTCAATCCTGTCCCGGATCCTACACCAGCCCAACCTCCACTGCATACCTTACCCCATACCAACCCCAACTCAAACCCATCCAAGCCCAGCCCCAATTTCATTTGATCCCCACACTGTCTACAACTCCAACCTATCCCCGAATCCACCCTTCCTCATCTCAAACTATCCCCAGTCCTGCTCCCGATTATAAACTCACACCTGGCCCACACATTTGCATGGATGGTTGTCCTGTACAAGATGCAACATATTCCCTTAACAGTCTCACACGCATGCTTGAGAGGTAAATGAGGTGTCCTGCTGGTGTGTGTGTGTGTTTTTTTTAATCTAATTTTTCCTGGGGGACAGGAAATGATCCAAGCAATAGATGCTAAGGGGCCAAGCCACAAGCAGAGACTCAAAGTTCTTAAGGAAAGTCAGCAGGCATACGCCTGCAGTCTCAGCTATTTGGGAGACTGAGAGTGGAGGATTGCTTGAGCCGAGGAGTTTGAAAACAGCTTGAGCAACATAGTGAGACCCTATCTCAGAAAGAGAGAGAGAGAGAGTGCAGGCGCATGCGCCGGGCATAGTGGCACATGCCTGTAATCTCAGTGGCTCAGGAGGCTGAGGCAGGAGGATTGCAAGTTCAAAGCCAGCCTCAGCAACTTAGTGAGGCTTTAAGCAATTTAGCCAGGTCCTGTGTCCAAAGAAAAAGGGCTGGGAATGTCGCTCAGTGGTTAAGTGCCCCTGGATTCAATCCTGTGTACCCAGAGAGAAGGGGAGGAGAGGGGAGGAGAGAATGAGAGGCTGCAGTGAGCTGGGAAAGTCCCCTGGTCCTTGATCTGGACAATTTTAAAAAGGGGGCGGGGGAAGAAACTTCCATAAGCCCTTTCCCTGACTTTCATGGCTTTAGGCTCTGGTCAGTAGAAAAAGACTTAGAAAGAGTCAAATTCTCACAAATTTCCACAGGAGAGGAGAGGGTGAGGAAGGAAGGGACCCATGTTGCATTGTTAGCAGAGATTCCTCTTTCTGGCCCTGGTAAAGAAGGAAGTTGAGAAAGGTCAGTGCAGTCACAGTGACATTAGAAAGCACTGGGTCTTCCTTCTTCATCCATCCTGATTCTCTTCCATCTGAACCACAAACTTTTAACTGGTAGCAGGACGGAGCCAGATGATCATTTTAAAGAAAATGTCATCAGGAGTATTTATTTATTTATTTTGGTTCTGGGGATCGAACCCAGGGCTGCTGCTTTACCACTGAGCTATATCCCCAATCCTTTCTTATTTAATTTTTTTGAGACTGAAGGTCTCGCTGAGGCTGGCCTCAAGCTTGCAATCCTCCTGCCTTTGCCTCCTGAGTCACTGAGATTGTAGAAGTGCCCTATGGTGCCTGGCAATTTTTAAGGAAGTGTCAGAATAGAAGACACTGTCTTCCTTTCTCAGGTAGATGTGCTTAAGGAAAGCACTAACACTTGGGTCTAAGGAATGCATCTAATCAGAGACGACAATCAAGATATTTAACAATTGTAGTCAGTGCAGGAACAGATCCCAGGTGGGCCTCCGCTGGATCCTGGGGACATGAGCCTTCTAGGGAGAAAGTTGGGCATGATCATGGGTCCCCAAGGAGCTTGGGACACCCTCTGTCAATTCAGAAATCTAATAATTTATATGCCTCTACCCCCACTTCTAATGCCATCTTAACTTTCTGTGACAGCTTCAAGTAGTTGGTTAAATCACATCCTGTACTTACGTAATGCTGGGGACACAGAACTGATCAAGATTGGGCCTCGCCTCCGTGGGACTCGCAGTTCAGTGTGTGGGGTGGGGTGCTAATGGTGTCAGACCCAACCACCAGATGGGTCTGCTGAGACTAATCAGGGCTGGACCTGAGAGGCACAGGCAGAGGGGCCGGGCAGGGGTGAGGAAAGCAGGGTCTGTGGGACCCCGGGCCATGCTTGACTGAGCTCAGAGAAGGGCTTCTAGAGAAAGCAGCAGCTAAACTAGACCCTGGTGGCTGAGGAGTGAAAGGTGACGAGCCCCTGGAGAGGGCTTTCCAGCAGAGGAAGCAACCCATTCAAAGGGCTGGAGGAGGGTGAGATTGGAGTGGCTGGAGGAAGGAAATGCAGGGGATGAGCAGGTGAACTTGGCCGGGTCATATCCCATAGGGCCTCGTGGCCTGTGGTGAGAAACACGGACCTCACCCTGGGAAAGCAGGGGATCACAGATGGAAGCCAGGACCCCACACAGGAGGGACTTTCACAATCACATATATGTTTGGAAACCAATCATTCTGCCCTCAGGATGGGAGACAGAGCGGAGGGAAGCAAGAGTGGATGAGGGGCAACCTCATGAGGTGGGTGAGGCTGTGCAGAGGAGGAGGGCGGCTGGACAAGGGTGTCAGCTGTGCAGAGGGACAGAAGGGACTGGGTCGAAGAGCTCTTTGGCAGATAGGTGCCGGCCTTAGTGATGGGGAAATGTGGGAAGGAGATGTGCGATTCTGACCACGATGGAGTCACTTGTGCCAGGGTGACGCTTTTGCCAATGACAGCTGTAAACACCGGACAAATGACAAACAATGGTTGGAAGTCGCTGGAGAGCAGCCAGTGAGGAAGACACTTGAGGCACTAGTCTTGGAAACAAGTGAAGCTCAGAAGTTGAGTTTCAGGGGCAGGCAGCCTGGCTTCTCCCCTGAGTGTACTTTGCAATCGCTGCTGAGAAGGGGAAATGGAGTCCCGCCCAGAGAGAGTCGCTAGACGGAGAAGACAGGTTGGAGTCTGGGGGTGCCAGAGTGTCTGGAAAAGGAGAGGTAGTACAATCCTGGAATAGATGGGACCACAGAGAAGGGAGTCCCCGAATCTGCAAACATATTTCCCTCAAGCCATTGGCAAGCTGCACGTGCATAGGGTGAGACTTCAAGAAACTCAGCAAAAAATAGCTGGGAAGCCACAGAACCGAGCCAGACTTGCAGCAGACTTGTGATGCAGCAGGCAGGTGCCAAGCTGAAGAGCCTTTGGAAAGCACCCCAGGTGTTCCCAGGGGTAAGGGCAAAACTGAAATGGACCAGCCTTTAAAAAGCCCCATGCAAGGCCGGGAATGTAGCTCAGTGGTAGAGCGCCTGCTTAGCATATGTGAAGCCCTGGATTCCATCCCCAGCACTGCAAGAGAAGAGGGGCTGGGGATGTAGCTCGGTTGTAGAGTACTTACCTGGCATGTGCAAGGCCCCGGTATTTAAAAAATTTTTTTGTTTTAAGTTTTTTTTTTTTTTTTGGGGGGGGGGATGATGGTGAAGATAAATCTGAGCATCTGGAATTCATTTTTTTTTTTTCAGTGCTGGGGATGGAAGCCAGGGGCCCACATATGCTACACAAGTGCTCTACCACTGAGCTATGACCCAACTCTTTTTATTTTTTATTTTTTAAATTTTTTTTTAGATGTGAAGACCTTTATTTTACTCACTTACTTATACGTGGTGCTGAGAATAAAACCCAGTGTCTCACACATGCTAGGCAAGCACTCTACCACTGAGCCACAGCCTCAGCGCCCCAACTCTTTTTATTTTATTTTGAGAAAAGATTTTGCTAAATTGCCCAGGCTAGTCTTGAACTTGGGATCCTCCTGCCTCAGCCTCTTGGGAAGCTGGGATTACAGGCATGCCCCATTGTGCCTGGCCAGACTCTATTTCTAAAGAAAGTCAAATAGAAAAGATAAAACAGTGTCTGAGCCGGGCACGGTGGCAAACACTTGTAATCCCAGCAGTTTGGGAGTCTGAGGAAGGAGGATCACAAGTTTAAAGCCAGCATCGGCAAATTATGGAGGCTCTAAGCAATTTAGTTAGACCCTGTCTCTAAACAAAATATAAAAAAGGCTGGAGATGTGGCTCAATGGTTAAGTGCCCCTGGGTTCAATCCCTGGTACAACAACAACAACCTCTTAAAGGTTCTATCACCTCTCACATCATCACATTGAGGATAAACTTCTGACACCGGAACCTATGGGAACAAATCTTATCCAAACCACAGCAGGGCAAGTGGAGATTCAGGTGGGGACAGCCAGGGGGCACCTGAGAGACAGCTGGGCATGTAGGTCTGTTGCTCAGACTTCTGGAGACAAGTTTGTGAGTGACCAGCAGAGGGACGGAAATGAAGCCATGCTGACAGATAGCTTGGGAGAGAATCTATGCCGTGAGAAACGAGAGGGCCTAAGTCCGAGTCCTGCACAGAGTAGCCTGAGAAGAGGAGACCCCTGTGTGGGGTGAGACAGCTCTGTTGGTCACGATGGAAATTTGTGTTTTCCTTTTTCACGAAGTTCATGTGAGAAGACGCGGGTTATTGGCCTTTTAGGTATTTTTCTTTGAGGGAGATGAGTTGGCTTTGGATGCCATGATTCACTTAATCTCCGCAGGCTTGCCAGTTGAGGCCCTTGGCTCACACAGTCCTGTCCCTTCTTTAAGTCTTGGCCCCAACTCAGCTCAGATGTCTTGGGTCGGGAAGGGGAGGGCGTGCCAGGCTGGGCCACAGTATGAGCCAAGGCCTGGGCAGAGGAAGGACCCAGTGTTTCCAGGGAAAAGTAACTGATCCAGTTGGCTCGGACCAGAAGGTCTGTGTGAAAGGCAAAGCTATCATGAATCAATCAAGGGAGACTTTGATCACTCCGCCAATTAGGTAGTGTACGAGGTGTCTATTGCTGTCTTACAGATTGCCACAGATGTGCAGGTGTTATTTTACAAAGTATCTGGAGGTCAAGAATCCCAGAGTGGCTTAGCAAGGTGGCTCCAATTCAGGGTATTTCTTGTAGTTCAGATGTCAATTAGGGCTGCAGTTGTCTGAAGGCTCTCAGGGTGTCTTTACTCCCAGGCAAGATCCCCTCAGATGGCTTTTGGCAAAGATCTGGGCCCCCACCCACACATGCAGAAGTCTCATGGTACAACATGGCAGCTGGCTTCCACCAAATCAAGTGATCCTGATCCGAGAGGGAGAACCAGGCAGAAGCTGCAACCTCCTTTATGGTTTAGACGCAGGAGTCACGTGCCCCCGTGGTGGAATAAGGAGGAACTGATGCGGAGGTGTGGCCCTGAGAGACTAGGGCTTAGCCCATAGTCTCACCCGCTTGTCCCTCTTCCACTTAGTTCGGTCACGCAACTCCCCCTATGGCCGTTACCTTGAATGTGTCTCCTGCACCTCATCCGACATGAGCTGCGAGAGGGGACGGGAGCAGAGCCTGCAATGCCGCTACCCTGGAGAGCAGTGTGTCGAGGTGGTGACCCACCGGAGCCTGGAAGGTGAGCCCCCACCTGCCAGCAACCTCTCCTTTCTGCTCTGCTTCTCCCCAAGGCTGCACTTAGCAGAGATCCCAACATGACAGACATTTGAGCAAATGATCTAATTTTCTCTCACTCACCAAGTCCAGGGCCATTAGGATAGCTCCAGAGTCACCAGCAACCTAGATGTCTCCTCATTTCTTACATAGCGCTTTCATTCTCAAGACTGCCTCATAGTCTGATATGGCTGCCAGAATGCCAGGCCTCATATTCAAGTTCCAGGAAGTAAGAAGGGGCCAAAAAAAGGACTCCTCATTTTTTAAGTTTTCCTTCTTCCACAAAGTAGTTCCATTTATATCGTATTAGCCAGAACTTGAGCACATGACAGTGAGACCCAGGAAGGCTGGAAAATGTAGTCTTTTGGCAAACTCTATGCTACCCAAAATAAAATGGCAAAGGGATAAAGGGAGAAGCAGAGAATGGCCAAATACCTACTGCAATGGGCAACCCAGTCTCGGCCCTCATCCATGATCTGACCTCTGACCTCTCTCTTTGACTCCACAGGAAACACAAGGGATGAGCAACACTCTCGGGGCTGTGGCTACCTTCCTGGCTGCCCAGGTCCCACTGGCTTTCACAACAACCACACTTTCCACTTCCTGCAGTGCTGTAACACAACCAAATGCAACAGGGGACCAGGTAAGGGGCATGGGAACTGGCATGAGGCCTGGGACTGGGACAGGGAGGTTCACCCAGGCAGACTCTCTGGGCCAACTGCCACTCACCCACTCTTGGACAGACCACTCCTCTCTGACTGTCCACGTCCTCTCTGAAAAATGGGCCTAGCAAGCCAGGCGCGGTAGCACAAACCCATAATCCCAGCGACTTGGGAGGCTGAGGCAGGAGGATCACAAGTTCAAAGCCAGCCTCAGTGACTTAGCGAGGCCCTAAGCAACTCGGTGAGACCCTGTCTCTAAATAAAGTACAAAAAAGGGCTGGGGATGTGGCTCAATGGTTAAGCACCCCAGGTTCAATTCCCAGTACCAAAAAAAGGGGGGGGGGGGGCTTCATAAGCCTTTCATCAAAGAATTTCGTAAGAATTCAGTGAGACCATCCGTCCTTCAAGAAGGCTTATGCTTCCTGCCTCTGCATCTCTGGACTCTTTACACCACTCATTACCTCCGCTGCCGCCACCCTGGGCCCACTCTCCACTCCTGCCACCCAAGCTCAACACCGCAGCAAGAGTGACTTTTAAATGTAAATCTGGTCATGCCAAGCTCCTTCCTCGAGCACTTCAATGACTTCCTCTTCCTCTTAGAATCAAACCCAAAGCCTTGCTGTGATCTGCATAACCCTACACCTGTTTGCATGGTGATCTTCATTTACTCTCTACAAACTGCCAAGGCTTTTGCAATGAGGCCACCCTCCACCTGGAACAGGTCTCCCCGGGAACTCTCCTGGCTGGCTGCTTCTCATCTATGAAATCTCAGCTTTCACATTCATCCTCAGGGCGACTTCCACAATCCATCTTCCCCATTACAATGCAGATCTCTCCCATTGTTCTGTCCAACGGAGCTTTTCATGGTTACAGAAATGTCTATTTCAGTGCTGTCCAATATGGTAACCACTACTGTATGTAGCTATGGAGCACCTGAAATGTGACCTGAAGTTTTAAATTATACTTAACACCAATTAATTTAAATTTAAGTAACCACATGTGGCCAGTAGCTTCTATATCAGACAGTGTCGCTCTAAGTGGTAAGTTCAAGAGGGCAGAGACTGTTTTGTCTCACACAGTTGCTTATCCAGGGCCAGGCATGGTGCCTGGTCAGAAGTGGGGCTCAGGGGGAGCTGACAGTTGGGTTTCTGCCATAGGCTGAGAATCCACCCCTAAAAGAAGGTGCAGTTCAAACTCCCGACCACAAGGTGGCTCTATGATGTCTGGGGGTGGGGGGACTTGGGCATTCTGGAGAGGAAACTTGTGGCCGGATCCGCTTGCTCATTCCTTGGTCTCTTGTGTCTCTTTTCTTCTTAGTCCTGGAACTTCAAAATCTGCCACCAAATGGAATCCAGTGTTATAGCTGTGAGGGCAACAGCACCCATGGATGCTCCCCCACAGAGACTTCCCTCATCGACTGCCATGGCCCCATGGATCACTGTCTGGAAGCCATAGGCACTAATGGTGAGGCCCTCTGGAAAGCTGGGAGGGGACACTTACTGGGGGTGAGAAGGATCTGAAGGAGGATGGCTTCCAGTTGAACTTAACCAAGGGGGATCTTCCTACGGAAAAGGCGGGACTTCCTTCAGGAGGGTCCAATTGTAGTAAGCAGTTAGGAAATGGACCCTCCTGCCATTGAGGTGTGGACTTCTTTAGGGGTGGGATTTCCTGTAGGTGTGTGGGACTTCCTGTGGATATCTAACATCCTGAGAATGGATAACATTTGAAGGCAAAACTTTTTTTTTTTTTTTTTTTTTTT
>NW_026000205.1:5917930-5920803 GCF_001458135.2 Marmota marmota marmota
TCACTTACTTATACGTGGTGCTGAGAATAAAACCCAGTGTCTCACACATGCTAGGCAAGCACTCTACCACTGAGCCACAGCCTCAGCGCCCCAGCTCTTTTTATTTTTTATTTTGAGACAAGATAAGTGGCATAGGGCCTTGCTAAGTTGCTGTGGCTGGCTTTGAACTCGCGATTCTCCTGCCTCAGCCTCCTGAGCCCCTGGGATGACAGGCGGGTGCCACCATGCCAGGCAGAAACATTTTGGCTTCAAAACTCCTTCACCTCTCAAAAATTGTTATGACAGTTATATCTGTAGATGGGTACTAACTAGAAATTAAAACAAAAACTAAAGGTTTATTAATAAATTTATAACATGATTTATATTTACTTAATAAGATAACAGAAAAACTCTATATTATACATTAACATAAGTAATATTTTTTAAAATGAAAAATGACTTATGTTTTCCAAAACAGAAAAATGAAAGCTGGGCACGGTGACACACACCTGAAATCCCAGTGACTCTGGAGACTGAGACAGGAGGATCTCAAGTTCAAGGCCAATCTCATCAACTTAGTAAAACTTTGTCTTAAAATAAAAAATAAAAAGGTCTGGGGATGTAGCTCAGTGTTAGAGGACCTCGGGGCTCAATCCCAGTATTAAAAAAAAAGTATTAAAAAAATCAAGTAATGGGAAGATTGGCATTGTTTTACTGTCTCTTTAAAGTCTGGCTTAATAGAAGATAGCTGTATTCTCATTTCTGCTTCTACATCAGCTTCTCGCAATATCGCATGTCCTGGAGTTTCTGGAAAACTCCACTGTGTACTTGAGATTGAAAAAGCCCAATTTAGCATTATTTTGAGAATAATTTTGACTTCACAGACTCCTGGAATGGTTTGAGGAACCACCAGGGGTCCCTGGACCACACTTTGAGAATTACTGCTTTGCCCAGGTGGCAGAGGACATGGCCCCCACTGCAAGGTGGTACATCACCCATCTGAGAATTCCAGGCCCAGGCCCGAGAGCTGGGAGTCTCACTCGGTCTTCTCTTTCCTCAGGGCTGGAGAGCCAGAGCTACACCATAAGAGGCTGTGCGACTGCCTCCTGGTGCCATGGCTCCCACATGGCGGACACCTTCAGCCTGACCCGTCTCAATGTCTCGTGCTGTTCTAAAAGTGGCTGTAACCACCCGGTCCAAGATGGCCAGTATCGCAGAAGTGGTGCCCCTGGCCAGCCTGGCCCTGCGCACCTCAGCCTCACCATCACTCTGCTTGCGACCATAAGGCTATGGGGAGGCGTTCTTCTCTGGACCTGAACCCCAAGCCCCGACCCTGGCTGGACCCGGGGTAGCACTATACCTTACCTCAACTCCCGTCCCGGCAGACTTGGGTGCCAGTGTGCTGTCCTCTCTGGGACTCAGCTTTCCTAGCTCAGAAGACCTAGCTCACTCAGTTTTCCTGAGAACCAGGGAAAGAAGTTGGGGAAAACTATAGGTCAGTGCGGGACACTCTTGGTTTTATTAATATTTTTGTCATTGTTATTGTTGTTATTATCTATTAATATTCATATTATTTATTTTATATGTAAATAAATTTTTTTAATAGTGAACCAAGCCAGGTCTGCTCTTCTCTTTAAGATTCATCTGTGGGAGGATGAATGCTGGGTTCGTGGGGCAGGGGGACAGGGTCTGCCGGCTCCTGAAATTAGAGGTCAGGTTGTGGACAAGCAGCCCCACAGATACAATATGGAGAAGAGCCAGGAACCCTAGCTGTGTTGTTTCCCAGAGCTTCTGTAACACACTGCTACATACTCACAAAGTTGGTGGCTTAAAATGACAGAAACTTACCCTCTCACAGTTCCAATGCTAGCAATACAAAACCAAGGTATTGGCAGAGCCATGCTCCCCCAAAGTATTTAAATCCAAGGACACTTCACCACTGAGATAAATCCTCAGCCCTTTTTTATTGTATTTTATTTTAAGTAATTTTTAGACGTTGATGGACCTTTATTTTATTCATTTATTTATCTGCGGTACTGAGAATCAAACCTAGTGCCTCACACATGCTAGGCAAGCACTCTACCACTGAGCCACAACCCCAGCCCTATTTTATTTTTTAAATTTGAAACAGGGTCTTGTTCAATTGCCAAGGCTGGCCTTGAACTTGTGATCCTCCTGCTTCAGCCTCTGGAATAGTGAGGATTATAGGCATGCTTCACTGTGCCCATTCTCTCTTTAAAAGAACAACCATCATTGGATTTAGGACCCAACCTAGTCCAATATCAGTTAATTTAATCATTACCTTAGTCATATTGGCAAAGACTATTTCCAAACAAAGTCACATACATAGTTACACCGGTTAGGACCCCATTATATTTGGGGGCGGGGCACAATTCAACATCCTTCAGCACCAACCAACAGCTAAAACCAAGGCCTCAAATACAAGACCCCAGATGAACATCCCAGCCATCTCCAACTATTTAAGCCAGAACTTTTGGCTCCCAGCCATTGTGAAGCAGACACACACCAATCCTGCCCAAATTCCTGACCCACAGAATCATAGAATAGAAAGGTTATAGTTTATACCACTAAGTTTTGGTGGGTTTTGGTGAGATAGCAATGGCTAACTGGGACAGTCATATTTAAAACTGTCACCGTGGACAAAGACTTTTATTTACTCACTACTGTATTTCTAGTGCCCAGAATATATTTGGAACATCACAGATGAAGAAGAAGGAAAAGAAGGAGAGACTACATCTTTGATGATGTCTTCCAACAAAAACTGAGCCAGGATTTCATTTCTCATGATGCTGGTGTTAGTCAGCTTTGGTCACTGTGACTCAAATACCCAAAAAAACAATTTAGAGAAGGAAAAGTATATATATATATATATA
>NW_026000205.1:5921158-5925008 GCF_001458135.2 Marmota marmota marmota
ATATATATATATATATATATATATATATATATATATATATATACACACACACACACACATTTTCAGTATTTTTTTAAATTGTAGATGGACACAATACCTTTATTTTATTTATTTATTTTTATGTGGTGCTGAGGATCGAACCCAGTACCTCACATGGGATAGGCAAGTGCTCTACCACTGAGCTACAGCCCCAGCCCAGAAAAAAGATATTTTGGCTCATGGTTTCAGAGATTAAGTCCATGATCAGCCAACTCCATTGCTCTAGGACTGAGGGGGGACAGAACATGGTGGAAAGAGGGCATGGCATAGGAAAGCTGTCAAGTCATGGCCACCAGGAAGCATAGAGAGAGAGAGGAGGAGGTGCCAGGACAAAATATAAATCCCAAAGGCACACCCCAGTGACCTACTTCCACCAGCCACACCCTACCTGCCTGCAGTTAACCAGTATGGTAATATCTTCAAAATATTAGGTAGTATCTTCAAAATATTAATCTATCAAATGCATGAATCCACTGATTAGGTCACAGCTTCCATAGCAAATCCTTTCACTTCTGATCATTGCTACATTGTCTCCTGAGGTTTGGGGAACACCTCATAGTCAAGCCATAACAATGCTCTACAGCAGAGAGAGAGGATGACATTTCCAGAGATGCTCCATATCTAAAACTGAAGATAATTTCATCTTCCCCATGATATCCTACAACAGATATTGAAGCTAGGAATACATCTCTCATGACGCTTTCAGAGAGGCTCAGAGGATAAAAATGCATGTTCCATGATGCCCTCCAACAGACATTAAGGGAAAGGTCAACATTCTCTTAAGTCCTATACCATATTTCTGTGATCAAGACCTTGTAATAGCCGGGTGTGATGGTGCATGCCCACCTGTGATCCAAGCTTCTTGGAAGGTTGAAGATTGATCAAAAGTTCAAGGCCAGCCGGGCAACTTAGTGAGACCCTGTCTCAAAATAAAATATTAAAAAAGAGAGCTGGGGATGTGGCTCAGTAATAGAGTAATTGTCTGTCATGCACAAGGCCCTGGGTTTGAGCTCTAGTACTGGGAGGGGGAAGAATAGCCCTCATTGTTACTGGCCTCTGAGTTTTTGTTCAAGGATCTTTGGTTGCAAGAAATAAAATGTGTTTATGCTGATTTAAGCAAAAATAACATTATCAGAAGTTTAGAAGCCATGTAAGACCTAGGTCTCCTGGCCTTATCCAGGACAAGAAACAGAACTGAAAGGTTATGTAAGATCAAAATTGTCTCCCTCTTTCAGAATCGATGTCTCTCTTCTCCCCACATCTCCACCCCTATCCTTCATTATCTCCTGGGCTTCCATTTTATTTTTCTGTCTCTACAGACTACTTCTTCTACTTCATGCGTACTAGACAAATATGCCCACTGACATGTTAAGTACTGAGAACTACTTGAGTCTTGATTTTGAAATTTTAGCTGAAAGACTAACTGGGTCCAGTTTGGTTCACGGCTCAGCCCATGACCCCCTCTGCTAGGGCTAGGGAAGTTCACATCAAAGCCATCATATGCAGTTGCTCAGGTCAAACACAAGCATCCATTGCTCCTGTCATTCTCATGGTATGCAACCCAGTCGACCAAAGCTGGAAAACAGAACCTGTAAGAGAGATTCTACCACAAGATGGGCCAATGAGACACAATGAAAATTGGCCAGGGGCTTTTAGAGGACAAAAAGTTTTCAGGGCTTTAGGAGGTTTTAGGCAGGGATATGAAGTTCCCCACTGTGCTGAGGGGATTGTTGCTGTTTTTTTTTTTTGTTGTTGTTGTTTGTTTGTTTGTTTGTTTTGATACTGGGGTTTGTACCTGGGGACGCTTTACCATAGAGCTACATCCCTAGCTCTTTTCTTTCTAATCTTTGAGACAGGTCTCAGTAAGTTACTTAGGGCCTCGCTAAGTTGCTGAGGCTGGATTTGAATTCTCCTGCCTCAGCCTCCTGAGTCACCATGAAAGGCTGCTGAGGGAGTTTCTTAGAGAGAGAGAGAGAAAGGAGGAGGTGCCAAGGACAAAATATAAATCCCAAAGATACGCCCCCAGTGTTTTCTTCTCTCCCCCTTATTCTTCCCCTTTTATCTCCCTATGTCTAGCTCTTCCCATTTATTTATCTTTATTTCTTCCCTCTCCCTGTGAATCCGGCCCCAGGGGTGCTTGCCAGTCATATTGCAATTTGAGGAGAGTCATCCATCCTCAGGACAGAGAGAGGTCCAGATCATGGTGAAGCCAGTCATACCTGGGACTTTTTGTCAAAGTCCTAACGAACAGAGTTACCCTGAAGTAGGGTAGGGACAAGACTACCACTCTCCTGGTGTCTTCAGATGGAAGAAATGATGGGACCCAAAGATGACAGGTAAGAACCAAACCAATATCTCCCAGGATGCCCCATAGCTGTGTCAAAAGGTGTCTGTAAGAGCCTTGAGCAAGGTGCCTATTGGTTCTTCTGAGAAAAGGCAACTCTTAGCCATCCCCTTACAATGGTTTGGACATAGCTTGAGCATCTCCCAAGGCTTCCTCTGTTGAAATTTAATCTGCATCGAAAGATATTAAAAGAGTGGCAATTTAACCCAACTAATTTAAAGGTGGTGACTTTGGGGTGATTAGAATTAGACAAAATCATCAGGGTGGAGCCCCCATGACTGAATCCTGCTGGCTTTATAAGAAGAAGGGGAGAAACCAGAAGAGACTTGTGCACTCCTGGTCTCTTGCTACCAGATGCCCTGTGCCACCTGGGGACTCTGCCAGCAAGAGCCATCACCAGATGCAGTCCCTTGACCTTGCTAAATTAAACCTCCTCTCTTTATAACTCACCCGGTCTGTGGCATGGTGTTGTTTGCAACAGAAAGTCAACTAGTGTACCCCTGATCCAGTGTCCCAAATGCATTTCAAACACTTCTCTCCCACCTAGTCCAAGTCACAGAATATGAGCCCTGAAAGAAGGATTAGAGATTACTCAGCGTGAAGACCTCTTCCTCAGTCCACAGTAGTAAACAGGGACCTGAAAAAGAGCTGTGGTCCTAAGGACAGAGAGGATGCTCAGAGCTGGACACTGGACAGAAAGAGTATTGGAAGCTAATTCTGGTGGGCCTGGATGTAGAGTTTTTAAGTAATGATGGAGATAAAGAGCAAGATTTTTCAGAATTGGCATATCTGGACCTCAGTTTACCAGATTATCAGTCGGGCATGCGAGAGGTTAAGAACTCCTATTTTCCATAGTTTCTCACTCTTCCTGAGCCCTATAAGTGACAATCTGCACCAGGTCATCAGGTTACCACGGAAGTGGGTTCAGGGAAACCCACTCCCAGGAGAAGAAGAGACTGAAATCTGCAGAGAGGAGTCGATCTCAAGGATGCCAGGAGAAACGGAAGGGCAAAGAGAACAAGAGGCTGGGCAGGAAAGAGGTGGACAAGAGAGGGGAGCCGGGTCCCCGGGGCCTAGGAGGTGTCCACAGGAGCCTCTCCCTCCCTGGGGCTGAGGACTCAGGCTTCCCTCCACTGGGTTCGCTTTCAGGGAGCCCCTCGGGGGAACTAGGCGGAAACACGAGGTTTCGGGGTCAGGACCGACCCACCGGGTGCCTGAGCCAGTTCCGCTCTGCCCTGGGGGATCCTTGAGCTGCTTAGACCCCTGCAGCCGGCCAGCCTCTCAGCAGACCAGACGCCTTCACCTTCACCCTCACCTGCCCGCAGGACACCTCTCCAACTCACCTTTTCCGCATCACTTCCCTCCTGCAGTGCTCACACCCACGCTCACCCCTCTCGCCTCTCACACATCCGCACCCCAAACCCCCACCTCACGCAACCCTCCCCGCACCTTAGAACACCCCTCCAC
>NW_026000205.1:5925732-6016248 GCF_001458135.2 Marmota marmota marmota
AGGCCCCGATCTCCGCGGGGACAAAGGGCCCGAGACACCCCCTCCCAAGAAGCCCGCCTTCTCCCGGCCGGTCCCGCTGCCCTTCTGTCCGGTCTTGCGACCCCCTGTCCGCCCCCGTCTGGATCCCTCTCTCTCTCCTTGTATTCCTACCCTTGTCCTCTGTCCCTCAGTCTTGAAGTCCTGTCCCTCTTTCTGTCTGTTCCCCTTTCTCCTTGCCTCCGGATTCCCCATCTCTCCATCCTGCCTTTGTCCCCCACCTTTGTCCCCTGGTCTCTGTCCCCTTTTCCTAGGTCAGTCTGCCCCCTCCCCATCATCCCTATTCACCCTGGTCTCTTCCCCTGTATTTCTGCCCTCCCTCTCTGCCCCCATTCTCCATCTCTGCTCCTGTCTTGCTGTCACCCTGGTTCTGTCTGTCCCTTTTTCTCCGTCCCTCATCTGCCCCATCCTCTTGTCTCTCTGTCCCCTATCTTTCTGTCACCCATTTCTCTAGCCCCCCTCTGTCACCTATCTCCCTCATTTCTCCTTCTGTCTGTCCCACTGTCTTCCTGTCCCCTGTCTCTGCCTCCTCTCTCTTCCCATTAAACGTCCATCCCAGGATTCTCCATCCCCATCCTTCATTCCTCCATCTCTGATCCCTCTGTGCCCTGGAGAGGAATTGAGTCAAACAGGATAGCCTAAGGAGCCCTGCGGGGAACGGGCCGTGTGCATGTGTGTAGGCAAGGGGGAATGGAGAACCTTGGCATGTGGGCAGACACGTGGATTCAGCAAATGCCTCCCCAAACTGTCCCCACCCATTCACACACCCAGGCCATGACTTATAGAGCCCCCTCCAGGACATCCAGGGAGCCATCAACACACCCTTATAACACACTGTGGGAAGCCAGAGACCCTCAAGAGAGGGTGACCCTGAGGCTGGGGACAAGGTCAGGAAATGTCACCCAAACACTCACAGTCTCATACTGTGTGTGTCTTAAACCTACCATGGATTACCCCTTCCCTGGCAGGTTGAGCCACTTTGGGGGGAAACAGATGATTGGATGGTGGCTGGGCAAAAGCTGGAAGGCTTGATGTACCACAGGGATTTGGGAGAGGAATTATAACCAGGTGGCACAAAGCTGGGGACCTGCATTTAAGTCCTGGCTCCTGCCAATTGCCATAATACCTATCCCCGACCTCTCGGCTTCAGTTGCCTTTTCTGTAAAGTGAGGATGTTGAACTCAGTGACCTGAAAGGGAATGCCTGCTTGGTTGTGAAGGGCCTTCCAGCAAGTTGAGTGCCATGACACTTTCCTCCATCCAAGGTTTCAGGCAGAGCCTCCCTCACCTCTGGACAAGGTATGGGGTGAAGCTGATCTCACATACTCTGCCTTTCTTCTGTAGTCTTCTGTGGTTCCTTCTTAACTTTTATCAGTATCTCCTTTCTTTGCAACAGACATGCCCCAATTTCCCAGATGACAGCTTTGGTACTTTAGCTGCATTTCCATCAATTTTTAATTTGCTTTATTTTTTTTTAGGCTGAAAACCAGATTCATAGGCTCTTGGAACCATTGAATCCAGTAAATAAAGAATCTGTGTATTTAGAATGTTGACATCTTTAGGATTCTAGAATCTGGAAGTCTTTAGAACCCTGATACCTTTCAAGTTCTAGAACCTCAGTGTTAGTATTGTAGAATCTTGACATCTTTAAAATCCTGAAGCATGTCAGAGTTCTTGGATCTTGATCTCTCTGCCTTGAAGAATTCTTGACTGTTTAGAATCATGGGATTTGAGATTTTCTGAATCAAAATGTGGCCTCAGTTGACCACCTTCTCAGTTCAAGATTCCTTTCTCCAACGCTTCCAGCACTTTTGGGAGACAGCTAAGCCTTATCTATAGTTTGATTTTAAAGTCCCTCTTTCCTGTCACCCTAATCTTCTCTGTAAATGTCCTCTAAATTACATGGTGCAGGGCTTTACAAGGGGAGAGCAAGCTTGGTATCTTGGGAAGAACTCTAGGCTAGGAGCTAAGGAGTTGTGTCCCAGCCTCGCCCAGTTCATTGGTATAGTTTTGTCAGTCTCTGTCCTCTCTGAGCCTCACATTCCCCTTCTGTAGAGCCTGGGGCAGGGAGCTGGGGCACATGGCCTCCAAGGGCCCTGCCTGCTTTCCTTTTCGTTGGATATTTCTGAATGGTCTTGGCCATCAAGTTGTAGACGGCGTCAGTGGTCTCCACATTCCTCCTTAGTCCCTGCTTTCCTCTCTCACTTTACTTAGCCAGCAGGAACCGGAATGGGAGATGGAGTCTGTCTGTACCCTTTCAAAAATGTATTTGCTCTTTCCTGGCTTATTTATCTGCTAAGAATACCAGAAGAAGGTGGTGAGATTCATGGCAAAAGAAAGAAGGGTCCAAGATGAGCAGAGGAGAGGAATTGAGAAAGAGCTGAATTGCCTGCCCAGAGATGCATACAGGGAGAAACAGAGAGCCACAGCCCAGAAACTGGGCAGAACAGAAAGAAGCAACCAGATCTGCAGATACCAAGAAAGAATAAAGAGGCTGTTCGGAGTTGGGGAGCCTGTGGAGGGGGAGCTTGTGATCCCGAATAATGTTTCTCTCCCAGGGTGACTCACTTTTCCCTGCTAAAGTTCTGACCAGCCATTCTGAAAACAGGGGGATCCTCCCCTCATTGTGAGTCACCCCCCAAGGGACAGGTCCTGGGAGATTTCTATCACTGACCCCCACCCACCCCTGAGCTGGATGCTTGAGTCCCCAGCCTGGGGGTGGGGGTCAGGTTCCACCATGGATTTCAAGACCTTAGATAGAGCAGGGCTTGGGCTCAGGGGTGGGTTAATGTCGTGCGAGCCTGGCCTGTCCCGGTCTTGGGGAACACAAAGGCAGCTTTCTTTCTCTGGCTTGGTGGGGGGGTTGGAGTCAGTTAGACCCGCCAGCATCTAATGGCCTGTGGCACCAGGACCCAAGCACCCATGGTCTTAGCTTACGCAGACCCCAGGCCCATCAGAACCAGGCACCCATGCTCTTCTGCATACACCCAGTGGGCCAAGGGGGCAGGGGCAGAGCCTGGGCTTCTCCGGGAAGGGAGTGCATAGAGGGCACTCAGGGTGGAGGATCAGACAGGGGGTGCTCAGTGCAGGCTTGCACCCTTCCGGGAGCAGGAATTTATCCCCCAACCCCATGCCAAGGGTGAGTCCTCCAAAGGACTCCCCGCCTCCTTTCTGGGCATGAGGCCTGGAATCTAGGGAGTCCCGAATATCCCTGGAACGCGGGGGCCACAGGGAAGACTTTGTGTGTGAGGCTGCTGACTCACCCCAACGCCCCCACCTGATGCTTGGGTCCCCAGAGAGAAGGGAGACAAAGAACTGAGGAGGACAGGACTGTGATTCTGGAGGTTGGGGGCTGTGGACCTGGAATTGGAAGTTTCCAGGAAAGGAGAGGCTGGGGACCTGGACCTCGGGCCTGAGGGAGAAGGGCTGGGTCCTGGGATGCCTGGGTCTGATGGAGGAGGAGTTGGGTCCTAGACCCCTGGGTCTGATGGAGGAGGGGCCAGGGGTTAGGACTCCTGAGTCTGAAGGAGGAGGACTGGGACCTGGACTTCTGGGCCTGAGGGAGGAGGACTGGGTCCTGGGATCTGTGGGTCTGATGGAGAAGGAGTTGGGTCCTGGAGCCCTGGGTTGGAGGGAGGAGGGGCTAGGGTTTAGACCCCTGGGTCTGAGGGAGGAGGGGCCAGGGGTTCAGACTCCTGAGTCTGAGGGAGGAGGACTGGGGTCTGGACTCCTGGTTCTGAAGGAGGAGAGGGTTGGGAGTCCATACTTCTCGGTCTCAAGGGTGGAAGGGTACCGATTCGACTCCTGGGTCCTGAGAGAAGAAAGGACTGGGTGGGGGGCCCACTCCAGGTTTCCAAAGGAGGAGGGGCTGGGACCCTGATGCCTAGGTCCTGCGAATACAGGCGCCTTTACAAGGCTGAGCTGGGGAAGAATTGATGCTTTGTGCAAGGATGTTCGGACTCCGCCATTGATGGGGGGCTGGGGGGGGTTCAGTCAGGACGCAGGGATGTACCACCTCCCTAGGGGAGGAAGGGGGGAAGGAGGCAAGATGCCAGGAGCCCCCTGGGGAGCGGATACAGGGAGGGTGGCAGTGACCTTCCCAGAACTGTGACCTTGAGACTCCCTTGGGTATTCGCTGACTCAGGACCCAGGAAGTGCTCCCCCCACCTCGCTTATTCTCCGTGGAAACATCCACCAGCTGTGTACTCTGGACCCCTGGCTCCTGGGTCCAGAGGAGGAGGGGCTGGAGGCTCAGACTTCTGGTTTTGAAGGGGGAGAAGGCTGGGGGTTCAGACTCCTGGGTGCTGAAGGAGGAGGGGCTGGGACCTGGACGGCTGGAGCCTGGGAGAGGAGGAGGTTGGGAGCTAGATTTCTGGGCCTAAAGGAGGAAGAGGGGCGCAGACTCCTGGAAGCTGATGGAGGGGCTGGGAACCTGGACTCCTTGGTCCCGAGAAAGGAGTGTTGGGGAGCTGGACTCTGGGTCTAAGGACAGAGGATGCCAGGTTCCTGGGTGTCTCTACACATCACCTGCTCAGCCATTCTTTCCCAAACCCTCCCCTGTCCCTTTTTTCAGGCACCATCCCCATGACGACTCCTGGCTGTCAACACAGTTTAAAGGGCCAGTGCCCCAGTCCCAAAAGCTCAGCCCCTCTCTGACCAGAAAGGCCCGCCCCCCACCACCCCCCAACCCCCAAAACAAAAGCTCCTGGGACATTAATATTCCAGGCACAGACACTGTTGGTTACTGACTCCTCAGGAAGGGGAGGGAATAAAACAAAAGCCCCCCACCCTCACCCCATGTGCACCCTCAAGCAGAGAACAGTGGATAGATTGGGGGGGTGCGGATCCAGAGGTCCCAGTAGCTCCCAGGAGATGGTGAGTTTTGTCACTGACCTGCCTGAGACCCCCCCAAGCCTCATTCTCCACATCTGTAGAATGGGGGGCTAGCATTAGACTAGCTCTGAGGTCCAGGACCCATGGGTAAGCTTCTAGATACTTTTTAAAGCACCAGAACTTGCAGGCCCATTTCCCCAAGCGTGGGGGTCTTCCAGGAGCCTCCCTGAGCTGCAGGCACCCAGCTGATCCCTATGAGGCAGGCACTGGCATCATCTGCATTTTACAGAGTGGGTGATCTAGACTCCAGAAGGTTAGCACACTTGCTCAAGGTCACACAGATGGCACATGGTGGAACTGAGGTCAACCCGGGGTTTAAGATGAGACTAATGAAGTCCCAAAGGCGCCGTGAGGCTGAAATGAGATCCCGTCAGACACAGGCCCTTCATTCAGCAAGCTCCCCAGGTACTCACCAAGGGTCAGGCATGCGCTGGGCACTGGGGTGCAGCAGCAAACCCAGTGGGTTACCTCTCTGGCTTCGTGGAGTATACAGGGATGGGGGACAAACAGATAATATAACAGTCAGCAGGTCACTCAGTGACATTATTCTAGAAGATATAGACCAGTGGGGAGGAACTAGAGAGTGTTCTGGAAATGAGGGGACAAGAAGAGGTGAAGGTTGCTCTGCAGAGGTGTCCGAATTAGAACAGAAGGCAGCCCTGGGATGGTGGAGGGGCAGGAAAGAACATTCCAGACAGAGGCAAGAGCATGTGCAAAGGCCTGGGAGTGGGAGCAAGGGACCTCGAGGCCAGTGAGCACAGTGAGCATCGAAGTACAGGAGAGCCATGGCCAGGGAGCCAAGACAAGGGCCATGTACGACCTCGAAGGCCCAGGGAAGGGGTGGATTTTATTCCTAGTGTAACGGGCAGCCCTCAGAGGGTTTGTGTTGTTTTTGGCACCCGGGGTTGAATCCAGGGGTGCTTAACCTCTGAGCCACATCCCCAGCCTTTTTTTTATCTTTTATTTTGAAACAGCATCTCACTTAGTCGCTTAGAGCCTCACTAAGTTGCTGAGGCTGGCCTTGAACTGGTTACCCTCCTGCCTCAGCCACACAAGTTGCTGGGATTACAGGCAAGCGCCACCATGCCCACCCTCAGAGGGTTTTTTGTTTGGTTGGTTGTTGTGCTGGGCATTGAACTAGGATCTTGCGCATGAGAGGCAAACGCTTTATGAAAGACCTACATCCTCCTAGTCCCCAGCCTCCTGAAGGGCTTTAAGCAGAGAGGTGACTTGATCTGACTGTTTGAAAGTCCACTTGGCTTCTGTGTGGAAAATGGACTTGGAGGAGGCAGGCACAGGATCAGAGGGACCCACAAGTAGGCTCTCGAAGGGTCCTGGTGAGAAATGATGTTGGAGGAGGAGGGTGGCAGGAGAGGTAGACAGAAGTAAGTAGATTTGGTTATGTTTGGGGGTAAAATGGACAGATATTGCTGATGGACAGAGTGTTGGGGTGAGAAAAAGGAAGGGACTATGGGTAATTTTTAGATGTTTTTGGGCTGAGCAACTGGGTGGATGGTTGTCACATTTATTGAGGTTGTAAAAACTTGGGGAAGAATTTTTTATTTGGGGTATGTTAAGTTTGACAGTCCAGGAGGTGTTGGCAAATAAAAAATAAAAGAAAGAAAGAAAAAAGAAAAGAAACAAATACCAAACTTGACACCCCAATGAAATACTGGTTTAAAAGTGTTATCCTCAGTGCTGGGGTTGTGGCTCAGTGGTAGAGCGCTCGCCTAGCATGCGTGAAGCACTGGGTTTGATCCTCAGCACCATATAAATGTAAAATAAAGATATTGTGTCTACCTAAAACTTAAGAATAGATACTTTTTTAAAAAAGTGTTATTCTCTGGGCTGGGGTTGTGGCTCAGTGGTAGAGTGTTTGCCTAGCATGTGTGAGGCCCTGGATTCAATCCCCAGCACCACATAAAAATAAATAAAGTAAAAAAATCCATTGACAACTAAAAAATATATTTTAAAAAAAGTGTTATCCTGATACATAAAAAGTCCAGAGTAGGAGTCCAGGGTTCTTGCTGCAGCTCCACATCTTCACCAGAGACCCAGACATCTTCTGGCTCTTGGTTCCACCAGTCCTATTGCTCCTATCCTCATGGCACAAGATGACTACCAGAATTCTATGCATCACATCCTAGTTCCAGGTGGTATGACAGTGAACCAGTAGAAAAAGGATTTGTTCCCTTGTTCAGGAAGGAGACACAACACTTTTGCTTATATCCAATGGGACAGAAGTTTTTCACATAGCTCATCTAGCTGCAAGGGAGACAGAAAATAACACTTTCTGCTGGATATAGAGCAACCATAAAATACAATCAGGGTTATTTTACTGGGCAGAATGGATGTTTGGACAGGAAGCCAGCAGTCTCTTATTTCTATCCTGCAGAATTCATCTTTTCTACCCCTTGACCCCCAAATTAGGTTACCTATCCTCTTAACAGGAAAATCACACTTTGATGAGATATTTCATTGATTTGTGTATACTTCCCCATTACCTAAAGGCTTTCCAGGGTAGGGGCCTCATCTCTGGGTACCTAGTCCCTGAAACCTACTAGATGCTCAGCAAATACTCAATTGAATGAACAAAATCCTGAAACAAAATGTAAGAGACATGGATAGTTAACTGGCATTTAAAGACAACCAAATGTGATCATTTTCCTGCTTTGAGACCTCACTGACCTTTAGGATAAAAGACTTATCATTTGCAATCCATCAGGAGCATATCCCACAGCCCATGGCCAACACTGGACACTGCACCCACCAGCCAGGAGTGGATATGGATGCAGGATATGGAACCAGGGAGACCAGGTGCAGATCCTGGCTCTGACACCCTTGGCTGTGACTGTGGGCAACTCATTCCGTCTCTCTGGGCCAATTTTCTTACCTGTAAAATTGGAACTGGGACTTGAGGCCCTGTGTTTAATCCTTAGCCTTAATTAATTAATTAATTTTAGAAAATGGAAATTGGGAAAAATGGGGATTGAAAATAGCGCATGACTTATACAAGTATTGTGAAAATTAAATGGAAAATATGTAGGTAATGACCTTTAACACAGGGCCTAGCACAGCAGTGACCTGATCATAAGCAGTAGCTGTAGTAGTTGTTCTTACTTTGAAGAGGACAATGATGGTGATGGCAATGCTACTGCTGATTAGTCTTGGCTTTCCATTTTCCCTGTAGGCTATTTCCTCTGATAGTGTTAGGAATACTTTCCTCCCCCCCTCCCCCAGTACTGGGAATTGAACCCAGGGCCTCACATGCGCTAGGCAAGTGTCCTACCACTGAGCCACACCTCCCGCCCAACACTGCCTTTCTCACCCCACACCTTGTTCCTCTGATGATTATTCAGGGTAAGTTAACTGCTGTAATAAACAGGACCCCAGATCTCAATAGCTTAACAAAAAAGTGTATTTCTTGCCATGTCACTGTCCTGTATGGGAAGGTCACGGGGAACAGTCAGTCAGGGACTGGGGCTTCTTCTACCTTAACATTCAGTGTTCTTCTAAGCTCCCCAGAGTCATCTCCAGCCACAGAGCCTGAAGGATTGTGAGGGAGATGGTTCAGGTGGGGAAGAAGTGTTTCTGTCTTCCACTTAGATCCCATTGGCCAGAAATCAGTCACATGGTTCCACCCAAGTGCAAAGGATGCTGGGAAAAGTACCATAAGTTTGTTAGGTATCCATTAACTTTACAGTGGAACCGACTTCCCCAAATTTAGTGGCTCAAAGCAACAACCACTCTTTTTGTTCATGACTCTGGGTCCGAATCTGTGCTGGGTTGGGTGGGCAGACTTCTCTTGGTCTCAGCTGGATTCACCTGCATGGCTGTGGTCACCTGGTGATGCAGCTGGGGCTGGATGATCCAGAGTTGCTTCATGCCAGCAGAAGCTGGTTGGTGCTGGCTGCTGGCTCACTTTCTCTAGCCATGTGGGATCTTTCCCTTCCACGGGGCTAGTTGTGGTATCTTCACCCAAGCAGCTCAGGGCAGCAGAGAGCACAAGTGGAAGTAGCAAGGCCTCTCCAGGGCCTGTTATTTATACAATATCACTTCTAGCAATTTCTGTTCATCATGCAAGTCACAGGCCTGCTCAGATTCAAGGAGGCAGAGTAGGAGGAGGAGGAGGAGCAGCAAGTGAATTTGCAAAGGACATATCCAGGAACGGGAAAAATATGATGGCCATCTTTGCAGGCAAGCTACACTTGGTGCCCAAGTGTGAAAGATGGGATGTGGTGAATACATCAGCCTCCCACACCTGTGAATGCTGGCTCCCTCTTTAAGATCCAGATTCAATGGAGTTTTCTCCCAGTGTCTACTGTGACCACCCATCTCCCTGGGCGGTTCTAGTCTCCCCTTCTCTGGGTTCCCAGTGTGTCCTGTGTTGCCACACTAGGCATATACCCTAGATCTTGCTCAGGTCCTCTAGAGAACAGAATTTTCCCCAGGTCTCTAGATGGCAGGAAATGTTGGTGGAATGAACTGAAGGAGAGGGGAAGAAGGATTGGAGGGTTGGATGGAAGAGGAAAGAAGAAAGAAAAAAAATTGAACTGTAGCCTTCAGGGAGTCTCTTGCCTCTCTGTCTCCTGGTCCAGGTTCCGGACAAGAAGTACAGACAGAGAATGTGACGGTGGCTGAGGGCGGGGTGGCAGAGATCACCTGCCGTCTGCACCAGTATGATGGGTCTATAGTTGTCATACAGAACCCAGCACGGCAGACGCTCTTCTTCAATGGCACCCGTGGTGAGTGCTGGGGCCTGGGCTCCTGTATCCCCAAAGAGGACACTGCTGAGTCTGGAGGGAGGAAGGCTCTGGGGACCTGCACACCCAGCCCTGCAGGCAAGAAGGCCTGAATAACCTGGGTCCCCAAAGGGATAAATAGATGGACACCTCAGACTCAGGTATGGCTGGAGAAGAGGCAGAGGGCTGGACTTGGAACACCTGGGGCAGGGAGTGGAGGGGGTGGGGGGGTAGGCTTGAGGCCAGAACTCCTTGAGCTCACGCCTTCTCTCCCCTCTCTCTAGCCCTGAAGGACGAGCGTTTCCAGCTTGAGGAGTTCTCCCCGCGCAGGGTGAGGATCCGGCTCTCAGATGCCCGCCTGGAAGACGAAGGGGGTTACTTCTGCCAGCTCTACACGGAGGATACCCACCACCAGATTGCCACACTCACCGTGCTAGGTAATGGCTCCCCTCCTCAGACCCAGGCCCTCCTCTTTCTCCTCTGCTTCTCCTTCATCCTGAGACAATTTTTTTTTTTTTGTACCGGGGATTGAACTCAGGGGCACTTAACCACTGAGCCACATCCCCAGCCCTATTTTGTATTTATTTAGAGACAGGGTCTCACTGAGTTATTCAGCGCCTTGTTTTTTGCTGAGTCTGACTTTGAACTCACCATCCTCCTGCCTCAGCCACCGGGCCAGGCCCCTGCTTGTTTTTAACCTCTGGTCATCTGGCTCCAGGAGATACGGCCGGCCTTCCTGACTAGTTTCTGCATTTGACTCCTGACACCTGGAACCCAGGCTCCCTTTGGTCCCTGGGATCTGGCAACCTGGTTGCCTTGAGCCTACTTCGTTCTCTCCTAACCCCCTTCTCCTTGCGGCAGTGGCCCCGGAGAATCCAGTGGTGGAGGTCCGAGAGCAGGCGGTGGAGGGCGGAGAGGTGGAGCTCAGCTGCTTAGTTCCACGGTCGCGGCCTGCCGCAGTCCTGCGCTGGTACCGGGACCGCAAAGAACTGAAAGGTAGGTACCCAAGGCTGGATGCCAGCGAGGGGTGGGACTTGAGAAAGGGCGGGGCTTAGGAAGAATGCTCATTTAATGTGGGCGGGGCCCAGAGAAAAGTGCACACAGTTCTGACAACTAGCCCTTCAATATGCAGCTATTGAATGAACTGATGGATGAGATATGGGAGTGAAAGAGGAAGGGACTTTGGGAAGATGCACTTGAGCCCCTGGTTTGGGGAGGATTTGGAGGGAAAGAGGTGGGGCCCGTGGGTGGGGCGGAGCTTGGCAAATAGCCTATTTAAGGATTGGTGAGGGGGGCGGAGCCGAAATCCTGGCCTGACAGTGTCTCTGGTGTGGCGTGGCAGGAGTGAGCAGCGGCCAGGAAAATGGCAAGGTCTGGAGCGTGGCTAGCACAGTGCGGTTCCGTGTGGACCGCAAAGACGATGGCGGTATTGTCATCTGTGAGGCACAGAATCAGGCGCTGCCCTCTGGACACAGCAAGCAGACGCAGTATGTGCTGGACGTGCAGTGTAAGTGCCCAGCAGGCAGGGTCCTGGGGGGGGTCCCCACACCAGCCACCCTCCAGCATGATGGGGAAACCACTCCTCCTTCTTCCTTCTGCTCTCAGATTCTCCCACAGCCCGTATCCATGCCTCCCAGGCCGTGGTGAGGGAGGGAGACACGTTGGTGCTCACGTGTGCTGTCACGGGGAACCCCAGGTGAGCTCTAAAGCCCAAGACTCCTATCCTTAGAAGAGGGATAGGGACATAGACACCTGAGTCTCAGGAATGAACAGCCTCAGCGAACAGGACTTGGGGTTCAGACTTCTGAGTCCAGAAGGAGAAGAGGGTCTGGGGACCCGTATCCTGGATCCCGAGGAAGGAGGCTCTGGAGCCCCGGGCTCTTGTGTTCTCAGGATGCAAGGGACTGGAAGGGCTAATTCTTGAGACCTGGGTGACAATAGAAGCTGGGCCCAGGACTTGGTTTTCCAAAAAGGAAAGAGCATGGTGACAATGGAAGCTGGGCCTGGGACTTGCTTTTCCAGAAAGCAAGGGGCTAGTGGGAGCCTCTTAACTGGAGGTCTGGGCGGGGTTAGCTGCATGTCTAGAGAATTCTGAGAAGCAGACTTGGGTGCTGGCATGGGGTCCTAACTTTGCCTATAATTTACCCCTGCCCAGGCCAAACCAGATCCGCTGGAACCGTGGGAATGAGTCTCTCCCAGAGAGGGCCGAGGCTCTGGGGGAGACTCTCACGCTGCCTGGCCTAGCTTCAGCGGATAATGGCACCTACACTTGCGAGGCGTCCAACAAACATGGTCACGCGAGGGCGCTCTACGTGCTGGTAGTCTATGGTGAGCGCAGGCTGCGGCATGCCTGGGGGCGGGACTCAGGGCAGGGGCAGGGCGTTTAGGGGCGGGGCTTGGGCAAAGACTAGTGGTGAAGAGCTTGTAGTAGACTTATTACAACTGGGGGGCCAGACGGGGTTCAAATTCGGCTCTGCCTACTTTCTTCCTGGGTAAAGTGGAAATAGACAATATCCCCCACCTCACTGAGTGGTTGTTAAGATTTTATGAACTAAATATGTTAAACGATTGGAATGCCCCCCCACCCGCACAACATAGGTTGTATGTTTAGCACTTATTACCCTATAACAGGCCCCAGCTGAGAACTTTAAATACCCGGAGCATTTTAGGTGAAGTGGGAAGGGTCCTGTTGCTTGGACATTCTCTGGTGAGGGAAGGTGTCCTCTGCAGGACTGAGTCAAAGAAAAGGGATATACTGTCTCTATCCTCCGGGGAATGGAGGAAGAGGTGGGAGGGAGGGCAGGAATTGGGATCAGGCAATGTACAAAACAATAAGTATTCTTAAAGGAAGGGACATCTGGAAAGAGGGGAACCATGAGAGGGGACTACAAGGTAGCAGTAATTTTGAGGGGCAGGGTACATAAGGAGAGAGGTTATAAGCAGTGTGAGCTTAAGAGTTTGGCAGCGATGGAACCATTCTCTGATGACCTGGGCCTGCTCCGTCTCTCTGGCAGACCCTGGTGCCGTGGTAGAGGCTCAGACGTCGGTTCCCTACGCCATTGTGGGCGGCATCCTGGCACTGCTGGTGTTTCTGATCATATGTGTGCTAGTGGGCATGGTCTGGTGCTCTGTACGACAGAAGGGTGAGTGGGGGCGGGGCCTGAATTCAAGGAAGGGTGTGTGGGTTGTGGGATTCGGAAGGGGCGGAGCCTAGAGCTCAGATTCAAAAGAGGGCGGGCTTAGAGGCAGCGTGAGGGGGCGGGGCCTCAACCTAACTTCGAAATCAGGCGGAGATTCCAAAGAGGTCGTCTTGGTCTAGGACTCTGAAAAGGGTGAGATTTAGAAGCCCAATTAAAGGCAGGGATTTGAATAAAACAACTTATCTTCCTGATTGCTGGATTCATTGGGAGCACAGCAAGGGCACACCACCAAGCATAGGGCTAGGGTGGATCTTTCCATGAACTTTTGGAGCCTTCCTAATTCTGCTTTTACCTCCTTCTCTGCCACTGTTTTGCTCGTCACCGTTGCTATTCCCCGTCCTGTATGTTCCATTTCTCCCTCCTCTTTCACTGGTGTCTGTCTTGTTTGTCTTCCTATCTCCATATATTTCTTTACATCTCCTGGACCCACATGTATGTCCCCACTGCCCTGGGGTCTGTCACCCCTCAGGCTCCTATCTGACCCACGAGGCCAGTGGCTTGGACGAGCAGGGAGAAGCAAGAGAAGCCTTCCTCAATGGCAGTGACGGACACAAGAGGAAAGAAGAATTCTTCATCTGACCCTACCCCCACCCCAGGCCTGGACCTAGGCTGGGGTCCCCCCACTGCCAGCTGCAAGGAACCAGCAAAGACATTTACCAGAGTCTGGGATGGTGGGCTTCTCCCCCTCACCACTAACACCTCAGACGCTTGGGCAGGGATGGGGGTGTTGGATGCCTGGCCGGAAGTGAGGGCCCAGAGGTCTGGGTCCTCCCCAGGCAGGGGCCAAAGGTCCAGATCCCCCAAGTCCAGAGAGGGCAGTAGGGATTGGGTTGGGGGAAGATAACTGGGGGAAGGCCATGGCCCTCAGGCTACAGAACCAGGTCTTGTGGGGAGGGGGTCAGATTCTGGGAACCGTGGGGTGGGCAGGGAAGGGGAACACAGATTTCTTTGGGGGTCCCAGACCCCACGCCAGCCATTGTAAGAGTTCCACAGAGCTCTGGGCACCTCTTTGCAAAGCCATGTTTGCACGGTGGGAGGAGGGGTGGGGGGAGGGTTTGGAAACAGGGATTCTGTGTCTTTGTGTCATAACTTTGATGGGGGCAGTGAGGGAGACAGCCCCGACCCTTATCTCCAACCCCGCTTCCCCAGGTTCCTGGGCTCCCCTTCCCTCCACCTCCTCCTCTACCCCTGTCCCACCCATATTTGTCTTTCCACCCACTCCTGGGGGGGCCTTCCCCATCTCTCCTCCAGGCCCCCCGGGGAGAGGGAAAGGAGTTTGGGGGGATGTGTGGTCTCTATGGTTTTATATATAATATATTAAAAAAATCAAAAATCTGTATGAAAATATCAGATTGCACCCCTCCCCCCACTCCTGGCTTTTGGCCCCTTTTTCTTGTTTTAAAAAACACACACATTTTTGTACGGGGCGGGGAGGGGAACTGGGAGGGGGTTTGGCAATCCCACTAACCACCATTAAACTGAGGAGAGAACAAGTGTTGGGGTGGCTGTGTGTCTGTCACTCTGACATTAATCTCCAGGGAAACTTTCACTTGCATCTCATCCTGTCCCTGTCCTGCTCAAAACCTCTCCTTAGCTAGATCAATCAAAGCCCTTTAGTCTAATATCTCATTTATCTAAATTGTAGATGTATTATTTGAACTTTAGATTACAATATAACCGCTTACCAAAAAAAAATAATAACAACCTCTTACAAACCAGGGTGTGTGCCTGTAGGCTCAGCTACTCTGAAGCTAAGTAGGAGGATTGTCTGAGCCCAAGAGTTCAAGACCAGCCTAAGCCTTAAAAACAAAACTAGGGGCTGGGGTTGTGGCTCAGTGGTAGAGCACTTGCCTAGTATGTGTGAGGCACTGGGTTTGATCCTCAGCACCACATAAAAATAAGTGAAATAAAGGTCCATTGACAACTAAAAAAAAAAATTAAAAAACAAAACAACTAACCTCCATCAATGTGCCAGGTGTTGCTTAAATTCTGTAAAGTTCAGGGTGAATAAGACAGGCAAATGCTAGGTATTATAGGTAGTTTAGCATGTAATGCCAGATTCGTGGGACCCCAATAGACCTCCAGGAGCAGAATCTGATGCAATCACACAAGTCGTTATTGCAAGCTCGAGCCTGGACTCACAACCATTCCACACATTCACTGGCAGGAACAAGTTGGGTAGGGGTGATTGGTTAGTACAAGAGGGGGATTCCTTTGAACTGACTGGTTTAAGCCACGAGGGGAGTACATGCTAAACGACACGGTTTCCCAACATGTTATCAACTACCATAAACTACTGGGGGGTCATCTGGCATCCCAAGTATTTTCCCTGTCTCATGCTGATTGGTGGTTGCTAGGGGGTTACTATGAGTCCTCACCTAGCCTGAGTCAGGTCGCAGACCTCTCCTGTTATTTGCATTCAAACAACTCAGCAGGGTGGGTTTTTCCAAGGACAAGGGTCATGCCCCCTTCCTTGGACAAGCTTTGAGGTAGAAGCTTTTTTCAAAAATGGAGTCACATCAGTTTTTCAAGCACCAATCTGAAGTTTGATCCTGCTCTAGGTACTGAGCACCTAAAATGAAGACTCCATTTTTACCCTCATGAAGCTTTCCTGAGGAAAACAGACTCTAACTGAGGAATTATACAATGTCAGATTGTGATAAGGACCATTAAAGAAAAATTGTAGCTGGGCCTGGTGATACCGCTGGTTACCAGTATAACACTATAGAAGCACTCGAGGCAAGCATATAAAGCAGGGTTTATTTAAAAGGGTAACATAGACCTCTCCTTGGAGGGAGCAGGGGGCCATAGCTGGTATCCTGGTATCCCCAGAAGCAAGGGTGTTCTGCCTTTTTTAAATAGCTCTTAGGCTTCCTTTGTTCTCCTGCTCTCTTTTCCTTATCTCTCTCCTTCCTGCCTATGTGACTAGGCCCAGGAGACGCTCAATGAGATGGCCAAAAGGTGAGAAACAGGTGGGCTAAGTTGGAGTGATCTGGGCTGGAAGGGGGTGTGATTAACAACTCCCTGTAGGGACAGGTTACCTTAACAACAGGTTTGAACAAGGGCAGGTTATCTTGATAACAGTGGAGGAAGGGCTCTAAAGGCATTAGCATTTTTAAAAAAATATTTATTCTCAAGTTTTAAGTGGACACAATATTTTTATTTTACATCTATGTGGTGCTGAGGATCAAACCCAGTGCCTCGTGCATGCTAGGCAAGCGCTCTACCACTGAGCCACAACCCCAGCCCCCTCCCCATGCATTAGCATTTTAATAGCTCTCCAACTTTCTGGACTCAAATTGGCCTCCTTGATCCTACCTAACTCAATTTACCTGTCTATACTGACTGCCTGTCTAATTCTGGCTTCAATGGTGGCAGAGCTATTCAGGAGGCTGAAGCAGAAAAAGCCCAAGTTCTAGGTTGGCTGACAACTTAGGGAGACCCTGTCTCAAAATAAAGAATAAAAAGGGCTGGGGATGTGGATCAGGAGTAAAATGCTTCTGGGCTCAATTCCCAGTACCACCAAAAATAAATTTAAAAAATAATATGTAGAGATGTGCAGTACCATTTTAACATGTTACTATGAAAACTTCAACTATACAGCAGTAGAGAGAACAGGCCATGAAGTCCCATGCACCTTTCGCTCCAGTTTCAACAAACAACTCAAGGCCAGTCTTGCTTTGTTCAAACTCCAATCTGAAGATGCTGTTATAATCAGGGAAAGGCTCTTAAGTTGACATGTGTTTCAAGATAGGAATTGTGAGCACAGCTATTAAAAGATCCGATGGAAAAGCATTTTCAGGCAAAGGGAACAGCAAGATCAAAGGCGCAAGATGGTAAAGAGATTGGCTATCTAAAGTCAAGTGGAGCTAGACAGGAGTGGATAAAA
This sequence comes from Marmota marmota marmota, assembly GCF_001458135.2. Lineage (NCBI taxonomy): Eukaryota > Metazoa > Chordata > Mammalia > Rodentia > Sciuridae > Marmota > Marmota marmota. The sequence goes on from NW_026000205.1 coordinate 5,942,492, forward strand.
AGGAGGGTAGGTGAGGCCAGAAGGAGAAATAGGGCCAGACCACATGACAGACCCTGAAGCTATGATACATGAGTTTAGGGTTTTTTTGTTTTTTTTTAAAGTTGTAATGGGACTCCATGGAAGAGTTTTAAATTGCTGCGTGACAAAGTTACTTCTTCCTAGAAGGCTGGAACCTTGCAACGGCTTTCTATACTCAGAATAAAGTCTAAGCTCTTTAAAATCGCCCGTAGAATTTCCCTTCTCCAATTGTGTTTCAGGGACAGTAAGCTGCTTTCACTTCTTCAAACTATGCACTTGTTGTTGTTGTTGTTTTGCCTGCCTCTGGGCTTTTGACCTTGATGTTCCTTTTGCCAGAAAGACTCCCATTCTAGTTGGCACCTATTCATACTTGGCTTAAAAATCACCACCTTTTGGAAGTCTTTCCAGTATCCCAGGCTGAGGCCGGCGCTTCTTCTGGCACCCACAGCTTCCTATGCACCAACCATTCCAGGTGTGACCGTTTTAGGTAGTAGTCTAATTATGTTTAGATCTTCCGTTGACCATAGCGCCACGAAGATGGGGCCAGATCTGTCCTATTCACTGCAAAAAAAAAAAAAAAAAAGTGTTCACCAGCACACGCCTGGCACAGAAGAGATCAATAAATATTTATCCTGCTTGGAGGGGTGTAAAGATTGATAGAGATCATGGCCCTTGCCAACTGTCTTCGGATGTAAACTGATACCCAACTAAGACAAGATTTAGGCACTTGGCACTAGTCTGCAGTTCCTAAGCGCATGCGCTTTACTCAAGGGCCTCCCCATATGCTAATCACTGCGCTCGAGAGTACAGCCTCTCCCAGGCATATGCAAATCACTCCTTCCAGTGCCGGAGGCCCTCCTTTGTCCCGCGCTAGGATTATGTAAATGAGAAGGCCTCGGATCCAGGATCCCGGCCGAGTGGTCGCCCTCCACCCACAACGCATCCCATTTTCATAAAGCGCGTTCCAGCCACGCACACGCACGCGCGAGCCCTGGAGCTTCTCGATCCTTCAGGCCGCGGACTGTACCAAGTAAACGCGGGCAGTGAGGGGCAAAGCGCAGCAACCCGTGCGCGGGTTCCCTCCGTGGCCCGACTCGGATAGCCCCTCTTCCCACAGTGCGACAGGAATGGTCCATCTGGCTGCGCAAGCGCCCTAGGCTCCTCACGCCCCTTGCTCTCCCTCCTACTCTGCTTGCAACGCAGGCGCAGAGTCTGGGCGTGCAGCCGCCACCGCCGAACCGGAGCTGGGGCCGCCAGCCCCGGTGAGTGTCCGCGGTCGGGGTGCGCGGGGCATGCTGGGAAGCGGGCGCTACGGCCCCACTGCATGATGGGAGCGGCGGCAGCCGTCACCGAGGAGCCTGCAGCGGTCTTGAGCCGTGATGACCTGAGGGCAAGACCCGGACTCCTTTCCTTCCCCTACGCGGCTCCGCACGCTCCTGGGGCATCCTGGGAAAGCCAGCACTGCGTCTTAACAGCGTTGGAGTCGGTCTGCTGGTCGTTATAGGCCTGGTGTATCCTGGGAAGGATTACCCTAAATCCCTGTGGGGGTCCGGTCCCTTTTGTCCTGCGCCCTCTACTGAGCATCCTGGAAGTCGGCAGTGCTTCTGTGTAGGGCGTCTTGGAAGGTGGTCATTATAGGCCCGAAGCATCCTGGGAAGAATTGCCGCAGGGCATTGTGGGGACCGGTCCTTATTGTTTTGTATAAGGTCCTTGCCTTACCATATGTGCTAGTGCGTTCCTGCTGTTTTCAGGCGGGCCATTCTGGGAATAGGTTGTTGTAGGCTCAGGGCATTGCTGGGTCCAGGTCACCGATTTTGCCTGTTTGTTGTGACGGAGCTTTATTTATACTCCTTTAAGATCTTGGGAGCCAATCTGACCACCATAGGTGTTGTGTGACTTAAGTGCTTAGTATTCCAGAGTATGGAATACTCCGAAAGGGCCTTGTGTGATGTGAGTTTGGGGAGGGGTGGGCTGGAATGGTGGGCGTTGTCTTCAGGTAACCTCTTGTGAGGTCCTGATTGTCCCTGTTGTACGGTTGCCAGATAGAATTAGAATGTCCAGTAAAATTTCAGGTAAATAACAATCTTAGAAAAGTACAAGGGTGCCACAGCCTGTGATCTCAGCTACTCAGAAGGCTGAGGCAGGAGGATTGCAAGTTCACAGCCAGCCTGGACAACTTAAAGAGACCCTGTGTCAAAAATAAATAAATAAATAAATGAAAAGGGCTCAGTGGCAGAGCATACCTGGGTTCAATCCCCATAACCCACTCACCTGTACCCCCCCAAAAGGAAGACAGAAAGATCATCCCAAATATTGCATGAATATACATATATTAAATAATTCTTATTTATCTGAAATTCACATTTAACTCGGTGTCCTGTTTTTATTTGCTAAATCTGTCATTTTTATCCAGGCATACGGTAGAATTTCCAAATTAGAATTTCCTATATATACTAGGGTATTATAAAAACTCTTCTTTGCCAATTTTTAATTCTCTCTATCCTTACAAACTCAGATCCAGATATCTTTGTGTCACTGGGGATTGAACCCAGGGCCTTTCTACTACTGAGCTTCATCCCCAGCCCTTTTAAAATTAATTTTGAGACAAGGTCTCTCTTAAGTTGCAAAGGCTAGCCTTGAACTTTTCATACTCTTGCCTCAGCCTCCTGAGTAGCAGGGATTATAGGCATGTGCTATTGTGCCCAGCTTCCAATTGTCTTCTTTAGGAAGTTCTCCTGCCAAGTTTCATCTTTTTCCAGGCTTCAGTGTGATCTTAAGTCCTCAGCAATGAACTTGACCTCTGGGCTTTGAAGACAGGTATTTTCCACCATTGTATCCCCAGTGCCTATCACAGGCTTTGTCATATAAGGGGATTTGCCAGCCCCTTCACTAACTGGCCCAGCATGGCTCTCCACCATTAGGGAGTGCAGTAGGAGAAACAGAAAGTACTATCTATGTTTTCAGGGGGGTCTTTTGGTAAAGAGGAAATAAAAGAGAAGGATTAGGAAAGTCTCCCTGGGAGAGGCAGAGTGTTTGGTCTGGGAAGAAGCGTAGAGGTTCTTGTGTTTGTAGTAGGCTTTGAAGGGTGAAAAGGAGATCTCCAGATCTACAGGGGCCAAAAAGGACATTCCAGAGGGCGCACCAAGACCTCAGATGTAATAAGACCTGGTGTGCACAGGGAGAGGTGAGGAGCCTGGGATGGCTGGAAGTTCATGGAGTTCCTATCACATACCAGCAATTTGTGAGTCTTACCAAATCTTCAAAAAAAAAAATCTCTTGAGCCATCAAAGTCATTTTATGAGAGGTAGGATGACATAGCTTCAAATTCTAGTTTGACCACCTCCCAGATGTTGTGACCTTGGACTACTCATTTATCTTCTACCTCACCGTCCTCATCTGTACAAAGAAGATAATGTCTCAACATGGTTTGGAGGTTTGTGTAAGTCAAGGCCCAGATACCTCTTTCATATAGAGAAGGTAGTTAGGTCCTTTGCTTAAAGCTCCCTAGCTAAAGAGTGACAGATTTAGGATACTTACCTAAACACTTCTCTTGACACTTGATACACAACTAAGGCTGACATTCACAAACTGGTGCAACCATATCAATTGCTTAATTTTTTTAAAATGCATTTTTCCACTGAGCTACATTCCTAGTCCTTTTTATTTTATTTTTTTTATTTTTTATTTTTTAATATTTTTTTTTAGTTGTAGTTGGACACAATATCTTTATTTTATTTATTGTTATGTGGTGCTGAGGATCGAGCCCAGCGCCTCGAACCTGTTAGGCGAGTGCTCTACCACTGAGCCACAACCCCAGCCCCATTTTTAATTTTTTTATTTGAGACAGGATCTCATCAAAATGCTGAGAGTCTTGCTAAATTGCTGAGGCTGACCTTGATCTTGTAAACTCAGCCTTCTGAGTCACTGGGATTACAGGTGTGTGCCATGCTACCCATCTTCAGTTGTTTCAGTTTTGAAATACCAAGTACTCTGTATCCCTAACTACCACTTTGGATCCTCTTCCAGCCCTGGACCTCCCCACAATCCAGCTCCAAAAGGGTTTATGCCTGCCCCATTCTTTAATTCTGATTAGTGCGCCTATGCCAGTATCTACTGTTAAATATATGGAATGTCACCCTTCCTACCCCATTGAATAAGAACCACAAAACAATCTCATTGCCCAGATAAGGAAATTAAGGCCTCCAGAGGGGCAAGGGCTACAGCTGGGGCTCTGAAGACAGTCTGAGACAGAGCCTCACCCCAGCATTTAGCACACAGTGGGACTTGGAATGGGGATGAGCACTATGTAAAAATTTATTGAGTCACCACAGGCCTTTCCTTTTCCCTATCCAGCATCCCTCTCTACCTGCCAACATCCTGTATTAGAAGAATTGGTGGCCGGAGGTGTGACTGAAGAGCTGGCCGGGAAGGGACACTGCCCAGCTGCTGCTCTTCTCCTGTCTCCCATCCCCTCCCCTGGCCATGACAGAGACTCGGGAGCCAGCTGAGACTGGGGGCTACGCCAGCTTAGAAGAAGATGATGAAGACCTCTCCCCAGGTGAGATAGCTTTAGTGGTGGGAGTATTGTCTTGACTATTGTCCTGGCCTAGGGTTTGGGCTCCACTGGGAAATTTTGATTGGGAGTGGTTCCTTGTCTTTCTATGCGTTCTGTCCTGACTGGAAGTTCTTTTCCTGCTAGGAGATCTCTTCGCACTGAGACTCTTAGAAGTTGTAGGTTGGCCAGGATCTTTCTTCCTCCTGGTGATTCTAGATTGGCTGTGATCTGACTCCTTGCTGGAAGTTCTAGATGGGCTAAGGTCTCTCTCCTTGCTGCCACTTCTAGAATGGCTGTGACTTCTTTCCTCACTGGGGGTTCTTGACCAATTGTGACCTCTTTCCTTTCTGAGGGTTCTAGAATGGTTCTGACTTTTCCTCCTCCTGTGGGTTATAGACTGACTGTATCTTCTTCTATGTCTGGGAGTTCCTTTCCAGTTGTGACTTCTTGCCCTACTATGATTTCTCTTCCAACTGTGACTTCTCATCCTGCTGTGGGTCCTCCTCCGACTATGACTTCTCGTTTTTCTAGGGGTTTTAGATCCGCTATGACTTTGGGTCCTGCTGGGGGTGCTGGACAGGCTGTGACTCCAGGTCCTGCTGTGGGTGCTAGAGAGGCTGTGACTTCTTGTCCTTCTGGGGTTGCTGGACTGGCTGTGATTTCGGGTCCTTCTGGGGGTGCTGGACTGGCTGTAATTTCGGGTCCTTCTGGGGGTGCTAGACTGGGTATACGTCTTGGTCCTCTTGGCCACTTCAGTTGGGCTGTAACTTGGTTCCCTCTTGGGGCCGTCATCTGACTAGAACTCTTCACTCTCCTTGTTGGTGTTGGAGACTGGCTGTTGCCCTTCCCCTGAAAGGGTGTTCTAGTTGGGCTGTAACTCTTTGAGCGGCTGGGGGTTACAGGCAACCTGGAACTGCTCCCCACACCTAAGGCTTCTCGTGGGCCGTAACTCTTTTTCCTGCTCATATTTTTAAGCTGGCTGTCGCTCTTTTCCTGGGTGTTGGTTCTAAGCCGGCTATAACTCTTGTCCCGACTCCATTTTGGATGGGAAGTAGGAGTTCTCGCCCTTTTAGCTAAGCCTGATTTGGTACCATGAGTTCTCATCCTGCTAGGAGTGCTGGCCCTGCTGGGTGACCTCGTAGAGCTGCGACTGCTCCTTCTGCCAGGTGTGCGGCCCCGGCTGTGCGTGCCTTTCTGATGATGGTGTTTTGTGTTGCTGGTCTTGCTGCCTTTGCTGGTCCTTGTGTCGGTGCTTGCCCTACTGGGCGTTCTTACCTTATTGCGGACTTGGGACTTGCTATGGGACTGGTTAGAAGTGGCCGACTTTGTACTTGTTGATTTGGTGGACTTGGAACTACTTGGGCTCATGACTGAGTTGGGGGATGTTGATGGCTTGGGGGCTACTGAGGAGGTGTTGGGCATTGCTGATTTGGTGACCTTCAAGGAGGCAGGAGATATGGGAGCCATATCTGGCATGGAGGATCCAGTAGAAGCCACAGACGTGCTGGGCTTTGAGGATCTCTTAGGTGAAGGCATGATGGGTGCAAAAGGGCTTGTGGTCCTAGAAGTCATGGTGGACATGCAAGACCTGGTAGCCATGGATAGTGACCTGATTGCCTGTCATGGGCCCACTGTGTGAAGTCATAGTGGGCACTGAAGCATCTGGAGGATGGACAGTGTGAAGTTAGGCGTGAGAGAGCAGGAGAGACCCTGGTCCAAAGTTGGAGATATTGCCACCGTTTTGTAGCTATTCAGCAAATGTCTCAGAGACAGACATGCTCAGCATTGCTGGAGACACGGAGGGGTTGGTGATAGCCCTAGCCCTTCCTCGAAGAGTCTTCGGCCTCTAGACCTGCTCAGTCACTGCCCAAGGTGGTCAGAGTGTGATAGGGGTCCAGTGGTTGAAGGAATCCAGTGAACAAACATCAACCACTGGGGGCTGGGTGAACTTTGCAGAGGAGGTAGCATGTGAGCTGGGCCTTGAAGAGGAGCAGTTATTGTCCACAGAGTAGGATAGGGTCCCCTAGGGAGGGAGGTCAGAGCTCGGGCCACTGTCAGCCATTGACCTGCACGTCCTTTGCTAGACAGTGGTGGGACCTGAGGTCAGAACTGCCCTTGAGGGGTTCTCAGTCTGATGGGGGAGACATATGAGGTTCTGGAAGCTACACTCTAAGGACAGTTATGGGGGACCTTAGGTGGGGTAGCCAGGGCAGAGTGAGTTTGGGAGAGACCCCTGGATGGTAGCTGGGGGAATCAGGGTAATGGCTTCAGGGAGAACAGCCCATGCTGGGTCCTGAAAATGACTAGGTGACCAGGTGGAAAGAGTCGGGGACAGCATTCCAGGCACAGGGATCAGTACACATCAAGGCCTCAGGAAACGTTTGGTAAACAGCAGGATGTAGCAGGATGGGGCACGAGCAGCCGGAGCTGTGGGAGGCTGTTCAGCAGGTATTCGTAACCTGTTCTGGGCTGGTGAGACAGGGACCCAGCAGTGAGCCACACAGGACTGTCTCTGGTCTGGTGGGGATGGAACCTGGACACAAATGCATAGCCCTTTGGGCTCAGAGCTGGGGACAGCTGGGACAGCAGAAGCACAGTAGAAATGGTGATTAGCTGCCTGGGGTGAGGAAGTCTGGGATAGTGTCACCAAAGAAGGAGCCTCCTCCTGGGTCCTCACTGGAATCTAGGGCAGGATATTCACAGCAGAGGGAAGAGCCATGTTTCAGAAGAGGCCTGGAAGATGGATGCAAAGGTCTCCGTTCCACAAACATGCAGGCACTAAAACGCTAGATGTCACGCCTCACGGTGAGCCTCGGTCTCTGCTCTCAGGAACAGACGGTGCACACCCCACAGGCATGTGCTGTGAGCAGTGAGACGGATATGAAAGAAAAGTGGAGTAAGGGGCAGAGGGAGGGCTGGGGAGGACTGCTGGTACACAGGGTAAGTGATGAGGGAGTTCCTGAGAAGGTGACAGTGGAGCAGAGTTGAGGAGAAGAGGAAGTGAGTGTGGTCTACAGCGAAGGCTCTGAGGTGGGTTCATTCCAGGGGTGTTGAGAGATAGCCAGGAGCCCACTGTGGCTGGAGAGGACAGAAAAGGAGGTCAGAGAGGTGCCAGAAGGCCTGTGGCTGCTGTTCTGTTGTGGGCAGAGCACAGGTGCCCTGGCCAGCTCCGAGGAAGTAGGGTCCTCGGGCAGTGGATGAGGGTAAGGTTGGTGCCACCCCCGAGAGTCCTTGGGCAGGGCCCTCCCTGGCAGCTGAGGAAGCCGCTGTTTCCCTGTCATCGTGGGGTTTGCTCTGCATGTGCACCCCCAGACCACCTGCTGATAACGCCCTTTCCTGTATGTCAACTTCAAAATGTCCCCTTTTCTTAAACCTAAACTTGTCCTAGGTATGTCCTTCCTACCCACGAAATCACCGTAATGTATCTATACTTAGAAAAAAATGTATCTCCTCCACATGACCACATACATCCACATACATGCTTATGTGTGTATGGTTTCTTCCCCAAATGATGTTATGTGTGTTTTAATTTGTTTAACTCCCTGTTCAAATGCGGTGGGTATTGGCCAGCACCTATGTAGCTCTCTGTGTCAGCTGAGCGGAGTCCTGCTGCTCTGTGCCTCACTTTCCACATTTATCAGGTGGAGTAACAGTGGTACCCTCCTTCCAAGGGTTGCTTTAAGCTTTGCCGTGTGTGTGTGTGTGTGTGTGTGTGTGTAGATAAATAAAGAGCAGGACTTTTAAAATAGCAGTGAATGCTTTATTGTTGCCGCTAACCCCACTCCACCCCAGACGCGGTTCTTGCTAGACATTCATTCTCTGGACACACAGATATGGAGCATCTACTGTGTGCCAGGCCCAATTCTGTGCCCCGAGGCCCCATCTGTGGAGAAGGAAGATCATGCCGGGCTGCCCTCTCCATCCTACAGGTCTGAATGGGGGCAGTTGGGCTTAGCCCTCTGTCCTCTGACACCACTCTCTCCCCTCGTCTGTCCTGACAGGCCCTGAGCATTCCTCTGACTCCGAATATACTCTCTCAGAGCCGGATTCTGAAGAAGAAGAAGATGAAGAGGAGGAGGAGGAGGAGACCACTGATGATCCCGAATATGACCCGGGCTACAAGGTGAAGCAGCGCCTTGGGGGAGGCCGGGGAGGCCCGTCTCGCCGGCCCCCCCGTGCAGCCCAACCCCCAGGTCCCCCAGCCCAGCCTTGCCAGCTCTGTGGCCGCTCACCGCTTGGGGAGGTCCCACCGGGCACCCCACCTTGCCGGCTCTGCTGCCCTGCTACAGCTCCCCAGGAAGCACCAGCCCCTGAAGGGAGGGCCCTCAGGGAGGAAGAGGAGGAGCCACCCCGAGCTGGGGAGGGACGGCCAGCTGGGCGGGGGGAGGAGGACGATGAGGAGGAGGAGGGCACTTACCACTGTACAGAGTGCGAGGACTCCTTTGACAACCTCGGCGAGCTCCACGGCCACTTCATGCTGCATGCCCGGGGTGAGGTGTAGGCAGAGCCCCCCACCCAGGGAGCTGGGCAGAGGGGTGGGGTGGGAGGAGGGGGCTGAGGAAGCCAGCGTGGTCATGGGGAGTGGGGTACCGCTGATCTGTGTTGTCTTAGTAGTAGACATGTGAAGGCCGGAATAAAAGGCAAATTCTGTGTGTGCTGGCCTAGCATGTGTTTGGTGGGGGGTGCGTGTGTGTGAGATATATGATACACACCTTGGGCCTTTATCCCCACCCCCACCCCCACCCCAGGCTTCTCCTTATGGCACCTCAGGGTCACTGTGGCCAGGATGATCTCCATTTCCTAACGGCTGGCCATCTGTGTGGTTCATGTATTTACTCGTAGACTCCAGGATGAAGAGGCTCCAACACAACAGAATTTTGTTTCTCACTCATTTAATAGTCTCAGGTGGGTGATTTGGTAACCAGGCTGCCCCTTAAGACTATCATCACCCACACAGGGTGGGTGGCCACACTTGGGCCCCACTGGTGGGGGAGGACAGGGAGCCTGGAAGTTCTTCTGCGAGCCCTGGCCTGCCTTAACCAAGGAGCCAACTGCAAAGCAACCTGGGAAAGGCAGTCTAGTTCAGGCCCCAGAAAGTAGGATATGGTTTGTGGGGGACAGCTAGTGTCACATTGCCTGAGTACCTCACAAAGAGGACTGCCATCAGAATCATACAAGGCGTTGCAAGCATTTCCTGAGAGTCTGGTTCTGGGCCAACGGCTTAATGTATATGGACTCAGAAATTATGCATCTAGGAACTTACAAAAATAGAAACTTCATGATAATTCTAGCTCCCATCTTCCCAAGACTTGAACAGTGCTGTACTTTATTTGCATGAGATCATCTGGTTCTTGAAATAACTTTGTCAAGTAGGGATTGTAATGCATTTCATTTAACAAATAATTTTTGATCACCTGCTGTGTGCTAAGCATTGAGAATGCACCAGTGAATAAGATCCTTGTCTTCGTGGAGTTGATGTGGGGTGAGTATGGGCTGCCACTGGAGACAGACAGAAAACAAATGAGATACAGCAAACGCTGGATGGTGGTAAATGCTGTAGAGAAAATAAAGGAGAGGGAGAGAGGGGAGAACAGTTCTGGAAGGGGTTGCCCTTTTAAGTAGCATAGTCTTCCCTGAGAAGGTGACCAAGACCTGAAGGAAGGAGGGAGGGAGCCGTGCTTGTGGGTGGAGGAGAGAGATGCAGTTGAGTGGAGTAGGAGCCCACCTGGGATGTCAGGGAGACCTGAGTGACAGCAAGGGAGGGAGGAGGGCCGAGCTGAAGGATCAGTGAGGGTCAGAGGGTAGCAGAGGGCTGGCTCATTGCAGCCTTGGTGAAACCTGGGCTCTCTGGTATGGGAAGTACTAATTGGCAGAGGATTGGCACCAAAGCTGCTTTGAAAAATAGACACCTAATCATGATAGTTACCGTTTACTGAACATTTATATGTGCCAAGCCGTGTTCTCTGGTGCTTTACATGGGTTCGCTCATAGAAGCCTGGCAACTAAGAACCTCCAAGAATAGGACCTGAATTACCATAATGGCATCATTAAGTCAACACTGCCAGCAGACCAGGCCCTGGGCTAAGTGCTTTATGTGAACAAATACCTGGGATCCTTAGGAGGTAGGGACTGTTGTGGTTTTTTCTCATTCATTCAGCAGTGCTTTATCAAGTACTTGTGAGAGGCAGGCACTGTTCTGGGAGCTAGGAATGCCGCAGCAAACAGAAAAAAAACCTCTGCCTTCACGGAGGTTATGTTACAGTGGGGAAGACAGTAAGCAGATGATTAAGTAAAATATACAAAATGTGTAGAAGGCAGAAGAAATAGGAAGTGCAGTGGGAAGCTGGTGTGTGTGAAGGTTGTAGTGTTCAACATGGTGGTCAGGGACCACTGAGGTCAAGTACCTGAGAAGGTGACATCAAATCAGGACCTGGACAAGGGAAAGGAGTGAGCCACTGGGCTGTCTGGGGAAACACTGAGTGCAAGAGTCTGTGGGGCCTGCTTGGGATGTATGAGGAAGTGCACGAGGCGCCATGAGCTCTGGGAGCAAGGGGAGGACTGGTAGGAGGTGGGGCAGCGCAGCAGAGGGCTGTGCCATGTCGGCCGTGGCACCTTGGCTTCCTCTGAGTCCTCGTAGTAACATAGGGGCAATTTTCATGACCATTTTATAGCTGCTGTAGCAGGAATGTACAGCCATTGAGTTACCTGCTAGAAGTCACACAGCCAGTGAGAAGCAGAGCTCAGGTTTTAAACCCAGACAACCTGGTGCAGGGCATAGGTTCCACTACTAAGCTGCACACCACTGTGGCTGCCCACAGCTAGTCAGGCTGACTTGAAAGGATGTAGCTGTCTCTATTGAGGGCTTATTTTTTGCAGTGTTGAGGATTCAAACTAGGGGCAATTTACTACTGAGCTACAATCCCAATTATTTATGTTTTATTTTTTATTTTGAGATGGTCCTCCTAAGTTGCCGAGGCCAGCCTGGGACTTGTGATTCTCCTGCCTCAGCCTCCTCAATAGCTGGGATTACTGTCACACGCCACCATGTCTGGCTAGCTACTGAAGTTTTTAAGATCACATTGATTACCAACATTGAAAATTGGGAAATTTCACATAAAAATGGAAGTTTCTGCCTTCTTGAAAAATTATGAGAGTGGGACTCCCTCCCATGAGGCAGTAGTTTGATATACTGACTGGGGGCCACCTCCTATGGGAGAGGCATTCATTCTGGGGTGCCCCATGCCTGACCTGCCTGGCACAGAACACATTTGATACCTGTTGTAGGATCTTGGACCAAAGTGTCTTTCAAAACCCACACTTCTCATCCAAGTCACAGAACCTGACATCTAATCTTTGAAATGGAACTTCTATAACCTTTGTCACTGATCATCACAGAATTTGAGGTGTCAAGGCATAAATTCACAGCTGGTAAAAACAAGATGTTTTATTGTAACAAAATACCTGAGACTGGGTGCCTTATAAAGATTAAAAATGCATTTCTCACAGTTCTGGAGACTAAGTACCATCAGCGTCAGTGGCTGGCGAGGGCTGCTCTCTTCTTCCAAGATGGTGCCTTCTTGATGTGTCACGGTGGAAGAGATTGAAGGGCCTAGCTAGTTCCCTGGAGCTCTTTTAAGGTCACTTAATCCCATTCCTGACAGCAGACATCACTGGCAGCAAAGGAATGTGGGAAATAGTTTCCAGAAAGCCCCAGCATCATGGAGGCTTAGTGAATGAGTATTTTCTTTCTTTTTTTTTAAATATTTATTTTTAGTTTTTTTTTCAGGTAGACACAATATCTTAATTCTTTATTTATTTTTATGTGGTGCTGAGAATCGAACCCAGTGCCTCACACATGCTAGGGGAGCATGCTACCATTGAGCCACATCCCCAGCCCCATGAATGAGTATTTCCAAGACTCCACCCTAAGCTCCATCTTGGGCATAGGATGAAGCAGTGGGGGTCTGAGATATGACATTTCCTGCTCTCAGGAGCTGTTAGAGTGTAAAAAGACACAAATAATCACATCAACCAAAGGGTGTTGATTTCAGCTGCTAAAGAGTGCTCTGCAGAAAATAAGTCAGAAGAAGGGGTGGGAGTGACTCCTAATTAGGCAGGCTGAGGGGGACTTCTCTTAGGAGGTGGCTGTGTTGAGACCTGACTGATGGGGAGTCAGCTTTGCAAAGTTCTGATGTAAGAGCACTCCAAAGGAAATAGCAAGTGCCAAGGCCCTGAGGCAGAAGCAGTCTGGCATGTGCAGCTTGAACAAGAGGAAGGGATTTTATTGCTTTCTGGGCTGGAACTCAGTCATAATCAGGTTTTGTGGGCTTGTCTTCAAATATTACTTATGGGGTGCTGTAGGGTTATAAGAGCAGAGTGATGTAAGCTGACTTTACACACAGGGTAGTCTATAGTAGAGGCTGGAGGGGGGAGTGGTAGCAAGGGGAGCAGTTAGGAGACTCAAGAACTTAAGAGTCATGCAGGCAGTTGTGCAAGAGGCCAGAGACTGTAAGAGTCATGTTGACCCATTTTGAGATTCATTGTCCAGGTGACTATACCACATGCCTGGGGTTTGGGCTGTAGATGAACATTTGGAAGCCAACAGTGATGCTATGTAGAGTCTTAGGAATCTATGGCATCTGAGAAATGTGGAGAGAACAGGAAACTCAAAGGGTAATTGAGGCCACTATTTATAGTGGGAGAACATGTGGCCCTTATTTGGGATTAGGGGAGCCACTATGGGAGTAATGTGAAAATATCTGAACTGGAAACACCTAGGCTTTCACCGTTGCCAAATGGAATATTTGGCTTTGGTCAAGTTGATATCTTGGGAGAAAAGAAGTGTGATAGTCAACTAACTATAAACCTGTTTCCCCATAAGTCACCTCAGCAAAGAGTTCCAGGATAGACCTGTCCCAAATCCTATGCACATGCGCGTGCACACACACACACCAGGTAGGACTAGTATTTCCCAGGGTGGGAATCTGTGATTCCAGACTCAGAGTAGGTTTGAAGAGAGGGAGTCCAACAGGAGTCTTCAGTTAAATAAGGGGTTCACAAACTTTTATGCTAAAGGGACAAATGGATTTGTGGACCATGAGGCTCTGCTGCAACTACTCAAATCTGCCATTCAATGTGAAAACAGCCATAGAACAAAAAAAAAAGAAAAGAAAAGAAAAAGGCCAAGTACGTTCCAATAAAACTTTATTTGTAAAACTCAGCAGCAGCTGGCTTGATTTTGCCATAGTTTGCAGACTCCTGCCTTGGGCTTGAAATTCTGCCTAAAACAAGAGACCCAAAATGATGGTGGCTTAAACAAGATACAGTTGCTTCTCTTACATGTTATCAGAATGGTGGCTGGTATGGTGACATCCTGTGAGGTTGGCCAGAGACCCAGGCTCCTGCTGTGTTGTTGCTCTGCCGTCCCATATACTGCTCTTGTACTCACAGTCCAAGGTGGCTGGGCACCGTGTCCACGTTCCAATTAGAGGAAGGACATGTACCTTTTTCAGGCCTGACTATTTTACCTAGGAGTTTAGCCAGAACTCAGCCACATGACCACATTTAGCTGCAGGGGAGTCTGGGATGTGTGGTCTTGTGCTCCCATATGCCTAACTAAAAATTGAGAGAGCTATCAATTTCTCCCATAACCACCTCACCTGTGGATTTAAAAAACATCCCTCAATTCAAATACAGCCTGAGCAATGAATGCAGAGCATCAGCTATTGTCTCCAGAGGCAGGGCAGGCATTGTTAGGGACTAAAATGGGCCTGGAAGGACTTATCTCCGGCTGAGGGCGACACTCACCGCTTAGCTGCAGCTTGTAGCTTTTGCCCTGCTGACAGTGTAAGTCCTGGTCTTTTCAAGAGAACTGAAAATAGGATCTTAATGGGAAATCTCCCAGTGTTGGCCAAATGAAACATGAAGCAGAAGGTATCTCTGCTTGACTCCAAACTAGTTTCCCTACAGGACTAGGCCAACTCTGCCCTGAGCTCCCTCCTCCCCACATCCTTATGTTCTCTAGCAATTCCCACTCAAAATCCAGAGCTCCCTGTTTAGACATTTTAATATGGATGTTTAGTTTTTAGATACTATTCCTGTTAGCTTATTCATGCCATCTCCCCTACACATATATTAAAAAAAAAATCCCATTCCTAGAATGGTACACAAAATTATTTAAATAGGGCATAATGCTCTTGTGTCATCCAATGCCATGGCTGCTCTCTGAGTGGGGAGGGCTGGCAGACAGGGAGGAGACAGGACCTAAACTGCAATGCCTTTTGACTTGGGGTCTGGCTCCCACCTTGCTGCCCCATCCCCAAATACCCAGGTTGCTCCAGGTCTGGAACGCACCCAGTCTCATTACAGGATAGCAGCACCGCCCTTCCCTGCCCCCTACTCAGGCACAGATCCAGGGCAATTTGCTCCTGCAGTCCATGGCACCCATCTGGGAAACATTAAAGGTGATTACACAATCTGCAGCTAGTTATTTAACTGGGAATGAGGGAGAATAATTTTTCCTTCTCTATTGTGCATTTTTTTCCTTGCTCATTTTCTTAAAAAGATCTCACTGTTTGCTGATTTCACTGTTTCCCTAAAGGACCTATGTCCGCTAAAGACTGAAAGTCTAAATGACAACCTTCTGGGTCCTATTTGTCCAGAGCCTTTTTGCCTTCCCAGGGTGGGAAGCAAATCCCTTCAAAGCCCCCAGAAGACCTGTGCCCTTATCATGGGTGGGTCCCACCAACCAGAGTGTGCATCTTAAGCACTGTTGAGGGCTTACGCTGTACTCAGAGCTCCCCCCGAGCATGTCGAATATAGTGTTGATGGAGCCCTGCTTCCTGGGCAAAGTCCTGACCACACTCTGTACAAGCAAAGGGACCAGGGTGGGTGTGGGCCTCATGCACCAGGCGGTGCCGCCTCAGAGAAGCAGCCTGCCCAAAGGTCTTGCCACAGTCAGGACAAGGGAAGGTGGGCTGGGCAGTGGTGGGTGCACCTGGCGAGGAGGGCCTGGCTGCTGGACCATGGCTGCGCTGGTGGATGATCAGGGCCTTGGAGGAGGGGAAGGAGCGGGCGCAGGTGAAGCAGATGAAGAGAGCCCCCTGCAGTTTCTGGGCCACGAAGTCCGCTGGGTGCTCCCGCTTCATGTGACGCTCCTGGAACTTGGAATCGGCGAAGGTGATGAGGCAGCGGGTGCACTGCGGGGCCCCTAGGTGGCCTAAGGGATGTGGGGAGAGGTCGGGGAAGGCCAGCAGGAGTATCCAGGACCTCTCCCAAGCCCCAGAATTATGCCAGCAACTACCACTGAATGCTATATGTGCTAGGAATGAGTTAAATGTTTGCAGTTATTATTCCTAAGACAGAGAAAAGCGCCTGATATCTAGAAGCTGACCTGACATGGCAAGGCCTTGGTGTTCTACTGGTGTTGTACAAGCAAGTGCAGAACTGTTAAAAACCCATTTTATGGGTGAGCAGACACAAGGCTCAATAGGTCAGCAAGTTACCCACAATCACAAAGCTAGAAAACGAAAAGGTAGGGCCAGGGAATCTGCCTATCTGACACAACATGTGGTGGCTAGAGTAGTGCCTGGGATTGGACCCCAGCTCCACCACTTCCTAGGCAAGTACAACAGTTTGCTCACCTGGAAAATGAGGTAATAACAGCATCTTTTTTTAGGATTTTTGGAAGGAACTAGTTAATTTATATAGTGCTGCTTTAAACAATGTTTGCAGTTATTACTCCCAAGACAGAGAAAAGCGCCTGATATCTGGGAGCAGACCTGACATGGCAAGGCCTTGGTGTTCCTCTGAACACCATTCCACAGACTCACAGTGACAGACAAGGTGTTGCCACGACTGGGATGAGTCAAGACAAGACCACACCATAATAATATCTGGATACAAACAAAACGTGAACATTGTCTAAGCCATGACCAGCCACCCCTCTATTCTTGATAATGTGAGTGATCACAGCTGCTTTATCAATCACAACTTGACCTCATATTTTTTCTCCTCCTAGATAAGGTTAAGAGAGCCAGTGAGAGCTGTTCCTACTTCCTGGAAGTATCTAATCCCTAGCAAAAGCCCTTTTCTTTGACCCATTCCCAAATCATCACATGTAAGCTACATTATTTTTTTGTACTGGGGATTAAACCCAGAGGCACTTAAAACCACTAAGCCAGATCCCCAGGTTTTTTGCTTGTTTGTTTGGGGCTTTTGTTTTGTTTGAGACAGGATTTCATTAAATTGCTTAGGTCCTCACTGAGTTGCTGAGACTGGCTTTGAACATATCCTCCTGCCTCAGCCTCCCAAGTCACTGGGATTACAGGCATGTGACATTGCACCCAGCTCCCTATAAATCCGTTTTAAAAACACATCCTGATATACTCTAGTTTCCCCATGATATGTGAACAATAAACCCAATCTGTTCAAACAAGACAGATGTGTTGCTGGTGATCTAGCTAGACCGCACTGATACTATGGCTCTTGTTACATATTTCTGACTCAGTTCCCTCATCTTAAAGTGACACGGGGTCCATGATTAAGAGTACTGAATGAGTGTTAAACTCAGTATGAGAATGACTGCACCTAGCACATATTAAGCATTCAACAGGAGCTGCTGCTACTGTAAGTCAAACATTGTACCTTTATTAAAATCAGGCTTTCCCCCCTTTTCTGCAGTTAATCCCATAACAGCCCTTGGAGGTGGGTAGTGGCAGGTCTCCCATTCCCATCTCCTGTATTAGGAACTGAATGCAGGGATCTCTACCAGCTATACATCCTCAACCTTTTCATTTTTTATTTTGAGACAGAGTCTAAGTTGCCTGAGGCTGGCCTTGTACTTGATCCTCATGCCTCAGCCAGAGATCCTGGGATTACAGGCCTGTTCCACTGAGCCCAGTGTGGCAGCCTCTTTTGACAGAGGGGCCACCACATTCAAAATTTAGGTCAGAGTTGGGGCCAGAACCTTGGTGCTTCCCTCACAGTAGAGAGATTCCTAGCCTCACTTCTAACCCAAACCTCTCTTGGAAGCCACCCTATCCCTCTGAACTGCATCCCTTTTCTGCTAGGTGCAAGAGCAAGGTGAGTACACCTGAGCATAAGCATGAGGAGAGGCAGTTCCTGGTAGGCCAGCTCTAGGTCGTTCCATCCCCTTCCCAACAGGCAGGGCCCCGTAGCACCATAGGCACGGAATGCATAGGCTTGTGGGTCACCCTCCTCTGGCCAGCAGTACTCACAGATGTTGCCTCCTGGGCTGCTGGGCCTCCTGTCCTTGGGTGAATCCTGTTGCTCCATGGTGTCTTCGGGGTGTGAGTCCTCCATGGTGACTGAGACTCCTCTGGTCAAGACAGGAATACGCGTGCGTGAGGCTCCTCATTTGTCACCAGCCCTAAGGAGCCTGCTAATCCTTTAGTGCCCACCTCCTGGAACTCGCTGACGGCGCTTTCTCTAGACAAGCTTCAACCCACCTAGATTAGACTCCCTGGGGTTGTGATTTCCCCTGGGCCCTTCCCACCTGTGTGACCTATGACTTCCTCCACCCAGCTAACTCCCTGACAGGGTGGGACCCTTGGTCTGGACACCAATCTCATTCCAGTCTCTCATATCTTGGGGAGGGTCGTCGTTCCCACCCTTTAACCCGCCTCTTCCCGGGAGACATCTTTCTCTGACATCCTGTGGCTTGTTCCACTCAGAGCCGCTGCCTCTCAAGCACGCTGCCAGTCGCAGTGTCCCGCTGCTGCAGCACAGCTTCAGCTCCCGCTCCGGACCAGTCGTCCCGGCCTCTGCTTTTCTATGGCAGAGGGCTGCCTTTCGCTGCGCCTGTCAGCCGCGCGCCACAGTGCCGCCGCCCGAGGGGAGTAGGGTAGGGCCCACCCAGACTCGAGGTTCCGGGGTCTCCGCGTCCTTTCTCCGGAAGAGCCTCTCGACGCCGAGGTCAGGGATTGCTGTCCGGCAGTAGTACAGTCACACAGGCCCGGTCCTCAGAATAATGGCCGGGGGTCCTTCCTTGACCTGGACGCACTGTGATGACGTTGTGAACCGTGTGTACCGTACATATCTAAGTTTCCTGCGCCCAGTTAGGTGGGCGCTCGCGGCGCGCAAGCGCCTCGCCCCCTTCATTGTTCTAGGCCCGGAGACCGCAGAAGCTGGGGAGCGCGCACGGTTCAGCTGTTCTGCAGCCAAGAACACGCTGTCTCCACCGTCAAGTTCCAAGATACCCCGCCTGGTAGAGGGAGTGGCGTCAGGTTAGAACTGTCCGATCGCGTCCTAATGTCTTTAAATCTGGGCGTTCTGGCCTCCTCGGCCTCCGTCCTCCGGGCTGGTCAGTCTCCTCTGCGACTGACCAGCCGCCACCAGCTGTGCTCCTGGTGTGTTGGCTTTCTGCTCCGTTGGTGATTTGGGAGGAGGAAGAGTCATCCCCGGGTCCCCGAGGGACAGGAGATTGAAGGTTGGGCTTCTGAGGTGTTGAAGTAGAAAGGGAAACGTTAGCACTCAGAAAAAGGGTGAATAGGCGCCGGGGCCCCCAGGGAATAAGCCCAATATGCTGGGTTTCTAGGTCCTGGAGCGTGACACCCAGGTATGGAAATAGGAGACAGGGTGGAGGACTGAAGACTGGGCTAAGGAAGAAAAAGGCCAGGTGTTGCCTGACTCGTGTCTTCCCCGCCCTTGTTTTCCAGCAATGCTTCCGCCGCGGGGTGACGTGACTGCCTTATTCCTCGGGCCTCCGGGCTCAGGAAAATCCTCGCTAATTGCAGCGCTTTGCGACAAGAATGTGGAGACGGTAGAGATCCCCGAAGGACGGCCGGACTCTGGGATCCCTAGTTTGAGAGCTGCGGGCCCAGGTCTTTTCCTGGGTGAACTGAGCTGCCCACCCGCGGTGCCGGGGCCCTGGGCGGCGGAGGCCAATGTGCTGGTATTGGTGCTACCCGGGCCCGAGGGGAACGGGGAGCTCTTGGACCCAGCATTGGCAGAGGCAGCGCGGGCCGCCCTAGCCCGAGGGACCCCGCTGCTTGCTGTGCGGAACCTCCGCCATGGGGATTCGCAGAATGATGCCCGGGCTCAGACAGCAGCCTTGCTGAACAGCGCCGGGTTAGGAGCGGCCACTCTCTTTGTGCTGCCAGCAGAGTGCTGCAGCAGCGATTGCTGGGAGGAGCTAGAACGCCTGCGGGTGGCACTGCGGAGCCAGGCGGAGGCGCTGCAGAGGTGAGTGACAGGCTTTCAGGCTGGGTGGGGAGGCATGATCCCCTTCGTCTAGACCCCATCCCTGAGGAGTTTGAGGGGAGACTACTGCCAAGGCTCCTCTCCTTTGCCCAGATCCCGCCTGGTCCTCATGGTTTTTGAGGTCCGAGAGACTCCACCCCAAGCTTGTGCTCTGCTTGACCCTTGTCAAGCCCCGCCTCCTGAGAGCCTTCTAGGTCACAAGCTCTGCAAGAATTCTAGGACGGACCTGGAGCTAGCCTGCAAATACTGCCCGCAGGCAAAAAAAATTTTTGAAGTAAGACTCCATTTCACCACAAAAGTTTGTGATCCTAGTGAAGATTTTACCCAGACTCAAATTCTCAAGTCCTTTTCTCCTCTCCTACCATCAATTTGGCTCCCAAGCAACGCCAGTTGCCCAAAAGGCATACCTGCAATGACCTTTATTATATCTTGAAGTCCTCCCTCACTTCCTTTCTCCAGTTACCTCTCGTTTCTGTTTCCACTTGCTGGCTACCTCCTAAACTCCCCACCCCCTACTGTCAGCCACCTCATTTTATGGATGTCAAATTGGAACTTAAAAAGTGGCATCTTTTTTCCTTAGCCTCACTTGCCTTGTGTCACCTTAGTCACATGTCCTTGGTAGGAGCTAGTATCAGAGATGTTTCTCCCCTCACTGACCCTCCTAACTCCTGGCTTCTGGAAAGAACACACTTGGAGACCCCCTCATTTGTCAATAGTGCTCAATTTCTTTAGGCTACGATATAGTTGCCATTCTGTCCTTCCTCTAAGCTAATCCCATATGAGTTGGTTACACCCAACAGATTCCAGGAAACCTGCCCCCACTACTAACCCCTGGGTGTGTCCCAGAGAAATCTTGGTCCTGGGGGAGCCCTCATTTATGAACCAGATCCCAAGTCAACCAGTGGGTTTATCAAGGCCCTTGAGATCTGGGAGTAGGAGCAGAGCCCTCCTGATTAGTCTGGCCCCTCCCTTTCCTGCTCCTGCCTCACCCCAGGATTGTTCAGAAAGCTCCACCCTTGTCACAGTAGCCCAGGCTTTGTTCCCCAGATTTCCCCATGTTTAGCTACCCTTGACTGCATCCCTCCCTGTTCCCACAGGCTCCTGCCACCGGCCCAGGATGGTTTTGAGGTGCTGGGCGCAGCTGAGCTGGAGGCTGTGCGGGAGGCCTTTGAGACCGGTGGCCTTGAGGCAGCTTTGTCTTGGGTGCGCTCAGGCCTGGAGCGCCTGGGCAGCGCAAGACTGGACCTGGCAGTGACTGGCACAACTGACATAGGCCTTGTGCTGAACATGCTACTTGGGTTGGATCCCAGCGACCCTGGTGCAGTTCCTGCTTCTGTACCCACAGTGCCCACCCCCTTCCCAGCACCAGAGCGCCCAAATGTAGTGCTCTGGACTGTGCCTCTGGGTCCCATGGGCACTTCCCCTGCTGCTGCCCCTCACCCCACCCACTATGATGCCCTCATCCTCGTCACTCTCGGGGCCCCCACTGAGAAGGACTGGGCCCAGGTCCGCTCCTTGGTGGTACCAGATGGGCCCCTCGTCTGCGTGCGAACAGATGGTGAGGGCGAGGATCCAGAGTCTCTGGAAGAGGAAAAAATAAAGCCCAGGGATGCAGACTTACAGAAGAAAGGCGAAGGGGGACTGGAGAATGCACCCAACGACCCAAAGGAAAAACCTGGCACTGGATCTCAGAAAGCAGGTGGGGAAGATTCAGAGAAGGCTAGCAGCGAAGGTGTCGGCGCCAAGAAATCAGGCAGTGGGGACTCAGGGGGCACTGGTGCTTTGAGTCCGGAGGACGAGACGTGGGAGGTGCTGGAGGAGGCTCCCCCACCAGTGTTTCCCCTGCGGCCTGGTGGACTCCCCGCGCTATGCGAATGGCTGCAGCGCGGGCTTCCGCCAGCCCAGGCTGGGGCACTGCTGCTGGCGCTGCCCCCCACATCTCCAGGCGCTGCCCGCAGAAAGGCTGCAGCGCTGCGTGCTGGGGCATGGAGGCCGGCTCTGTTGGCTAGTTTGGCGGCAGCAGCAGCCCCTGTACCAGGGCTAGGCTGGGCGTGCGACGTGGCACTTCTCCGGGGACAGCTGGCCGAGTGGCGGCGGGCTCTGGGGCTTGAACCTGGGGCCCTGGCACGACGTGAGCGTGCCCTGGGCCTGGCTCCTGGGGAGCTGGCCGCCCGTACTCACTTCCCAGGCCCAGTGACGCGTGCAGAGGTGGAAGCAAGACTGGGTGCCTGGGCCGGTGAGGGCACTGCTGGGGGCGCAGCGCTGGGTGCACTGTCCTTCCTGTGGCCTGCGGGTGGCGCAGCTGCGACTGGTGGTCTGGGCTACCGCGCGGCCCATGGTGTCCTGCTGCAGGCACTAGAAGAGATGCAGGCAGATGCGGAGGCCGTGCTGGCGCCCCCTGAGCCCACCCAGTGAGGGATGGGATGGGAGCCAGGGCTTCTGGGGCTGCGAAACCCAAGCTCCGTTAGATGGGGGGGGGGGGGATCGAAGTCTGCCCCTTTAAGATAAGGGGTGGGGGTGTCTAATACTCGTAATTCTGGGGGTTTGAGGATGCAGGTTCTGATTTTTAGTCATCTGGATGTGTGTAGGGGAATAGAGTCTAGGACAGGACTCCTGATTTCTCTATAGATCAGGGAGTAGGCCATCCAGACCCTTGTCCGGATGTTGGGGACCTGGAGTCCTAGAAGCAGGGTGCATCTTGGTCTCCAACTGGAGTTTTGGGGCCTCACCAGGGAAGTAAGGCTAGAATGCCTTGATTCCTAACAGGGGGATCTTGGGCTCCATATTGGGGAAGTAGGTCTGGGTTTTCCAGGAGCCAGAACCCTTGAATCTGGCCCTCAAAGGGAAACAGATCTGCTTCCTTGAAGGAAAAGGCCTATATACAGCCTCCCAGGATGCCGAGGGACAGTGGCTTTGAATCTTCTGTGGGGTGGGATTTGTGTGTCTGAGGTCTCAGGTTCCTGATTTGCAGGGGCTGTGGGCCTTAGTTGCTAATTCTTGGATGATTGAAGGGCTACATATGGAAAAGGGAACAGGGAGCCAACAGGAGACAGTCCAAGACTCCATGGTCTTTTGGAAGTGAATGGGTGTCTTGTATTTGCTCTCCAAGGGTCTAGTGTAGGAAGAATGATCCCAGAAAAGTAGCAGGTGGGCAAGAGGTGTGTGCATGGTGGGCTCTGGGGTAGCCTGAGGTCTAGGTGTGGCAGAGCAGGAACCTCTACTTCAGACATACCTCTCACCTCTCCCTAATATACTTGGATCCTGGCAGCTGCTCCCAGGAATTTGGGAAGGGGTATGCCTACCCATTGTCTAGGTGCTGTGTGATTCAGGGTGTCTCCAGGGTAGGTGTACCTCTGTCTTTCCTTTATGGTTCTATTGCCTTTTTTGTTCATTTGGTTTCAGTCTGGGTTTCTTCTGTCATAATAGCCTTAACCCTTTTTTGCTTTGGCGTTTTGTGCACCTGGCTTTTAGAGAAACAGCTGTACTGCTGCACTAGTCCAAACATTTTTGTGTGGCCTTCTCGGGTATTCCTAAGAGACTCTGCCTTCTGGTGTACACAGAGGGTGCTGCAGCCAGTAGCACTGCCACAGAACAGCTGAGCAGGTAGGTAGTCCAGATGGTGAGAATGTGTCAGGGGTGAGGCAAAGGCAGAAACTGCAGTGCCTGCGTGTTTTAAGCTGCTAACTATGTGTAGGCAGGAAACCTGAAATTATATAGTGTCAAAAAATCTAACAGATGGGAAGAGCAAGTCCAGAGGGCAGGCTGGAGGCCCAATAGCCATAAGAAGGCTTCGTGTGGTCTGGCTCCTGCCTCTTCTCATTCTTTGCCCTATCCCATTCCCAATGAGCCTGATAGGTTTTTCTGATAGAGTAGAATCTTGAGTCCTGCCTCAGGACCTTTGCACTTGTTATTTTCCCTTGTAATACACTGTTTCCATATCTTCCCATGATTGGCTCCTTGTCCATCAGGTCTCTACTCAGATGTCCCCTCAGAAAGGCCTTCCTGACCACCCTAACTGATGTAGCTTGCACATCCTTGCTACTGGTTCTGGCCAGTTGATTTACCTTGTAGCAAATATCACTATAATAAATGACCTTATTTATTTATTTATTATTTACCTGCTTATTGGCTATTACCTCTTTGCTTGTCTTGTTCTCTGGTATATAGTCAATACCTAGAACAGTATCTTTCACACAGTAGGTGTTTAATAAATAATATTTTTAGAGTCACTGATCAGTAGCAGAACTAGGGTAAAATTTAGGGCTGGAGATAGAGCAGTTTGTAGAGTGCTTGCCTCGCATACACAAGGCCCTGGGTTCAATCCCCAGCACCACACACCAAAAAAATGAAATTAAGAACTAGGGTAACATTTATATTTTTGGCCTCCCAGAAAGGAAAGAGGAACAAGATGGAGAGAAGCAAGCATGGTTACACCACTCACTCTGTCACTTGGACCTATGCCTTATTTTCCCATCTGTGAAATGAAAGGGCTGGACGAGAACCATGAATGCATCCGAAATCCTATTTTCCTTGACAACTGAAAACAAGAGTTACTGTTCTGAGGGACAGATAGTTGGGGGACAGTACCCCCATCTTCTGCTTAATCTTACCACTGGCACAAATTGTCCCATCAAAGTCAAATGGCCATGATTGACTTGGTGCCAAATGGTTCTAGGCTTCATGCACAGAACTCACTCAGCCTTAGAAAGATTGATTTTAATATTTTGTTTAACCCAATGTCCCCCAAATATTATCATTTCAACACATAATGTGTTAAAGGTAGTAATGAGATAGTTTACATTCATTTAGTTCAAGATCCATTTTTGTATTTTAAACCTAGAGCATCTCAATTCAGATAATAAATTTTTATTAGAAAAGTTTGACCTCTTTAAATTTCACAAAATTCAGGCTGGGCACAGTGGTGCATGCCTGTAATCCCAGCTACTCAGGAGGCTGAAGAAGGAGGATTGCAAGAAGGCCAGCCTCAGCAATTATATGAGACCCTACATCAAAGAAGGTAAAGAGCTGGGAGTTTAGCTTGGTAGAATGCCCTGGGGTTCAATCCCGAGTATTGAAAAAAGTAAAATTCATAGGTGACATAGATTCATATACCCAATATCAAATTATATTTAATACTTCTTTGATAACTGAGATGAGTGTTAAAAGTAAATAAAATTAGGAACTAGGATTGTGGCTCGGTGGTAGATCACTTGCCTGGATGTGTGAGGCACTGAGTTCAATCCTCAGCACCACATAAAAACAAATAAAATAAAGATATTATGTCCATCTACAACTAAAAAAAATTAGGTAAATAAAATTAAAAATTCAAAAAAAAATTTAAAAATTCAATTTCTCAGCTGCATTACCACATTTCAAGTGCTCAGTAGCCACTTGTGGTTAGTGGCTACAGTGTTGACCAGTATCAATATAGAACGTTTTTGTGATTGCAGGAAACTTACTAGCATAGCTGTAGGGTGAGACAGGCCTGCTGACTTTGGGCGTGATCTTGGGGAAGTCATTCAGCAAATGGCATCTACCTCATACAGGTTATGAGAGTTCCCTGTATGGATGGATATACGTATAAATGTGTGTGCAGCATGCTACAGACCCTCCTGAGAAGGTGGCCTGGGAGCTCAGTCCTCTTGCTTTTGCCCACACGTCTTCAGCCCTGAGCAGCATGAAAATGTCTCTAGCTTAGGCACCTGTCACCGCCAAGCCTTTGCTCAGATTGTCTTGTGGACAACTCTGTTCTGTGCTTTGTTGCTATTATCCCCTGTGCCCTCGTGCCAGAGATAATATCAAAGAAAACAAGACAATTTGTGTGTGTGTGTGTGTGTGTGTGTGTGTGTGTTGAATGCCGTTATGTTTATATAGTTGTATGTTGGCACCTTTGGGTTTCATTGCTTCTGTTTTTGGTGCTTGCTTCTGTTTTTGGGTCCCCCTGCCCCTAGGGGATTGAACCTAGGACCTCAGATCCTGGGTTCTGCTGGGTAAGTGTTCTACCACTGACCTACATCCCCAGCCCTGGTGGCCTTTAATCATGACTTGATGGATTCAGTTTAGGAATTGCAGAGTCACAAGATTGTGTGAGTGAGGTATCTGTCCCTGGGAGCATCCAAGGAGGAAAGGCTAAAATTCCCTATGGACAGATCACAGGCTGCCATGGGATGGGTCTAATGTGGCATCTCAGGGCTGGGAGACCTGGGAATGTGTGATGTACCTTCGTGTTGCCATAGCCAAAGCAGAAAAGACCCCCAAAACATGGGAGAATGAATGAGACACCCTCATCACTGTAGCAGAGCTTTTGCATTTCTGGGTCATGGTGGGGCTTGTGTCCATTGCAGTGGGGAACCAGGAAGGACAAATCAAGGGTACGGTGACCTATGGTGTTTTTTGGAGGAATGAATAAAAATGTGTAGAAATCCTATTGTGTGTTCTTTGGGGGTTTGAGTGGGGGAAATGCTGAGCCTCCTGACTAGGCTGGGAGCCTGGACTCCTGGGGCCGAGGGTAGGGGAAAGATGATGGGGAATCTGTCCAGAGAACAATTCCTTAGGCTCCTGATTAGGAGCTTTTATCTGCAGGATCTGAGTTTCGCCATCCTGGAAGGGGACTGTTAGGACCTTGATGGTCGAGCACATTTACTCCAGACCAGCGTGACGCATTAATGTCCCCAGTTTGTTCAGCCTCTCTGTAGCGTGGCCTTGGATCATCTTCTCTCATCTCATTCACTGGGGCAACAGCAAATTTGATGCAAGGAGAGATTTAAAAAGTGCTCGTGCATCGTGACTTCCTTATGCTGTCCCTGGGACCCCTGTCCCCATTGCCAGATTAAGAAGCCTAGGCTCAGTTGCTAGGTAATGAAGACACATGTAACCCAGTTGTCCTTGGCACCTCAACTCAGCCAGCCAACACTCAGAAACACATCTGCCTAATCGACTGGCAGCTGAGACCAGCAGAAGAATCGCCCAGCTGGTCCCTGACCAATTCACCGATACACAGAATAATGAGCTAAATAAAAGTTGATTGTTATAAACTACAGAATTTTGGAGTGGTTTGTTATGCAATGAAAGCCAACAGTCAAACTTGTTTAACTCTCTGTGATGTGGTCTCTTTCTCCCAGTGATTCAAATCTTCAATGTGAATCCTTTCTGTGAGCTTCAGATTCATCTTTTGAAAACAAGGACGAGAATAACAGTGCCTATCACAGAGTTGTGAAGGTAACATGAGAAATGAGCTCTAAGAGGCCTTGGTGGTCCTACGTGCTATTGTGAAACATTCAGCTGTCAGTTTTATAATCCTAGGGTGGGATTGCACTTCCTGGATTCCCTGTGGTTGTGTGAGGCCATGTGACTAGTTCCCTCGAACCAGTAGAAAGTGTTGCTGGGTGTGGTGGTTGATGCAACACCTGTAATAACTAGGACTGGGGACCCCAAGGCAGGAGGAGGATCACAAGTTCAAGGCCAGCCTCAGGAGCTTAAAGTGATTTCTGAGTCACAGGGTTTTTTTTGTTTTTTGCAGTAGTAGGTGAAGACGGGCATTCTGCCACTAAATCACATCCTCAACGCCTTTTATTTTTTGAGACTGGATCTTGCTAAGTTGCTTAGAGCCTTGCTAAAGTGCTGAAGCTGGCTTTGAAATTGCAATCCTCCTGCCTCAGCCTCTCAAGCTACTGGGATTACAGGCATACACCACCACGCCTGGCTAAATCACAGCTTTTAATCACACATGTGAGGTTTTCCTGGGCTCTTTGCTTTGGGTATAGAAAGTGGCCATGGTCAGGCCGGGGTTGTGGCTCAGCGGTAGAGTGCTCGCCGAGCATGTACGAGGTGCTGGGTTCGATCCTCATCACCATATAAATAAATAAATAAGTAAAATACAGGTGTTGTGTCCAACTACAACTAAAAATAAATAAGTAAGTAAATAAATTTATTTAAAAAAAAGAAATTGGCCATGTTCAAGTTGGTGACTGCTCAATGACTAATGAGCTGAATGCTGTTCATGGTGCTAAACATGTAGAGTGAAGGAACAACTAATTTTCTGTGAATGGGCACTCATTCAGCAAACCTAACTCCCTCCCTCCCACTGGAGGGGGAGGATACTTTCCTACTCCATTGCTACTGAGTTAGGCTATATGACTTACCTTGCTCAAGCAGTTCTAACTTCAGCAAGGGTCTTCAATATACTTGACTCAAATTTGTGCTCCTGTGATCTGCCATGAGAACAGTTGAGGGAGCAACTGATCTGGAAGATTATGGAAGTGCACAAAGGGGAAGATTCCCTCCCCCACCACCCATCACCCCCACACACTAGAGCCAAATCAGCCAACACAGCTAGAAGTGGAGCTAACCAGCCAACCCATAACCCTTTGGCAAAAATATTGTTTCAGGTTTGGGATGTTTTGTTACACAGCTTTATTGCAGCATTAGGTGATTCATACAACTTTGCTTTATTTATTTATTTTATTTGGGTGCAAGAGATTGAACACAGGGAGCTGTACCATTAAGTTATATCCCCAAACTTTTTTATTTTATATTTTTTTACTTTGTCACAGGGTCTTTCTAAATTGCTGAGACTGGCCTTGAACTTTCCATGCTCCTTCCTGCCTCAGCCTCCTGAGTTCCTGGGATTATAGGTGTGTGCCACCACACCTGGCAACTTTGTTATTTTAAACCACAAAATTAGTGATTTGTTTTTCGTCATAGAAAATCTAGTCTGTCCCAACTGGTGCCAGGGTTTAGCACCTGCCAACTAAAGGCCACTCAATAGGTGGCAGCTATTATGATAATTACTATTTATTTAGACATATTGCTCACAGAATCATTCTCTTAAAAGGTGGAAGGCACTATACTAAGTGCTTTTAGAGTGTCCTTTCATTTGCCTCTTACAAAAGCATTATAAGGTCATAGCTATTAATATCTAATACAGCTCAGTTGGTAGAGTGTTTTCTTTGCATGCACAAGGCCCTAGGTTCAGTCCCCAGCACTACCGAAAAGGAAAAAAAAAAAATCTACATTTTGTAGACAAGAAAACAGGAAAAAAAATAAGTAATCAAGAACTCCGGAGTCTCACAGACTCAGGTTCAAATCAGATTCTGACCTTTCCTACCTGTTAAAACCCAAGGCAAGTGGCACCCACAATCTGCCTCAGTTTATTCGTCTGAAAAGTGGGTATAATTTCATTTCCATAGATTTGTGATCATAAAATGAGGTATAACATAGAAATCACTTAGCACAAGGGCCTGGCAAAGAGTGTCCCTTAATAAAGTGCAAGGTCCCCCCTCTATCCCTGGAAAAGAGGAGGTTAGAAAAGAGGATTGAGATCTGTACCCTCTGCATCTCACTTCCCCAAGATGCATCATGTCACAAGTACTCAGGCTTGTTCTGTTAACTGGTTTAATTTATAGGGGAGCTGCAGAGCAGAACAAAAGGAGACCTCCAGCCATATATTCCTCAGGTCTTCACTCAGCCCGGCCAGGGGGATAGGGAGCTGGAAGGCAGTCTGCCCGGCGGATGAAGTAGAGGTAGGAAGCTGAGGGCACCTCGGCCCCAGCCTTCGTGTAGCAGGCACTCTCTGTAGCACAGCCTCGAGTGGCAAATTTGGTGTTGATGATCCCTGGGAGGAGGGTTCCAGACTGGAGTCAGCCCCTTCTCATGGCCCAGGAGTCTCCACCCCTACCACCTCCTGGCCTAGTTCTCGGGAGCCCCTCCTCCCCTGGAACAGCGAGGTTTGGGGTTCCAGCTTTGGGATCCCTGTACCCTCAGAGATTCAGGGACCCCTCACCAGCCTGCACGTTGCCAGCAAAATAGATGCAATGTGTTTCCTGGCCAACACAGCGAGCTGCCTGGGTTCCCGGGCACGTCTCCTGGAAGGGCACGATGCAGGAGGGGCACATCAAGCCATTCTCAGTACGATTGTTCTGGGGAGCTGCAGATGAGGGTGACGTGTATAGTGAACAGGAATGTTTACACTCTTGCCCCAACCTCCCCAGAGCCCTGGGAATGCCAGGGCTGCTAATGGAAACTGCATTTTAGAAGTAAGGAAACTGGTGCCCAGAACCAGTGAGGTTTCTTGCCAGGTGTTACAGTATGGGCCAAGCACACACAGTGGCCCCTGGGGCAGGGCTGAGTTGGCACTTACGGGGCACGGAGCCACTGTTGCAGCCGTCACTCTGGCAGCACCGTGCGTTGGTTACCATGTAGTCATTGGGGCTCATGGTGGTGGAGACGAAGCCTGAGTAGCAGTCGCTGAACTTCATGCAGGCCTTAAAGGTGCTCACTGCCTGCCGGCCCTCTGCAGAGGGGACAGGAGTTCAGAGCAGGTGGCTTAGATCTAACCCTACACTTCCACAACGCCACGACCCCCTAGGATGGTCTCTTTCAGTCCCCTAAAGTGACAGTCCCTGATTTGCCTGGTGTGTGGTCTGGAGTGGTTTATTAGATAGCCCTCCCTCCTTGGTGCCACAGAGTGGAGTGGGCCTTTGGTGGTCTCTGCATGGTCCCAAGTGCCTGCCTGGTGTGGTCTCTTCCACCATTCCCCTTCACCCCTCCGTGCTTCTCTCCTTCCCTGCCAGTAGGAGTCTTGCAAGTCTGTGCGATTTTAAGACTTTGCTCCCCTCCCAGTAGCCCCTTCTAACAGCCTCCAGGGTGCTGCCCCTGCTCCACACTCATATCTCAGATTCTTTCATGGTTACTCGCCAGAAGTCCTCCCATCGTTGGTCTCTTGCTGTCCCTCCTGGCTAGTCCCAGGTCTTGTCTGGTGTGGTTTCTTCCAGTCTACACAGCCTCCCTCCAAAAATTCAAAGTTATCCCCTCTGTACCCCTCTGAGGGCTGGCTCTTCCCCAGCTGCTTCTTCCCCTGACCAAAGGTCCATTTCCCACCTATATGCCTGGGGAGGTGTCTTCAAGACTCTTGGGTCCTTCCTTCACCCGCCAGAGCTTGCTGGGTGGACAGGACAATATAGCAATCTTCTATCCCAACTTCCACTCACATCCCCTCCTCTCCAGATAGTTTCTTCCTGATGGCAAAGTTGACCTTCATCTGCAGCAGCCATCATTCCCTTGCTAGGTCCCCAGCATTTCTACTCCTGTGACTAAGGGTCTCTTTCAGCTTTGAATGAATGTGGCTGCTTGCCCCGGGGAGGGAGGGAGGGGATTGGCTTCCCTTGCTCCCTGTCTCCCTCTTCTTTCTCAGATCTGGGGGTGGGTGGGGCTCTAAATCATGCCCCCTCTCTCCCTTCCACTTTACTCATGGGCTTCTCCACTCCTCCATTTCTACTTCTCCTTATGAAGATTTGCTTCCAGCTTCAGAATCACCTCTCTCCACTCTGGGGTGGTCGCTTTTCTGTCTCTCCCCCTAACCCAACATCATCTCTCCTCCGGTCTTTGGTCTCTTCCCTGATCACATTCCCTGAGTCCAACACAGCCTCTTCCTTCTTTACCCCTGCCATATTTCTACCCCTTGCCTGTTAGGTTCGTTCCCTCTCGCTCTCTTTCCCTCATGTCCTTACCTCACCTAGCTCCCTGACCACCACCATCTTCTCCTTTGGACAGTGGCATCTTCAGAATCCCTTACCTCAATAGTTTCCATCGCATCACTCAATTATCTTCCTAAGGTCTTTCCCTCTTTCCTGCCCTCCTCTGATTTTCTTCCCACGCTTCACCTGTCCTGAGAACTGTGATGATCCCTCCTCCGGACCGAGGTACCCTCTACCCAGAAAGCACGCCCTCCCTGCGGGGGGCTTGACGCCGCGCCCTCCTACTTGTGCTGGACTCGCTCACGAGAACCACGCATGCGTCCTTGCCAGCCTCGCAAGTCTTCATTTTGCCGCTGCACGTGTGCCCGGAGCCTTTACACACCTCACAGCTTAGAGGCCATCCTGCAGGGTAGAGGGCGAGTCTGTAGTCAGAAGTGGCGTGGACCGCAGTCCATGAATTCGACTTTGGCGTTTAAAGGGTCGGGTCGGGGGAGGACTTGGGGTCCTGATGGAGGAAGGCCCAGCATCTCCCTGTGTTTTCAAGGGTGGGGCCTTGATTTCTGTCCAGGGAACTGTCCAGAGTGACAAGGAAGCAGTGGTGCTGCCAGCAAAGCGGCTTCCAGGGGCGGGAAGCGACTCTGACTTGGAGCCTGTTTCCTTAATTACAAGGCTGGGGACTTTGGACGCCAGGGTCCTTTGTGCAAGCTCGGGGGCAGGGAGGGGTCGTGCCAAAGGTTTTCACGGACTTTGGTAAAACTTCAGGTCCAGCTGGTTCTTGGGTGTGGGTACTGCACAGGTCTTATAGATGGTAGGAGTTCAGGTAGGGTACCTGAGGCTGGGGTCTGCGTCCAAGGGCAAGGTGAGAGAGTGAGGACCAGGAAGGACTGAGAGCATGGACTCCTTGGTCCTAAGAGAGGAGGCAACTCTACCTAAACACCTGGCCCTAGGAAAAGTGAAGCTGTCCTGGACTCCTGCATCTCTCTGAAGAAGGAGGCAAGGTGTCTGAACTCAGTCCAGAAAGAAAGGACATCTCTCTTATTTATTTATTTTTAAATTTCCCTTTCTAGTCGTGCTTTCCTCTGATTTTCTAGAATTCAGATGTCTTATTTGGGGACCCTGTCTATAAGACAGAGGATTCAAAGTCCACCAAACCCCCTCTCTCAGGGCTCTAACCACAGTGAGCTTTTCTTCTCCTGAGGCCCCAGGCTTCCTCCTTCTTATTCTCTGCCTCCTCTGCCTCCTCCATAAATCTGAATTCCCAGGGTACCTCCTCTTTCCTCCTTGAAGACCTTGCTGAATTCTCTCTCACAGTTCTCTTTGCTGGGGTCCCAGGAAGGAGTCCAGGTCCCTTGTCACTTACCGAGATCCAAGAGGGTGCAGAGCACAGTGGAGGCCAGCAGAAAGGTCCCCTGTCTTGTGGATGGTCTCATGGTGTGTGAACCTGCAGTCCCTGGTCCTCTGCCCTTATAGGAAGCTGAGGAGGGGCGGATCCAGACCCACCTTCACCCTGGGGTGAGAAATAGTTGAGGTCAGAACCCAGGGCAGTCCTCTGAAGCCTCCAGGTTGAAGAGGCGGGACCAACATCCAAAAGGGACTTCACCTTGTGTCCAGATCAATTCTCCACGGGAACCTCAGGAGTATTCCTGTCACCTCTTCCATCAGGACCCAGGTCACTCTGCCCTGTTTTCTCACTTTCAACCCCTCCCCTAAACTCAAGGTCGGTCCAATTACTTGATTTCCTGTGAATTATAAAACACCTGCAAAGACTGAGATTCCCTCGCCCCATCTCCTCTCTCTTCTCAAGGAGGCGCCCAGCGTGGGTGGGGTCCTACCTGGGAGCACCTAGCATGTCCAGACTAGTCCTGTGGGGGCTGAACGCCTTGTCTCCCTTCCCTTCTCCTTTGCATTCTTGGCTCATACTCCCTCTTCTGTATTTGGACTGTCTGCTGTTCCAACCCCACCCAGGGCTGACTCCCTGGGTCTTGAGGGGATGAACAGAGAGGCACTTGTCAGGGGTCAGGTGCGGGCGTGGTAGAAGACAAATGCCCGCAGGTCACATATTGGGAAACTGAGGCATTTGTAGAAGCACTCTAGGCTGGCTGTGTATGGTTTGGAAACGTGCTTGTGTTCTATCCTTTCCTCCTTCTCTTGGCCTCAGGAATTGGGCTGAGAGGGATCTGAGTTGTTTTATTGTTGTTTACCCTTTATTTTATTTATTTGTTTTTATGTGGTGCTGAAGATCGAACCCAGTGCCTCACACGTGCTAGGCGAGCGCTCTACCACTGAGCCACCACCCCAGTCCCCCCAAAAAAGGGATCTGAGATTTTTATCTTGTGTGTGTGTGTGTGTGTGTGTGTGTGTGTTTTCAGGGAAAGGAGAGGAAGAGTGCAGCCGCAGAACAGGTGGAGGAGATCCGGTTTCACAAGGATACAGGATCCGTGTGAACTGCCTTCTAAGCTTCAGTTTGGGCGGTGACTACGTCGTCCAATGAGAATGGCGAATTTCTTTTAGGCACCAATCCCTGAGGCTGCCCCAGTTGCTAGGCGCCCGGAAAGCAAGGTGTTAACGTCATCAGGAAGCGGAGCTGGAGAGTGGTTGGATCAGAGAGGCGGGGCCGGAGAGAGAAAGCTTGTTGCTAGGGAACGCAGAGCCTCTTCCCGAAGAGATTCATCTGGGCTTGCGCGGTGTCGACGCGAGCGTCGGCGCGCCGCGGTTTGAAAGGCCCAAGCTTCGCGCGCTTGCGCACTTAAGCCCGCGCAGGGCGCCCTCCCTCCCCGCCCCCAAGCCAGGACCCTTCTTCATCCTCCGGTCCAGGCGAAGCCCCCGACATTGACATGCCAGAGATTCGCCTCCGCCACGTAGTGTCCTGCAGCAGCCAGGACTCGGTGAGGGACCGGCGTGGGGGAGGTTGGAAGACGCAAGGGAATTAGTGAAAGGGGCCCCGTAAGAACTTTGGGGTCTAAAAGGGAACTTCATGGAAGTCGAAGGAAGGGCATGGGGTTTCCAGAGACTGTAAATGAATTCTGAGAGAAATGTGGAATTGAACTTTTGGAACTTCCGGAGAGAAATGGAGGAATAGGGAAACCCATAGCTAACTTCCAGAGGGAAAATTCCAGTGGAAACTCTAGGCGGGGTGTGGGGGGACAGACGGGGTAACTTAAGTCCGGGGCAGCCTAGAGGGCTTGGGAGGACTCAGAGGAGTGATCTGAAAGCTGAGGGCCGAGCTCTCATCTCCGCCCTAACTCTCCTTTCCTCCTGTCTCCAGACCCACTGTGCAGAGAACCTTCTCAAGGCTGACACTTACCGGAAATGGCGGGCAGCCAAGGCTGGTGAAAAGACCATCTCGGTGGTGCTGCAGGTGATCCTGCCCTCCCCTTTCCTCCTACTGACTGGGGGTATAGAATCCCAAGGTCCAGATTCTGCTGAGCCATCTGGCAGTGCGTTGAGTCTCCTTCCCTTTGAGGCCTCAGCTTCCTTCTCTGGGAGATGGGCAAGTGCAATCCCTGTTTCCCTCAGCAGAGAAGAAAAGGAGACACGAGCACTAGGCCAAGAGATGACCCTAGGAATCACTCTGTGGCCCTCAGCAGGTTGTTCCCACTTGCTTTGACCTCAGTTTCCTCAGTGTAATGGAATCATTGCCATGTACCTGCCTTCTAAAATCAGTGGGCTCAAGGTTAGAAGGTATCCAGGAAGGTCGTTTAGCAAATCAACTTCATTTAAAAGAGGGTGAAACTGAAGCCTAAGGAAAGGAAATGAAGTGGCCAGTCTAAGCTACCATTTCTGGAATGCGGGCTGGTTTCATTCTGAGTGCTTTTTGTATATGCTTTCACTGAGTTCACGGCCACAGACCTGTGAATTTGGAGGGAGGCAGGCTAGAAAGGGTGGTTTGGCCTGAGATAGTTACAGAATTCCAAGTAGGCTGTTCTGTCAGGGATAAGACACTGGTGGGAGAAGAGAGCTAAGTAGGTTTGAAAAATCTGCCCTTTGTCAGGTGGTACCCTGATATGATTGAGTGGTATGATTCATTCTCACCACTAATAAATGACTTCTAGGGTCATTCTCACCATTATTAAATGACAGTGTTGAGACTTCAGATCACAACTGAGTAGTAGTGTTTTTAACCACTTTATCATATTACATGGTTTTCATAAACTGGCTTTTACCCACCCCCACCCTTTCTGGGGATTGAACCTAGGGTGTTGTGCATGCTAAGTAGGTTCCGTACCACTGAACCACACCCCCCAGCTCCACACAGTGGCTTTCTTGATGCCAGCCACATTCCTTAGTTCTGAATGGAGGAGTGTTTGGGAGGGCTGTTGGTAGGAACAAGGCTTATTTGTGAACATATTCTTTCTTTCTTTCTTTTTTTTGGGGAGGTTCTGGGAATTGAACTCAAGGGAGCACTGAGCTATATCCCCAGCCTGTTTTAGTTTTTGTTTTGAGACAGGGTCTCACTAATTTGCTGAGATTGCCCTCAAACTTGTGATCCTCATGCCTTTGCCTCCCAAGTAGCTGGGATTATAGGTGCATGCCGAGTACTGAACATATTCTTGGTCTCTCTTTTGCTCAGTGCCAAGTCAGAGAGCCTTTTGAGAGTAGAAGCTGAGGATTCTCTTCCCAGGAAAAATACACAGACCCATAATATTTTCTGACTTATTTTAGGTATTTAAGCATCTCCTAAATCTCTAACATAAAGATAATAATGAAAACTAGCATTATTCAGCGTTTTACAACCTTCCAGTCATCATTCTACATACCCCATGTGGTTGGTTTGTTTTTGCAGTACTGGGGATTAAACCCAGGGGTGCTCTACCACTAACTATATCTGCCCCCCCACCTTTTTTTTTGAAGAAGGGGTCTTGTTAAGTTGCCAAGGCTGGCCTCTAATTTAGGATCCTCTTGCCTCAATCTCCTGAGTAGCTGGAATTATAGGTGTATTCCACCATGCCCAGCCTCCCATGGTTTAATTCACTGAATCCTCATAAAAATCCCATGACCTAGGGTCTGTTTTTATTCCCATTTTATAGATGAGGAAACTGAGGGCCAGAGAAGTTATGTAACTTGCCTGAGAGCCAGTCTTTTAAACTGGGAGCTCGAGGTTGATGATGATTTTAGTTTGGGGACCTGGATTCAAATCCCAGCTTACTCACTCTGTGACCTCAGGCAAATTTTTTCATTTCTTTTAACCTGTTCTCATCTGTCCATTGGGAATAATGACATCCAAAACCAGGTGGTTGTGAAAATTTGGTGACATAATGTCTGCAGAAGTGCTCTGTCAACATGTAGGTGTTTGTACAAAGGGAGGGATCTGTGGTTTTATTATGGGGTGATGACTCTACTGGGCTTCCTTATGATCAGGTGACCATAGGAAAATGACATTCAGTTCTGTTCACACAACTGAAGTAGGAACAGAGAAATGGAGGCAGAAGAGACAAGTCATGGAGCGAGAGGGAGGCAGAGGGCCAAGGCACAGGAATTATTGGCCTGGAAGAGGCTGGAGGAGTATTGCAGCTGTCGCTGAAATAGGAAACCCAGAGTGGGAGCAGATTGGGAAGGTGATGCATTTTGACTGGGATGTGAAATTTTGATATAATTTTGGGTATTAGGGATCAGATCTGAAGCTGGAAATAGAGGTATAGAAGTTGTCACTGTGGCTGGGTGCAGTGGCTCACGCCTGTAATCCTAGCAGCTTGGGAGGGTGAGGCAGGAAGATCTGGAGTTCAAAGTCAGCCTCAGCAATTTAGCAAGACCCTAAGCAACTTAGCGAGACCTTGTCTCTAAATGAAAAATGAAAAGGGCTGGGATGTGGTTCGGTGGTTAAGCACCCCTGGGTTCAATCCCCAGTACCAAAAAAAAAAAAAAAAAAGTTGTCACCGTGAAGACTAGCTCTTACACTCAGGGTAAGCAGATTTATTAGTTCTTTCATTTACTTATTTATTCTACAAGTATTTATTAAGTGTTTTCTGTAGACAAAGCACTGTTTTAGCCCCTGGGACTGTATAGCAGTGATCAGCACTAGCCCCCCCCCCAAAAAAAAAAAAAATTAGTCCTGTGGCACTGTTATGCCAGTACAGAAAGATGGAAAATAAACCAATAAACAGAACCGACATCAGATGAGTGCAGTGAAAGGGATTTGACAATTAAGGGGAATGGGGGTGCCCAGCAGGGGAGGGCTGGTAACCCAAAATTTTTTATTTACACATTTCTCCAGTGTCCAAGAAAGTGACACTGGAGAAAAGTGAGCTGTGCACATATCTGGGAAGGAGCCAGAGACTCCCTTGGATACATTGGAGGAGCACAAGGAGGCCCAGATGGCTGGAGTGGGGTTAGCCAGGGTGACGAAATAGGAGACGAGCTAGTGGGGTAAGCCTGGAAAATCATTGTAAGGACTTAAGGTTTTACTCTGGGTGAAATGGGAGCTGCTGAAGGCTCTGAGCAGAGGAGGGTCAGGATCTGACTTAAGTCTTCACAGGATCCTTCTGATTCCATGTTGAGAATAAACCCCAGGGGCCAGGCAGAGCAGCAGGGAGACCAGCACCCAGCGCCACGTCAGTTGTTAACGTCTTTAATGAGGAAAGCTGATTGCATCTGACAGTTGTCAAAATGCAGGGTAGCTCTGAATTCACCCAGTGCTAATTTTGGTTCTTTGGAAGTGAATGATAAGGCTGAAATTTTTGGACATCGAGGCAGTAGTCTTCTCTGTGGGTTTTCTACTACATCTCCAAACATCTTATGCAACATCTGGGTATTGCTACAGGGTTCAGCCCCCTCTGCTTGTGATGGCCCCACACACTTTTTTTTTTTTTGGTAGCAGCTATAGGAGGTTTGTCACCAATTGGTCACCTGCTCCCAAGGCAAGGAGTTCAACCTCTTTGCCTGCCACTCTGGGGAGGAGACAGGGACTCCATTGGAGAGATTGGAGGAGCAGCTCTCCCTGCTCTGGAGGGCATGGCCAGCACATGATCCAGAGGGAACCCCTGTGCGCCGTGGAGGCGCTTTCTTTAGAAGCAATGTCGAACAGCGTGGTGACACACATCTTGGTTTTGGTTTTGGATGGTTTCCTAATCACTCAGTTCATGACTGTAGTGTTTTTAATTCATTTTTACCTTTTGTTTTGGTTTGTTTTAAATGTGTAACATACACATAACAAATTGCACTTGTAAGTGTAGAGTTCAATGAATCTTCAAACTGAGCCTATATACTCAACAGCCAAGTCAAGTACAGAATCTGCCTGACCCTCAAAGTCCTTTTATGCTCCTTCCTGTCACTATCCCCCATAAAGGGTTACCAATGTCGTGGATTTTTATTTTTTAATTTTTATTATTATAATTATTTTTAACATTTATTTTGTTTATTTATTTTTATGTGATGCTGAGGATCAAACCCAGTGCCTCATAAGTGCTAGGTGAGTGCTCTACCACTGAGCCACAACCCCAGCCCTATTATTATAATTGTTATTATTGGTACTAGAGATTGAACCCAGGAGCACTTTACCACTGAGTTACAGCCCTTTTTTAGTTTTTATTTTGAGATAGGGTCTCAGCAAATTGCTACAGGTTTTGCTATCCTAGAACTTGCAGTCCTCCTGCCTCAGCCTCTGGAGTCACTGAGATTACAATTGTGCACCACTACTCCTGGCTGTCCTGATATTTAACAGCATGGATTAGTTGTGCCTGATTTGAGTTTTCCATAAGTGGAATCGTGCAGTACATGTTTGGCCTCTTGTGCTCTACATAGTGAATGTCATCTGTGGTGTTGGGTGTACCTAGAGATGGTTCCTTTTCATTTCTATATAACATTCCATTCTGTGGACATAACCAGTATAGTTTTATTATCTTTACTTTTTGAAAAAAGAATATCTCCCTGTCCCTCCAATATGTTTCCTCCTCCCTCCAGTCACTCCTGCTACCCAGGGCCTCACTGTTAGCAGTTCATTGTTTTCTGCCTGGCTTGTTCTGTACATATACAAGTGTATATAACTACCTTCTCCACTCCTTTTAAAAAAATATGTAGCGTAAAAAAAAATTGGGGCTGGGGGTGTAGCTCAGTGGTATAGTACATGCCTAAACCCAGTGTGAAGCTCTGGGTTTAATCCCCAGCACTGGAAAATAAATAAGGAAATAAAAAATACACAGTATATGCGGGGTGCAGTGGCACACGCCTGTAATCCTAGCAGCTCAGGAAGTTGAGTTGGGAGGATGTGAGTTCAAAGTGGTGAGGCACTAAGCAACTCAGTGAGACTCTGTTTCTAAATAAAATACAAAATAGGGCTGCGGATGTGGCTCAGTGGTCAAGTGCCCCTGAGTTCAATCCCTGGTAACACACACACACGCACACATATACACACACTGTATATAGACTGTTCTCCTTGCTTTCTTTTCTTTTTCTTTTTTAAAAAATATTTTATTTTTTAGTTGTAGTTGGACAAAATACCTTTATTTTATTTTTTAATGTGGTGCTAAGGATAAAATCCAGGGCCTCACATGTGCTAAGCGAGTGCTCTACCACTGAGTCATGACCCCAGCCCCTCTTTTTCTTCTTTTAATGAAAAACTGTATCATGCAATCCCACTGTCACTTTATATAAAGTCCCCCCTATTCTTTTAAATAGTGTTTAACATTACATTTCATGTAATGTTTTTTTTACAATATGTCTCTCAGAAACTTCTGTATATTATTTGTTTCCCTCTCGTGCTTTGTGTCTTCCTGAGAAAAGAGCATTCTCACAGACCTGGGCTGCAGATGACGGTCACCCTGTGCTTGAACTTTCTTCTGACAGATGACCCTTCCTGAGAACTCCCTTCCTTTTTTGAAATAAACGTCACACAACATAAAATGCACCACTCTGACCACTTAAAATGTATCATCCAGTGGTTTTTAGTATATTGACAGAGTCTCCACGCTCTAACTCCGATTATTTTCATCATCCCCAAAAGAAACCACATAACCATTAAGCAGTCACTTCCTACATGCCATCCCCAGGTTACCCTTGGCAACCACTGATCTACTTTCTATCTCTATGGATTTGCCTTTTTGGCATTTCGTATAAATGTACATGTGGTCTTTCATGTCTGCTTTCATTTACTTAGTGTAATGTTTTTGAAGTTCGTCAAGTTATAGCATGTTCTACCACTGCGCCACACCCTCAGCTCATCTTTCTTTTTAGTTGAATAATATTCCATTAATACACTATACAGTGGAAAGGAAAGACAAAAAATAATAAATAAGAAAAATATGCTACACAATGTTGATCCATTCATTGGTTGATAACTGTTTGGGCCCCTTCCATGTACAAGTGTTTTTACTTATGAGGAAAAGAATACCACCCTTGAGGTAGACTGTCCCTACTTTACAAGTTAGGAAGCAAGCAGCAGGGATAAAATGAAATCTTTTGCTCTAGGATCACATGGCAGTAAGCGAGCAGAACTGGGAAGGACCAGACCTTGTTTTTTTTTTTTTTTTAATATTTTTTTAGTTTTCAGTGAAATTTTTTTATATATATGTGGTGCTGAGAATCGAACCCTGTGCTTCACACATGCCAGGCAAGTGCTCTACCACTGAGTTACAGCCCCAGTCCCAGACCCTGTTCTTGACATTGGTACACAGCTTGGAACAACTCGGACATTGTCCTTGCTTTAATGGGGTTAAAAGTCTAGTGTGGGGCTGGGGTTATAGCTCAGTGGTACAGCGCTTGCCTCGCTCATGTGAGGCACTGGGTTGGATCCTCAGCACCACATAAAATAAAGTAAAGATGTCGTGTCCATCTTAAAAAAAAAAAATCTTAAAACAATGTCTGGTGTGGGAAGTAACTCAGTGGTAGATCACTTGCCTACCATGCACAAGACCCTGGGTTCCACCCCCAGCACTACCAGAAGTCTAGTGAGGGGGACAAATGTTAGCTAATATAAACCAAGAAAAAAATTGAAGTGGGGAATACCAAGTGGCTTAGGAATAGAAAGTGGTTCCTGGTAGGAGGTGAGGGAGAATCCTTTAGTTTGAAAAGGTGACATTTGAGCAGAGACCTAAAGGGTGGAAGGTGCTAGCAATGTGAAGGAGTGGGGGAAGAGTGACCTGGGGGAAGGGGGGAGGGGCATGTGCAAGGACCCTGAGGAGGGCAGGAGCCAGCCTTTCCTGGACAGGAAGCAGCCCGTGTGGCTGGAGGAGGTGACCTGGCTTGCAGGAGGCCAGCAGGGCTGAGCCTTGGGAAGGCCCTGCCCTTGGTGCCTCTTCCTCCGCCCGGTAGTGCTGTGGTGCAGGAGTGCACGCACTCAGTAGCCAGCCTGCCTGGGTTCCCTGGGGCTTTGCCCGCACCAGCTGTGACTTACGTATGTGCTTCCTGTCTGTGGCTCCTCAGTTGGAGATAATTATAGCACCTGCCTGGCAGAGCGCAGTGAGGCGAGTGGCTGCTTGTGTTGTTCTTGCCCATCTGGCACCTTGCGAGCACTCAGGTGCTGGCTGCATTCATTGCAGTTTTTGCCTGGGCATCTCCTCTCCCTTCAGGAGAGGATTGTTGTGCTGACCCTTCCCGTTTGCCTGTGAGGAAACTGCTTTTCAGAGAAGTTGGATTCAGATTGGAAATGACAGGGCTAGGTTTGGAACCCAGGTCTGCCTCACCCCAAGTTCAGGCTCCTTCCTCCCATAAAGCCATGTTCCTTTTTGTCACATCAGGCAAACGAAGTCTTGGTGACTTCCTGACTGGAAGGTGAGAGAGGAGATGGAAGCAGCAGATAGTCCCTGGGGACAGGGCAGGGCAGCAGAGGGTGGTGGACTAGAGATCTTTGAAGGCTATAATAACTCAATATTCTGGGGTCCTAGTGAAAGAGCCCCTAGCCGGAAGGCAGGAGGTTTGCATCAGCATTTCCTGACTGCTCCCACCCCTGCACGGCTCTGTGCAGCTCCAGCTGTCAGGAAGGAATAGCAGATCCTGAGGGAGTTCTTATTATAGATAGGTCTTCCTTTCTTTTAACAAATAACTATCCAGCATCAATTACTAATGCTTCCTAACTGACAATGGTTGAGCACCTACTATGTGCCATGCCCTGTGACCATGTTATTTATGTGCACGGTCTTCAGTGTGATCAGCCCTGTTTTATAGATGAGGAAACTGAGGCTCCAAGAGGTTAGCCAGCAAGGTGACACAGCTAGTGTGTGGCAGATCTGGGATTCAAACCGAGGAATCAGTAATGAGCAAAACTGGACAAGCCTTGATCCATCCATCCGTCTATTCTGGGAGCTTCCGTGGACTCTGTGTGATGAGTTCAATGAAGTTATAAATGTGGCATGTGGAGTCTGAAGAGCCAAGGAAGCACTTGTATTGGGGTGAAGACAGATGCATTCGCTTGGTGAATATCCTGGTTCGTGCCATGCCCTATCCAACACGCAGGAACACAGTGGCACTGCTCCCCATTGACAGCCCTGGTCCCCATTGACACGTAGATGATATTCCAGGGGACATGGCAGCCCAAATGGGGGTTATCTCTTTTTCAGTCTCTGGTCCCACAGCAGGCCCAAAGGTAGAGCAGACATTGATGGTGGCCTTTCTCCCTGCCCACAGTTGGAGAAGGAGGAGCAGATACACAGCGTGGACATCGGGAATGATGGCTCAGCCTTTGTGGAGGTGCTGGTGGGCAGCTCGGCTGGAGGGGCTGGTGAGCAAGACTATGAGGTAAGCGGGACTGGGAGATGCTGACCTCTGCCTGTCCCTGTAGGGCCTCCAGCGTTCCTTGCAAGGGTGAAGTCATACCCTTTAGCTGCCTTCTGGAGGGTTGCCAGGTGTGCAGAGAAGACAAAGAGCAGACATGGGGTGATGAAGGGCCACAAGGGAAGAGCCCAGTTGCTTATGTCATGTTGCATAAAAAACCAGAGGCTCTCGCTGGGTTCTGGAGTTTAGTTGCTGCTTGAGAGCAAAGCTGCTCTTGTCAGATCCCCAAGGTTCTCCCAGATTTCCTGGCATTTAAGATTCTGCATCATTTGGGACGCCTCTGTTAGGCATCTCATTTGCAACAAATGTTTACAAGAA
The DNA here is from genome assembly GCF_001458135.2 of Marmota marmota marmota. Classification (NCBI taxonomy): domain Eukaryota; kingdom Metazoa; phylum Chordata; class Mammalia; order Rodentia; family Sciuridae; genus Marmota; species Marmota marmota. The sequence continues at coordinate 5,985,779 of NW_026000205.1, forward strand.
GGAATGCCTTTAGCTCTATTACAGATATCTTATTTTTTAATGTTTTAAAGATGTGGTCTTGCTGTGTTGCCCAGTCTGTCCCTGAACTCCTGGGCTCAAGCCATCCCTCTCAGCCTCTCGGGTAGCTGGAACTAAGGTGCTGCCACTGCCCCTGGCTTACACGGTCCCTTTTTCGCTGGTTGAGTTATTAGAACTGGATTTGTAAGGTGCTAGTTATTCAGCTTGTTAATCAGGGGCGGGTAGAAATAAACCTACTGTTCACAAAGTCTGAGTGAACAAACCAGTTTTCTACAAGATACATTTGTTATAGGAAAAGTTTTTAATTGAGGTATATTTTGTATACAATGAAATGCTTAGACCTGGATGTACAGGGGGAAAGTTTTGAAATATGTATATGCAGTATAAAAGTCCCCCAAGCATTTCCAGCATTCCTTACAGTTCCCTGTGTCCCCTCACAGTCCACGCCTCTGACTCCAGTTTAAGACAAGCTCTGAGTTATTTTCTGTCTCTATAGATAGGTTTTCCTGACCACTAATTTCATGTCAGTGGGCTCTTGCAGAGTGTATCTTTTTGGTGACTGGTTCTTTCACATTACATACTCTTTTGGCATTCTTCCACATTGTGCAGATACCAGTGGTTTGTTCCATTTTGTTGCTGAATAGCATTCTATTATAGGAATATTCCACGGTTTGTTTATCTGCTCTCGTGTTGGTAGGCATCTGGGCTATTTCCAGTTTTGATTTTGTTTTCATTTTGTGGTACTGGGGATGGAACCCAGGGCCTCCTGCATGGTAGGCAAATGCTCTACTACTGAGCTACACCCCCAAAGCCCTCAGTTTTTCACTATTAGGAATAAATCTTCTATGAACATTCTTGTAGAAGTCTCCGTATGGAGATAAGTTGTCATTTATTTTGGGTAATACCTACAAGTTGAATTGTGGAGTCTTAAGAGTAAATATATTTTAACCTTATTAGATATTGACAGGTTTCCAAAGTGGTTGTACCATTTTCTGTTCCCTTTAGCAGTGTTTGAAAGTTCTAGTTGCCCCCCATCTTTGCCTATTGTTATTGGTATTGGCAGTCTTTTTATTTTTATTTTTAAGCATTCAAATGATGCTTAGTGGCTTTGATTTACACTTTCCTGAAAAGTAAAAACTATATATACATTTCATGTACTTTCTTATGAAGTGTCTACTCACGTCTTTGGCTTGTTCTTTATTTTGTCTTTTTATCTGTGATTTGCCTTTTCAGTGCACATGTGTGGGGGCAATGGCTCTAGGGAATCCAGAACCGTGCACCTGCTAGGCAGGCACTCAGCCACTGAACTACGTTATCAGTGCCTTTTGCTGAGCAGAAGCTGAGGAAGTCCAGCCTCTCAAGGGTTATTTTTATTATTTTAAATGCTTAGTGTCTTTTGTGTCCTTCAGGAAATAATTGTATGCCCAGAGTAATAATGGTCTCTGTGTGAGTTTCCTGGCACTACTGTAACAATCACTGCAAACTCAATGGCTTCAAATAACACAAATTTATTATCTTACAATTGTGGACATCAGAAGGCTAGAATCCGTCTCACTGGGCGAAAATCAAGTATTGGCAGGACGCGTTCTTTTGTGAGGCTCCAGGGGAGAATTCATCTTCTTGTCTCTTCCAGCTTCTAGGGGCCACCTGCTGGCCTCTTCCATCTAAACTAATACTCCTATTACTGTAACATCTGCTTCCATCATCATTTCTGCCCTGACTCCGGCTTTCTTGCCTCTTTCTTATAAAAAGACCCTTGTGATGAGCTGGGCATGCTGATACATGTATTTTCAGCTTCTGGGAGACTGAGGTGGGAGGATCCCTTGAGCCCAGGGGTTCAAGACCGCCTAGACAACATAGCAAGACTTCATCTCTGAGAAGAAAAGAGAAGAGAAACCTTCATGATGATATTGGGCCCATTGGATAATCCTGGGCAATCTCCCTCATCATAAGATCTTCAACTCGCTGAGGCTGGCTTCGAACTCGCAATCCTCCTGCCTCAGCTCCTGAGCTGCTGGGATTACACCACACTGTCTTAATAGAAAAAGTAAATGCTGAAATCAAGTTGTGTTGGACTTCTAATGCTAGCCTCCTTCAAGATTCTTTTGGGCTATTTAAGATCTTTGCATTTATTTCCATATAAAGTATAAAAAGCTTGTCAATTACTTTGTTGATTGATTTCAGACCTACAGAAAAGTTGCAAAAGTAGTGCAAAGAATTTCCATATACTCTTCACTTAGAGTCCCCAAAGTTGTTTTTATTTGTTTTTTTGTGGTGCTGGGGATTGAATCCAGGGCCTTGTGTACTCGGGGCAAGCACCCTACCAACTGAGCTATATCCCCAGCACTAGAGATCCCAAAGTTAACACGTGCATATTTTTTCCTGAAGTGAGTATCATAAATTGTATGATGCTCCTTAATTCCTGCATATTTCAGTGAGTTTTTCCTAAAAACAAAGACTTTTTCTTTTCTCTCTCCTTCCTTCCTTCCTTCCTTCCTTCCTTCCACTGGGAATTGAACCCAGGGGTGCTTTACCACTGAGCTATATCCCCAGCCCTTTTTATTTTGAGTCAAGATCTCACTAAGTTGCCCAGGCTAGCTTTGAACTCGCAATCCTCCTGCCTCAGCCTCCTGAGTAGCTTAGATTATAGGTGTGGATCTCATGCCGGCTTCCTTTCCACTCTTTCTTTTTCTCATCTTGCCATGATGACTAACTAGTATCTCTAGTGCAGTGTTAAATGGAAGTGGTGAAGTGAACACCCTTGCCTTGTTCCTGATATTAAGGGGGAAGCATTGAGTCTTTCACCATTAAGTATGACTGTAGGTTTGTTTGTTTGTTTGGTACCGGGAATTGAACCCAAGGGCTCTTAACCACTGAGCCACATCCACAGCCTCTTTTATGTTTTATTTGGAGACAGGGGCTCACTGATTACTCAGGGCCTTACTAAGTTGCTGAGGCTGGTTTGGTTGGTTGAAAATATATATATATATATATATTTTAGATGTGAATCTGAGGAAGTTTTTTTCTGTTCCAGTTGAGAGCTTTTTGTTAAATTACAAAAGCATGTTCAATTTTATCAACATTTTCTGTTGTATTGGGAATTTTTTTTCTTTCTCAATACTGGGAATTGAATAGTTCTATCCGTGAGCTATATCCCTAGCCCTTTTTATTTTTTATTTTTTTTTGAGACAGGGTCTTCCTAAGTTGCTGAGGCTGACCTTGAACTTTCATACTCCTGCCTCAGTTGTTGGGATTATGGTTCCTGGCTACAAGGAACATTTTACCAAATGAAGTTTCTTATAATAAACATTTTTATTCTCAAGGTGAGATAAGTCAACAGTCTTTGAAACTATTGTGAAAAAGTTCTCCTCTTGGCAGATCAGTGTTATTCTTTATAATGATAAAAACAGAATAAGTGCATTAAAAATTGTATTTGTAGTTGTAGATGGACAACATGCCTTTGTTTTATTTGCTTATTTTTTGTATGTGGTGCTGAGGATAGAACCCAGTGCCTCACACATGCTAAGCAAGTGCTCTGTCACTGAGCTACAACCCCAGCCCCAGAATAAGTGCGTTTTAAACTAAGATTATCATATCTGGTGTGTGAATGTTTATTTTGCTTTGCTTGCCTTTCTAGAAAGGAGGACTGGCTAGCTCAGAGTTTTGTCTTCCCAAGGTCCAAAAACACCTATGCTAACAGTTTTATTCTTTCAAGGTGTGTGTGTTTGTACTTTTTTTTTGTACTGGGTATTGAACTCTGGGGTGTTTAACCACTGAGCCACATCCCCTGCCCCCCCCCCTTTTTAAATATATTTTATTTAGAGACAAGGTCTTGCTGAGTTGCTTAGGGCCTCGAGAAATTGCTTAGGCTGGCGGTGATCCTCCTGCCTCAGCCTCCCTAGTCACTGGAATATTTTACCAAACATTTTACTGGTATTACAGGTGTGCGTTGGTGGCGCCTGGTTTTTTGTTTGCTTGTTTGTTTTTTAGATACCCAGGATTAAACTCAGGGACGTTCAACCACTGAGCCACATCCCCAGTCTTATGTTGTATTTTATTTAGAGACAGGGTCTCACTGAGTTGCTTAGTGCCTCACTTTTGCTGGGGCTGGCTTTGAACTCTCGATCCTCCTTCTTCAGCCTCCTGAGCCACTGGAATTACAGGAATGTGCCACCAAGCCTGGCCTTTCAAGGTTTTTAGTTAAGTTTCTGCTCTGGTTCTGTTCTGTTACAACTTCTTCTTTTTTTTTTTTTTTAAAGAGAAATTTTAATATTTATTTTTTAGTTTTCGGCAGACACAACATCTTTGTTTGTATGTGGTGCTGAGGATAGAACCCAGTGCCTCACACATGCTAAGCAAGTGCTCTGTCACTGAGCTACAACCCCAGCCCCAGAATAAGTGCGTTTTAAACTAAGATTATCANAAGAGAAATTTTAATATTTATTTTTTAGTTTTCGGCAGACACAACATCTTTGTTTGTATGTGGTGCTGAGGATCGAACCTGGGCCGCACGCATGCCAGGCGAGCGCGCTACCGCTCGAGCCACATCCCCAGCCCTGTTCTGTTACAACTTCTAGCCACAACTGAATTGAGGTCTCTGGGTCTTAGTGCTTGGTTTCCACTGAGAAATTAGATATAGCTGGAAGAACCAAGAAAGAAAAGGTAAAAGGGTGGAGCAGGTGTGGTCAAGGTTAACATTACCTACAAATCAAGCATGAGGCACATTATAGCAATAACCAATGCCATTTTCTATAAAGCCAACATGTTCTTTCTTCACCATCTAAACTGTACAAAGGAGTTCTGGGGTTAGTATGGACTAGAGGTTAAAGGTTTAATTTTGGAAGCTTAAAGGCAGCATTGGATGGTGCAAGTCTGACAACCAGAGTGGGTCTCTTTACGTCAAATGGGAGGAGATACGCAGAGGAAAATCTGCCTCTTAGTGTGGACAGTAGTTGCTGCCACAGTCTGCATTATCCTTTTATTCCAGTCATCAGGTGAGAAATTCAGCTTCCCTGTCCTCAGAGTCAGGCCTTTTGAAAAAAAAAATTAAGTTTTTGGTACTAGGGATTGAACCCAGGAACATCCACTGAACTACATCCCCAGCCCTTTTGTGTGTGTGTGTGTGTGTGTGTGTGTGTGTGTGTGAGAGAGAGAGAGAGAGAGAGAGAGAGAGAGACAAAGTCTTGCTAAGTTGCTTAGGTCCTCAGTGAATTGCTGATGCTGGCCTCGAACTTGCAATCCTTCCATGTCAGCTTCTAGAATTGCTGAGATTACAAGCATGGACCACCACACCCAGCTGAGAACAGGCCTTTTATAAGCAAATATAGTCAAGGCCAGGGTGATAGCTTCCCTTCCTATGATTTTCTTTGTCTTTGTTGTTTTCTTTTCACAAACAGAGCTGGCCACAAAGAGACATGAAGTTATATTCTGCATTTTTCTCAGCAAAAGGCCTTTATTTTCTAATTTTATAAATTTCACAATGTGTCATTTAGAAAAGAGCCTAAGTAACAGAATACACCCAGTCAAAAGTTTCTTATTGGATCCGGAAATATAATTTGTTCTTTCCTAAGGAAGGAAAAAGGAAGGACCCCTTTTCCTTGGGGGGTCTAGCATTAGGCAGGCCCAGAGTTGATCTGGCAGCGTAATGAAGTTAGAGTGTTTCATTGGCATCTCTTTGATTCTTTTGGATTTGGCCTCATGGTCACAAGATGATAGTTGCTGCTCCATCTATCACTTGGTAACATCCAAAGCAAGAAGTGGGAGGGGAGGCGGATGGCAGAAATGCAGTAGCCCTCTTCCTTCCTCTGTTTCTCTTTATTGAACAAGGAAAATCTTTTCTAGAAGCCCCAAGCAGGCTTCCTCTTCTCTCTGACTGGATAGAACTGGATCACAGTCCAACCACTGGTAGAGGGATGGGGTTGTTTGAATCAGTCATGATTTATTCCATTATGTTGGGTACACACCTTCTTCTCTTTCAAAACGTCTTGGTCAGGTCTGATTGTCTTTTGTTCCTTTGTCATACTATCAGTAACTGCATTATTTCTTTAAATGATTTAGAGTTATTTTTATGTTGTATGTTTTATAATTTGAATAAGTTTGGTTTCTGCTGACCCTAAGTCAAGGGCAGCTGCATCCCAGAGGTGCATGCATGTGTGTGTGTGTGTGTGTGTGTGTGTGTGTGTGTGTTTAATCATTGACTTCTGTTCTTTGGACATATATCTGTGGGAATCCTCTCAGGGCATGCTTTGAAATTCAGTCCTCCAAAGACGAGTTCCCCTGGGTCAGGCGGTAATTCATCTGGTGCTGAGGATCGAACCTAGTGCCCCACAAATGCAAGGCAAACGCTATACCACTGGGCTACAGCCCCAGCCTGGCAGTATAATTTTTAACTGCAAATGTTTGAGAGTAAGATTTGTGACTGGGAGTTCTCCAGAGAGAATTTTTCTCCTCTTCTCAGTGAAGGCCAAGATAGTTCTCCCAGATTGTTTGCATAGGCACAATTTCCCCTAATTTACCTGCTGAGAATGTTACCCTTTGAGGATCCCAGCTCTGTGTGATGTGGCAATGATCTCTGAGATGCCATCTTCTTTGCTTGGGGGCCAGGCTCTGTCTTGTCTTCTCTACCAAACTACACAGGGCCCTTTATTTATATCTTTGATTTTCAGTACAGGCACAGGTTCATTTAGAAAACCAAGGATTACACATTTAAGCTTTTTTACTGCTGTGACCAAAAGACCTGACAAGAATATCAAGGAGAAAAGGGTTATTTGCTGCTCATAGTTTTAGAAGCTGCAGTTCATAGACGGGTGACAGCATTGCTCTGGGCCCAAGGTGAGGCAGAGCATCATGGAAGAAGGGAATGGTGGAGGAAAGCAGCTCAGGACTTGGCCACAGGAAGCAGAGTCCAGGGCCCTTTAAAATCAAGTTCTGTGCCAACTGGCATTAGCATCAGGATAGACCAGAAAAATCAGTGCTGCTATTGCAGGCAAGCCCCCACCAGGAGACCACACCAGTTGCTTTAGCAAAGGGAACGTAATGTGAAGAATTAGTAGCTAGGTTTCCTTCCAGCCTGAGCTCTAAGAAGCAACAGCAGAGAGCAGCTACTAGGATTGCAGGAACCGGAGAAGCTGGAGTTAATGAAATGTACATGGTTAGAAACCAAAGGTGGGGTTGCTAATGTGGGGAGGCCTAAACTCAGACCCCGAGGAGGAGTTGTTCTCCCATCCACTGCCTCTGGTGTCCCTGAGAGAGGCAGGATGAGGCTGGCTCCACAGATGTCAGGAAGCTGTAAACTGGATTAATCTGGAGCTGTAGGAAAGATCCTCATAGCTGTGTCCTGGAGTGTGCTCCTAGGATCTGCAAATGGACAAGAAGGAGCAGAGCCCTCTCCTCATACCTTGCAGCCCAGTGAGGCTGTTTCTCTTCCCCTTCTCTCTAGCTCCCCCTATTGGCAGAGCCAATAGGTAAGGTGAAGTGGGCAATAGAAATGTCCTTCGCCAAGGGCAGCCCACATCATAGTGCCAAGGGTAAGGTGGGAGTGAGTGGAGAAGCAATCACTTAATAATTGACGCTGTTCCCTGCGTTTTTGGATTCTGCTTTATCATTTCTGGCCTCCTGTAATTCTCTTAGCCTTTCCACTGACTCAGCCACACATTTCCAAAAGGCATTTGAATATTGTGCCGGTCACTATGAATACTCTCTGCTGGGAGAGTTCCTTAGGACATGTAGCCTGCCATATTGTCTGATGTTAAAACTCCATGGGAGAGTTCAGAGAAGGATCATTCAGATCCAGAGGTTAGAAAGAGTCCTTTGGACTACCATATGATCCAGCAATCCCACTCCTGGGTGAATACCCCACAAGAAATAAAAATCAGTATGTTAAGATATTTCTGCATAATATAAACATATCCCCATGTTTATTGCTGCATGATTCACAATAGCCAAGATATGGAATCAATTGCAGTATCCAGCAGTGGATGAAGAGATACAGGAAACATTGCTTATATACACAACGGAATATTATTCCACCATAAAAAGAATGAAATTCTAGCTGGGCATGGTGGTGTATGTGGCTCAGGAGGCTGAGGCAGGAGGATCGTGAGTTCAAAGCCAGACTCAGCAAAAGTGAGGCACTAAGTAACTCAGTGGGACCCTGTCTCTAAATAAAATACAAAATAGGGCTGGGGATATGGCTCAGTGGCTGAGTGCCCTGAGTTCAAGCCCCGGTACCAAAAAAAAAAAGAAAGAAAGAATGAAATTCTGTCATTTGCAGCAACATGGATGGTACTGCAAGAAATCGTGTTGAAAGACAAACACCACATGTTCTCACTTAAGGAGGGAAGCTTAACAGTTGATCTCAAATAGGAAATAGAGAATAGAAGAGTGTTCCTAGAGCCTGGGAAGGGCATGTGAGAGGAGGGATGGAGAGAGAATGGCTGATGGGTGCAGGGTTACATTTGGATATAAAGAATGACTTCTCCATAGCACAGAATAATCACAGTTGGCAAGAATTAATTGTACATTTCAAAATAGCGAGTAGAGAGAATTTTGAATGTTTCCAGTGCAAAGAAATGTGCTGGTTACCCTGATCTGATCATTGCACACTGTTTACATGTATTGAATGTCACACTGTACCCCATAAATCTGTGCAATTGATATGAGTCAATTAAAAAACGTGCATATATATCTATATTGTGGGTTGGGGGTAGAAGTCGGTGGTGGGGTGTAGGTCAGTGGTAGAGTGCTTGCCCTAGTGTGCATAAGGCTCCGTATTTGATCACCACAAATAAATTAAAAAAAAAAAAAAAGATAGTGGGGGCTGGGATTGTGGCTCAGCAGTAGAACGCTTGCCTAGCACATGTGATCCTCAGCACCACATAAAAAAATAAGTAAGTATAAATAAAGATATTGTGTCCAAATACAACTAATATAGATAGATAGATAGATAGATAGATAGATAGATAGATATAGATATATAGATAGATAGATAGATATTTTAAAAGTACCTTGGAAACCTGTGTCAAGTCAATACTTACTGGGTCTGGAACTGCCCAGGCTCAAGTTAGAGTCTAATCATCCCCTACCACATACCCTTGGGTCCCTTGTCCTCTTGCCTAGCCCCTAGGAGGTGTCATCTAAAGCAGCCAGCCCTGGTTCTCATTCACCATGCCTTCTTCTCTCAGGTCCTTCTGGTAACCTCATCCTTCATGTCCCCTTCTGAGAGCCGCAGTGGCTCAAATCCCAACCGTGTTCGCATTTTTGGGCCTGACAAGTTGGTCCGGGCTGCCGCTGAGAAGCGCTGGGACCGGGTCAAGATTGTGTGCAGCCAGCCCTATAGCAAGGTACCTCACTGAAGGCGCAGAGCCCTTGGTTCTGGGTGAGGAGGGAACTGAGGGGCCGATCCTGAGTCCCAGAGGGCTGAGAGGAATGGACAACTCTATCCCCATGGGGTTGTTGGCAAAGCTGGATCCCTGCATTCCTGGAAATGGGTTTGGGATCCTCCCGTGCTGAGAAGCTTAGTTCCCTGGAGTCTAGCAAAGGTGAACTGTGGCACATCGGAAAGGAATTGGAGGAGGGGCAACGACTCATCAGCAGGGACTAGAGTTAACCTCATGGGATCTGGAGTCTGACCATTGGGTTCAAAACATGCCTATGTCACTTTTTAGCTATGTGAATCTGGGCAGGTGACTTATCATCTCTGGGCCTCTATTTCCTAATATTTATATGGGAGTCTCAGCTGTGGTGACAGTGAGACCCAAATATGTAATAGCCCAGCACAATAAAGATACTTCTTGCCATTCAGCTGTCCTGGGAGGTATTTAGCTGGTCAGCTGCCTCCTCTCCGTGAGGTCATTTGGGGATCCGACTCCTCCTACTTTGTGGCTCTGCAGCCAGCTGGCAGAGCAGGAGAGAACTGGGAGTATTTCTGAGTTCAGGAAGTAGTACACAGCATTCCTCCCATTCCTAGTAGGAATTTGAGCACGTGGAAGTAAATTCGCTTGGCTGCCCAGCAGTCTTCGCCAGTTGCTATGAGGGCTAAAGGAGCTAATGCATGTCAAGGGCACAGAGCTGACCTGACCCTGAGTCAGGGCCCAGCAAAGTTCTGTATCATCATCCTCATCCACAGGGCACCTCCTTAGACATTTGTGTTCTTAAGAGAGAAAGAGCAGGGCTGGGGTGTGGCTCAGTGGTAGAGCACTTGCCTAGCACATGTGAGGCACTGGGTTTGATCCTTAGCGCCACATAAAAATAAAATAAAGGTATTGTGTCCACCTACAACTAATATATATATATATATATACATATAAAAAAAAGAGAAAGAGCCAGAAAGGGACTTTTCTAAGTGAAAGGGTCTTCGGGCCAGGTTCTGTCCTTGGCCCATACACCCTGACTTTCACTCCTGCTTTCCCAGGACTCCCCCTATGGCCTGAGTTTTATACGGCTTCATAGTCCCCCAGATAAAGACCAGGCAGAGGCCCCATCCCAGGTAAGCTCCACCTGCCACCCCTTTCCTCTCCACCCCTACCTGCCAGCCATCCTTCCACTGCACTGACTTGTGGGACCTTAGAAGGTGACCGTGACCAAGCTTGGCCAGTTCCGTGTGAAGGAGGAGGATGACAGTGCCAGTTCCCTGAGGCCAGGGGCTCTCTTCTTCAGCCGGATTAACAAGACATCCCCGGGTGAGTGTGGGAACCTGGGTGCTAAGTTAATGGAGGGTTGGGACCTGGACTCAGGTCTGAGAGGAGGTGGCTGGACCCCTGGGTCTGAGAGAAGACAGCTCGGGGCCTGGACCCCTAGGACTAAGGGAGGAGAGCTTGGGCCCAGACCCCTAGATTACTGCTGGGTTTTAGGACTGACACTGTATGTCCCATGGATAGGAGTGAAAGGGTCTCAGGCCAGCCCTTTCATCCTGCTTCTGCTTTCTCCCTCTGCAGCCACAACCAGTGACCCAGCAGGGCCCAGCTACGCAGCAGCTACCCTCCAAGCCTCTAGTGCGGCCTCCTCAGCCTCCCCAGTTTCCAGGCCTGTCAGCAGCACCTCTAAGGTGAGATCACAAGACTTCGGTGGGATGGAGAAGGAAAGAAGCTGGAAGCCTCAGCCCATTCTTACCCCCACAGCCTCAGGAGTCTCCCAAAGGGAAGAGGAAGTTGGATTTGAATCTAGAAGAAAGGAAGATCCCCAACAAACCATCAGCCCAGCCCTCACCACCTGCCCTCAAGAGACCCAAATGTGAGCTAACTAGATCCCTGATTTCCACATGGCCTGGACTCCAGGGTCTGACAGGGAGGACTGAGGCGTGAACTCCTGGGCCTGGGGAAGGGGCTGGACGTTTAGCCCCAGTGGCATTAACTGACTCTTTACCCTTTTGTTTCCCAGTACCAGCTCCTACTCGCACCCCATCCACGGCCCCCGTTCCTGCCGCAGCACAGGGGGCAGTGCCAGGGAAGCCCCGGGGAGAAGGCACCAAGGCCAGGGGAGCCCGAGCTGGCCCGCAGGAGCTGGGGAAGATCCTTCAGGGTGTGGTGGTGGTTCTGAGTGGCTTCCAGAACCCCTTCCGCTCAGAGCTCCGGGACAAGGCTCTGGAGCTGGGTGCCAAGTATCGTCCAGACTGGACCCCGGACAGCACTCACCTCATGTAGGCCGCCTTCCTGCCCTGCCCTGTCCTCCATTGCTGTCTCTTTCTACCTCCCCGCCAGTCGCTGCTTGTCTGTCTCCCTGACTCACCTGCCTCTGCCTCTTTTTCTCCTCTTATTTCTACATCTGTCTTATCTCTCATCCCTTCCGTCTCCAGTGTCACTCGCTCTCTTTACATCCTCTCCCCCTCTCTGTCACTCCTCTGTTTTTCCCCTTTGCCCCTCAGATCATGCCTAACCAAACCCCTCAATTCTGCCCCCACCAGCTGTGCCTTTGCCAACACCCCCAAGTACAGCCAGGTCTTGGGCCTCGGAGGCCGCATTGTGTGTAAAGAATGGGTGCTGGATTGTCACCGCATGCGTCGGCGGCTGCCCTCCCGAAGGTGAGGCCTCACTGCACACATGCAGCCCACACGCACCAAGCCTGCCCCTCGTCCCCATGCTGACCAAGAGCTCAGGTGGTTCCAGCCAGAGTCAGCCAGCTTCAGAGACGAGGGACAGAGCTGGAAGGGAGGGTCCCAGAGGGCTCTGGGGAGTCTGCCTAGTGGAGAAGGAAAAGGACATTGCAAGCTGCAGGAACTGCGTGTACAGAGGCATTGGGTGGGAGGACAGCACTGGGGCCTGGTCATTTGTCATTCACAGCAGGTCCTGAAGCCTCTGCTTGGTTGGTGCCACGCTGGGCCCTGCAGTGCTGGGACCTAACTTTGAGCCTTGCTCTGAAGACATCTCACTTCGATGAGGTTCAGACTTATTAACACCGAGTATGGGGGAAGGCCCCGGGAAACCCACAGCAAGCCAGGAAGAGGGGGCATCTTCTGGGACAAGAAAAGGTCTGCCTCTCTGAGCACAGGCAGAGGACTTGCTGAGCAGCGGGGACAAGAGTGGGGCTACCTGGAGCATCCGCTGAGCTTGCAGCGGAAGGTGCAAATGGCAGAGAAACGAGGCTGCGAGAAGTGGGAGCCTGGGAAGACTTTGGAGCTGGAGAAGAGTAGGATCATATCTGAGGCTTGTGGGTAGAAGGGGAGACTTGAGTTGTGCTGCAGGCCTGAGTGTGTTCGGAAGTAGGTCTGTACTCTATGCTCTGCTTCTGTTCTTAAGGGATACTGTCTGGGGTCGGGGGATGAAACTGGAAAGGTGGGTGGGGTTAGTTCAGCTTGGCTGAGTTGCTGGGCCCTGTCCAGCTCCACAGACCTTTTGCACCTTGTCCTGGACTCTAAACGTGTCTGCAAGCCTTGAGTTCTTTTCTGGCTTTGGCACAAACTCCCTTGGCTGCACAAGCATCCTGAGCCATGTGAGTGTATGTGTGTCCTGATGTCTGTCATGTTTACTACAGACATATCAATGGCTTTGACTAGAGGGTGCTCCCCTCTAGTATGCTCCATAACTGAGGATGTTGTGTGACAGTCTGTATACTGCCAGTTGCCTCTGTGAAAACCAGAACTCAAAATTCTAAAACTCATCTCGCCTCAAGCGTCTCCTCTATGAACAGAGGGGGGTCACAGAAGGTTTGAGGGGGACAGGGGCAGGCTCTGTTAGGGATGCGGTGTCCGGGGGAAACTGCAGATGGGGACCCGAAGAGACTGGGGCCTTGGAGATGGAAAGAAGGTGGAAGCAGGTGGATTTAGGATACATTTGGGGCAGAAGAAACCAGATTGGGATAACTGTCTGGGAGACTCCAAGGAGGACACGGAGGAAAATGGAACAAGACAAACACTGTCGGATTTATGACCGGGTTTTAACCAAAAAAATTCAGAAAACATGTTGTATTTTAAAAATTCAAGGATAGGAGAGTCCAGGGCATGAATTTCCCTACCATAATCACAAACTGAGTTTTTTTTTTTTTTTAATTATTTTTTAGTTGTAGTTTGGACACAATATCTTTATTTTATTTATTTATTTTTATGTGGTGCTGAGGATCGAACCCAGGGCCTTGCACATGCTAGGCGAGCGCTCTACCACTGAGCCACAGCCCCAGCCACAAACTGAGGTTTTTAAAAAACATTTTTGGGGTAGAGGTGCAGCTCAGTGGTAGAGCACAGGCTTAGCATGCATGCACTCTGGGTTTTATTCCCTAGCACTGCAAAAAATAAACCTGGATGCTGTTTCTCCAACCTTGAGACAGCCAAGTCATACATGAAGGGTCTTAATGAAGCAGTATTCGCTTCTGCTTGCACGCTCTGCCCTGTGATTTGGGAGCAAATTAAATATCTCTTTGTGCCTTAGTTTTTTCATTTGTAAAATGGTGCTAAAAATAGCCCCTACATCAGGATTCAGTGAGTCAGTATTTGCCAAGCACTTGGAACAGTTCCTGGTGCACATGAAGTCCCACATAAGCCTTAGCTGTGACTGCTGTTATTACAGCTGGGAGGTTCCTTTCCTGAGGCAGCCGCTGCATACAGAACCATGCAGAGCATCAGGGTCTTCGATATACACAGGGACCCTTGGTGTCATCAGGGGCCGGGGGCTGAGTTTCAGAACACTCATACACACACTGGAGGATCTGTGCATACTCAAGTCCCATCTATAAAACTGTAGGCAAGGCATGGTGGTACACACCTATAATCTTAGCTACTCAGGAAGCTAAGGGAGGAGGAGCCCAAGTTCAAGGCCAGCCTAGGCAATAAAATAAAACTGCAGTATTTGCATACTATACATATCCTGCTATATATTTTAAATCATCTCTAGATCACTTATAATACCTAATACTATGTAAGTGCTGTGTAAATACTTGCTATACTGTGTTGTTTAGGGAATAATGACAAAAATATGTACATGTTCAGCCAGGCACTATGACCATGCCTCCAATCCCAGCAACTCTGGAGGCAGAGGCAAGAAGATCAAAGTTCAAGGTCAGCCTCAGCAGCTGAGCTAGACCCTGTCTCAAAATAAAAAATAAAAATTTTTTTAAGGGTTGGGCATGTGGCTTAGTGGTAGAGCATCCCTGGTTTCAATCCCTGGTAAAACACATATACACACACACAGAGTAGATATACATTTATGTTCACTACAGATAGAGCTTCCTCCCCTCCCCTCCCCTAGATATTTTCCATTCACAGTTATTTGGATCTACAAAGGGCCAACTGTATTTGCTTTTGAGAATTTTCCCTTAATTGGTGGCATTTTCCTAGTGAGAAATTTATTTTGACTCTCAGAGGGGAAGCCTTTTTCATTCCTCTCTGAAATGAGACATTTCTTCCCCCAAGGAGGAGGTGAGGAGAGTGTGCTGGACTGATGGACCCAGGGTCCTTCTCCAGCTGGGAGGGGACAGGATCCCCACCCTGAGTATTTGATCTCCCTCCTCGTGGAGGGCTTGGTGTTCCCCCATCTTACGCCCCTTCCTCCCTCAGGTACCTCATGGCAGGGCCTGGCTCCAGCAGCGAGGATGAGGGGGGCTCTCACAGTGGCAGCAGTGAGGATGAGGCCCCCAAACTTCCTCGAAAGGTCTGGTGCCCCTGCCCGGGTGGGGGAGGGCATATTGGGAGGGGGCACAATGTGGTGCCCCAGCCCCCTGCGGACAGACCCCCCCCCAACATCTCTGCTCCCGTTCCTCACCCACAATCCTCCCTCCCTCAGCGCCCCCAGGCCAAAACCAAGACCCCCCAGGGAGCTGGACCCAATTCACCCCAAAGGCCCCCAACCCCTGAGGAGACCAAAACAGCTTTGCCAGGACCCCAGGAAGATACCGACATTGAGGAGGACCAGTCAGGTTAGAGTCTGAGGGAAGAGGGGCTGGGCTCGGACTCCAGGGTCTGAGGGAGGGAGGCTGGGCCTGGAATCACTGGATTCCAGACAAGTGGAAGGAAGGGGCCTTGGGGCCCAGATAACTGGATCTGGAGGGCGTTGAGGTTGAGTTTGGCATGCCTGGGTCTGTGCTTGGGTGCCATTCTGAGAAGAGGGTGTTACCGAGCTTCCCAGAAGACAAAGCACCTCTCACCGGCTGAGCTTCTACTCACAGGACAAGACAACGGAGCGGAAGATTCTGGGGACACTGAGGATGAGCTGAGGAGGTAGGCTGGGGACTAGGGCTACGGTGACCTGGCCTTGGGTGTAGGCGATCTGCTCTGAGTGCTCAGCTTGTACCACTCCTGGCTCCACCAGGGTGGCTGAGCAGAGGGAGCAGAAGCCGGCCCCTGGGCAGGAGGAAAATGGCGAAGACCCATATGCAGGCTCCACAGACGAGAACACTGACAACGAGGAGCACCCGGAGTCTCCTGAGCTGCCGATCCCGGAACTCCCAGGTGGGAAACCCCGACCTCCTCCCCCCTGCCCAGCTGGGACTTGGCTCCTTAGTTTCCAGCTGTGGCTTGCCCCCGCAGCTCTGGGCTTGCTGCCTTGACTGCTTCCATGTTGTCCTCGAAATGTCCCTTCCTGTTTCAGCATCGTCTCTGTGACTTCCTTTTTTTCCCTTCCTGGCTTCTTGCTCCCACCAGCCCCCCTTGCAGCCCAGGGTCAGGCGTGGTGCCCCTGGGGTCCCCTCCAGTTGTGAGCAGCCCCGACATCCAGCCAGTTCTTCCCACACACCACACTCCTCCCATCCAGTTCTGTCTAGGGGGAGACGCGGGCACCCCAGATGACGGGGGCAGTGCTGCCATTGGGACCCCAGTGGTGGGCACATGTGTTCACTTTAATATATTCATCACCTGGGACATGGATGGTGTGTGTAGTGTGTGTGTGTGTGTGTGTGTGTGTGTGTGAGAGAGAGAGAGAGAGAGAGAGAGAGAAAATAAGAAAGGAAAATGGGAAAACTGCAGGGGTTTGTGGGCTTACGGGCACAGGAGCACGAGTCTCTTAGGGTGAGGACAAGGAAGAAGAAAGGGGTCAGGGTCTGAGTGGAGGTAAGATTTGGGGCCTTTGGAAGTCCTGTTTCCCCAGCTCCTCATGGGTGATAGCAGGAAAACACTGTGGTTTCCAAAGCCCCTGAAGTGGCAGCAGCATGTCATTGGCTTGGAAAGTCACATGAAAATGGAAAAAAGAAAGCCACCCTGGAGGCCGGAGCAAGAGACAGGTACTGGCTGGAGGAGTGAGCCAGCCCAGAGGAAGAAGTGGCCAGCTCAGGGGTTGCAGTGTTGACAGGCCTGCAGCCCGCTGTCAGACACGTCGCCGTGGTGGTAATTGTGTCCTCCACTAGTAGAGCAAACCAGCCAGCGACCATACCTCCCAGAAGGCTCTGAGGGGCCACTGGGCTGGAAACCACTGCTTGTCATAGGTTCCTGCCCCTGCAAACCCCTGATCTCAGACACCCTGCCCGCCTCCCTGTCTTGGCTCCCCGTGTTCAGTCACTGTGGGATGACAGTTGGGTGCCATTCTTGGGTGCCATTGGAACTCAGGGGACCTCACATGCCCCTTCCACCATCTCTCCTGCAGACTTCTTCCAGGGCAAACACTTCTTCCTGTATGGGGAGTTCCCTGGAGACGAGCGGCGGAAACTCATCCGATATGTCACAGCTTTCAACGGGTCAGTGTGTTGGGGGAGATGATGGGTCTGGGAAGGGCTCAGGGACACCGTGGAGGGGTTGTGAGAAGGAAGGAGGAGGGAGAAGGTGCTTGGCCAATAAGATGGGCACAGACTGCAGAGACCAAATGCCAGCCATGCCCGCTTTCCTGGGCAGCCCCCAGTCTCCTCTAAAGTGAGGGTCTCTACCTCCTTCTGAAAGGGCCATCATCAGGGTTACCCCTGTGGAGCTGCCACCACTGTGGCTTGGCCAGGCTGGTAAATGGAGGTACTGAGGATAGCTTGAGGGAGCACAGGTGGGGCTGGAGAGAGGACAGCCTCTGAGAACGGTTGGGGAGTGGGGTGTTAAGAGAAGGGGCACTGATCACCTGACGTGCCCAATGCCTTTCTTCCTCACTCCTAACAGGGAGCTCGAGGATTATATGAGCGACCGGGTTCAGTTTGTGATCACGGCACAGGAGTGGGATCCCAGCTTCGAGGAGGTGAGCTCTGAGGAGGTGAGCCTGCCTTGACACCCCGCCATCCCGCCATTATGCATTCTCATGTGGGCCCCTGCCCCCCACAGGCCTTGATGGACAACCCTTCCCTGGCATTCGTTCGTCCCAGATGGATCTACAGTTGCAACGAGAAGCAGAAGTTACTTCCCCACCAGCTCTATGGGGTCGTGCCCCAGGCCTGAAATAGATGTGCCTGCATGCACACACATGCGGCGCACACACACACACACACACACACACACACAGTTTAATAAAGGTGACTTGTTTGGAGCAGCTGCCCTGTCACACTTAGGAGTCTCCCAGAATTCCAAGAGACTCTGGCTTATGTCTCATGTTTGGTTTTGGTGACCTCCATGAGGGTCAGGTCTCTGGGCTACTGTTAGACCCCTGTCCTGGCATCTGGAAGTATACCAGGCCCCTCCATCAGAGATCCGAGAGGGAAGGGGCTCTGCCTTTCTCCCTGGCCTCACACCCCTGTGCTGGCCAGAGACAGAATTAAGAGTCTGCTACTCAACCCTGCCCCAGTACTCGTCCTGGTCCTCTGAGGCATTCTGCATCTGGATTGTCTCTCTGTGGGTGATGGCCTGGACCCCGTCTAGGTTCACCACATTGAAGGTGGGAACTGAGCTAAGTGTTAGGGAATCTGGGCAGAAGGGATGGCCCTGTAGGCAGGCACCAGGCCATGGCAAGGGCCAGGAGGTGGGACTAGCCTAAGGCAGTCGGGTGAGCGCTGCTGCCCTTGGAGAAGAGGCTTGAGGGGCAGATGTAACAGAGAAGTGGGCACATTCCTTGCTTCTGTGCAGTCCAGTGTGGTGGCTGCTAGACACAGGTGGCTACTTCAGTGAATTGAAATGGAAACTTCACTTCCTCAGTCACGCTGGCCACACATTTCAAGTACTCCGAGGTTACTGTACTGACAGCACAGAGAACACTTGTCACTGCGGAAGGCTTTTTGGACAGGGCTGCCCCAAAGGGCTGAGCATCCTGGCCCAGGAGCTTGGACTTTATCATGGTGGTGGGGAAAGTCAGAAAGGTACTTGAGCAGGACAAAGGCCAGAGCTGGGTTTGAAAGCTGACCTTCAGGTCAACTCTTTTTTTTTTTTTTTTTCTTTTTTTTAAAAAAATTTATAGTTGTAGATGGACAGCATGCCTTTATTTGTTTAGTTTTTTATGTGGTGCTAAGGATCGAACCCAGTGCCTCACACATGCTAGGCAAGTGCTCTGCCACTGAGTTACCGCTGCAGCTCCCCACCCACCCACCCCAGGTCATTTCTTGAACACACCAAGTCAACCCCCAGAGCTGGCAGTCTCCCTCATTTCCCCTTCTGAACCTTCATTTCTTTATCCATAAGATAAAATGGCATTAGGCTGTATTTAATTCCTTCAATCACCCTCATTCAGATCACCGTCATCCAGGGCTGCTGTATCAAACCACCAACAGAAACTCATCTTCCAGGTCTGAAGCTCTGAAACCTAACATGGGGGTCTGGGCTAAAAACCCAGGTGTAGGCAGAGCAGTGAGCCTCCTGGAGGCCGGGGTGGATCTGCTCAGCCTGCCCAGCTGTTAAGGGCAGTCCACGTTCCATTCCCCTTCCAGGTTCAAAGCCAGCTGTGGCCAGTTTACTGTCTTCCACATGTAAAGGCCCTGTGATTACACGGAGCCCCCTAGATCACCTGGGACAATCTGTTCGAAGGTCATTTGCTTAACAACCTTCATTCCTTCTCTACTTCATTCTCCTTTGCCACATATTCACAGGTTCCAGGGATTAGGATGTGAACATCTTTGGGAGGCCATTCTTCTACCCACCACAACCAGCACATGTAACACTAGGACTTCAGTGTAGGGAAAAAAAAAAAATTGACACTAGTTCCTGATCCCGCAGGGCTGCCATTGCGCCTGGAGAGCTGGGGAGTGCTGGTGCACTGGGCAGTGAAAAACGCAGGGAGAGCAAATTCAGCAGGGCAGTGACAGCAGTGGGGCAGGGTCAGGTAGTTTAGAGGATTTGCCGCGCTCTGCAGGGCCCTGGGAGATGTACAGGAGTACCTGGGAGAGCCCTTGCAGGCAGAGGGAAAGTAAGTGCAAAGGTTCTGAGGCATGAGCAGGTCTGCTGTGTTAAGGAGCAGACAGCAGGATACCAGGAGACCCACCATCTGCCCATCCTCCCCAGCTTTTAAAGGCAATTCACATTCCATTCCAGACTCAGCTTCTGCCCTGTTTGGTTGCAAGTAAATCCTCTCTCAACCTCATTTTTTCCATGTGTACTAAGTAAGATTGAGCCAAGTCAACATCTCTCAGATGAGTTTGAGTACTTGTAACTGCTGATGGTGTGGTTGCTTTGGAATAACTCCCAGCACTGCTCTCTGTGTAAACATGATATAAGCAACACTGCAAGGTTCAGAGGAGAGCAGAATCTTTACCCATTTGTGCTCCCCACCTGCCAAGAATACATGCTCTGCTTCTGTGGTTACTAAGATAATTCTCTTTTATTTCTTAGGGTTTTGCTCCTCAAACTGCATTTTAAATCAACAGAAACTTACTTCTGTGTATAGTGTGAGGTGACAGGATCGCTATTCATTTCCTACTGTTGCTGTAACAAATCACCACAAGCTTAATGGCTTTAAACAACATATATTTAGTCCAAACTCAGCTTCATTGTCCTAAAATCAAGATGTCCACAGGTCTTCAGCAGGTCCTGAGGCTCTAAGGAAGAATCCATTTCCTTGCCCTTCCTAGCTTCTAAAGGCTGCCCAGATCCTCAGCTAGGGTCCTTTTATCACTTCAATCTCTTCTTCCACCTTCACTTCTCCTCCTCTGATTCTTAACGCTGCTCTTATTCCCATATAATGATCCTTGTGATCACATTGGGCCTACTCAAAATCTGGACCATCTCCCCTTCTCAAGAAGTCCTTCAAGATCTGTCTGCCTGTGGTCCCTTTTGCCACGTGTAGGCTAGCAAAGGTTCTGGGGGTTAGGATGTAAGCATCTTCAGGTAGGCACTGTTCTGTACACCACAGGATCCCATTTAATTTTCCTCCATATTTTTCAGCTCAGTACTGAGTCTGCCCTTTACCCACTCATCCACAGTAGGGGTTGGCAAACTGGGCCCTAAGGCAAAATCCAGCTCACCAAGTGTTTTTTGGTAAATAACTTGTTGGAACACAGCCACACTCCTTCCCGTGTGCATAATAATGTGTATAGCTGCTTTTCTGCTCCAGCAGCAGAGGTGACTAATTGTGGCAGACACATGGCCTATATAACCTAAGAATATATACGGTCTGGCCCTCACAGGAAAAGTTGGCCACCCTCTGATCTACAGATAGTCTGTCAGTATAAGCACAGGCCCATTTCTGAGCTCTCAGTTCCCTTCCATTGGCCTGTTTCCAAACCAACACCCAAGAAAGATGTCACTACTGCAGCCTTGAGGTAATCCTTGTGGAGGGGGCAGTGGACCAAGGCTCCCACACTTGTCCTGTAAATGGACCTGACTTGTTTTTTGGCTTGGGGTCTGGCTTGGCTTGATTTCTGTCTGCTGTCCGTATTAGACCAGGTCTGTCTTCACTGCTATGTCCCTAACACCCCACATGGGGTGCAGCACACAGTAGGTGCTTAATAAATATCTGGAACAGAGCACACTCATCCTTATTATAGTAGGAGAATAAACTCCAAAAGGGAAGCTGACTGCCCCCTAACAAATGCCTTAGAATGTCCTCATTTTACAGATGAGGCATCTGAGTTTGGACAAGTGACAAATCTTGTCTGAGGCCCCCCAGACTTCTGAGGAGTGGCAGGGCTAGTTCTGCGCTTTGGGTGTTTACCTGAGCTTGCCTTCATCACTTTTGGGGGCTCTTTTCACATCTGTAACAGTGCTGCCCTCTCCCTACACAGTCCACTCTGTGGCTCCCGTCATTCATTAGCTGGCCCCCACTGATGGGCAGGCATATGGGCTGTTGCTAGTCTTTGGAAACCATCATACCGCAGTGGACAGCCTTACCTTTATGTCTTGACATGTTTTGAGTTTATGGGAGAAATTTCTACAAGTGGAATAGTTGAAACAAGCAAATGTGTATATTTTAAATGTCTTAGAACCAGTCATGTGGCCAAGGTGGAGACACCAAGTTAAACTTTCAGCAAGGAGAGAGCCTGTTTGCCCACATTCCTCAGCAACCCAGGATGCTAGCAGGCTTTACCTTTGCCATATAAATGGGTGAAAAGAACCAGACTGAACCAGTCCCATGGGACCACAGCTCCAGGTCCATGGTTTGGGATCCAGTGTTAATTCAGGTTGACACCTGCCCCTCCAGGTGAGCAGAGTTCCTCAGGCTTCTAATTCTGAACCAGTGTAAATGGCAGATCTCTCACCCTGCCAGCTATCAGGAAGAGCCAAGTCCATACAGCAGGGCTTAGAAATCCCACCTTTTTATTGACCGGAGCTGGCTGGAAGGGGCCGCCTGTGAACCAAAGGGAGAGCTCAGTCTCTCTCCCCCTGGCCCTCTGCCTGGTGGTGGCTGTGTTGATGAACGAGCAGGAGGCGTCTCTGGCCAAAGGCCTGGCCACAGTTGGAGCATCGGTGTTGGCCAGTGGCTGGGCTGCCTGGTGCAGTGGGGGGGTCGTGACATAGGCGATGGGCAGCCAGCTTGGAGGGAAATGAGAAGGCCTTAGGGCAGTGTGGGCAAGGATAGGGGCGGGCGTCATTGGCATGGTGCGTGTGGCGGTGGGCGGCCAGTTTGGAGGGGTAGCAGAAGGACTTGGAGCAATCAGGGCACGGGTAGGGACGGGTGGGAGCGTGGGTCCAGAGGTGGGCTGCCAGCTTGGAGCGGTAGCCAAAGGCCTTTGGGCAGTGCGGGCAGGGGTGTGGGCGGGCACCACTGTGTGTGAGGCGGTGGGCTGCCAGCTTAGAGGGGTAGGAGAAGGCCTTGGGGCAGTCGGGGCACGGGTGGGGTCGGGTGCCGCCGTGCGCTAACCGGTGTGTGGCAAGCTTGGACGGGTAGGAGAAGGCCTTGTCACAGTCAGGGCAGCGGTGCGGGCGCTGGGGTGGGGGCCGCCGGCGGGGCCGGGAGGGCGTGCCCCCAGACTTGGAGGGCCCTGGAGCAGACTGGCTGGGCTTCTGCGGCGGGGCCTGGTGGGGAGCTGGGGGACAGGAGGACTGGTGGGCTCCAGGAAGCAGCTAACACCCTGGGTCCAAGCTAGGCTCTGCTACCACCTTGATGTTGCAGCCCGCCACCCAAAGTGTACCTTAGCATTTTAATGTTACACTAATTTTCTAAATGCCATTATTTCTGCTTCCCTTTTCCCCCATGCATTATCCTGAGGGGCCCCAAGGGGTTACCTTCCTAGGTCCCCAAAGCTACTGAGGCATCTATTTCCAGTATCTTTCCAGTGATCACCCTAAAGTCCCACATCCCCATATGCCTCTTCTAATTTCCTCAGCCCTAGCGAATGACCACTGGAGATTTCCCAAAATCAAACGGGAGGATTCCCCAGAGCACATGCAGTTTTGGGGATCCTAAATGGTCATGATTCTGGGACTTCAAACTTTCAGCCTATGATTTCCCAAAACATGTGATCTTCTTATCAGCCCATTCTTGGGAATGAACCCTACTCACAGGCAGGGTCGCTCTCAACTCCTTTGGTCACGGGCTCCTTGCCAGTAGGACTAGGATTTGTGCCCTCAGCCTTGGACTTCGCGCCTCGCTCCAGCATCTTGCTGACACAGGAACCTAGGGGCAGGGCGCAGGGGCGGGGGTGATGCTGGGTATTACCAGGTTGATAGGGATAGGGTTGGTTGGAGGGCCTAAAATCAGGTCAGTCTGTTTATATGGGATTCTTAGGTGAGGGCAGGCGTGGCGGGAAGGCGGGGCCTAAAAGCAGAATGGGCGAGGCTATGCAAATCTAACCTAAAGACCTTTGCAATTGAAGCTTGGGTGGAGTGGGCGGGGCCTATGTTCAGAGTGGGCGGAACCTTCCTCCCTCCAAACCCTACGGCCGTGAGAGCTAACACCGGGATGGGCGGGGTTATGCAAAAAGACCAAAGTCAATTGCTCCGCAACTCAGGCCCAGGGGCGGGCGGGCGAGTGGAGTGGGCGGTGTCTTTTGCAGCTCTGTCCCAGGGGAGGGGCCTATTAGCGCAGTGGGCAGAACTTTACATCCAAGAGTGGCTTTACCAGGCTTTGGGCTCAGTCTCAGTCCATTGACGCCGCGTCAACCTCGTCTTTCTTGTTGGTAAGTTTCATCCGCGGTGTGGATTGTGGCCGTGGAGGACAGAAGGGAGACCTGGACGAAGATACGAAAGGAATGTGGCGTGTGTAGCAATCCAGAGACCTCTAATACAATTTCCCTCCGGGTTGCAAGCATCCGGGATACAATGCATCCCTCAGAGTGCTGGTATTCGCGCACTAAATGCAAAGCCCCCCCGGAACCGAGTGTCCGGACCCAAAGCGAGCTTCCTCGGAAAGATCCTGGCTTTTAGCCCCCACTGTTTTCCGTAGACTAGGCGTCCGAGCCAGGACCCCTACCCTCCTCACCTGTGGGATTGCCCCTCCTTTGGGGCGGGGCTCCGAGCCCCACCCTCCTCGGCCGCTCCCGGTGCCCCAGCCGCTGCCTCGCTGCCTTCGGACCCACGGAGCTGCACCGCTGGGCGACGGGGTGGGCAGAGGAGGCGGGAGCTTCGCTAGCTGCTGGGCCCAGCCTCATTTCCATTCCCTCCTCCCACGCCGGCGTGGACGCATGCGCAGTTACGGCCAGCAGAAGCTGCGGCGGGGGAAGACGGAATGGAAGGAAGGGGTGGGTGAGCCTGGCAGACAAGTTCACCATCAAGCGCAGAGCTGACTGCCCAAGAACCGCGGTAAAGTGCACAGCGGTGCGGGGCCTACGGTGGCTGGCTGGAGTCAAGCACGTGCAGGCTAACACGGACTAACTACGCTTGGAGCTCAGTGAGAAAGCTCCGAGCCTCTGTACTTCTTTTCACGGGACAGCCTGAGTTACATCTCTGGAGGCAATTTCAAAAGCTCGTTCTCCACTTCACCTCTAAAGGCATTTGCAAAAACATCTGGCCGTTTCTTCGAGAGAGGGCGGGGGAGGACTCACTCAGAGCGAGCTGGTGCCGGATAAAAGGCATGGCATTTTATAGCATCCTGGCACCCTCCACCATGGGTGGCTCCAGGTTCTCAGCACCCCCGTCCCGGCCCCGCATTCCACGCTTCCTCCTTCCCCCGGCCTGGGTGGTCCTGAGGTGCCCAGGCTTATTCTCCTGGTGCCAAACCCAGGGTGGCATTCTTCCCAGGCAGTGACAGTGCATGTTCCTGCCCCGAGCTGGAAAGACTATGAAGTGTCCTTTAAAGTCCTCCGCCTGGGTGACTTTTCAGCCTGACAATAAGGTCTGGCGAGCCCTGGGAGCTGTGGGAGTACTTTGGCAGGTAATTTGGGTTCTGGGCCAGATTGCCTGGGGGTAACTGGTCTGAACTCTTGATTCTGCCACTTTCTAGCCCTGTGACCTTGGGCAAGTCACTTCATCTTTCTGGGTTTCAGTCTCCTCATATATAAAATGGAAGGTTCTTGGGATTAAGTAAGATAATCAATGGAAATTTTTGAGAACAGAAAGTGTCTAGAATGCTCAATAAATGCTATCAATATTTTTGTTTTTACTGTGTATTAAACTAGGCCTGATGGGGTCAAAGTTGTACCAAGAATAGCAAGTGACCAGACTTCAAGATGGGGAGGACCTTGCTGCATTCGGGGGATCTCACCTGTCATAACTTGTCATGTCCCAGATGCTGGCCTTCCTTCCAGCTCTTGTGTATGCCACTGTCATTCCTGCCTCAGTGTCTCTGCACTAGCTGTTCTTTCTTTCCCCGGGGCTCTTCCTTCTTCTCTTTGCTTGCCTGGCTCCACCCACCCCCACCTCAGTTCAAATGTTATAAAGGTGAAGACTTCCCTGCTCACCCTTCCCTCCATTCCTGGCTATGTCCTCTCCCTTATCGCTATATATCTGTCTTCTAGAATGTGTGCTCTGTTAAAATGAACAACTTATCAATCTTGTTGATCTCTGTGTCCCCAGAATCCAGAACAGGGTCTAGCACATAAGAAATGGTCAATAAATCTGTGTCCAATAAATACTTGAAAGAATTTTAACAATAAGAAGTCCTCTGTGACAGAAAGATAGAATGATGGGTAGAATATAGAACTTAAGGTCAAGGAACTTAGGAAGGAGACTAAGCTGAATGAGAAACCAGGGGAGGGTTTTAAACATAGGAAGTAGGCCTGGGTTGTAGCTTAGTGGAAGAGGGTTTTGCTAGCATGCCTGAGGCCCTGGACTCAATCTTGAGCACTGCAAAGGAAAAGAATTAGTGAGTCACAGAAACATAGGAAGTATCATGAACTAGGTTTGGTTTTCATATGCTTTTTTTTTTTGTAGTTGTAGATGGTCAGCATGCCGTTATTTTATTTGTTTATTTTTGTATGCCATGCTAAGGATCGAACCCAATACCTCACATGCAGGGCAAGTGCTCAGCCACTGAGCCACAGCCACAGCCCTGATATTTTCTTAACCATTTTTTTAATTATGGAAAAGTTAGGTGTGGTGGCACACACCTGTAATCCCAGCCTCTAGGGAAACTGAGGCAGGAGGATTGCAAGTTCAAGGCTAGTAAGGGCAATTTTGCAAGATCCTGTCTCAAAATATATTTTTTTGATGTATTGGGGGATTGGACCCAGAGCTTTGACCATGGTAGGTAATCACTGTACCACTGAGCTATATCCCCAGCCCTTCTGTTTTTGTTTTGAGACAGGGTCTTGTTAGTTGCCAAGGTTGGCCTCAAACTTGCAGTCTTCCTGCTCAGTCTCCCTAGTAGCTGGAATTACAGCTGTCCACCACTGTGCCCAGCTTAAAAAAAATATTTTAAAAAGGGCTGAGGTTGCCAGGTGAAGTGGCACACGCCTGTAATTCCAGTGGCTTGGGTGGCTGAGGCAGGAGGATTGTGAGTTCAAAGCCAGCCTCAGCAACAACAAGGCACTAAGCAACTCAGTGAGACCCTGTTTCTAAATGAAATACAAAATAGGGCTGGGGATGTGGCCCAGTGGTCAAGTGCCCCTGAGTTCAATCCCCAGTAGCCCCCCGCCAAGAAAAAGGGCTAAGGTGCAACTCAGGGGCATAGCACTTGCTTAGCATGTGCTCACTGTTGCTGAGGCTGTCCTTGAGATTATGATCCTCCTGTCTCAGCCTCACAAGCTGCTGAGATTACAAGCATGTACCATTTTGATTGCTTAGTCATTTCTTAATGTTATCAAATACCCCATCAGAGTTCAGTTTTTCCTATAGCCCCATTAACATTTCCCCCCACTCTTTCCAAGTGCAATGTTTAATTTTATTTAAAAGTTGAGAGAAAACAATTATTTGCTGCGTCAATAATAGAATTGGCCAGCATCAGGCTGGGCCTGTCATACATAAGGCCCTGGTTTTGATCCTCAGCACTGGAAAAAAGAAAAATTGGCCAGTGACAACTATCACACACTTATTTTTTATTTTTTGGTACTGGGGATTGAACTCAGGGGCACTCAACCACTGAGCTACATCCACAGCCTTATTTTGTATTGTATTTTCAGACAGGGTCTCATGGAGTGGCTTAGCACCTCACTTTTGCTGAGGCTGGTTTGAACTTGAAATCTTTTTGCCTCAGCCTCCCAAGTCGCCACTCTCTGGGATTACAGGCATGTGCCACTCAGCCCGACTGCAATCACTCACTGTGACCAATGTTGTTTAAATGACCACAACCACTCCTCCTAGATGATTCTAAAGCTCAGTGCCAGACACCATATCCCATAAACATCTTTTTATCACACTTAGTTTGTTTGAATCAGAATTAAACAAGGCCCACACATTGCATTATTTGCTGTGACTCTTTTTCATTGACATTTTAAATGCTCGCTCTGATTGCTGCATGGAAAATTAAATGTAAAGAGGTAAGTGGAAGCCAGAAAACCAGGGAGGCCACTGTTACCTAGTCATCACAGTATTAACTACTAGCATTTATTGAGCACTTATTAACTTATTATATACTGGAAATTGTCTTTATGTACATTAATTTATTTAATATCCACAGCAATTTATTAAGAGGAGGTGCTACTATTGTTCTGTCAGAAGAGGGAAATAAGGCATGGAGTGCAAGGTCACATGCCCAAGGTCACACAGCCAGGTCCCAGCAGGAAGTAACAACCAGAATTTCAATCCCTACAGCCTGGCCCTGGAGTCCAAACAATTCACCCTGATGCTTTGCTGCCTCTTGATGGGGTTAGAGGGCATGAGGATGGAAAGGAGGCCTGACTGGAGAGGTTTACTTAACAGGGCCTGGAGATGAACTGGGTGGAGGTGGCCAGGAGAGGAAGGAGTGAAGGACAAAGATGAAGTAATGCTGGCCAGCTTCCACCGAGGTCCTGTTCTGTTCAGGTGTCTTCCAGACTCTACACGTGGGAACTAACTGGACCTTCATAAAGAAGGGAGGAAATATTTTCAACTTCATTTTACAGATGAGAAAGCTGAAATGCAGAGAAAGAACAATTTTCAGCCCAGGATCTCAGATCTGAGAAGGTTGAAGCCAAGGTTTCTAACTTTTAGGACATCTCACAGCTGAGCCTACAGAAACCCCAGAGGTTCTTCAAGGGTCAGGTAATCAACCTAGAAATTCTGTCAAAACATTAGGAATGAGCCCCAGGAGGAGCAGGTCTTATTTGGGGAGCTCTCCCAGTGAAGAGTACCTGAAGGTTCTTTTTTCCCCTGCCTCCTCCTTGCCCTGAGCTCCTCCAATTGTTGCACTTCCTTATGCCCTCACCTCTGTGTCTCACCATCCTGACTGGGGACTCACCTCTGGGTCCCAGTTTTGCCCAGGTGGCAAGCCTAGAATTCATGCCTGGAATAAATGAGCCAAGTTCCCTTGGCTCGGAGCGTTTCTCTCCACCCATTTCTCCTGGTGACTTCCTCCCACAGTCTTCTAGAATCTGCAACTGTACCTTTGTGACTCTATTTCTTTGTAGGACATCCATTTCAACCCTCCCTGTGTCTCTGAATGGCTCTTCAGGTCTCCTTCTTTGGTGTCTGAGCCTCTCCCTTGCCCTTGAGGGGCTCTATGAGTCTTACCTCTGATGAAGGCCACCAGAGATACTCAGGGAGTTTGGCAAAATTGGGTTTTATTGACTTGCTGTAGCTTAGGAGGGAGGACCATAAAGGAAGTCCTGGCCAGCTCCCCAAACACACAGAGAGAGGGCTAGCACTAGCAGAGGGTCTGGGAAAAGGTGACATTTGTTTAAAATTTAAGTGAGGCAGAGTTTAGGCTTAAGGCAAAGCAGATCATGTGGAAAGGGGTTAAAGTGGGTCCTGCTCTGAGGATTCCTTCCAGAGCCTGTTCCTTGGAAACTTCAGAGTTAAGACCAAGGTGGATTTCAGTGCCTTGTCACATCCCGTAATCCCAGCAGTTTGGCAGGAGGATAGTAAGTTTGAGGCTGGCCTGGGCAACTTAGCAAGATCCAGTCTCAAAATAAAAATTAAAAGTGCTTGGGTTGGGGTTGGGCTCAGTGGTAGAGCGCTTGCCTGGCATGTGTAAGGCATCGATTCTCAGCACCACATATAAATAAATAAAATAAAGGCCCATTGACGACTAAAAAATATTAAAATAAAAAAGTGCTGGCATAGTAGTTCAGGGGTAAAGTGCCCCTGGGTTCAATCTCAGTATTAAAAAGGAGTGGGGGAGTACTGGGGTTGTGGCTCAGTGGCAGAGCAGTTGCCTAGAATGTGTGAGGCACTGGGTTCGATTTTCAGCACCACATAAAAAATAAATAAAATAAAGGCATTGTGCCTATCTATAACTAATAAAAATATTTTTTAAGATGGGGGGCATAAAAGTGGACTGTTGATGCCTGAAACTCACCTCAAAAGCTCTCTGCACTTGGGCTAGCAGTCAGACTGCTTCTTTGGCAGTTTTTTGGATCCTCCAGAAGACAAGAATGGAGTGGTTGAGTTTTTTTTTTTTTTTTTAACTTCTTTATTTATTTACTTTTTGTTCTGAGGATGGAACCCTGGGGCCTTGTGTGTTCTAGGCAAGTGCCCTACCACTGAGTTATGTAGCTCTAGCCTAGGAGGGTCTTATTCACACTATTGATATGATTCTGAAGAACCAAACTTCTGACAGTCCATGGCTTTAGACAGGGCAGTTTCTTGCCTCTGGGTCTTTGATGTGAATGAACAAAAGCTGTTTTACAGTTTCACACCCCATCAGAAGACAAATAAGACAAAAAGATCTTCAGCCTGAGTTTGCAAAATATAATGCAAAATTATATCTTGCAAACTTTTATAAGTATTACATGTAATTTATGCATATTTATTTATTATATGTAAGCATACATACATGTACAAATATGTATATATGCATGTGCAAACACATACATAAAATATTTCTTCTTGGGAAGAAAGAAAACATTTCTGATAAACTGCTTCAAGAAATTTTGGATGAAACTTAAGAGGGTTAGTATTGTTCTGGTAACTAGGCACCCACCCAACAGTCCCTCAAAACACTAGTGACCTTGAACCGAGCATCTTTTTTTTCCTCATAATGACTCTTCCACCACGGGCTTTTCCTCTAAAATGGCCTGTGGCTGTGAGTGACTGGGGGTCTCTTGAGTTTCTACCTCTCTGCCTGTCTCTCTCTCTATGCCAGTATTCTGAGCGTCTCGCGAGTGTCTCTGTTCTGTTTTTCCAGATATGAGTGCCCCGGGGCGGCTCGTTGTCTTCCTGGGTCTCTGACACATCCCTGCTGTCCCCCAGGTCTGCAGCTGCACGCCCCGCCCTCCCTCCGCGCTGGCACCCGCGGCCCCTTTAAGGCAGGCCC
>NW_026000205.1:6016702-6019886 GCF_001458135.2 Marmota marmota marmota
GGAGTAATATTTAAGGTGGTGCTCACTTGCAGGGTGCTATAAATGCAGGGCTGGCCCCTAAGAGTGGGTGCCTCCTTTAAATGTGGCACTGTGGTAGCCTCACCCTAGCCCCAGCTGTTGCCTCACCCAGGAATGGTCAGAAGGTCCCCACCTCCTTCTCTTTCTTGCCACAGGTAGAATCAGCAGGTTTCCGGCCAGAATTGCAATCCAGGGCAATGTGGAGGAGTGGAGGGGGTTACTCAGAGGAGAGGAAACAGCTGACAGGGCTTTTTTTTTTTTTTTTTTTTTTTTTTCCCCCTAATCAGAGTTGCTAAAGATGTAGAGAGTTTGGTTGACAAAATGCCAGGTTACAGGGTAAGGTCTCAGCCTCCAGGTCAGAAGGTTTTGCTAAATAATGGGGACAGTTTATTTATCAAGAGTGTTTAGTAGAAATGAGGACTGTGCATGGGATCAGAGGGTTTAACTGCAGAGGTCACAGACTCTTGTTTATTTAGGGGTGGGGGGTCAGTATTGGGAACCCAGGGCCCACTTAACCACTGAGCAACATCCCCAGCCCTTTTTTATATATTTCTTGAGAGACAGGGTCTTGCTAAGTTGCTTAGGGCCTTGCTAAGTTGCTGAGGCTGCCTCTGAACTCACAGTCCTCCTGAGCCACTGGGATTACAGGTGTGTACTATTGCACCTGGCCACACACTCTTTATTTCAAGCCTGTTTTGGGAAGTAGGTAAAAAAAGACTTTGTACACTTATGTGGGTGGCACGTAATACTCAGGTGCTAATAAGCATTTCTTGGATTTGAGCAGAGCCTCTGAAGGATTAGGAATGATTAGGGTTTGTGTCAAGGTGAGTCCTGCTTTCAGTGAGCAAGTGTGGAAGGGTTTAGCTGTGGTACATTTAATTTCAGTGTTTATTTTATCTTTAGCAGCCTTATTGATATAATCCACAGACCCTACAGTGCATCCTTTTAAAGTACACAGTTCAGTGACTTGTAATGTATTCAGAGTTGTATATCCATCCCTGCAATTTTAAATTATTTTCATTTCTCTAAAAAAGAAACCCCATACCCTGAGCCATCAGCCCTAGCTTCCCTCTTCCCTTCCTCAGCCTTAGGCAACTTAAAAAAATTTTTTTTGGTATCAGTGATTGAACCTAGGGGTGCTTTCCCACTGAGCCACATCCCCCCTGCCCTTTTAAAAAATGTTTTTCGAGACAGGGTCTTCTTAAGTTGCTTAGAGCCTTGCTAAGTTGCTGAGGCCAGCTTTGAATTTGCAATCCTCCTGCCTCAGCCTCCTGAGTTGCTGGGATTACAGACGTGTACCACTGTGCCTGGCTTACTTTTTTTTTTTTTTAATGGTACTGGAGATTGAATCCAGAGGTGCTTTACCACTGAGCCACACTCCCAGCCCTTTTTTAAAAAAAAATTTTAGTTGTAGATGGACACAATATCGTTGTTTTTATTTATTTTTCTGTGGTGCTGGGGATCGAATCCAGGGCCTCATGTGTGTGAGGCAAGCACTCTACCACTGAGCTACAACCCCAGCCCTCTCCAACCGTTTTTAATTTTAATATTTGAGACAGGGTCTTGTTAAGTTGCTGAGGCTGGCCTTCAACTTGAGATCCTTCTGTCTCAGCCTCCCAAGTTGCTGGGGTTACAGGTTTGCGCCACCTCAATTTGTAATATACTTTCTGTCTCTATGAGTTTTCCCATTCTGCATATTTCATAGAAATGGAGGCATACAATGTGATCATTTTTACTGACTTCTTTCCCTCAACAGCACAGTCTTTTCAGGATTCACCCTTGTCATAGCATGTTTCAGTACTTCATTCTCTATATCGTTGAACAACATCCCATTACATGGATGGTTACGCCTCAACTTATTTATGCATTAATCATTTGGTAGACATTTGAGCTCTTTCCACTTTTTGGCTATTATGAATAATGGTGCTGGGAACATTCATGTGTACATGTCTATTGACATGTGTTTTTTAAAAATATTTTTTAGATGTTAATGAACCATTATTTTATTTATTGATTGATATGTGGTTGAGAATCGAACCCAGTGCCTCACACATGCTAGGCAAGTGCTCTACCACTGAGCCACAACCCCAACCTGACACGTGTTTTTATTTCTCTGGAGTTTATGCCTAGGAGTGGAATTGCTGAGTCACATAATAATTTTACGTTTAATAGTTTGAGGAACTTCCATACTTTTCTAGAGTGGCCACACTATTTTACAGACCCACCAGCAGGATATGAAAGTTCCAGCTCCTTCACAGCCTTACCAGCACTTGTTATTATCTGTGTTTATGGTTGTTTAGCATTGGTTTGGCTTTGATCTGAGATCTTTATCAATCTTTGGAGATGGGTCTATTTATTTATTTATTTATTTTTATTATTTCTTACATACATCACAATAGAGGAGTGCATTACATTCATAATTTTTTGCATTACAATTCTTTTTTTTTTTTTTTTAAATATTTATTTATTTAGTTTTCGGCAGACACAACATCTTTGTTTGTATGTGGTGCTGAGGATCGAACCTGGGCCGCACACATGCCAGGCGAGCTTGCTACCGCTTGAGCCACATCCCCAGCCCTGCATTACAATTCTTAATATCACAATTTATCCAATCTCTGTTTGTATATAAGGTATGTGACACCAAATTCACAAGAGATGGGTTTATTTTTTTATACCTCTTATTTTTCCTGCTCCTACTTTAAAAATCAAGTCTATAACAAACCTATGATAAGGTGAGAAGTGCACAGACTACACACGTGCAGCTGGGTGCATGCGTACATATGTTTACACTTGTGTACCCACCATCCATGTGGAGATTCAGAACATGCCCGTCACCCCAAAGGCTTCCTTGTCCCTCTTCCTGGTCATGACGCATCTATCAAGGAATCATTCTTGGGACTTATGGATACACAGTTAGTTCCACCTGTTCTGGACTTTCTAAAGAAGAATTACAAGTCGGCACACAGGTGGTGCACACCTGTAATACCAGATGCTTCGAGGCCAAGGCAGGAGGATCACAAGTTCAAGTTCAGCCTGGGCAACTTAGACCCTATCTCAAAATAAAAAGAAAAAGGGCTGAGGATGTGGCTCCGTGGTAAAGTGCCTTTGGGTTCAATCCCCAGTACTGCAAAAAAAAAAAAAAAAAAAAAAAAAAAAAAAAAAAAAA
>NW_026000205.1:6020192-6024251 GCF_001458135.2 Marmota marmota marmota
GGAAAAAAAAAAAAAAAAAAAAAAAAAAAGGAAGAAGAATTAATTATTAATTACACACGTGTGTGCATTCCTATGTCCGGCTCTTTACACTCTACATGGTGCTTCTGCTATTGCAATTCTTTTCTTCTCTTGCTTCATAGCAAGGGTTGGCAAACTTTTCTGTAAGGGACCAGATCATAACTATTTTCAATTTTACAGGCCTCAGGGTCTCTGTTGCCACCACTTGGCTCTCATTTTACAGTGTGCATAAATTAATAAGCATGGCGGTGTTCCAGTATAACTTTATTTATGGCCTCTTGAATTTAAATTTCAGATAACTTTCATGTGTCAAAAAATAATTATTGGGCTGGGGCTGGGGCTTAGCGGTAGCACACTTGCCTGGCCTGGCATGTGTGAGGCACTGGGTTGGATTCTCAGCACCACATATAAATAAATAAAAATCTATCAACAACTAAAAATATTTTTTAAAATAATAATAATAATTATATTTTTCACGTAAAAATGTAAAAACCATTCTCCACTTTCAGGCTTTACAAAAACAGGTGGCAGGCTTAGTTTGGTCCACCCCACCATAGTTTGCTGACTCCTGAGGTAAAGTATATCATTGTATGACTACACCACAGTTTGTTTACACATTCTTTTTTTAATGATCCATCTCAGTTTTTGGCTACTATGAAAAATGCTGCTATGAAGTTTTCGTGTTTTTTTTTTTCTTTTTTCTTTTTGGCAGTACTAGGGATTGAACACAAAGATGCTTTGTCACTTAGTTATATCCCCAGCCCTTTTTTTATTATGGGGCAGGGTCTAAGCTTATTGCAGAGGTTGGCCTTGAATTGTGATTCTCCTGAATTGCTGGGACTACAGGTATGTGCCAGTGTAACTGTTATGAATATTTTTATACAAATCTCTTATTGGATATTGCCCTAAATTTCAAGAAGTTGAATTTTCTGTGTCATAGAGATAAAATATGTTTGACTTTAGTAGAAATTGCCAAATAGTTAGATTTTTGTTTTGTTTCGTATTTGACAGGGGCTTGCTATCTTTGCCTTGCCTGGTCTCAAATTCCTGAACCGAAGAGATCCTTCTTGTTTCAGCCTTTCCAGTAGCTGAGACTGTAGGCACTGTGTGTATGTGTGTGTGTGTGTGTGTGTGTTGCTGCACATTGAACTTAGGGCTTCAGGTATACTAGGCAAGTGCTCGACCACTGAGCTACATCAACAGCTCATACATATTTTTTAAGTGGCAATTCTTTTATGATTTTGACCCATATTCTGTTCCCCTGTGTAAACAAACAAAGTGCAAAATACAGCAAAAACCATATCACAGCCTTATGCTAAGCAGTTTTTTGAACTAGTACAGTTTATACCGAAGATGGACCAAATTTGAATGGTTTCATTGTGGAATGATTTTTTTTTTTAATAAGCAGTGACAGTTGAACATTGTAGCTCCCACAGCAGGTGGCAAATTAGGTGCCTGGTTAGTACTTGGATGGGAGAAAGTTAACCTTGTTGATTTATAGAGGAGTGCTGCTCAAAATATGATTCTTCAGGCCCTGATTTAGAGATTCTTTAATTGCCTGGGGATGGCACGGGGAATCAGTACGTTTTTAAAAGCTCCTTCAGTGATTCTTGTGTGACCCACATGGAAGAATTTTGAAAGAATAATGCCAAGCTGGCCAGGGTAATTCCTCTTATTTGGAATTAAATATTTGAAACATGAAGCAAGTCTTTTTCGCACTGATGTTTTCTAATGAAAAAAATTTAAGCACACAGAAAAGTTGGAAAAAATACATTCACTCTGTGTACAATTATCCTTTTTTAAAAAAAATTTTCTTTCGCAGTGCTGGGCATGGAAGCTAGGGTCTCATGCATGCTAGGCAAGGGCTCTACCCTTGAGCTGCTCCCCAGCTCATATTTATTTTTGATGCATCACCAAATTGGAGATGTTAGCCCACTGTCTCTAAACAGAGCAAATAATTTTTTCTTTCCCAAAATAAAGGAATAGGATTTAGCTGATGGAGATCCAGAGTATTTAGTGGTGATGAAAATGAGACTTTGTGTTTTAGAGCTTAGCTCTCATAGGAACAGTGATTACTTTTGAATAGTGGAAGAATAAACACGAGGGCTAAATGGAAAGGAGGCCGAGAGTTTGCTCGCCACCAGGGGGCAGTGTAGGCTGCGGGAACTGCAAGGCTGCGATGGGATGTGCACGGCCTTGCCCCATCCGTATTGTGTTTGACTGATGGCGGGTGGTTTCAGAAGATTTAGCTGCTGTAAGAAAGGTGTGGTGATGCGTCATGGAGGAGAAGAATGAGATTGTTGAAAGAATGCGGGGTTAGGTGCTGCCGTCAGCTGGGCCCAGCTGGAATATCCTGCAGTCCGGGAAATCACTCAACAAGTTTCAGGAGCAGCTGAGGCTGCCTTCAGTCAAGATCTTAGTTGACCCCACTTGCAACTTTTTATTTCCAAAATCTGCATGCAACCGAGATAATAGTGCTCCCCCCCCCCTTAGATGGAAGGGGGATGGAACCCTTACCCCTTGGTAGGCAAGTGCTCAAGCTATGTCTCTAGCCCAGAGAGAACAATTTTAACACTCTCACACAGTACCCATAAGTTCCCCAGTTGGGGACGATTTATCACAGTTGCTTTATTTCTCTATGCTTCCCACTTCCCCTACCCCCAACATTCAAAAGTAAATTGCAGGGGCTCCGGGTATAGCACAGTAGTAGAGTGCTTGCCTGGGTCCAAAGCCCTGGGTTCCATTCCCAACATAGAGGGAAAATAAAATGAATTGCAGATATTTCACCCCTAAAATCTTCTAACAGTGTTCTCCTTTCTCACCCGTTCTCAGACTCTCAAATCTTTTTTTTTAGTTACAGATGAACACAATACCTTTATTTTATTTATGTATTTTTATGTGGTGCTGAGAATGGAACCCAGTGCCTCACACATGCTAGGCAAGCGCTCTACCACCGAGCCACAACTCCAGTCCCACTTTCTCAAATCTTTTGATCTCTGGACTCTCTTAAAAACTAAAGAAGACCCTAAAATGCTCTTTTTCTTTCTTTCTTTTTTGGATTCCGGGGATTGAACCAAGGTGCTTTATTGCTGAGCTACATCCCCAGCCCTTTTTATTTTTTATTTTGAGATAGGGTCTTGCTAAGTTCTAGGCTAAGTTGCCCAGGCTGGTCTCAACCTTACACTCCTCCTGCCTCAGCTCCTGAGTTGCTGAGATTACAGGTGTGCACCACCATTCCCTGCTGTTTAGTTTATGTGGTTCTATCAATATTTACTGTATTAGATATTCAAATTGAGACTTCATTTTTAGCGATGGAACTCAGGATGTGCTGCATGCTAGGTAAGTGCTATACTACTTAACTACATCCTCAGGCCTGAGACATTGTTTTAAAACAATAATATACAAGCACACGCTCCATTAGCTATCAAAGCAATGACATTATCAAAGATCATGAAACTTCTGGAAAGTTCACTAATACTTGTGGGAGAATGCAAGGGGTAAAAAGCAGAAGACATTTGCCCCCCCCCCTCAGTACTGGGGACTGAACCCAGGGGCATTTTACATCTGAGCCACATCCCCAACCCTTTTTATTCTCTATTTTGAGACAGCCCTCACTCAGTTGCTAAAGCTGGCATTGAACTTTGGATCCTCCTGCCTCAGCCTCCCAAGTCACCAGGATTACAGATGTGTACCATCACTCCCAACAGCAAAAGACTTTTTAAAATGTTATAAAAACCTTTTTGACCTTGTGGAAGGAACCTCAGGGTTCCTTCAAATACGCTTCAAGAACCACTCTTTTACAAAACCTTTGTCAAAGTACCAAAATGTACAGTAATTCATCTCATCAGTAAATATTGAGCCCACGTTCAAATTTCTTGGGTTGCTCCAAGAATAATTTTTTTGCAGCTGTTTTTAGGAACCTGGACCCAGTGGAGGTTCCTGCACAGCACTAGTTTATCATGGCTGCTGAGTCTTCGTCTTCATCTAGAATAGTTCCATATACTTTGTGCTTCATGACATTGACTCTTTTTTTTTTTTTTT
>NW_026000205.1:6024540-6073899 GCF_001458135.2 Marmota marmota marmota
TTTTTTTTTTTTTTTGGTACTGAGGATTGAGTCAAGGGACACCTAACCACTGAGCCACATTCCCAGCCTTTTTTAATATTTTATTTAGAGACAGGGTCTCACTGAGTTTCTTAGGGCTTGCTAAGTTGCTGAGGCTGGCTTTGAACTCTAAATTCTCCTGCCTCAGCCTCCCAAGCCACAGGGTTGACAGGTGTGCGCCACCACTCCTCGCTATGACATTGACTCTTGAAGCTTCCTGACCTGTTGTCTTATAAAGGGTCTTGATATGTCTAGGACACCTTGTGGTGTCCTTTGTCTTCTAAAACTTCCCTTTTCTACAAATTGACGAAGATTGTGGATATTTCTTATTGGTTAATAGTCATCATTTTAACACTTAGTGACAAAAAATCAAGTGTTTGCTTCTCACCAGCTTCCACTGGTGAATTCTCACAGTATTTATCTCCAGATATTTTTGGAATCAGATATTGTGCCCTCTCCCCATTTGGGGGAGGAGGAATTTTGAAGGTTAAGTGCATTCAGGGTCCTCCTCATTTGGATGGAGGGCAACTAGGACTTGAACTTGGACAGATTGACTTCAAGGGCATTGCTGTTGGCCACCAAGGTTTTCAGCTCCTATGTCCCGAGGGAAGGGTTAAACAGATGGTCCTGCTGTGGGTTGATTGCTGGGTTTCTTCTCTCAAAGGTCCCTCTTGCCTGCCCCAACCCAATCCCCATCTTCCCTCCTCAGAGTCTCTGGAAGGCCAGGGCCCCACCTGGCTCTCTTACTCACACCCTCCTTGGTCCTTTCCTTACTAATAATCCAGAAAAAAAAAATGGCAACTCTAAATTTGGCCTGCCATATGAAAGTCACACACTTTAATGCCCACAGAGGCCAGGTGGGCAAACTGAGTGTTCTGCCACTTCCTGCTGTGTGACCTGGAGCTCACGTTTTACCTTTCTGGGCTTCAGTTTGCCCCATCTGGAACATGGGCCCAATACAGGTACCCGTGGAGAGTGGGTAGAGCAGAGCCTGCTTGTAGTCAGTTCCAGGCAAAAACATTTGCTCTTGACTCTGTTGTGGTTTATTTCCACAGAGAAATATGTTCTCCCTCCATGTTCTTGTTGTGACATGCTACTAAAAATTGTCTGATTGACATGTTTGACTTCCCTTCTAACCCTGTGTTCTGGGTGAACCAAGCACACAGTGGGTAATAAATAGCAGCTGACATTTGGCACCAGGAGCAGGGAGCGGTCCCATCTGTGACTCGTTTTCAGGTACATTCCCTACTTATGGGGACGCCCACTGCATGGTTCACATTGGTTGTTTCCATGTAGGAGTAAAGCCAAGCTGTAGTCTTCTGTTTGATTCTAAGAGTGAAGCTGGGAATAGATCCATATCTCCTACTTTTGAAGGTTAGACAACAAATGCGGTCTCCTAATAACCACCGACCTGTCCAAACACAATTCTGTAGGCTGCATCCAGCCCTCGGGCCTCTGTCGTGCCTCTTCTGATAAATGAACCTCATTGAACATTCATAACAGTGAAGTGAGTTCAGAATTATTTTCCCCATTTCACAGATAAGGAAGCTCAGAGAAGAAAGCAGTTTGCCTGAAAATCACACAGTAAGGAAGGGGCTGAGCCAGAATTTAAAACCAGGAGCCTTTGTGATTCTACTAGATCAATTGTTTTCCCAATTTTAAAACATTCTTATTTATTATTCATATTTTTATTATAATAACAATTGTGTACTGAGAATTTTTCCAAGCACTTTACATACAAAGTAGCTTACCCTTTATAACAGTCCTATGAGCTGGGTACAGTTATTATTCCCATTTTACAATCAAGCAGACAGGCCCAGAGTAGTAGGATAACTTGTCCAAGGTCACACAGCTAGTAATAGAGCTAAGATTAGAATCCTTGCCATCTGGCTGCAGAGAGTGCTTTTTTTTTTTTTTTAAACTGTTTGATTCTATTTATATAACATTCTAGAATATGCAAACTAATCTGTAATAACAGAAAGAAAGTCAGAAGTTGACTGGGGATAGGGGTAGAGGAAGGATTGGAAGCATGGATTGGAAAGGGTCACAAGGAAACTTGGGGGTGTTAGAAATGTTTGTCATCTGATTGTAGGGATGTTTTCTCTGGAGTACCTTTTAAAAATGTAAATAAGGAGAGAAAATGAAAAGAAATCACCAGGTCAATAAGTGAACCCACCACATCAATAACTCCAGAAGTAATTAAAACATTTCAGTGCATAAAGAAAGAAGAAAAACTTCCCAGTTTCTTTTATGAAACCAGCCTGATTTTGATACCAAGAGCCACTTGTGCAGGTATTAACTCTGGAAATCAGCTGCCCTGTGTATGACCTGGTTTCGAGATTATTTTTTGTTTTTTTTCTTTTAGAAGTTTAATTGCAGTTTGTCTTCATATGATTTCTCTGGGCATGTAAGTCAGCTTTCCTTCACTGTGACAACATACTTAAGATAAACGTAAGGAGGAAAAGTTTATTTTGACTCATAGTTTTATAGGTTCCAGTTTGTGATCTGGTGGCCCTGTGGTGAGGCTGTACATCGTAGTGGCCAGTGGGGCCGGCCCTATCCTCTTCAAGGCCACGCCCCCAATGACCTAACCTCCTCCCTCTAGGCCCCACCTACTAAAAGTTCCTCCAATTTTTAGCAGCCCCTGAGCTGGAGACCAAGCCTTTATTTAACACATGAGTCTTTGGGGGACGTTCCAGATCCAGACTGTAACACTGGGCTTATTCTGCTTGGGAATTTAGCAACCAGGTAAGAGAGCCCAGCAAGAAGGAAGAGGAGGCAGGTTGGCCTCCGAGGCTGATGCCAATGAGAAGGCTTTCATGTGCAGGACCCAGAGCCTGGTCTCCTGACACCCTCCTAGCACGTCCCTGCCACCCAGGCCCATGTGTGTGTGTCTTTATCCTCGTCCCCTTCTCTCTGCACCCCTCTCTCTCTGCCCCTCCACCTCTGTCTTTGCTGTGGTGCTGGGAATGGAACCGGGCCTCACCCCTGATGGGCAAGTGCTCTGCCCCTCTGCTACCCACCCCCTCTCCTCATCAGCTCTTGCTTTTTCTCTGGAAACCTCCAGCAGTCTGGGACTGCTTTTCACCCCCGTCCCTGTGCCCTCTTCAAGAGGCAAATATTTTACACCTTGGTTCAGAACTGAGCCGCAGCTTCGCAAAGCAATGTTTGTTCTCTGTGCCACGGGCTCCGGGCGATCTCCCGCTTCTCCCCCGCTCTCCACGCCAGCCCTCCTGCTCCCTTCCACTCCACTGGATCGGACCCTCTCTGTGTCTCGCCCACTTCTGGTAGACGTGGCCTGTGGACCATGTTGTCCTGTGGCGTCAGTTTGCTCCTTCGAGTGTGTGCATACACCCCAACTTATCTATCCATTCTTGTCGATGGGCTCGCAGTTGGTTCTCAGTTTTGGGCATTGTAAATAGTCCTGCTGCAAACAAGACACATAGGAACAACCGTGTGCCAAGAGGTGAGCCCAGGGACGTGTAGGTTTTTCATGTTTCCCACCCTGATGTACCAGTTTCCATTTTTCCACATCGATCTTTTTCACCGCAGCCTTTCTGGTGTGGTGTGGTGATATCCTGTGGTGGTTTCACTTTTATTTCCCTGATGACAGATGAAGTGGAGCACCTTTTCATGTGTTCCTACCATTTGGATGTCCAATTTTGCAATTTCTTTTTCAATTCTTTACTATGTTTTTCTATTAGATAGTATACCTTATTGATTTGAAGGTTATCTTTATATATTATAGATCCAATAACTTTGTTGAATATTTGTTTGTAGATAGCTTCTCCCCCTCCTACTGTCTTCATGGTGCATTTAAACAAAAAGACATTTTAATTTTATTGTAGTTCAACATATCCATTCGGGCTCTGTAATGAATGCAGCTTTTTTTTTTTTGCTGGGGAGGAGGGGGCTGCAGTAACCAAGGGTTGAACTCAAGGGCACTTGACCACTGAGCCATATCCCCAACCCTATTTTGTATTTTATTTACAGACAGGGTCTCACTGAGTTGCTTAGTGCCTTTTGCTGAGGCCGGCTTTGATCCTTCTGCCTCAGCCTCCTGAGCCACTGGCATTACAGGCATGTGTCACTGTGCCCAGCTCATAGTGAATATTTTATGTGCTAAAGACCCCTTTGCCTGCTCCAAGATGACAAACTCATTTGATGTTTTTCTCTAAAGTCTGTTGTTTGATCTTTCAGATTTAGATCTGTAGTCCATTGACCGTTTATTTCTGTGTGTGGTGTGAGGTAGGGGTCGATATCAACTTTGCTTCCTAAAGAGACATGGATTGGCCCAGAACTGTATTAAAAAGACCCTTTTCCCACCACTGTGCTGAAGTGAACCTGTGACTGGTTTAAGAGAACACGCGATTGATACAGTCGCTCTCTGGCTGGTCCCCTCCCGTAGCCTCATTCTCACGT
This sequence comes from Marmota marmota marmota, assembly GCF_001458135.2. Lineage (NCBI taxonomy): Eukaryota > Metazoa > Chordata > Mammalia > Rodentia > Sciuridae > Marmota > Marmota marmota. The sequence continues at coordinate 6,028,981 of NW_026000205.1, forward strand.
TGCTGGCTCTGACTGAGCTGTCACCTCCAGCACCCTTCCCAGCTCTCCACTCCTGCTGACCCCACTGCAGCCTCCTGTTGTGTCTCCAGATCAAACACAAAGCGACCACATGTCTTCACTAAGCGGGAGTCTGACTTTCTCCTACAATAGGAGATCTGCAAGAAGGCAGTTCAGCAGCACTAGGTCGCTGGGATTCTCAGGGTTGTGCCTTTTGTTGCAAGGTAGCTGCTGCAGCTGCAGCCATCACACCTTGAATTTAGAGCCAGAGGCAGGAGGGAAAAAAAAGCAATGCCTGTTCCTCCCTAGACATCTCAGGAGTCTTACTGAGATCTCATTGATCAGACAGTAGTCAGGGGCTACCCAAGCTGCCAGAGAGACTAGGAAAGTGTTGGCCAGGGACATTGACACCCAGAACCCAACTGGAGTAAGGAGAGGTGGAGTGAGTTGGTGGGGGGCCACAGAGTCCGCCTGTGGGGTCCTTGGATGTCAGCAGATGACTGACCTGGATGAGGCTGAGATTTGGGAGGTGGAGCTCTACTGAGAGGGAGGAGGGATGGGGGTGTGGGGACTAATTTTATAAGTGGGGACTAATTGAATCATGATGTTAGGTCATTAGAGTGATATTTGTTCTATGACCCTGACTTCCCTGGAGCTGAGTGTGGAGACGGAGGCCACAGGACTCCCGACGTGGGCATTTTGTATGTATGTGTCGGGGGTTCTTAATGGCAGAGTCCCAGAAGTGGCTTGAGATGTCATAAAGGGTACATATTTGAGATGTTAATAAATACTGCTCATTTCCCTCCAAAATGACTACACTGATTTGTACCCACACCCCAGGAACTAAAAAGGCTCGTCCCAGACACCTTAAGCAATTCTGATAGTTGTCACTCTGGTCAGTGAAAATAAGTGTTTTTAAAATTTTAATCCTTTCCTTTCTCCATTTCTTCCTTTTGAGGAGGTTGAGTGTCTTTTTTGGTGATCTTTTACTATTTATTTCATCTTCCATGAACTGCCTGTTCTTTTCCTTTCTAAGTTCTTTGCTGCTGTTGTTCATTTGTTTGGTTTTTTTGGTATTGAGGGTTGAACCCAGGTGTGCTTTATCACAGAGCCACATCCTCAGCCCTTTTTAAAATTTTTTATTTTGAGACAGGAGCTCTCTAAGTTTCTCAGGACCTTGCTAAGTTGCTGAGGCTGCCTTTGAAATTGTGATCCTCCTGCCTCAGCCTCCTGAGCCACTGAGGTCAAAGGTGTGTGCCACCAAACCCAGTTCTTTTAGAAATTCTTATTGATGCTTGGGAGCTATTCATATATTGTGGCTTTTTTCACCTTAAAGTACTTTGTTGTATACATTGCCAATATTGACTCTGAGGGGTTTTTTTTAATGTCCTTTAACTCTGATTTTTGGGGGGCAGGGGGAGGGGGGCGGGTACTGGGGATTGAACTCAGGAGCACTCAACCACTGAGCCACATCCCCAGCCCTATTTTGTATTTTATTTAGAGACAGGGTCTCACTGAGTTGCTTAGCGCCTCGCTTTCGAGTGGCTGGCTTTGAACTCAAAATTCTCTGTCTCAGCCTTTTGAGCCACTGGGATTACAGGCATGTGCCACCATGTCCCGCTTGATTTTTTATTTTAAATCATCATGTTGCCTGGACATGGTGGCACATGCTTCTAATCTGAGCAACTTGGGAGGCTGAGGAAGGAGGGCTGTAAATTCAAGGTCAACCTGGGAAACTTAGCAAGACCTTATCTCAAGGGGAAAAAAAAAATTTCAAAGGGGTAGGGATGTAGCTTAGTCATGGAGTGTTCCTGGGCCCAATCCCCAGTACTAAAAAAGAAAAAAAAAGTTGAACTGTGTGGTCACATCTATCCTTGTTTTACTGTGGCCTCTAAAATTTCAGTCATGCTTAAAAGAACCTTTCCCATATCAGGATTTTATCTGTGTAAAATTGCATATTCACAGTTTAATACAGAGCCCAAAGAATAAAATACATATTTCGAGTTAATGAATAAATTTTTGCAAATATCACACTGTACAAGTTGCTTTGTAACCTGTTTCTTTGCTTTTACTGGACACCAAATGTCTTTTTTTTGTGTCGTTAAGTATATGTGAAACATCATTAAGTTTTGTTTTAGCAGCAGCACTTTTAATGGCTGTTTAGTATTTCATTTTTATAGTAGTGTGCTAATCTTTTTCCTACTGTCTTGTCAGCTGTTTATATATTGAAAATATTGACCACTATGGTGAATACATTCAAAATGTGCTTTCCTTTTAAGTTTTTGTTTTTCTGTGCTTTGTGGTGTTATTTTCATTCAGAAACTTTAAACGGATTTTAAGCATTTTAGACTTACAATCTCTTCCTTCGTCTAATATGACTCTGGTGGGGCTCCAGGTGGGGCTTCTGGGGCCAGCTTGTTGGTGACTGTCTCTGTACACCCTGTCCCTGCCAGGCCTTGGAGACCCGGGCCAGCCCTGGCCACACCCCAGGCTGTGTCACCTTTGTCCTGAACGACCTCAGCATGGCCTTCACTGGAGATGCCCTGCTGATCCGTGGATGTGGGCGGACAGACTTCCAGCAAGGTGACCCGCTCCTTATCCAGCCCAAGATTCAAATATGGTTATATATTTGCCAGGGTTTTATGCATTAGCTACAGGAATGAATGAATGGACCTTAGATTTTTAGGGGGCCAGTTTTACATTCAGAATTTAGTTGCCAGAGTATCCACTTAGGGCATTAGCTATTGGAGGACCATTAATTCCAGGGGTGCATTAGTTATCTATTGCTGTGAAACAAATTACTGCAAAATGTAACAATGATTAGACAGGCATAGTAGCACATTTCTATAATCTTAGCCACTCTGAAGGCTGAGACAGGAGGATTGCAAGTTCAAGGTCTGCCTTGGCAATTTAGCATGACCCTGTCTCAAAATAAAAAATTTTAAAAAATTTTAATAAAAGCTGGAGATATAATAGAGTGGAAAAGTACCCCTGGGTTCAATCCCCAGTATAAAATAATAATAAAAATAATAATAATAGTAGTAGTAGTAGTAGTAGTAACATTCACTGTCCCACAAAGTTTCTGAGAGTCAAGAGTCCAGGAGCAGTTTAGGGTGTGGGCTGTACTCATCAGAAGGCTGGATGGGTCTGGGGACCCACTTCTGGGGTGGCTTCCTCCCATGGCTGCCAGTTCCTGTGCTTGTTGGCAGAGGCCTCCCTTCCTCACCTGGTGGACTGCTCCAGAGGGCTGCATGAGTGTCCTTATGACATGGCAGCCAGATCCTCCCAGAAAAAAAAATGACCAGAGAGAAAGAGAAGCCCTAATTTTTTCTTTGATCTTGCCTCAGAAGTTATACTCTGTCATTTTTGCAATAGTCTATTTATTAGGAGCAAAATATGTAATCCAGACCCTTAGATCAAGGGGAGGGAAATGAAGTGTCACGTTTCAATAAGAAGATTCAAGAATTTACGAAGGTGTTCGAAAACCACATCAAGGGCCTTAGCTGCTGGTGGGTGTGGTGGGGTGGAGTTGTGCTCAGGAGATCAGCTGCTCAGAGGCCACTAGGAGGTTGTTTGGTCCCTGGTTCAGCTGTGAGAAGGTTCTGCAGCTTCGGGGTGTAGCTGCAGAGGATGGTTTGATTCGGGGGTTTCCCTGTGGGAAGACAGTTTAGTTTTGGATCTCAGGATCTGGCTGCCCGTTGAGCATGTGCACGAATGTGGCTTGACACTAGATTGGAGGAGTAGTCTGTCTTGTGGGCAGAGGCAAGACCACGTGAGAGAAATGGCGGCAGCTGTCACACACTGGCAACGAGAAGCCAGGTCCCGGCCCCCTCTCCCTCTCTATGTCTTCATTTCAGTCTGTGGTCATCTCTCTCGGACTCCTAATTTGCTTCTTATCCATTCCCAACACAACATAAAAATGGGAGAATTTAGGTTGAAATGGAAGGCAAAAGAATGTTCCAGAGAGGTTTGCCTCTGTCTCAGTCGAGGCTCAGCTTCCTGTTGGAACCACTGTTCCATATGCTGCATGGCCTCATGTCTTTGGTTTATTACCTTCTAGTCCAACTTCTTTGCCCAGAATCCTTCCTCAGTGTCCCCAGATTAAGGACACATTTCCTGGGGGGCTTCAGAATCTCTCTTCCCACCCTTACAATCCCACATTATAAAGGCAAATTTCTCACCATTCATTTTTCTTCATGTATGTCCTTCCCTCTGCCTCTACCTAGACAAAGGGGTTTGGGCAGGAGATGAGGGTGATGGCTTAGCTACTCTGATTATCCTCCCACCCTTTTCCTGAGGGAAGGTATTTTATGGCTTCTCCTGTCCTGCTCACCCACTGACCTCTGACCTTTCCTTCCCCAGGCTGTGCTAAGACCTTGTACCACTCAGTCCACAAAAAGATCTTCACACTTCCAGGCAACTGTCTGGTCTACCCTGCTCATGATTACCATGGTGAGGGCTCGCTGGAGGGGGTGGGGGCTTACCTAACTTTTGAGGGGATAGCCAGCTTCTGTATTCTTTGTATGGCACAGAGACTACACACATTCCATAAATTCCTCTGGCCAAAAAAGACTAAGTGCTTGGGTGTGCCGTGTGTGGATATAGAAACTAGACAACTTCTAGAATTCTGCAGGGCGTGGGTTTTCCTGGGACTTCCTTGTGGAGTGCAGAGGACTGTTGGGAAACTACATTTCCCATAATGCGCATCGGGAGGGAAAGCAATCTCAGAATATTTTGGGAAGAGCCCATTAGTGCCTGGCTAGAGAGGCACCCAAAGACCTCCTGGGAATTGTAGTTCCTAGTGGCCCAAAGTGCTGGACCAGTTGACTTCCCTCTCCCTACCCCCCACCTTGGTCACTAGGACACACAATGTCCACCGTGGAGGAGGAGCGGACTCTGAACCCTCGGCTCACTCTCAGTTGTGAGGAGTTTGTTAAGGTCATGGACAATCTGAACTTGCCTAAACCACAGCAGATAGGTGAGCACCCTGGGTCCTGGTGGGAGGAGGATTGGGGTGTGGACTCCTGGGTCTGAGGGAGGAGGGCTAGGGCCAGAACTCTAGTTCCCTAAGAAGGGCTCAGTGTACCTGGGTCCTTGGAGGGACATGGGCTTCTGCCTCGCCCCTTGGTTTCATCCAGTTTCTTTTCAGACATTGCTGTTCCAGCCAACATGCGCTGCGGGGTCCAGACGCCACCTTCCTAACCTGTTTCTGTCAGGTGCTTATGTCCGTCAAGAATGCACTCAGTGGAGCGAGGGGAGAGGGGTCACCACTAGACCTCTGTCCCCTCCCACCCTACCCCCATCAGCCCCTCGAACTTCTTAAATAAAAAGTATTTTTTTTCCTTTCGTCATGAATCTGACGTCTACCTCTTTTCTGGGGGGAACCAGCTGGGTTTTGAGTGGATGTGCTTGGAGTTGGTTCTAGTCCCTTGGAAAGGCTGCGGGAGCTGGGCACCATGCAGGTCCCGGGAGATTTCTAACTCACAAGATTAGAAGCCAACATATCTGGCAGGTGCTCTCATGGCCTTGGATCAGAACACGGTTGGGTCCTGAGTCCTAGAGTTAGGTACTTTCCCTCTACAGCCCTCAATTGCCTGATCTGTAAAATGGAAATAATAATAATAATAATAGGGTGTCATGGAGATCTGATAAGTCCATAAATATGAGTGCTTGGCACACTGCCTGAATGGCCAACTCCCTAGGAGTGCTATTATTGTTGCTATCATTTGGAATGATCTCTTAGGTGCTTCCTGACTTGGAGTGACAATTTACATAATGGTTAAGAACATGGATGTTGAAAGAATGAAGCTGATGTGTAGACCTTGGACGCATTTCTCTCCCCCCAGCCTCAGTTTCCCCTCAGTATATAATGGAAATAGTAATCCCTCCTTCGAGCTGGGCTGCTTTGAGGGTGAAACCAAATTAGCGTGTGTAAAGTGTTTAGCACAGCTCTTGACATCTAATAACCTGGTTTCATGTACCAATTATTTTCTGTTTTTGCCCAGAGAGGAAAAGGTCTGGCTGAGACCTTTAACCTCTGTCCTCCGCCCCATAGCAAAGTGTGTGTGGGGCGGGGGCACACTTCCCTGTATTTCTGGGCGGGTATCTGACTCAAAGTACCCCTCTCCCCTTGTCCAGCTCCCTAAACCGGTTGGGGCCCTTCTAAAGGGCTCATTAGAGGGGAGAGTCTCCATCTTCATTCCTATCTCCCTTTGAGAACTCTTAGAATGTGGGCAGTAGGGAGGCTGGTATACAAAGGTGGCCAGGCAGCCCTTCAGGGGACAGGAATGGGAGCGCTGGAGGCGGAGTGGGAGGTCGCGATGCTGGGTTCTCCGAGGGTGGGGCCCGGAAGGCCTGATGCCGCGGGCGGGGCGAGCTGGTCGCTCCCTCCTCTCTCCAGAGCTGTTGGACCTGTTGTCCCCCCCTCCACTTCCGGGCTGCTGGGGAGGGGGACGGGCGGCCTCTCCTCCTCTTCACAGCCACCTGTCTCTGTGGCAGAAGCTGCAGTGCCGGGAGCGCGGAGCGGAGCGAGCTGGTGAGGGGCCGGGGCTGCGGGAAGGAGGGGACTCAGCTCGTGGGGCCCGCGCGGGAGGCGGGAGCCGGAGTTCGGGAGCCTAGTTCCTGGGAGAAAAGGAGGGCTTGGGCTCCAGCCTCGTCCCGAGGGGAAGACCGGGAGCCCGGTCTCTGAATCCCTGGGTGACGCGACATGGGTGCTGGTCCCTTACACAGTGGGATCAGGACTGCCGGACTCGGGGAGGAAGGGGCGTTGAGTACGAAGGGAGGAGAAGGGGTCGCGTTAAAGTGGCCCAAGAGATTGTCGGGGGCCACTGGGCAAGTCCAAGGCCCGACACCTGGGTGGCACGGAGGCTCTGGNGAGACAGGTGGCTGTGAAGAGGAGGAGAGGCCGCCCGTCCCCCTCCCCAGCAGCCCGGAAGTGGAGGGGGGGACAACAGGTCCAACAGCTCTGGAGAGAGGAGGGAGCGACCAGCTCGCCCCGCCCGCGGCATCAGGCCTTCCGGGCCCCACCCTCGGAGAACCCAGCATCGCGACCTCCCACTCCGCCTCCAGCGCTCCCATTCCTGTCCCCTGAAGGGCTGCCTGGCCACCTTTGTATACCAGCCTCCCTACTGCCCACATTCTAAGAGTTCTCAAAGGGAGATAGGAATGAAGATGGAGACTCTCCCCTCTAATGAGCCCTTTAGAAGGGCCCCAACCGGTTTAGGGAGCTGGACAAGGGGAGAGGGGTACTTTGAGTCAGATACCCGCCCAGAAATACAGGGAAGTGTGCCCCCGCCCCTGGAAGCTCAGACCACGCCCTCGGAGTGCTCAGGCCCATCCTTTGAACTCCTAGGCCCAGCCTCCCCGAGCACTCCGCGAGGCCAGGCCGTCGGGTGCGGCGCCGAAGACCCTAGGCCACGCCCCACGCTTCCAGGCCACGCCCCGGAGCCAGGACCACGCCCACCCCGCAGGAGTCCGAAGCGGCCATGGGGACTCCCAGTAGCCCGGAGGAGAGGTCTGGGTCCCCGCCGGTCCCCGAGTGCGACGCAGAGGTTCAGCCCCAAGGGGCCTCCCAGCCCCATGATCACCCCGATGAGCCCCGCGAACAGGAGGCGCCCGGGGTCCCGGCGGAGCTTCCTAGCGGCCAAGGAGTTGAGCAGCAGACTGAGGAAGAGGAAGAAGTGGGAGAAGGCAGCAGCACCGAGAGCAGCCGGGAGGAGGTGAGGGCCCTTAGGGCGGCAGCCACTGGGAGATCCAAACAGGTGACCGGACACAGGCCGGTGGAGAGAAACCCGAGGGACAGAGACCTGGAGACAGGGAAAAACACAGAGATGGGGAAAGACGACAGAGAAACAGACAGCACCAGACAGATCCACGAGCAGACCCAATAGAGACTGACCCAAACGGGTGACCAGACACAGATACAGGCACTGGGAGAGAGACCCAGAGATAGGGAGAGACAAACCTGGACTTGGACCTAGAAAGCCCCAGACCTACTGAGAGACAGAAACCAGAGAGAGACACAGAGACCCTTGAGACAAAGACCCCAAGAAGAGACTGAGAGATGAAGGAGGGAGGCGAAGAGAGAGAAAGAGTCCCAGAGATTCAGAGCTATGGTTAGAGACCCAGAGGGCAACCCGGAAACTAAGGGTGAAATTACTCAGAAAAAGAGAAATACGGGCGCAGAAACCTGGAGAGAGGGAGAGACTCCGAGGGAGAAAGAGACCTCATGATTCAGAGACAGAAGACAACTGAGAGACAGGGGGAGAGACTTAGACGTGGGGAGAAAAATGGGACATGGGGCGCAAAGAGAATGGGACCTAGATTTAAAAACCAACCAACCAACAACAACAACAAAAATCACCTTCCATGAATCGGCTTTGTACCCCCTTCCTGAACTGTGAGCCCCTACGATACCGAGGTCGCCAGGTCTGCCCCTTCCCCCACCCGCCTTACAGATCAAATGGGCATGGTGGTGGAGTTAGGCTGACCGTGACCCCCAGAGAGGGATGAGGGCTTGGGACCAGACCTATAGTGACTGTAGGAGGCTAGACCTTTTCCATTTGACCCGCCCTCTCCAACTTCAGCCCGAGGGCGCGCCTCGGGCACAGACGCCGGCCACGCCCTCCACCTGCACCCCTTATGGGGAAGGGGTGAGAGCAGCCCGGAGGAGGCTCCAAGCCCAGAAGCTGGAGACAGTGACACGTGTTGCCCTGTTGGAGCAGAGACTGAAGGAGCTTCAGCGTCAAAAGAAGGAGCTGAGGATCCAGGTGAGGCTTGGACCCCCTTGGAAAGACTGGCCTCAACTCATCTGCAAGGCCAGCTCCCAGCCCTCCTCGCCCAGGGGTCGGATTCTAGGCCCCCAGCTTCATCCTTCCTCCAAACCGGGTGCTCAGAATCCGGGAGTTCAGGCTCCTGGGCCCCTCATAGGCATCAGAACCCTCAGCCCTGGACTTATGGACCTTGCAGATGGAGGTGGAGGTGGCCCTGATACGGGGTGAGCTGGCTGGAGAGCGAGTGGCCCTGCGGCGGGAGGAGGAGCAGCTCCGAGAGCTGCTAGGGCAGCAGGTGGTCGAGGAGCCGGGCAGCCAGGAGCGGGAACAGGTTTGTTCACCTACTGTTTCTTTTCCAGTGGTTTCCTTCCTTGCGTGTGTATATGGAGGGAGATATTCGTGGTGTTTTTTCTGGTGACTTGTCCCCCCACCCCACCGTGGTCCCTGTTTCACTTGGGATCCAGAGACGCTGAGAACAGATTTTCCCTCCTCCCTCCCTGACTGTGATTCTAGACTTGACTCATTGGGCCTTCTTCCTTGACTCCCTCTGCTTTTGCTTTTTAAATATCATATTAGGAAAAATCTCAAATCCACAAAAATCAAATAGGCAGACAGCCTCCCTCCATGCCCTGTGCTCCCCAACTTCCACAATCATAAATCTTCCTTTCTTCTTTCATGTCCTGCAATTTGCTTCCTGCTCCCTAGTTTTAAAAGCACATCCCCAACATCATAAACTAGTACATACTTTAGCATGTACCATTTGCAAATAAGATCTCCTTTTTAAAAACATCACCATGACATCTTATTATCTCACCTTAGGAATTTTTATTTTTTTTAAAGAGAAAGTGAGAGAGAGAGAGAGAATTTTTTTTAATGTTTTATTTTTTAGTTTTCGGCCGACACAACATCTTTCTTTGTATGTGGTGCTGAGGATCGAACCTGGGCCGCACGCATGCCCGGCGAGTGCGCTACCGCTTGAGCACATCCCCAGCCCCAATTTTTATTTTATTTTTTATGGTGCTAGGGATGGAACCCTGGGTCCACTCATGCTAGGCAATTGCTCTGCCACTGAGCTACTCCCCAGCCCTTACCTTAATAATCAATAAGTTTTATTATTGTCTTATTTCTAGTCCATTTTCATTTTTCCCTAGATTGTCTCAAAATCACCAGTTAACAGGGGCCTTGTTTGAATCAGACTGAGTGCCAAGCTTGGTTGTGATGTCTCATGTGACTTCAGCACCACTGGTTCTCACCAACGGTGTCTGCTCCTTGCTGTCTGTTGAAGAAACCAAGTATCCTATCCCTCAGATCAGGGAACATTTAGACCTGGGGAGACACAGGGGGCTGGAGGGGCATTTGGGACAGAGGGGCAGCATGGCACTAGTGCACAGAAATTAAAAGTGTATGATGTGGCTGATTGCATGCCTGTGGTGACCCTCAGTGGCCCTCTGTTGCCGTGAGCAAGTGGTTGCTTAGCTATAGAGGCTCAATCAGATTTAGATGTGCTTTGTGCTTTCTGAGCGAGAATCAGGGACATCATTTCTGGGTGTCCGACCTCTATGAGGTCACTCTGATCTCTTTTAATAATCTTTTACCTAAGGATTTTTACCATTCATCAGTAATCATTGCTTGGATTCGGTATAATTATAGCCTGGAAAATGTGACTTTGTAATTTTATCAGTCTTTCTCTTGGCAAGTAGCTTGTATGTTGGCATTTGGGGGAGCTGGGTCCAGGGCTCTCATTTAGAATCAAACACCTCATATTTCTCCAACCCTGATTTCTCGCCTGAGGTCTATTTATGTGCCTGCCTTCTTAGGATAAGGGTTTTTAGGTATTCCTTCCTTCTTCAACCCAAGAGGCCAGGCTCCCAGCCCTCTTCCCTCAGACTGAAGGGGTCCAAGCCTCCAGCCCTCCTCCCTCAGGCCCAGGGGTCCAGCCCAGGCTCCTCCCTCAGGCCCAGAGGTTCTGGCCCAGCCCTCCTCCTTCAGATCCAGGGGTCCAGGCCCAGCCCTCCTCCCTGAGACCTAGGAATCCAGGCCCAGGCCTCCTACATCAGGACCCGGGGTCCAGGCCCAGCCCTCTTCCCTCAGACCCAGGGGTCCTCAGCCCTCCTCTGAGGAGAAGCCAGGAGTCTGCTTCTTTTTCTTAATCATTTCTAAAGCTGTCCTTGGCAACTCTTCTCCACTTCGATTGTCCCTTTGCCTCTTGGTCACCAGGTCCTACATGCCTCCCTTTCTGTTACCCCCAAGCTCACCAGTCACCGTGTTCTGCTTCCCAGTGTGTCTCTGGTCCATCTCTTTCCCATCCCCCCTGCCCAGGCCCAGCTCACTCACTGCTTTGAGGACTCCTGCAGGAGCTGGTCTCCGCCCTAGTATTCCTTCTCCCCAGGGGATTCCAACGCCCTGCCCTGCTCCATCCCTTCACTCCTTCCATGGCTCCCCATTGACCAAACCGTGGGCAGCCCTCTGGCTGCTGTGTCCCACAGGCCCCTCCTCCCTTCCCACTTCTCCCTGGCTGAGGTTTGCCCCGCAAAGTTCATGCACTTTTAATTCCTGTGCACTAGTGCCATGCTGCCCCTCTGTCCCAAATGCCCCTCCAGCCCCCTGTGTCTCCCCAGGTCTAAATGCTCCCTGATCTGAGGCTTTAAATTCCCCATCCCAGGGGCTGGGCAATGGCTCAGTTGGTAGAGTGCTTGGCTCACGTGCACAAGGCCCTGGGGTCGATCCCCAGCACCCAAAAAAAAAAAAAAATCCCCATATCTGGGAACCTTTGCCTACCCCAGGCTCCTGCATCTCTGCTTTCATTGCTCTGACCTCAGCTGTAAATGGCTGTGTGTCCTCCTGGAGGGCAGGGCCTGGGCTAGGGACCCAGCATTACCCAGTATGGCGATGTTTCCTGTTCACTCCTTCACTTGTTTCTTTCTTTTCCCCTTCCCTCCTTCCTATTTCACTCTCTTTTTTGCCACACTGAGAATGGAACTCAGTTCCTTGTGACTACTAGGAAAGCATCTACCATGGAGCTACAGCCCAGCCCTTTTCTCTTTCTTTCTTCTTTTTTTTTTTTTTTTCTGTTTTTGAATTAGGATTTCACTAAGTTGCTGAGGCTGGTCTCGAACTAATGATCCTCCTGCCTCAGCCTCCTGAGTAACATGTGCCACTGCACCTGGCTTCTCCTTCATTTATTTCCCAAACAACTGTTGACTTGGAGCCTCCTCTGGGGGGTGCAGCACAGGAGTGAACCAGACAGTCAGAGTCCTGCCCCCGCGGAGCTGACACCAGGCAGGGTCTGAGGTCTGGCTGGTCTTGCCCCTGCTGGCCTGCTTCCCTCTCTGAGCTCATCTGAAGCTGAGTCTGGTCGCTTTTCAGGAACAGAGGCAACTAAGGCAGGAGCGGGACCGCGTGGAGGGTCTCCGCCACAGACTTCAGGAGGCCCAAGGACAGCTGGACTCCCAGCCAGAGGACCAGCGGGAGCGACTTCTGCAGGGGGTACAGGAGGTGAGGGCCCTCTGGACCCTCTCTAGGACCTGATGTCCAGGCCCCACGGGTCCAGACTCCAGCCTCCTCCCTCAGCCCCTCAGCCGTCTTTCCTCATTGACCAACAATCCAGGCTGCAGCCACAACTTTCCTCCAGGCTTTTTATGTCCCCACTCACAGATGAGGGAACAGCTGGATGTGGCCCAGCGCGCTTATGAGGACCTGGAGTTCCAGCAACTGGAGCGGGAGAGCCGGCAGGAGGAGGAGGAGCGGGACCGCCCTGGGCTCCAGCTGCCGGACCCCAAGGTCCAGGAACTTCAGGCCAGTGTGGCCCAGCACAGGGTGAGTGTCAGTGACTAACCCTGCCCCTGAGGCCATTCCTCTTGTCTCCCCCACTGCGCGTGCGTCGCTGAGCTGACTGAACTGTTGGTGTGTCACACCCAGTGCTGAGCGTCCCAGGGTCTTCACTTGTTGAATCCTCACACAGGCCGACAGACAAGTCCTGTTCTACTTTTTCCATATCTTAAATGAAGAAGCAGAAGGTCAAAGTTCTTACATTATCTCTCAAAGTCACTTAGTTCTAAAAGGTAGAGCTGGGATTGGAACCTTCGCAGTCTTGGCCACCACGCTCTGTGCCTCTCGGTCCCTGGTCCAAACAGATGTGGTCACTAGTCCGACCTGCAAGCTTCACGTTCAGGGTCTGACAGGTTCTGTGGGTACTTCACACAGTTTCCCACTTTCTGGACTAGAAAGTTCTGAGGGGGGGTCTCCTCCTCCCACCTCTGCTTCTGGATCTTCTTGTCCCTCTCTCTTCCCTTCCTCGGTGAGGACTGTCCTTCTTTCTGTCTCCTGTTTCTATCTTGTCTTCTTCCTCTGCATTTTCTCTACATTTCTGTCTTTGAGGTCTGTCCTGGTTGCCATTCTTTGGACCTATTCTGGTTTGTCCCCTCTGTCTGTCCCTTTGTCTCTGTTCTGCGTGACTCTCTGGGGTTGCTATCTCCCTAGGCCTCTGCCTATATCTCAGTTCCTCCCTCCCCTCCCACCCACCCCGGATCTCTCCTAGAACCCCAAATGGGAAAAGAACCTCGCAGGCTCCTCCCTGGACATTCAGATCTCACCTTCTCTAGACTCACAGGGAGGACATGATTCTCTGGGAGGGTGGGCTGGGGCTCCTGGAGCAGCTGAGTAACCAGGGTGGCGGGGGGTGGCCCTGCAGCGCCGGATCCAGGTCTTGGAGGAGCAGCTCAAGTCTCTGGGGGAGCAGATGGTGGCTGAGAGCCGGGGGCTCAGCCAGGAGAAGGAGGAGACCCGTCGGGCCCTGGCCCAGGTGAGTTTCCCTGGAGACCTGTCCCAGGTACTCACTTCCCTCAGGTGTCCCACCATCTCCCTGGATCATGCCTCCTGGCTATGGGGATGGCCCATTTTGGCTTCACCATGTGGTAAGCCGTGATGCCCTCCCTAGGAACAGAACCGATTCCTCGAGCTTAACCGCCTTCAGGAGACACCTGGTGGGGACTTCTCTGAGCCCAACCAAGCTCTCACAAAGGTATGGCGATTTTACATGCCTGTCAGGCTCCCCACCTCAGACCTAGGAATCCAGGCCTCAGCCCTTCTCCCTCAGACCTGGGGATCCAGGTCCAGCCCTCCTCCCTCAGACCCGGGGATCCAGGCCCAGCCCTCCTCCCTCAGACCCGGGGATCCAGGCCCAGTCCTCCTCCCTCAGACCCGGGGATTCAGGCCCAGTCCTCCTCCTTCAGACATGGGGATCCAGGCCTCATTCCTCCTCCCTCAGACATGGGGGTCCAGGCCCAGCCCTCCTCCCTCAGACCCAAGGATCCAGGCCCAGCCCTCCTCCCTCAGACCCAAGGATCCAGGCCCAGTCCTCCTCCCTCAGACCCAGGGATTGAGGCCCAGTCCTCCTCCCTCAGACATGAGGATCCAGGCCTCAGCCCTCCTCCCTCAGACCCAGGGATCCAGGCCCAGTCCTCCTCCCTCAGACATGGGGGTCCAGGCCCCACCCTTCCTCTATTGGGGTCCAGAATTCCCCACTCAGGAGCTCAGGCCCCAGCCCTTCCTCCTCAGGGATCGGCAGTGCAGGGGGCCCACAGCCCTTGCTCTTATTGGGAGACTAGACACTAAGGACCACATTCTAGCTCCTCTTGTGACTGAGCCTTTGTTTTTCCATCTGAGAACTGGGGGTGCCTCTGTGTTCTCTTCATCTCCCCTTAATCTTTGCATCCTCTCCCCAGCTGCTGTTCACCCAGAAGACAGACCGGCAGCTGCTAGTGCTTCAGGACCCCACCAGCCACTCTGCTGCCACCTCTACCTCTTCCTGCCTCTTCTCTGTCCACAGCTCCCTGCAGGTGCCTCCCCTGCTTCCTTTGCCCATGCGCCTGTTTGGTCAGTCGGGAGGGAGGGCCTAAAAGCAGAGCCCAAGTCCAGAACTTCCACTGGGCTCTGTGTGGGGGCGAGGGAGATAGGGAAGCTTGACCAAGGGGTATTTGATGGCTCCAGTTTTATTTATTTATTTCCTTCTTTCTGCCTAACACCCCACGTCTTCCCTGAAGAAATAAGAGCATGTGCAACCCAGAAGTAAATTTTAAAAGTGACCAAACAGGGTGTATGGGTAAGAAGGTCTCTGTGTCCCTGAAGGCCCCTAGGCCCTCTCTCCAGAAGTAGGGCAGCTGCTTGGTTCTTGATCCTTCCAGAACTCTGTAAAAAGGGGGCCCCTTGAGCTGTGGGTGTAGCTCAGTGGCACAGCATTTGCTTTTCTGCATGAGGGCCCCAGTTTGATCCCAAGCACCACAACATAAACAACCCCCAAAACTGGGAGCCCCATTTTCTTAATGGCTTAAACATTTATTGAATGGGTTGGTACTATTATTTATTTTTTTTAAAGAAGTGGAGCAGAAAATATCCAAGTGCTATGAATGAAGTAAGGTAAATATTACACGAAAAAAAGTCTTATTTCTGTAAGCACTTAGAAATTGGTAGCTCTCATTATATCATGTAAACTTCTTTTACCCCAAAATGTGTGTACTAGCTAATTGTTTTGGGGTTTTTTTTCGTTGTTGTTATTATTGTTGTTGTTGTTGTTTTAAGTTATATATGACAGCAGAATCCAGCTTGATATAATTATCCACACATGGAATATCTTTCTCTAGTTAGGATCCCATTCTTACGGATGTTCTTGATGGTAGGATTCACTGTGTTGTTTTCGTATGGGTACATGGAAAATGATGTCAGATCCATTCCACTGTCTTTCCTTTGTTGTTTTTAATTTTTTATTATCGTTCTCCATTATGGAAACTGTTCTCTGTTGATACATTTAGAGCTGCCTCATCGTTGTTTTTTTAACAACTTTATTTATTTATTTATTTATTTGTGGTGCTGAGGATCGAACCCAGGGCTTTGCACATGCTAAGTGGGCACTCTACTGCTGAGCCATAACCCCAACCCCAGCCTCATCATTTTTAATGGCTGTAATAATAATATAAACAGTAACAATAGTAGTAATAACAGCTACTTATCAAGTCCTTGGAGAGTGCCTGACATACTTAGAAATGCTTCATATAGATTCACGCACTTAATTTTTTAGGGGGACAGATACTGGGAATTGAACTCTGGGGTACTCAACTACTGAGCCACATCTCCAGACCTATTTTGTATTTTACTTAGAGACAGGGTCCTATGGAGTTGCTTAGCTCCTTGCAGTTGCTGAGGCTGGCTTTAAACTCACAATCCTCCTGCCTCAGCCTCCCAAGCTACTGGGATTACAGGTGTGCGCCACCGCGCCTGGCTTACCCACTCAATTTTTGCAACAATTCTACAGGCAGATTATCTCCATTTTATTGGTGAAGAAACTGAGGCAGAGAGGTTAAGTTACTTAGCTAGGTGCCATGTGCCAAAGCTAGGATTTGAACCCAAGCATTCTGTTTGCAGAGCCTGTGTTCTTTTTTATTGTATTTTAGGTGGTGATGGGGATGGAACCCAGTGTCTCTTGCATGCTAGACAAGTATTCTGCCACAGAACCCCAGTCCCAGCCATGACAATGTTCTGGCTTCCGTGTGGCACACAATTCTATTGTGGGGCATTGAGCTGCCCTCCCTCTATAGGCAGTGATGGAAGGTTTTGCAGTTTAAGCAGTGTTGTGAAGAATACCTGTGTGTGTGTGCACGTGTATGCATTTATGCAAAAAATAACATTTATGCAAACAATGTTAATTACTATTATATCACCAAATACTATTATATTCAATATAAGCATATATTATTGTATTATCATATTATTATACATAATTTATATTTCATATTCATGAATTAATATTTAAAATTACTTTAAAAATGTTTATTACTTAATACTTATTAATGATCATTAATAACAATATTCCATTTTTAGCATTTAAGATAGGCCAGTGTCTGTTCAAAGCCATTCTGTCCCTTTTTGCCACGTGGGATTATTATTATGTGGAGCTGAGAAACAACTCCTGGCAATTTCACGTGGTTCAGCCTAATATAGAGAATTTCATATCTTTCTCAGAAGAACCCCCAAGAGCAGGACCTATTATTATTTGGGTGACGGTTAATAGATTTAACTTTCTAGCTGGTTCTTGTGGAAATCTGAGTAGCTAGAGTGTCAGCTATGTTGCTAGACAGTGTGGCCAGAGCAGAGCAGGTGCTCAGTGAGAGCTGCTGTTTCTCTACTTATTAGTATTATTATAATTATTTTCATCCTTGATCTATTCACCCTCATCTGTTTATATTTTTTATTTTTTGTAACTGCATCAGCCTCTCACTAATGTTCCCATTTTAATTCTTTTTTTCCCAATAATTTATTCTTTTTCTGTGTGCTGGCATTTGAATCCAGGGCCTTGCATGTCCTAGGCAAGTGCTCTACCACTTGAGCTACATCCACAGCTCTTTTTATTTTTGTTATTATTACTATTATTGTGTGTGTGTGTATGTGTGTGTGTGTGTGTGTGTGTGTGTTTTGCTGGGGATTGAATCCAGGGCCTTGTGCATGCGAGCAAGCACTCTACCAACTGAGCTATATCCCCATCCTTCTTGTTATTTTTTGAAGCAGGATCTTGCTAAGTACTAAAGCTGGCCTCAAACTTGCGATCCTCCTGCCTTAGCCTCCTGAGTTGCTGGGATCGTAGGTGTGCACCACCACACCAAGCCCAATACTAATTCATTCTTCACACAACAGCCAGAGTGATCCTCATCCTTCCTGCTTTAATCCCTCCGTCCCCAAGGCCGTCAGTGGCTTCCCAGGCTTCCTCACCATGAGCTGCAAGTGCTGATATGACGCCCGCATGTCTCACCACTCCTCCCTATTCACTGTGCTCAGCATTGATCCACCAACATTCTATACTTTTTTATGCCTCAGGGCCTTTGTACTTACTGATCCTTCCACTTGAAGCACCATCCCCCCCAGTTTTCCTTGAACAACTCATCCTTTGGGGCTGGGAGTTGGTGTTCAGAAGCCTGTACCTGGTTTTCTAATTAGAAAATGATCCTTTTTGATAGTACTCTGTTCTCTTTTCACACAGCAATTTCTGATGATGAGTTCATTTGTAGGATGGCTCACTCAGTTCCTTAGAATAGAAGCACCATGCAGACAAAACTGGGGTCTGCATTGCCCAGTCCCATTTGCCAATTATCCAAGAGCTCCCAGCCAGGAAGTGCTGGGAATATGGCTGAAGGAAAGCCCAGGGACTCGGGTCTCAGTTTCCTCTCTGTGAAGTAGAGCGAACATTTCCCAACTCAGGGTTTTTTGTTTTGTTTTGTTGAGATAGGAGTCTCCCTACCTTGCTAGGGCTGGCCTTGAACTCACAGACTCATATGATCCCCCCACCTCAGCCTCCCAAGTAGCTCAGACTACAGGTGCCACCACCACACGTGGCCTCACAGGGCTTTTAGGAGCTTAAGTGGGCCTGCAGAGTGCCAGGTACAGTCGTCCCTTGGGACTGTAAAGGATTGTCTCCAGGACCCCCAAGGAGACCTATATCTCAGGAGACTCTAGTCCTTATATAAAATGTTGGAGTACTTGCAGTTAACCTGGACACATCCTCCTGTATTCCATAAAACACTGGAGATAACTTAGACACTTACACATGATGGAAATGGAAATGGTTATTGTACTGCGTTAAGTGAATAAGGACAAGAAACAAAGTTTGAACATGTTGAGGACAGATACAGTTTTCCTTTCTCGCAAGTATTTTTGGCCTGCATCATATTGAATCCAAAGATGCAGAACCCACGGATAAAGAGGGAAAGCTGTATGCTGGAGACAGATAATGAGCTCTTGATAAATGCCAGCCATTAAAAAAAAAAACTTAATATTGAAACGAGACAAGTGTGGAAAATCACATCAAACAAATGCACAGCTGAATTATCATACAGGAACATTCTGGTAAGTGCCACTTGTGTTACGAGATAGTACCTCCCGGCCAACTTGTAATTCTTCTTTATGAAGTCCAGAACAGGTGGAACTATGTATCTGTGGTTTCGTAAGTCAGAAGAATGGTCCCTTGACAGATGTGTCACTGGCCAGGAAGAGGGACAAGGAAGCCTTTGGAGTGATGGGCCTGTTCTGTGTCTCCATGTGGGTGGCTGGTATGCAAGTGTAAATATATGTACATTGTACCCAGCTGCACGTGTGTAAGTCTGTGCACTTCTCACCTTATTATATATATGGATATATTATTTATGCATTTATATATATGTGTATGTATACACACACACATACACATACACATGTATGTGGATGTGTATTTATTTATTTATTGCTGTATTGAAAATTTATTTAAAACTGAGCTATATCCCTAGCCCTTTTTATTTTTCATTTTTAAAGAAAAATTTTAATGTATATGCTTTTTTAGTTGTAGATGGACACAAGACCTTTATTTTTTATTTATTTATTTTTATGTGGTGCTGAGGATGGAACCCAGGGCCTCACATGTGCTAGGCGAGTGCTCCACCACTGAGCCCCAGCCCCTTGTTTTTCATTTTGAGACAGAGTCTTGCAAAGGTGCCCAGGCTGGCCTGGACCTGTGATCCTCCTGCCTCGGCCTCCCTAGTTGGGGTTACAGATGTGCACCACCATGTGTAGCTCAACTTCAGAATGCTTTCATTAACCCCCAAAGAGCTGGGATATAGCTCAGTTGGTAGAGTGCTTGCCTGGCATGCACCAGGCCCTGGGTTCAATCCCCAGCACTGCCAAAAAATATAAAGAAACCCTGCACCCCAGAGCCACCACTCCTCAATTTGCCCATCTCTCCCAGCCCCTGGTGATCACTATTCTACTTCCTGCCTCTGTATTTATTTGCTCTATATTAATTTACTCTGGATACTTTATATAAATGGTGCCATAGACAGTGTGGGCCTTTGCAGTTGGCTGCTTTGACTCATGTTGACAGTAGGATTTTTGAGGGTGGCAGATGTAACTCAGTAGTAAAGTGCTTGCCTGGCTTGTGCGAGCCCTTGGGTTTCATCCTCAGCACTGTGGGGGGAAAAATACAGATTTTTGCTGGATGCAGTGGCGCATGCCCATAATCCCAGCAGGTTCAAAGCCAGCCTCAGCAACAGCGAGGCACTAAGCAACTCAGTGAGACCCTGTCTCTAAATAAAATTCAAAATAGGGCTGGGGATGTGGCTCAGTGGTTGAGTGCCCCTGAGTTCAATCTCCGGTGCCAAAAAACAAAAAAAAAAAAAAGATTTTTGATCTGTGCCCATTAGGTGGTAGTTTTACGTGGCAGTTCTCTAACTTTCTGCTGAGATGGAACACCTCTTCCTGAGTGCTTGGGCCTTGCATGTTTTCAGGGCTCCTTTGGTCTCCAGAGGACTGGAAGCCTGCCCCGGAGAAGAGGAGAGAGAGCGAGCCAGAGAGGATCCCCACGACCTCTGTCCCTCCATTGTACTGGTGAGGGCCTCTTCCATTCCCCACCTACTCTCCTGCCCCCATCTCCTCCCTTCCTGCTGCAGACTATGGAGATGGGGCAGGGAGGAGCAGAGGGACTTGGGCCTGGGAGTGTCCTGGTCTCCTCATCTGGTCCCCTCTCCCTCAGGACCCCTTGAGGCCTCGACTCTCACACCAGCAGTGGAGGCCTCTGGGAGACACCCGCTCTATCAGCTGCTAAACTGTGGCCCTGGGAACAGGTGAGACGTCAGGGAGAAGGGGTGGGGAGATGGGAGGAAGAGGCCCAGGCCTGGTAACCCGCCAATCTCTGTTCCCTGGTTCCAGCTGCAGGGCCACCCTCCACCCAGACATCGCTCACATGGAGAAGCTTCTGCATCAGGCGATCGCAGAGAGGGAGCGGCTGATCAAGGCCAGGGTGAGACTCATTCTTCTTTAGGAACAGGAAACCCTACTTCAAGTCCTCTTCCCTCAGACCCAGGGGTCCAGCCCAGCCTCCTCCCTCAGACCCGGGGGTCCAGGCCCAGCCTCCTCCCTCAGACCCCGGGGTCCAGGCCCAGTCTCCTCCCTCAGGGCCAGGGGTCCAAGCCCAGCCTCCTCCCTCAGACCCGGGGGTCCAGGCCCAGCCTCCTCCCTCAGACCCGGGGTCCAGTACATTTTCCTGGTTGGCATTCTCATTGATTCTTTCATTTCAAATCTACAGGAAGGAATGAAAAAGAGCAGAGAAAGTTCCTCAGGCCCAGCTCTTCCTGCCATCATGGTCAGTCCTGCCTCTCCCTACCCTCCCTGCTCAGGTCCTCCCCCTGGCTTTGGTCCTGTCTTGCATTTCACTCTGTGTCCCCTGCAATGTGACAGAAAAAGGGCCCTGGGCTTGATAAGGGAAGGGGAGTCAAAAGGACCCCATTTCTGTTCCCAGTTCAGCCATCTGTGTCAGCAGCCCGCCCATGGGTACCTTGCTCCATATTCTTATTTTAATTCTTGTTCTTATTCTTGGCTATACCTCATGAGATTATTAATTATTCTATAATATAGTCATATAATTCCATATGCATATTTCTCTAATTGTCTCAAATGTCTTTGGAGGTTTATTTGAATCCAGATGCAAACCAAGCATTTGGCTAAAATGTCTCTAACTGTTCTCCTCCTCTCTCTTTTTTTTAAATGCCATTTATTCATGAAAAAAAATTGAGCCATTTATCCTGTGGGTTTTTTCACATTCTGAATTTTGCTGACATCTACTTTATTAAACTTCTAATTATTTATTTACTTATTTTAGTGGTACTGGGTGCTTTACCACAGAGCTATATTCCCAGTGTTTTTATTATGATTATTATTATTATTTTGAAATAGGGTCTTGCTAAGTTGCCTAGGCTGTACTTGAACTTGTGATCCTCCTGCCTTGGTTTCCCAAGTTGCTGGGATTATGGGCATGTTCCATTGTGATGGAGTAAATATATATATATATATTTTTTATCTAGCCTGAACATATTTTTGTTATAAAGAATCATACAGTATTGAGAAAGTAAGGTCACCTTCCCCTCTCTGATCTTGCTTCTGCACAGGTGTTGTTTGTTTTTATTGTTGAGATGTCTTTTGAGTCTTTTTATACTTTTCCACTCGTATCTACTGATCAAAACTTTGTGAATTTATTTGTCCTATAATTGAGCACATCATTCCCAACCTGCTTTTTGTTTTCTCAACCATTTATCCCTCCATTAGTCATTCCACCCGAGATGTATCAGCTGCCTACTATGTGCTAGGCCCTGGGTGACAGCAGTGACCTATATAAAAATCCCTGCCTTCCAGGAAGTTGATGTGTATTGGGGATGATAAACAAAAAGCAGCATCCATAAGTCAAACAGATAACATGTCAGATGCCAGTCAGAGCCAGGTGGCCCCACGCAGCCGGCAGGGTGGTGGGGCTTCTGGGTTCTTAGGCACAAGCTGAACCTCATTAAAAATGGAGGGCTCTGACTTTGAAGCAGTTCGCCCTGCCTTGGAGCCACATCATTTATTAAACAGTCCCTGTTCTGTGTATTGTCCTTACATGTGTGCCCATGCTCTTTGGTGCAGGGGAGCAAGTGTCTCTTGGGATTGGTGCCCAGAAGGAAAGGTCTGGGCTGCAGCTAGCTCATCCTCCAAACAGTCCCAGGAAGGGGGACCTGGGAGACCTGGAGGCTCCCAGAAAGACAGGGACTCTGTGGAGGTGACACAGCCAGGGGGTGGGGGAGTTGAGAGCCCTAAGCCCATCTCTGCTAACCTGGATTGGGACGCAGCTCTGCCACGTCCCAGCTGGGTGGGTGGCCTTGGGGAGCCACTTCCTTTCTGGAAGCCTCATTTCCCCCATGTGTCAACTGGGGACGCTAATAGGTTGCTCTGGAGAGGAAACAAGATAATCACTGTGATCTCTTGGCACAGTGCCCAACACATGGTGGGAGCTTCCGTCCTGTATGGTGATCCTTAGAGTTACTGTGTGGGTTTGGTAAGATGATGCAGAGAAGATTCCAGGCCTTAATGGGTGTGTGTTTGTTTTGTATGGGGGATTGAACTCAGGGACGCTTAACCACTGAGCCACATCTCCAGCCTCTTTTATTTTTTACTTTGAGACAGAGTCTTACTAAGTTGCTTCCTGAGCCACTGGGATTACAGACATGCACCACCATGCTGGCTTTAGTGGGGGTTCCTTACACCTAGTCTTTCCTTCCTTTGCAGCAGGTCATCCCCCCACCTTGTACCCTCTCCCTTGTCTCTAACCAGTGCATCTCCTCTCTGCTCTTCAGGCCTTCTTCCTCTGTCCTGACTTGAGTTTTCTAAGCTCCCTATGGTCCAAGTGCAGTTGGTGCATCAACGGTATCAGTGTCCCTGGGAGTTTGTGGGATATGCAGAACCTCACCTCCACCCAGACCCCTATTCTGGAATGGCCCAGAGTCTGCATTTAAAAAAAAAAAAAAACCCCACTGGGGTTCTGCTTTCATGGAGAAGCTCTGTGTCACCTAGAAGCTGTGTGTGCCATCCAGAGGATTATTTCGTGTCTCTATGCCACAGTTTGTTCATCTGTAAAATAAGGCTCTTAGGAGCCCCATCACAACCACAGAGGTAGAGTCGGTGTTGGAACACGCACCTGTGATCCCAGCTACTCTGTAATCCCAGCTACTCGGGAGGCTGAGACAGGAGCATAGCAAGTTGGAGGCCAGCCTGGGTACTTTAGTGACACCCTATCGCAAAAAAACTTAAAAAGGACTGAGGATATAGCTTAGCGGTAGAGCGCCCAGGGTTCAACTGGGTCCAGGGGTGGGGCGTACTTGATGCCCACAAACCCTAGGCATAATAATACAATAAATGTAGCCGTTGGGGTCATTTTCATGATTGTGGTTGTTAAATCACTGTCCAAAGGCTGTAGCAGGCCTGGCTTCCTCCCGGGCTCCAGGCTGCAGCACCTCAGCCACTCCTGAGTCCCATGGTGGGCCTTTTCTCGGCACTCCGCAGGCTCCACCTGCGCCCCCACCCCGCCCTCCAGGCCCCCGCGTCCTGGATCTCCGGCAGCACCTGGAACGGTGGGGCCACAACCCAGAAAGCTGTCCTCATGTGCGCGTGTCCTGTGGCTGCTGCCGAGGACCCCTGGTGAAGATGGGTGGCCGCATCAAGACCTGGAGGAAGCGCTGGTTCTGCTTCGACCGCCAGGCACGTCGCCTGGCCTACTATGCAGGTGAGCCCGGCCTGGAGCTCTGGGGCCCAGGACTTTGGAAGCCCACTCCAGATGCCTCCCCCACCCCAGGCATCTGGGAGTCGCCTCTGCCCCCTCCATCAGGGCTCCGAAGTGCAGGCCCCCACTTGCCCCCTCCCTGAAAGTAGAAGACTAGGGGCCCTTGGTTCCTTCCTCTGATATACCCAGTAATCACCTCTTTTATCCAGAGCCCAGGAGTCCAGATCCCCAGCCCCTTTCCCCTTAAGTGACCTAGAATCCACACACACAGGCCTCCTCAGTAACACAGTTGACAGTTTAGTATAATTTTGGGTTCCAGACCCCATTTTCCTAACTGCCCAAGAGTCTGAACCTGCAATATCAGCGCCCTCCCCTACCCCAGCTCCAGGAATGGGACTCTTTGTCTTTAGGTGGTCCCCAGCTTTCCTTGAGTTCCTTCCCTTCTCAAGGACCTAGGATGCCTGCAGTATTGTCCAGTCTCGGAGACTCCCAATCTCTCATCTAGCATCAACACCCACTCACTCCCCAGCGATGGTACTTCCTGGACCTTCAGACTCTCACCTGTCTCAGACTTGCCCCAGTGACCCGGGCCTGACACATGCCTCTCACTAGCTCTATTTCTCCCTCTCCTTCCTCCACCAGACAAGGAAGAGACCAAGCTCAAAGGTGTCATCTACTTCCAGGCCATTGAGGAAGTCTACTATGACCACTTACGCTGTGCCTTCAAGGTGAAATCCCATTCAGTGCCACCCTGCCCTCTCAGTCAGAGCCTTACCCTGTCTCTAGCTCATTCTGGGCAAAGCCACCCACAGCTGCTACTGTCAGGATACCAGGGTCCAGCATAAGAGACCAGCAGTTCATGGCACTGCTTATAATACTGCATGGTGGCAAATGCCTATAATACTAGCAATTTGTGAGTCTGAGAAAGGAGGACTGTCAAGTTCTAGGCCAGCCTCAGCCATTTAGTAAGGCCCTCAGCAATTTAGCAAGACCCTGTCTCAAAAAAATTTTTTTAGGCCGGGTGCAGTGGTGCACCCCTGTAATACCAGCAGCTGGAGAGGCTGAGGCAGGAGGATCGGGAGTTCAAAGCTAGCTTTAGCAAAATCAAGGCACTAAGCAACTCAGTGAGACCCTGCTCTAAATAAAATACAAAATGGGGCTGGGGTAATGTGGCCCAGTGGTCAAGTGCCCCTGAGTTCAATCACTGGTACCCCACCAAAATTTTTTTTTAAAGGGCTGGGATTGTAGCTCAGTGGTAAAATGCCCTAGATTCAATCCCCAGTACAGGAAAACAAACAAACAAACAAAAAAAAAAAAAACCACCTCAGACTCTGGCTCTCAGCCACTGTTAATTTTCTTGGACAAAAGTTAAAAGTTTTCAAGCAAAAATCCGGGTTCCATGGTGCATGCCAGTAATCCCAGCTCCTCAGGAGGATGAGGCAGGAGAATTCCAAGTTCCAGGCCACCTTGGCAACTTAGTGAGACTTTGTCTCGAAGTAAAAAAAAAGGTCTAAGGATGTATCTCAATGACATTGTGAGCATACATACATACACACACACACACACACACACACACACACCCACTTGGAAACTCATGCCAAGCTGGGAATAAATGAAGGAAGAGGGCAGAGTAGGACTGAGGCCCACTGAGAGCATGGACATCATACAGCCATTACTTGGCTTCTGCCCATAGTTACCAGATGGGAATGAGCCCGATGGTGTCAGACTTATTTTCTTTTATAAAAATAAATGTTGGAAACTGATGCAGTGTTTAGAATCCTCTGTGGAGAGGAGCCAACCCTGGCTTTCCTTAAGTTAGAACCCCAGCTGTATGACATTTCAGAAAAGTGAGGTCCCTTCTCCAGCCTAGTTTTCTCATCTGCAAATTGGGCAGGCTTCAACCCATGCCCTCAGGGTTTAAAACAGAATGGATGCAGGGGATTTACCCAGCTTGGGTTTGGGAGTAGTTTCTTCATAAATGGGCACTAACTTCCCACAAACCAACCAGGAGGACCGAGATTTGGAGGGGGGCTGGGCGGTGGCCGGAGTCAGCGTCCTAACCACCCTGTACCCTGCCTGTTCCAGAGCCCCAGCCCTCGCCTGACGTTCTGTGTCAAAACCTACGAACGCCTTTTCTACATGGTGGCCCCGAGCCCCGAAGCCATGCGCATCTGGATGGACGTCATCGTCACCGCCGCGGATGAGAACCACGCCCCCTGAGCGGCCCCGCCCATTCCGGAAACAGGGGCCCGCCCCTTCTGAACTCTCCCGGGAACCCTGCGGTGGCTGCGGCTCAGCTGGCCTGAGTCGCGGCTCTCCGTGCAGCTGGGGTGGCCCCGCGACGACGGGATCGCCAGTCCCGGGGCCCTGCCTGGGGCAGGAGGACGATTTCAGGGTGGGAAGAAACTATTTATTGGTGCTCCTGTGAAACCGAATTAAACACGGCGGAAAAACAGGGTCGCTGCTGTGGTGTCCAGCCCGGCGACCGGGGCCAGCCCCTAGGCAGGACCTCGGAGTTACGGGCACCTCTGGGGCCAAGCGTCCCCGCTGTTTCTCGCTTTTAGGAATGGAGACCTTCGCCCTGCTGGCATGGCCGGGAGCAGGGGGTTGGGAGGCCCGTCCTCAGGCTTTTGCAATGTTGTTGTTTTAGTTTGTGGGTTTCTCTGCTTCCTTGACCCACAGCTGTCGGCAGTTTCTGGAACTCCCGGGCCCCCTCTCCCCTCTGCCTGCTCTTCCTTAACCAGCTCGTCATTTCCCAGGTCCAGTTCATGTTCCTTCCTTCAGGAAGTCCTCACTGGCCCCCTTGGCTGGTCAGGCGCCTCCTCTGAGTTCCCATCCTATCCCTGAGCACTGGCTTGTCACCGTGATGACCCGTGCTCTTTATGGACGGGGAACTCCATGAGGACAGAGCCGGGCTGTTCTGGTGACCTCTGTGTCCCCAGTAGGACAAATATTCCATGAAAACGAGAAGAATGTGTCCCTGTCCCCTCTGGGTCTTTTTGTCCATTCTATTTATTTGTCTAGGCATCTCCACACTCCACCCACTTCTCATTTAGGCAGGAGCACCTGTGTTTCCTTCTCCAGGAAGCCCTCCCTGATTGCCCTGACTGAATCAGAGGTTTCCTCAGGGATTTCCACGACAGTCCTGATCACTCTGCCTCCCAGCACAACCTGCCCACTCTGCCCGGTGCTTATCCCATCGTGGCCTTGACTGCCCTAGGCCTTCCTTGCTGATGAATTAGTCTCTCCCTCTGGTCTAGGAGCTCCAGGAGGCAGGGACTGGGGCTCTATTGATCACTACTGAGTCCTTGTCACACACCAAAGGGCTCAGGTGCTGCACACTAGGTGTTGAAGGAATGTCTTATGGTTGAATAAATGAGTTAGGGATAGATGCTAAGGACCAGGAGAGTTGTGAACAAGGCAGCCGGCTCCTGGGCTGACTTCACCTTTAGATCTTACCTGGCACATCCCCTCCTAGGAGAAGCTCTCCTTGGTCCTGAGGCTGGGTCAAGTGCCTGGGCTGCCGCAGTCCTCTCCCTCTCCCCCCACCAGCACTCTAGGCTGTCCCTCTGGAGACAGCTCTTTCTTCCCCTCAGACAGCCCCCTTGAGGATCCCGGATCTCGATCTAGTGTTCCTGAGTCCTGGGAGTACAAATCCCCAGGACCCCAGGTGACCCCACCTCCAGCTGTGAGACTTCTGAATTCTTGGATCAGTTCATCACCCAGCCCCCAGAACGGAGCCAGCTTCACAGGCATGTGACCAATCTAGTCAACAGAAGAGCCCTGCTCTTAAATTTTGTGTTCTGTGATCATCATCTGAAAATTCTTAATAATTTTATCTTTGAATGTGTGTTTGGTAATGAAGTTTGGTGGAACAGTGGAGTTTTTGTTTATTTGTTGTTTGGTTTGGGTACCAGGGCACTTAACCCCTGGGCCACATCCCCAGCCCTTTTTTATATTTTATTAGAGACAGGGCCTCGCTGAGTTGCTTAGGGCCTCGCTGAGTTGCTTAGGGCCTCACTAAGTTGCAGAGGCTTGCTTTGAACTCAATCCTCCTGCCTCAGCAAGATTTGGGTGGGTACTTGTGTCTCATGGCATCTTGGGGTGAAGCATGGCAGTGGCCCCTGGTGAGGAGGGGAACCCAGCAATCAGGTAGACCCTGTGAGGGTCCATGCTGGTCCCTCAAGTATCCCTATGCCACATTTCCACTTTACACTGGGCCTCAAAAATTAATGCAGCTGAGTTGGTGTGGCAGTGCATGCCTGGAGTCCCAGCAACTGAGGCAGGAGGATGAAAGTTCAAGACTAACCTGGGCAACTTGAAACTCTGTCTCAAAACAAACTAAGAAAAAAAGAGCTGGGAGTGTAGCTCAATGGTAGATCATCCCTGAGTTCAGCCCCCCCCCCCAAAAAAAAGCAACTGACTGGCCCTGCCCATCCCTTCCCTTTTAAGTCCAATAAAGTATGTTCCACAGGGAGTAGATCTGAGACTCAGAGCCTGCCCTGCCCCAGGGGTCACGAACCCCATCATGGATATAGCCCCAGGCTTCTGAGGCCCTGGGTGACCTCTATCTACTGGGGCTGCTTCTACCTTGACCTCTCTATATATCTACTTGAACCAGATTCTACACTGTCTTTGCAGGGAATTCCGACTGTGGAGAAGGGAAGGAGGCCAGGAGAACATGGAGGTGGTGAATTCAAAACTCCCTCTGGTCTCTGGTCTCTGATCTCTGGTCCTGGGCCAGGTGTAGGTCAGCAGCCCAGAATCTAGGCAGGCCTGAGCAAGAGAAGACTCCCCACCCTGGGTCCCACTCCCTCCCAAGATGCTAGTTCTTCTGGTTGGGCCAGTTGGGGTTCCTCCCTGAAACTCTCCCACGCTGCTGGGGCCTCCTGCTCCCAAGTACACAATAATAGTATTATCACTCTACCTGCCACCCATCGGTCCTCACTCCATCCCTCAGGAGGGAGGGTTTTAATACACATTCAGCAAAGGAAGGAGCTGAAGTTCAGAGAGGGAGATTGAATTGTTTGGGATCACACAGCAAGAAGGCAGGATGAAAATTTCAGTCTATTCAATTTTAGACTTTATACTTTGCCCAATGCCTCATTCCACCATAAAAGACATCTTTTCCTTTCTTATAAAAAGGATACCTTGGAGCTTCAGAGAGGTGAAGTGTCACACAGCAAACCAGATGTGGGGCTGGGATTCTGAGGCTAGGAACAGGGAGGCCAGAGCCAGTGCTGAATGACCTCATAAGAAGTCATTCACTTTCTCTCTCTGAGCTTCAGGAGGATGCCAAGTGACCCCACCTATATGACAAGGGTGCATGTCATTGCCGGGAACCGGGGTACCTGACAGGGTCTGGAGAACAGAGACCTTAATGGACATAGCCGCTATTTTTCTTGCTATCAGACAGCAAGCCACCCAGATGGGGCCGAGTCTGCTGCTTCCCTTGCTGGGTGAACCTGAACCTCTCTGGGTCTTGGTTTCTTCCTCTGTGAAATGGGCACTTTACTCCACCCTTTAGTTAAGAATTCATGAAGAGGTTGCTTTAAAACAACGAGCTCCCTGCCTGGCACACAGTTGGAGTTCAAGAAGGGGGGCTGTTGGTAACTAATAATAATAACAACAACAATCTATTTATAGTACTAATAATAGTTAATTTTTTTTATACTGGGATGAACCCAGGGCATTTTACCACTGAGCTACCTCCCCAGCCCTTTTTATTTTTTATTTTGAGACAATGTCTCACTAAGTTCCTTCAAAATTGCAAAACTCCTGCCTCAGCTCCCTAATTCATTGGAATTTTAGGCGTGTGCCGCTGCACTTGGCTGTGGCTAATGCTTCTGTAGCACCTAGAACTAGGCACTTTACACATCTGACATCAGTCTCCACAGCAGCCATAAGGCAGGTACTGTTAAGGTCTTCATTTCACAGAGAAGGACACTGGGGCACACAGAGGCCAGCTTCACAGTTGGTAACCAGAGTGCCCGCATACCTAAGCGTTAGTCCTCAAGCCAGACTGCCTGAGTCTGACCACAGTGCCTCTCTCACTTCCTAGCTGTGTGACCCTGGGCAAGTTGGTTACCCTCTCTCTGCCTCAATTTCCCCATTTGTAAACTGACTATCTTTAAAAATTCTCATAGGGCTGTTGCAGGTAGAGTGTGAAACAGTGTAGAGCACATACAAAAAGCTGACTAGGTGTGTTTTTGTCATTATTTCTGTTTATACAGGAAGTCGCTGAACATCAAGGCATTGGGACCACTTGCCCAAGGTCACACAGCAAATCAGAATTTGGGACTCAGACCCAAATCTGGCCAGCTCCAAAACTAAGAGCCATTGCAAAATATGATCTTAGGATCAACCCTAACAAGCAGCAACAGAGACCTTTGAGCACAGCCCTGGAGTCAAAGCCAAGTTCTCCCCTTCCAACCTCCACTTCTCACCCTCAGTTTCCTCATCTGTGAAATGGGGCTCAGTCCTCTCTTTGCAGAGCTGTTAAGGCAGTCAGGGAGGATTCATAGAGAGTACTCTGCACAGAGTAGGTGTTCAGTAAATGATCATTTAAAAGCCATACTTAAGGTGAGGATTAAATGTGACATTGTGTCCCCCGTTTAGAAGGAGGATCTCCCACCTGTTTCCTTTGCTAGCAGTTAAGGCCAAAGTGCACCATCCCTTGCCTCTGCCCATGTTCTCCACCAGGAACACACCTTTGGTGGAACAAGCTGAGTTTATTGCTCCCTGCAATGAGGGAGAATGCACATCATGGGAGACGTGAGAGGCATACCAGTAACAGGAAACTAGAAAAGACTCATTTTAGGATTTGGACTCACGGGTAGTGATTTTGAGGACGGTCCCAGGAAGTGGAGTTTGCTCTGGATTGGATACTGTCACCAAGTAGGGGTAATGCTATGATTGGGTATTTTTATTAATCTTATTTATGAGACAGGAAAGACAAAGCAAGGTTAAAGTCATAGCTTATATTAATATTAGTAATATAAACACTCACTTGTATTAGGAAGGATACGAGGATGCTTAGTCATTTTGTGGTTTGCATAATGATCTTATTTGTTTCTGTGTTCAGACATGGGTATGGAGTGGTCTTGATTTTGTCTGCATCTTTCACAGTCACAGCGTGACCTTGGCTGATGCTGGTGTTTGCGAGATGATTTTATGTGCAATAGATCCCTCCACCTCTCTGTGAGTGCCAGGCCGACTCCAGCTCTTACGGGCTGTTTCTCTCCTTTTACCTAGGAGCTGCCTCATCTGTCCTCTGGTCTTCTCTTGCTTCTTTTAGATTCTTTTCCTTTTATTTTATTTTATCTTTACATGGAGGCCACAGTGGCCCCTTTTCTTTGCTTTAATTGAAGATAACTTTCCTTCAGCAAAGTACATAAAGATGTATCCATGTGGCTGCAAACACCTCTTGCTGGATCTTTCCATTCCTGGGTAGAAGCCCATTGGGTGAATGAACCACTCTTTATTTTCCATTCACTTTTTTTTTTTTTTTTTGGTGGTGCTGGGGATCGAACCCAGGGCCTCAGGTATGTCAGGCAAGCACCCTATCACTGAGTCACCCCAGTCCCCATTTATTCCTTGACAGATGTTTGCACTACCTCCTGGATTGATCATATTGAAAAGCAAATTTAACCATGTCCCCCAATTGATTTAGACCCTTTCAAAGGTTCCCCACCTTTCTCACAATTCATCCAAATCTCTTCCCTGGGCTTACCCCTGCCTGACTCTTCTGCCTCAGTTTCCCCCCTTCTGTCCTGGGCTTTCCTCTGTGAATGGATAGTGCTGCTTCCCACCGCTGGGCTTTCTCATGTGCTCTTGTAATGCAGCCCTCTCCCCCACCCTGTTCCACCTGGCTAAATCCCTGTGTCTGAAGTCACATCTCAGACGACCTCCTCAGAGAAAACCAGTTCCACACCTAGACTCCATCCTTCCTGGTAGCTCCCTACACTCTGTCTCCATCATCCTCGTCTCCATTGTGCATAACAGTTTGCAATGGTTGTTTGATTGACATCTGTCTCCCCCATCAGACTGGGAGCTCTTGGAGGACAGGTGCTGGTTCTGTCTTATTCTCTAGCACCACCCACACCAAAGTAGGGCACACCGCACATACAGGTTACATAGCTATTGAACGCTGAATGTTGAATAGCCCCTGCCTTCTTCCCTCCGCACTCCAAACACACACAGACTTTCTCCCAGGGAATGTCGGGGAACCTCCCGCCCTTTCCCTCCTTGGCATCTGCATAGGGCAGGGGCCCGCTCTCCCTAAGCGTGACGCACCTAGGGGCGGGCCACCCGCCCCGCAGCGGACGCTGACTTGGCCTGGTTGGGCAAGGCCAGGGTTGCCCCGGGGTAGGTTACTCATCCTAGGCTCAGGTAAGAGGACCCGGGCTGGGAGGCGGCACACCCAGGGGGACGCCGAGAGAGCAGGACAGAGCCATGGGCCCCGCCGGGAAAGCAGATGCCCGGGCAGTGATCTGGAGCACAGCCTGGCTGTTCTTGCTGCCGCTACTGCTTCGCGAAGGTGGGTCTGCGGCTGGAAGATCTGAGGAGGTGGAGAGGGGGCTTCTGCGGAGGAGGGCTCTGGGGAGGATCTCCCACCATGGGCAGAGAGGCCTGTGGGGAAAGGTCTCGATCCTGGTAAAGGCAGGCTGTTGAATGGTCCCAGCCCTTCCCGGACGGAACTGGGGGAAGGCATCAGCTGTAGGAAAAGTTCTCCCACCTCGAGCAGAGAACTGCGGGAAGGTATCCCCCATCCTGGGACAAGGGGCCTCACAGCAGGAATTCCCTACCTTGGACATTCGGAACCGTGAGAAGGATGCTCCCACCGGGGTTTAGAGGGGAAAGGGCCCAGAGTATCCAGTGGCCCCGGATTAGTGGGAAGGTTTCCTTTAGTGCTACCCTGGAAAAGTCTGTGCAGTGGGATTTTTTTCATCCCGGGGACAGAGCGTGGGAAGGCCTCTTTGTCCTGTGCGGGAGGAGGCGTGGCAGGATCGCTCAGTTCTACTCGGTCTCGCACCCCCAGGAGCGCAGGCCCTGGAGTGCTACAGCTGCGTGCAGAAAGCGGACGACGGATGCTCTCCGCAGAAGATGAAGACGGTGAAGTGCGCGCCGGGCGTGGATGTCTGCACCGAGGCCGTGGGGGCGGTGGAGACCAGTGAGTGCCCCGCGTGGTCCACGCCCCTTCAGGGTGCTCCAGCCTGCCCGCCTCCTTACAGACTCATGTGACCCAGGCCATAACCTTCAACGCTGTCCATTCCTCCCTTTCAGCACAGCTTCACCCCTCCTTCCGGGGGCTTACGAGGGTCGGGGGTTGGGAGCTGCGAACTGGGTGGGACGGACTGGGAGAACCTGAGCCCAGGACAGGGGACTATCCGACCCACCCTTTCCTCTCCACCGCTGAGACCTCCCTGCTCATTCTGTTCCTGCGGGAAATTTCCCCTGTCCCAGCCTCAGTGTTCCCAGTCCGAGGATCCGCCCCTCTCCCCACCCTCTGCGGAAGCCCTTCGTTCCGGGCTTAGTGCTTTGCACGGTCCCTCTCTCCACGACCACGCCCCCAGGGCCCTCCCCCTCTGATCCTACACCTTTACTGTCAGTCTCTTGGTTCCTTCTGAGGTTGCTTTCTGCGGTTGACCCTGCGGGTCCTAGCTTTACTTTTGGTCCTCCCTCCTCGATTACGTCCCTTTCTGTCACCCAGTGGGTCCTCCCCGATTCTGCTCTTTGAAGCTCCGCCCCACGACCCCTGCCCTCCTTCCGCCGGTCCTGCTCCGGGCTTGGATCTGCTCCTGGTGCGCCCTGGCCGCCTGATACGGGCTGGTCTATCTTCCAGGGTTCTTTCCGAGGCCCCGCCCCTCATAGGCCCCGCCCCTCTGAGGCCCCGCCTTTCTGTCTCCCGCCCCTCCCCTTTCGCAGTCCACGGGCAATTCTCGGTGGCAGTGCGGGGCTGCGGTTCCGGACTCCCGGGCAAGAATGACCGCGGACTGGACCTCCACGGGCTCCTGGCTTTCATCCAGCTGCAGCAGTGCGCTCAGGACCGCTGCAACGCCAAGCTCAACCTCACCTCGCGAGGGCTCAACCCGGCAGGTCGGTGGGGGCGGGACCGAAGGCCCGGGGCCGGGGTCTCAGCAGTCCCGGGAGCGGGGGCGTCCGATAACCGAGGCGGCGACGGCGGGTACTCCTCCTGGACTGGGGTTGGGTCATGCTTCAGCGGACAGCCGGCGGGGCTTCACCGTAGGCATAGACTGGTTGATGCCGGGAGCTGAGCTAAACCTGATGGCGGGGGTGTCACCGGTGGACGGGGGCCACGCCCTCTATGGAAACGTATTTTGCAGGGGTGGGACTGAGGGACCGAGCAGTGCTTCCCGAGCCCCCTCCATCCTTTCTTTCGCCGGGTTTCCTTGCAGGCAATGAGAGTGCGTATGAACCAAACGGCTCCGAGTGCTACAGCTGCGTGGGGCTGAGCCACGAGAAGTGCCAGGGTACAGCGCCGCCGGTCGTGAGCTGCTACAATGCCAGCGACCGCGTCTACAAGGGCTGCTTCGATGGCAACGTCACCTTGACCGCAGGTGAGTGAGCCTGCAGTTGTTAACAGTT
This sequence comes from Marmota marmota marmota, assembly GCF_001458135.2. Lineage (NCBI taxonomy): Eukaryota > Metazoa > Chordata > Mammalia > Rodentia > Sciuridae > Marmota > Marmota marmota. The sequence continues at coordinate 6,063,451 of NW_026000205.1, forward strand.
GGGTAGCTTTCCTGGGGCACGGGGGCTTTTTGCCAAAAAAGGGTTTCTGGAGACTGTCCTTGTGCCTAAGTGCTTGTCTTGTCCTAGAGCATTGTGGGAAATGCAGTCCTTGAGGATAGGGACGTTTTTGTCCTAACGTATTTTTAGGGGGGGGGGGGAGAGGATATGTTTCCATAGAAGGCTTCCAAGTACAAAATATGAGGACATGCAATGGAAAATATATTTAAGCCTCTAAGCTTCTGCCAGGTAGTGCGGGGAATCTAGTTCCATGTCTTTAAAACTCAGGGATCCTCACCTGTTCACAGTTTTAGGAGATAAGTGGTTCAGCCTCTCACCCCCCACCTGGGGGAACCGTGGGAGATGAAATTCTTCAGCTCCATCTGGCACCAGGTATTCTATGGGAGACGTAGTTCCAATTATAAGATTTCAGTTTGGTGTGGATGGAGGTGGGTGAGTGGTGAGAGGGACATAATGGAAGTTCCTTCTGATCTTTGGTCATAGGAAAGATGTTGAATCTCCCAGTCGGAGCCTTTATTTTAAGGCAGACTCCTAGTTCAGGCTGCACACTCTTTCTCTCAAAGCACTGTGTAGGAATGGGGCCCACCATGTGCCAAAGTCAATGGGACAGTGTTTGGCAGGGAGTGACCAGCATTGAGATTTTGGGATTAATGGGTGCAGAGTCTTTTCTGTTGTCTTGTCTTGCTCCAGGTGCCCTTAATTTTTATTTGGACTGTACCAACCTCCTCCCTCCAACCACTGACTATCTGTGTCTCCCTCCTGCAGCTAACGTGACTGTGTCCTTGCCTGTACGGGGCTGTGTCCAGGATGAGTCCTGCACCCGGGATGGGGTGACAGGCCCGGGGTTCACCCTCAGTGGCTCCTGCTGCCAGGGTTCCCGCTGTAACTCAGACCTCCGCAACAAGACCTACTTCTCTCCTCGAATCCCACCCCTTGTCCTGCTGCCCCCTCCAACCACTCCAGCTCCAACCACTCATATCCCAAGTACCTCTATCCCCACTTCCACGCAAGCCCCAACTGCCGCCACCTCTACCACCAAACCCACCCCAGCCCCAACCAGCCAGACAACTCCCCAGGAAGTACAGCCTGAGGTCTCCCGGGAAGAGGGGTCACGATTGGCTGGAGGTGCTGCTGGCCACCAGGACCGCAGTAATTCGGCACAGTATCCCTCCAAAGGTGACAGCCAGCACACCTCTAACAAAGGCACTACAACCTTGGGGGCCGGGCTGGCAGCTCTTCTACTGGCTGTGACTGCTGGGGCCCTAGTATGAGCTCTTCCACCTGGAAACTTCCCCTCACCTGACTTTCCTGGCTCCGGGTGCCAAATCTGCCTTACTTCCGTTTCCCACCTCTGGACTGGGCTGGCCCAGCCTGGGTTCTTTAGATGCCCTGGGTTCCTCCAGCTTCAGCTGCACTGGTTTGCAGCTTGGGGAAATAGTTACCCTTGTAACTATTTAACTATATAAGCTGCTGGGGTGTTCTGGCTTTTCCAAGCAGCAACTGGATCCCCTCCTGGTGCCTAGGACAGAGTGAGAGAAGCCTGCTGTCCCAGGGAGGGTTGGTGGAGTGGATGACAAACTTCTTGTCCATTTTCCCAGGGCCCAGCTGCACTGTGGGTGCCAGGGGTCATGGCTTCTGCCCCTGAGCATGGTCACAGGCTCCTGCAGCCTTCCACTCTAGACTGTGAGCTCCTCCAGGGCAGGGACTGTGCCTACAACTCTGTGTGGCCAGTTTTGGGCACAGAAAGGCTTCAAATAAAGATTTAATACTTTGTACAGTGCTTTAAAGGAGTCATTTCCATTTTATTTATTTTTCACAATAACCTTGAAGCTGAGCTAGGGCATGCATTCCAAGACCTTTTGCAAGTAGAGAAGCTGAGATCTAGAGCTATGGTCCTGGGGTGGGGGGTTGTGGTTGGAACTCCTTTTATCTCATGGGGTTGAACCAGCTTGTAGGTGATCCTACTGGTGAGGGGAGGTCGGTAGAAACCATTAAGCAGTGTGGAGGGGTGAACAGGTCCTCCAGCAAGCTAGAGCCAAGAGAAGCTTCAAGTACTGGGTTAATGCAACCTCCAGAGGGGCCAGCTCCTTGCCATCAATCTGGTTTATGAAGAATCATTCAGTGGACTCACCCACCTGGTCCCACCTGGTCCAAAGGGGCCAGGGTGCTACTGTCCATTTTTACTTCATGTTGGGGACTTGAGAACTGAGTCCAACCTCTATCCTCCCAATAAGATGAAGCCTGACCCCAGAGGGGAAAAAGTGGTCCTGTTAGGTGTTGGGACTGCTTGATGTGGGGGACACCAGATGTGGGGAATAGTGACATAATAGTAAGATTACCAATATTACTATTAATCATAGGTTAAAAACAATAGTAAATAATGATTATGGTAAGAGAATAAGAGCTTGAGTGGTCATGATTTAACACATGAACTATGATATATGCATTACATTGACAAATGGTAACATCAGTAATAGTTATATGGGGGCTGAGGTTGTGGCTCAGTGGTACAGGGCTTGCCTAGCACGTGTGAGGCACTGGGTTCAATGCTCAATACCACCTAAAAATAAAAAAAGATGAAGGTATTGTGTTCACCTATATCTAAAACAAAAAATTTTAAAAATAGTTACTAGAGTTACAAGAATTCAGCAATTAAAGAAAATCTTGCCAGATGCCAGGCTGTCCTAAGGGTATTAACACCTGCGCACAGATTGACTAAACTTTATTTTTTACTTAACTTTAGACATACTTCTTCCTGCCTGTGGGCCCTTGACCTCCCTCTGAGCCCAAGTCTTAGAATCCAGTTAGCCTAACCACAGAGGTCCCTGACTTCCTTTTCTCAGAACATTTACTTCCAATAAGATATTGTCAATTTCTTTCTCTGCATGTTTGAGATGTATATGAATCTCAAGCTCTTGCTAGTTTATATCCAAGGACATGCTTTCTCAAAGACCTAGGAACCATCTCTGAAATGTCCCCATCACAGGAGAGGGCACTCCCATCTACCGGTTTCCATAGTGGTGCAAGAGCCTATCTTTGGTAGAGTTTAGTAGGCCCCTTTGTCATGAAGACACAAGAAAACTCCCTTTTCAGAGGGTGTGATGGTGCATGCCTATAAACCCAGTTACTCAGGAGGCTGAGGCAAGAGGATCGCAAGTTTGAGGCCAGCCTGGGCAACTTAGCAAGACCCTGTCTCAAAATAGAATAAAAAGGGCTGCAGGTGTAGCTCAGGTAGAGTGCTTGCCCACATGTGTGAGATTCTGGGTTCAATCCCCAGTACTGAAAAAAAAAAAAAAAGAGAGAGAGCTCCCTTTTCCTTTGGGCAAAGCCAATTAGCAAAGACGGTGACCTTAGAAACCCCTGGTTTCATCAGAGTCGAGTTCAGCCTAAGTTCTGGCCTCTCCCTCTGTGACACTCTTGAACCAGGTCTTCCTTACCTGTTTAACATAAGCCAGGTGCAAATTTTGCTTTGACCCCCGAAAACTACTCACCAGCATGTTATTTGGGCTCAATGGAGATCTGGAGAGTTTGGTCACTCCGCTTGTTTTTGTCACTTCCACAGTGCAGGGTACCTGGCTTTCTGAGAGTGTTGAGGCTGGAAATCCTTATTACCTCACCTTGACTCCATGGGTGTGTTTTTGAAAAAATTCCCTTTGTGGGGGAGTTCCAGAGTGGGGAAGGACTTTAGAATTCCCCCTTGGCTGCTGGAGCTCAGGGTCAAAGAACTTGCTGTCACTCATGGGGCTTTAGGCTCCACCCCCAGCACCACAAGAAAAAAATAAAAGACTTCAGATTGTCCCCTCAGCTTAGCTCAGCCTGGGCCTCTGCTATGGAGGCCCCTGTCTCCCTTTCCGAGTGCATCCTGACTCTGTGTTCTGCTGGGGCCTGGGTCGGGTGGGGCCACAGTCTGAGAGCTGAAGCAGATGCTAAAGGATAATATTTTTAAGATTCTCACACAAATATGAACACGGGTCAAACATTTCATGTAGCTCATTGATTAATGAGGAAATCAGGAAAATATTACCATGGTTCAAAGAACATTTCAGGCTGCTTTTTGGGGGGGCACTGGGGGTTGAACCCAGGGGTGCTCTACCACCGAGCCACATCCCCAGCCCTTTTAAGTTTTTATTCTGAGGCTTGGTCCAGCTAAGTTGCACAGGTTGCCCTGGAACTAGGGATCCTCCCTTTCTCAGCCTCCAATGGAGCAGCTGGGATTACAGCTGAGTGCCACTTTGTCCAGCTTCAAAGGACATTTCAAAGAACACATCTCGCCTGTGTCTGTCTGGGCGGGTGGTGGAATTTGGGTTTCCTCTGCGTGTAGCAGGCTGGCTGCAGAATAAAAGCTAAGAAGGAGAAAAGAGGAAGAAACCACAGGACACAGGAAGTAATTTTAGAAAGGGTGGGGGCAGCTCTCTGATCTTAGGGATCGAAACTCCACACTGGAAAGAGAGAGCGAGAGCCCTCACTTGCTTTATTTATATGGGGGAAACATCAAAGGTTTTCCATGGAATGTTCTTTGCCAAATAAGGTAGGGGGTGGGCTGTCTAGTTCCCAGTGGGTTACGTACGCCCAACTCCGGAGCTACAAGGGCTGTCCCACTAAGAGTGCAGGGGCACAGACCTCACTGCCTTGGGCAGTCTGCACACGGGAATGCTGGGATCTTTCCCAAGGGGAGACCTAAGTCCCCCATGGCTGGGTATCAAGTATAAGACCACTCAAGTAGCTTTACAAGTGGCATCCCACAACACATGCTTCTAGGCCATCAGGAATGCTGCAATAGATTTATAAGTGGATGCAAAACTGGTCAGAATCCACAGGGAAATCATTGATTATATTCTGTCGGACAAGGATCTTTTCCACTTCTGTTGTAGTTAAGGCAATGTAAAAGAGATGTCTCAGAAAGGGCATGCTGCCCACGACACTCAGTGGCCCTTTCCCCCCATTACAAAGTCTTTCAACCCCAGGAGCCCTTGATGTGGTCGGGGAGCCCCAGACCAAGCATGTCCTGATGTGTAGTGAGGTAGAACATTTTCAAGCACAGATGAGGGACAGAAGAGAGATGACCTTCCAAGCATGGTTGCCATATTGAAGGCACCAAGGTTGCTGGGAGTCACTGACCCCCTGCCCCTCTCTCACCTCCATAGCTAAGCAACTGCCAGATGCTGTCCATTTTCCTAGGGCTGCCAAATAAAGTACCACAAACTGAGTGACTTAAAACAGCAGAAATACATTGCCTCACCGTTTGGAAAGCAAAAGATTGGAAATCAGATATTGGTAGGGCACACTCCCTCTGAAGGATCTAGGGGAGGATCCTTCCTCCCGGCCTCCTCTGGCAGGCCCAGCGTTCCTGGTATATGCATCACTCCAGTCTTTGCTTCTGTCTTTTAATGACATTCTCCTGTGTCTCTTGTCCTGATTTCTCTCTTATAAGAACACCCAGTCGGAGGATGGGGCAGGAGAATCATGAGTTCAAAGCCAGCCTCAGCAACTTAGGGAGGCCCTAAACAACTTAGTGAGACCCTGTATCTAAATAAAATATATTTTAAAAGGGCTGGGGATGTGGCTCAGTGGTTAAGTGCCCCTGGGTTCAAACCCCAGCACCAAAAAAAAGAAAACAGTCCTTCTGGATTAAGGATCACCCGCCCGAGTGACCTCATGTTTAAGTCTTCAAAGACCCTATTTCCAGGACAACCTCTATCAGGTCCCCTCTCACTCTGCTAGATCTGTCTTTCATCTTCAGGCTTGACTAAAGGAGTTCTGTGTTTGGGATTGAGGTCAACAAGCTTCGTGATTGTGACATGCTGGGTGACTAGGAAGTTTCTGCGCAGACACAGAATGCCCAGCTGCTAGGAAACACCTGGCTACTGAGAAACCCCTGTGCAAAAGCACGGGATGCCCAGCTGCCATTGCAATGTCCTTCACAAGTTGACCCTGTTCCCAGCCCTCGGATGCCCAGCAGTCCGCCTTTGAAGCTGTCAAGGTGACTATGCAGGTGCACTATCTCGTTTCCTAGGAGCCTTGTGTTTGGACTCACCTGGGCCTTACTAGCACTCTCGATTGAAGAAATTCTAATTGGAATGTAGTCATGGTGACATGCTATGTGACTTTTTTTGAGTTAATAAACTCGGCAGGAGGGAGGAGCGGACATTCTTCATTTCACATCTTTCCTCCGCTCCACCTTTGTCTGTCTGCGTGTTCCTGTGTATGTGTGTCTGTCCTTTGGTTTGTCTCCTCACAGCTTTCTTCTCAGGTATTCTTTATAAGACCCTATTTCCAAATAAGGTCAGAATCACAGGTTCTGGGGGTTAAGACAGGCGGAGGCAGAGGACACAATTCTCCCCACAATATAGACACGGTGTAAGATAGACATCCAGATCCCAGGCTTCTGTCAGATGATCCAAGTGTGAATCCCAGCTCTGTAGCTACTCTGTAGCCTGGTCTATTACTACTGTATTACTCTGGGTGAAACTGAACTGTGAAATTCTAAGCCTCAATTTCTTTGTCTGTTAAAGGAAGATAGCAAAAGTTCCTACCTATAGAAGTCTGTGAGACTTAAACTTGATAGTGTAAGTCAAGTGCAGTGCCTGGATTATAGAAAGAGCTCCAAATATTCAGAACCAGCTGAACAATAATGTTGAAATATATTTCGTCAGTGAAAGGAAGATTCATGAAATGAGATTGCAGAGTTAGATGCAAAACTAGCTCTGATGTGCAGCGAGGTAGAACATTGTTCAATGAGGGACAGAGGAGAGAGGACTCTCCAAGCACGGTTACATTGAAGGCAATGAAATCATCATTTCTGGTTATATTTTTCTATTGGGAAAAAAAATCACTGCACCAGAAATAAGATACAAAAATCATTTGCAACTTATCAATCATCTATAATTAGAATCTAAATGTTATAGAGTCTAATCAGTATGACTAACAGAGGATCATTGCCCCTGAGAATAATCTGGCCTCAGAGTAAGCCTGTTGGACTGGGCTCCAGGGTGATCTTGGAGGACCTGAACTTCCCCTTTTGTCTTCTTTCCAGAGTTTAGACCAGCACCGCACAACTTATATTGCAAGACAGATATGTAACTAAGTGTGGGAGGCCATCCTCACACGTGATCTGAGTTCCCTCCCTGGCTGGGTGAGAGGCGCTTAGACACAGCTGTGTCAGAGCTGTCCCCACCCTTCTCCAGGTCCAAGGGCTTGTCCCTGCAGAGGTGTGTCTGGCCACTGCCCCGAAGACCCAGTCGTCGCCCCTGACCTTGGGATGCTGCCTCCCTTAATCTTCATTGGATGGGATTTTCCCCAGAATTTCTTGTTCCCCAATAAAAGTCCACTCCCTGGCAGGTTCTCCTTCTCCCTCTCCCTCTCCCCCTCCCCCTCCCCCTCCCCCCTCTTCTTCAGTAAACCTCGCTACCACATTAGGTGGCTGGAGGCTGGAGCTAGGAGAAGCCGACAAACCTTCTTTCATGAAGCCAGCGAGGGTCGCAGGCTAGAACTAAGATTATTCTAGTACTCACATTAAAAAGCAAAAAGATGCAATTTTTAAAATTTTTAAAATGTACTTTAATCCCAGCTCTACAAAATATCACCCTTTTACAGAAACTCATCCATATAACAACATTATTAATGAGATTATTTTCCAGGGGGTGACTCTTTGGAATCCCATAGGTATGTTTATTTATTTATTTTTCTATTTATTTATTTGTGACACTGGGGAGTGAATCCAGGCCCTTACACATGCTGGGCAAGTGCTCTACCACTGGGATACATTCCCAGCTCCTGTCTATGTTTTATACTTATATTACATTTCAATTTGCACAAGGCACATTTCAAGCACACATTACCTAAAGCTTCAGAACTTTGTATAAATGGAAATATCCAGTGTATTCTCTTTTGTATGAGGCTTCTTTCACTCCGTATCATGTGGTGTACAATGATTAGTGCATCTGTCTACTAATGGACACCCGTGCTGTTTCCTATTGGGGGGGATATTATGAATAGTTTCTAGCACTATTCCTGTAAACTTATTTATCCAGATATTCGCTTTTATTTCTCTTGCACAAATACTTAGGAGTGGAATTGCTGTGTTCAGGGTTGGTGTATATTTAGTGTAGTAAGAAACTACCAGGTTCTTTGTAGAGTCAGTTCTACTATTTGACACTTCCAGGAAACAAGAACTACATTGGCCATGTTCTTGTCAACCAGATGTTGGGAGGTCTTTGAAGTCGTCTCTATTCAACTAAATATTTTTAGTTGTAGATGGACATATTACCTTTATTTATTTATTTATTATTTTTATGTGGTGCTGAGGATGGAACCCAGGGCTTCATACGTGCTAGGCAAGTGCTCTACCACTGAGCTGCAGTCCAGACCCCCAGTCCTGTTTTGTATTTTACTTAAAGACAGGGACTTGCTGAGTTGCTCAGGGCCCGGCTGGCTTTGAACTCACCATCCTCCTGCCTCAGCCTCCTGAGCCGCTGGGATTACAGGTGTGCACCACTGTACCCAGCTACATATTTTCTCCCAGTCTGTGGTGAGTCTATTCCTTTTCTTTTTTACTGTGTTGTGTTGTGCGTGTGTGTGTGTGTGTTACTAAATATTGAACCCAGGTGTGTTTTAACACTGAGTTATGCCCCCAGCCCTTTTAAATATATTTTTTTTCTTTTGAGGCTGAGTCTCACTAAATTGCCCTGGCTGGCTTTGAATTTGTAATCCCCCTGCCTCGGCCTCCTGGATTAATGAGATTACAGCATGTGCCACTGTACCTGGCTGAGCCTATTAATTTATGTAATTGTGTCTTTTGAGGAGCAGAAGTCTGAAATTTTGATGAAACATGATTGTCGAGTCTTTCATAAATGGTGATGGCTTTCCTGTCCTGGCTAAGAACACTTGGCTTCATGCTGTAGTTCCAGAGCAACTTTCTTGGCACACAGTTATCACTTCAGATCCTAGGTTTAGAATTAGCTGGTGACTGCCAGATGTGGTGGGGCACACCTGTAATCTCAGCTGCTTGGGAGGCTGAAGCAGGAGGATTGAAATTTCAAAGCCAGCCTCAGCAATTTAGGAAAGACCTAAGCAACTTAGTGAGACCCTGTCTCTAAATAAAAGGCATTGGGATGTGGCTCAGTGGTTAAGTACCCCTGGGTTCAATCCCCGGTACAAATAAATAAATAAAGATCAGTCAATGATCAACCAGTTGTGAATCCTTAATGGTGTCTTAGTTTCACATCTTGAGAGGTTCACAGAGAGAAGGAAGCAGCCTGCTGGGTCCTCCTGTTCTCCATACATGACGTCACTATGCACATAACCCCACCTCATCCCTAGGGTTGCTGTGAGGTTTAAATGAATGACATATTAAATCATTTGATGATATGCTAAAAAGGAGAAAAATTTGCTTACTCCCACATCATGAAGCTACTCACCTAAGTTTTTTCTAGAACCTTTATATTTTCAGCTTTTATATTGAGGTCTATGATTCGTTTAAATTAATTCATGGTGTGATGAAGAGGTGGAGATTCATCTTTCTTTCCATTCAGATATTCAATCATTCCACCACCATTGGATGGAAATGCTTTCCAATCTGGACCACTTTGAAACATCTTTGACAAAACTAAAGGGTTAGGGGATAGGGCACATTATCTAAATCTAAATTTGTAGAATCTATTGTATCACACTTCATTCACTCCCTGTGACATGGTACACAGTAGAGGTTCTTCCTTTCTTCTCTCACACCAGAGGGGACACTGTCTACAAGACGTTCCACTGTAGATGCTGGCCTTGACCTGGCTGGGGAGGAGCTTCCGGGTCTTTCTACTTAGGACATTATTCCATCCCTAGAATTTCCCCTGTTGTACTTTTGGAAGCAAGTTGCTCCACACAGCCCACACTTGCAGACTGGGGAGTTATGCTCCTCTCCTTCCGGGCAGTGTCTACATTATTATTATTTTTTTTTTGTAATTTTCCTGCATAAGAGATTCTTCTGTTCTCTGTTTATATTTTTATCAACCCACATGGAACCCTAGGTTTTCACTTCATACTTGGAATTATAATCCAGGACTATTTTATGTATTTTGTGGCTCAAGTTGTTCCAGCTTTGGCCACTGAGAAGGTTCTGGTGTCCCCCTGACATTCCTTTTAACTTGGCAGATTTCCTCAGTGGTATGGTCCCTGAAATTCTTTGACGTTTGTGGCATTAGCAGGGTTGGCTACAGTCTGTCCTGCACATGCGTGGTTCGGGGATCAGGTGGAGATGTGGGCAGCATTTATTTATTTATTTATTTTAAGAGAGAGTGAGAGAGGGAGAGAGAGAGAGAAAGAATTTTAATATTTATTTTTTAGTTCTCGGCGGACACAACATCTTTGTTTGTATGTGGTGCTGAGGATCGAACCCGGGCCGCACGCATGCCAGGCGAGCGCGCTACCGCTTGAGCCACATCC
>NW_026000205.1:6074185-6075681 GCF_001458135.2 Marmota marmota marmota
TTTTTTTTTTTTTTTTTGGTACCAGTGATTGAACCCAGGGTGCTCAACCTTTTTTATATTTTATTTAGAGACAGGGTCTCCCTGAGTTGCTTAGGGCCTCGTTAAGTTGCTGAGGCTGGCTTTGAACCTGTGATCCTCCTGCCTCAGCTTCCCAAGCCTCTAGGATTATAGGTGTGTGCCACCAGGCCAGCAAGACTACAAGATTTTTATCTATGGCACCAACTGAATCCTCCCCTCAGTCTAATAGACAAAACAAAATAAAACAAACAAACAAACCTGAAAACTCAGTGCTTTTCCATTCTTCCAAATATAGAAACCATTCCAGCTTCCATTATTTTGGGTCACTCTCCAGTGCAATCAAATTTTTATTTTTAATATATTCTGCAGAGGTCCTAGTTGCTTCCTAGGGGAAGGTAGATTCAATAGAAGCCACTTCTTTATTGCCAGAACCACTCTGGCATGTTTTACTTTTGAAACCTTATCCTATGTCGGGCGCAGTGGCATGGCGCACACCTGTTCTCCACAGGTACCAGGTACCCAGGTGTGCTCCCGCCCGTTCTCCACCCCTCTCCAAAGGGATAATGGGAGGAGATTTGGGGAGAGTGGAGATGGTATGGAAGGGGAAGATGAGCAGGCGAGTGGACTCAAAGTTCAGGCTGATTCCTACGCAGCATTAGGGGCCCCGTAGAGGTTATGGATTTCACCTACTTAAAATCATGAACTTTAAGTAAGACTTTTCAGCAGGTGTTATGGTTTGAGTGTGATGTGTCCCCTCCAAAACTCGTGTGAGACAACGGAAGAACACTCAGAGGTGAAATGATTGGGGTAAGAGAGCCTTCACCCATCAGGGGATTAATAAATTAACTAATCCCCAGTGTGGCTGGAGGAGGGTGGGTCATTGGGGTATTTGGTAAGTGGAGCTTAGTCTCTCTGATTCCTGATCATCATGTGAATTGCTTCCCTCGGCCACACTCTTCCACCATGATCTGCCTCACATCCAGCTCCCAAGAACAGAGTCAGCTGTCTATGGACTGAGACCTCTGAAAATGTGAGCCCCTAAATAAACTTTTCCTCCCCCAAAATTGTTCTTGTCAGGTCTTTTCATCACAGCAACAAAAAGACAGTAGAGTTGAGTGATTTTTTTTTCGCTTTGGTCACTTATTTGGGGACAGGCAGTGACTGAGTAAGATGTTGGATATTGCCAGATCATCTAAACAAAGTTAGGAAGTTGAGAATATATTCAAAGACAGATTATGAGTGAGTGGAATTTAAGGTTGGAAAGGAGGAAAGTTAGGATCTGAGAGATTTGACAGATGGTTCATTCATTTGTTCAATGCTTTTTTTTTTTTTTTCAGTACTGGGGATTAGAAACCAGGGTTTTGCACATGCTAGGCAAGCACCAGACCATTGTGCTACATTCTCACTATTCTCATTCCTTCTTCTTCTTCTTTTCTTTCTTTCTTTTCTTTTTTCTTTTTTTTTTTTTTTTTTTTTTT
>NW_026000205.1:6075845-6104188 GCF_001458135.2 Marmota marmota marmota
TTTTTTTTTTTTTTTTTTTTTTTTTTTTTTTTTTTTTTTTTTTTTTTTTTTTTTTTTGAGACAGTGTCTTACTAAATGGCTAAGGTTGGCCTCAAACTTGTGATCCTCCTGCCTCAGCCTCCCGACTGGCTGGGATTACAGGCACAGGCCACCGGGCAAGGCAGGAGCACATCTTGAAGAGGCTGCCTATGACCAAATCTGGGACAAGTTGAGAATTAAATTAAGCCATAATAGTAAAGGATTATTGGTCTGGGATTGTGGCTCAGCGGTAGAGCACTCGCCTAGCATGGGCGGGGCCCGGGTTTGATCCTCAGCACCACATAAAAATAAAGGTATTGTGTAAAAAAAAAAAAAGGAAGAAAATTTTAAAAAAGGATTATAACTCATTGAATAAATAATGACCCTTATTGGTAAATATGAGTTCATACTGAAATAAACAGGAATCCATATGGCTAAATATGAGTTCACATTGATACAAATAAACAAGAAAGAAGAAAAGTTTTTCCTTGTGGTCAAAAGTCCACTAATGAAAGTAGAAGGAAAGACGGAATCAGAACATGCTGGGCATCTCCTCTTAACAACCACCGATTCATTTAAGAATCAGTAACAGATGCTAAGATCAGTGGGTGCAAACCTGAGGGGTTGTAGGATATGCCCTCCGTTTCTCTCTCCACAAGATACTAATTAATTCCTCAGAGGGAAATAGTGACATAAAAGGAAAAATCTGGCAGATACCACTTTAACCAAGTGATCAAAGCTAACATCACGAGTCACAGGACAAAGAGACATCATGTGCCTCCTGATAGGCGGCACTGAGCAAGGCCACAGCCTCACTTCCGTGGTATTTGGCAAAACATGCACAACCTGAATCTAATCATGCGGAAACATCAGACAAGCCCCAGCTGAGGGGCATTCTGCAAAATAACTGATCTCTGCTCTGAAAAACATCAGTGTTGCTGGGGTGATGGCACATGCCTGTAATCCTAGTGACTCAGAAGTCCGAGGCAGGAGGCTGTAAGTTCGAGGCCAGCCTCAGCAACTTAAGCGAGGCCCTAAGCAACTTAACGAGACCCTGTGTCCAAATAAAAAATGGATGTCTCAGTGGTTAAGTGCCCCTGGGTTCAATCCTGGGTACCAAAAAAAAAAAAAAAATCAATGTCATCAAACACAAAGAACGACAGAGCTCTGCAATGGTGCACGCCTGTAAACCCAGCAACTTGGGAGGCCAAGGCAGGAGGATTCCAAGTTCCAGGCCAACCTCAGCAATTTAGTGAGGCACTAAGGACTTAGTGAGATCCTGTCTCAAAATAAAACATAAAAAAGGGATGGGGGCAGGGGATTAGAAAAGATGGTGGAATGTGATGGACATTATTATCCAAAGCACATGTATGAAGGCACGAATTGGTGTGAATATACTTTGTATACAACCGGAGATATGAAAAATTGTGCTCTATATGTGTAATAAGAATTATAATGCAAAAAAAAAGAATTATAATGCATCCCGATGTCACATATAAATTTAAAAAATTAATTACAAAAGGGATGGGGATGTGACTCAGTGGTTAAATGACCATGGGTTCAATCCCCAGTAACAGAAAAAGAAGAAAAAAATTAAAAGAAAGAACACATGATGATAATTTACCAAAAATAAATAGTGGTAATACACCTACCTCTTAGAGTAGTTGTGAAGATTAAAATGAGTATATTTACATATAAAACAGGACAACTTGGCATCTTAGAAGTGCTCAATAAGTGCTGATTTCGTTATTTTTTTTAAGGGACAGGATCTTGCTATGTTGTCTAGAATGGCCCTGACCTCCTGGGCTCAAGTGATCTTCCTGAGTAGCTGGATTTTCAGGCACTTGCACTGGACAAGTGTTATTTGTCTTTGTGTCTTCTGCAACTTATAGAGAGTAGATATTTGCCTACAAAATGCTCCTTCCATTAAAAAAGTTTTTTTAGTTGTCAATGGACACAAAACTTTTATTTTATTTATTTTTATGTGGTGCTTAGGATCAAACCCAGTGCCTCACAGGTGCGAGACAGCCGCTTTACCACTGAGCAACAACCCCAGCCCCTCATTCCATTTTTTAAAAACAGTCATTGTTTGTACAAGCCAGGAACTATGCAGACACTGTACCCTTATCACTGGAAACTCTGAACTCTTATAAAACAATATTTGCGTGTTATTTTCCATCGGTTTTTTTTTGGGGGGGGCAGGGGAAGGGTACCAGGGATTGAACTTGGGGGCACTCAACAACTGAGCCACATCCCCAGCCCCATTTTGTATTTTATTTACAGATAGGGCCTCACTTGAATTGCCTATGGCCTCACTTTTGCTGAGGCTGGCTTTGAACTCATGATCCTCCTGCCTCAGACTCCTGAGCTGCTGGGATTACAGGAGTGCACCACTGTGCCTGGTCATGTGCCTCTTATTCTTTCCTGGACTCTCCGCCTCTGACCTATCATTAGCATAAATCCAGGTGTCAGTTCACCGTGATCCTAATGGCCTTGATGAACGTCATTTTTAAACATCCCAGTGGGCAGAGTCAGCTAGGATCAGTGACTTTCCTTGGCTTGCCTTAGAACAGGTAAATCCCAGGAAGAAGCAAAAGTGTCGTTTGGGGTGGGACAGGTCCACGTTCATCGTCTATACTTATTACCTGTGTGGACTGGGCAGGTGCCTTCACTTGTGTGAGCCCAGTTGTTTCATCTGTGCCATCACACGGGGTTCCTAGGGTAGCAGGAGGCTGGTGGAGATTGGGCCTTCACACCCTGGCTGGGCAGGGCATTTAGTAATTCGTAGCTGCTGCTATTCCTGAACCCTGTGTCTTCTGCTTTTTCCACTCATAACGCACCTGTTGCATCACGTGGTTCACACAGCAGCAAGATCTGGGGTTCAAGCTACTGAGTTTACAGCCATCAGATATGGGGGCCAAGGACCCAAACTCCAGCTGGGGTCTGTGCTAATGGGATTTTTTCCTTAATGATGAGTGAGCTATGTGAGAAATATGACAAAAATCATTTTAAAAACCCAGTGGGCGTATGACTGCACGTGTGGTGTGACTTACATCACATCGTGTACAACCAGAGAAATAAAAAGTCGTGCTGCCATTGTGTATGTGAACCAAAATGCACTCTGCTGTCATGTATAACTAACCAGAACAAAAAACAAACAAACAAACAAACAACAAAAAACCAGCGGATAGAGTAGTTAACCAATCGGAGAGACCTGGGGCTTTTCACATAATGGGAACATACCATTCTGCATATTACCTTTTTAAACAGCATTATCTTCAAGATCTTTCTAGATTAATAGATACATGTCTTTTTTTTTTTTTTTTGATGCTCATAAAGCATCACACTTTCACATTACCCATGTGTGATGGCACAGATGAGACACCTGGACTCACATAAGTGAAGGCACCTGCCCAGTCCACACAGGTAATAAATATAGACGATGAATGTGGACCTGTCCCACCCCAAACGACACATCTGGCTTCTTCCTGGGACTCACCTGTTCTAAGGCAAGCCAAGGAGAGACACTGATCCCAGTCTAAACACCACACTGACTCCGCCCACCGAGATGTTTAAAATGACGTTCATCAAGGCCATTAGGATCACGGTGAACTGACACCTGGATTTATGCTAATGATAGGTCAGAGGCGGAGAGTCCAGGAAAGAATAAGAGGCACATGACCAGGCACAGTGGTGCACTCCTGTAATCCCAGCAGCTCAGGAGTCTGAGGCAGGAGGATCATGAGTTCAAAGCCAGCCTCAGCAAAAGTGAGGCCCTCATGAATGTACCATCATTAAATTATCCAGTCCCCTTCTGATGGATACCTTGCTTATTCTAGTTTTGATCTTTGGAAAGGATCTTTTGACAGCCCTTCCTTTGGAAAGAATAATTTCTGGGTCTTTGAAAAGCAACCTCCAGCTTGAGCTCTGGGGTAGAAATTTGCACCATGATGCGAGTGTCTGGCAGTCTGTGCTGTACAACGTGGCCAGACAACATGCAGGCGTTGAGCACTTGAAGTGGATCGATGTGGGACACTGAGGTTTTAATTTCATTCAATTTCAATTAACTTAAAGAGCCACACATGGCTTGTGGCCACCACATTAAACTTTGCAGTTGTTGTTGTTTTTTTTTTTTTGTACAAGAGATTGAACTCAGGGGCACTCGACCACTGAGCCACATCCCCAGCCCTATTTTGTATTTTATTTACAGAAAGGGTCTCACTGAGTTGTTTAGCGTCTTACTTTTATGGAGGCTGGTTTTGAACTCATGATCCTCCTGCCTCAGCCTCCTGAGCCTTTGGGATTACAGGTGTGCACCATCGCACCAGGTGAATGGTGCCGTTTTGATGGACAGCTACACACTGGTAAAACTGGAGTTCGTCCTCTCATAACTGGGTTCCGTGAACAAATGGTGGTTCCCGATTTGGGATCCAAGCACTGATACCATTTCTCCACGACGAGGCAAGACAGTTCTTTGGAACTAGTCTGTGTTTTTTGGTATCTGCCATTTATTTTCCTTGAGCCTCAGTTTCCCAATCTGTCAAATGGGGAGCAATAACATTCCCTTTGTAGGGTGCTATGAGGTCAGGCTAAAACCCTAAGTCAGCTCCAACTTTTCCTAGCTGTTCAACCTCGGGATTGCCAAAACAGAGGCTAGAGAAAGAAGAGGAAGAGAGGGAGGGGAAGGAAACAAAGAGCAGGAGAATAGTCAGGTGAAAAGCCACCATGCGGAAAATGACAAGATCTCTGCCCAGGGTTTGTTTTTTCCCCAAGGTTTCGGCTTTGCAGTCCACGTGTGAGAAATAGATTTTAACATCAGGCAGGGCTTGCTGGGGACAATGACAGGGTGAGTTTGCTTAAACGAGCCTTCCTGGTTTCTGTTCTTCCCAGGTGTGTGCTTTTAATGAAGGGCTCTATTTTGTTTTATTTTTTGAAGGGCTGGGGATGGAACCCAGGACCTCACTCATGCTAGGCAAGCACTCCACCGCCGAGCCACATCCCAGCCCTTTTTATTTTTATTTTGAGACAGGGTCTTACTAAGTCGCTGAGGCTGTCCTTGAACTTGTGACCCTCCTGCCTCAGCCTCCCCTGTCACTGGGATTACAGGCGTGCACCACCATACCTGGCTATATTTTATTTATATAAGTGATATACAAATATCTTCTTGCTGTGAAACAATTTTAAAAATACAGAGAACAAAAGGTGCTTTTTGCGATTGGGCCATCCACCTGTTACACAGGGGGAAATTTGGAAATGTCTTTTGAAATGACAGATGTCGATCACTTTTTTCCTGGGATTATTTTAAGAAACGTTCAATTATTTTCAACTGTGAAGCTGGCAGCTCGCAGGGATGTGTCATCCTTGTAACCCGCAGATCTCTACATTCTCCAAATAGAATTTTGGTCCTGTTTACCCCTATTTTCCCCCTTTATCTTTGCAAGTAATTATAGCAATTAAATATAGCAACATAGCAATTCAAGTTCAAATTTTCTCTGTGTGGCACATTCACTAACGATAGCCATTTTCTCTGTGCCTTAGATGTTGGGGTGACATTTAGAGCAAACATACTCTCTCTTTTCATTCAGGAAAAAGGAAGAAGAAGAAGGAGGAGGAGGAGGAGGAGGAGGAGGAGGAGAAGGAGGAGGAGGAGGAGGAAGAGGAAGAAGAAGAAGGAGGAGGAGGAGGAGGAGAAGGAGAAGAAGAAGAAGAAGACCCTCTATCCTCTGTCTTTGTGCCATGGGGTGACCTAGGAATCCCATTATAATGCACAAACCATTTTTCTTTACATTGGATTAAAGGAAGAAGCAAACCTAGGACCGTTTCAATCCCCAAGCACCAAAACAAAAACAACCTCCCCCGACAAAACTAGAAGAAGCTAGATATTCATCAGAAAATGACAGGATAATTTAAAGATGGTACATTTAGATAAGTGTGATGCTTTATGAGCATAAAAACAAATAAATAAAAAGACACAGCCAGGCGCAGGGACGCATGCCTGTAATCCCAGCAGCTCAGAAGGCTGAGGCAGGAGGATTGAGAGTTCAAAACCAGCCTCAGCAAAAGTGAGGCTCTCAGCAACTCAGTGAGACCCTGTCTCTAAGTAAAATGCAAAATAGGGTGGGGATGTGGCTCAGTGGTCGAGTGCCCCTGAGTTCAATCCCTAGTACCCCCCTCCCCGCCAAAATAAAGGACACATCGCTGTGTAAATCTGGAAAGATCTTGAAGCCTATTTTTTAAAAATATGCAGAACAGTCTGCTACCCTTATGTAAAAAGATGATCTTTGTATAAATGCTGTATGTGCCTTAAAATATCAATAAATATCCACCAGGTAATAAACACCTTTGCCTCTGGAAAAGAAATTAAGTGACCATGGGATGGAGGGGCCACTGTCCGAATGTCCAGTCCTCTTCTGATGAATATCTCCCACCCTTCTACTCTGTGCAGTCTTGGCCAGAGTGCATGTCTTCTCTGAACCTCAGCTTCCCCATTTGGAAAGGAGGGTCACTAAATGAGAGGCTGCTCTCTCCTTCTAGAGGAGAACACTGGAGACCCCTGTTGGAGAAGGCCTCCTACACACCCCCTGGTGGTCTGGGACATCACCCGGAGCTTGCTCCAACTTTCTGTTTCACACAAAGATAAAGAATTCTGAAGCACTGGTCAGGGTGACCCACGCCTGTAATCCCAGCGACACGGGAGGCTGAGGCAGGAGGATTGAAAGTTCAAGGTCAGCCTGGGCAACTTAGTGAGACCCTGTCTCAAAAAAATAAAGGTAGAGCACCCCTGGGTTCCATACCTAGTGCTGTAAACAAACAGAAATAAATGCAATAAGAGAGCCTGAAGCACTTGAGTCTGCAGCTCGCTGTGCAAGGGGATTTTTCCAGCTCCTTGGAGACAGGATTTGCCCACATCTCTTCATTCCCAGCCACACCCTCTTACTTGGAAACAGCTGTGGGATTCTCCCTCAGCATTCTCAAGAATCACGAGCTTTCTCTCCACTGAGGCCTCTGGTGGGACAGATAGCAGACCCCCTGGTCTCGTGCTCACCAAAGCGCACAGTCTGTGTAGGAGCCCGTCTCTCTTCTCTGTGCCGGGAGCCTGGTCGGCTGGGTGCAGATTCCTCCAAGAGCTCATGACTTTGGTGAGTTCCCACTTTCCCTGCCTCGGTTTCCTCATCTGTAACACGCAAGCAATACTGGTCCCCGCTTCACAGGGTTGCTGTGAGGACGTATTAATTAGCTACCATGTCTGTATCTACACCCACCCTCGGAAGGGATTTTGTTCCTAAATGTTTTGCAAACCTATTCATTTCTACCACCTGAGCCAGGCCACCCTTCTCCTGTTTGCTCCCTGCTCTGACCGCTTCCACCTTTACATCCTGTGGAGGCCGTTGCTCCTGTTGAGCAGTTTCCTGTGCTCCTGGACCTCTGGGCATAGAGAGGGGTCCCTCTTTCCCAGGCCTTGAAGAAATGCATGGCCAGGTGGCTTGCCACGACCAATGAGTAAGAGCGGCAGTGACAAGTATTGCTTCCAGGTGGAAGCATTTAAGAGCTAGTGTGTGAGATGCTTCATGTTCTCGCCCTCTTTGACATGACAACTTTCCAAATGGTGGAGCTTTTGTTAGTCAGGGACCTAGAGTGAGGACATGGTAGAAAAGAGTCCTTGAGCTGGGATTGTAGCTCAGCAGTAGATGCTTACCTGCGTGCCCTGGGTTCCATCCCCAGCACAAAAAAATAAAGGAAGGAAGGGAGAGAGGGAGGGAGAAAAAGAGGATGGGTCCGTCCATAGAGGTCCATAGCAAATGTCACACAAGCAGAGAATAAACCTTTGATGTTTTAAGCCACTGAATTCTGGAGCTGTTTGTCATAGCAGCATAACTCAGCCTATGCTAACCTTCACTTTTTCTGCAGTTGGAATCAGCAGCAAATCTGGTCAAACCCTCCACTGCCTGTGTTCTCTTTATGCCTCCCTAACCCTCTCAGGATAAGATCCCAATGCTCTACCAGGGTTCAGGAGGCCGTCTAGGACCTGTCCTTTCCTCACTCTGCCGACTATGCTTATCTTTAGCCTCTCCCTACCTTTTATTTACATTTATATTCCGGTTGCTCTGATATTTTGGTTTACTGTAAGCATCTGCTCACTTGCAGGGCTTTGCTTGGGTTTGTTGTTCCTTAGGTTTTTCCCTTGTTCTCCCCGCCCCCCTTCTGTCTGGTTGACACATACTCCTTCCAAATTTGGCTTGGATACCCTCTCCACCAGGCAGCCTTCCCTGAGTACCAGTCTAGGTCAGCTTCCTTCCATAGGGTTTGCCCCGTAATTGGTCTGACCACTTGAGATTATGGGTTTCTATGGAATGAACCTGCCTTTGCCACTGGACTTTGAGTCCCTGAGGACAGGGCTGGGGTTGGGTTGGCAGCAGCACTCAGCTCAGGGCTGGGCACAGAGGACAATCTCACCAGGTGACTGTTGAATGAATAACAAATTTTGAGTTCAGATGTTAACTGATTTATTGATCACAGATCTCTGAGAAGCAAGGGTGCTGTCTTTCCCTCTCCTCTCTGCACTTTTCTCCTGACAGGCTTCCTCCAGAACTGAGTGAGACTTGACGGTTGGCATAATTTATTCCTCCGTGGCAGCCCTAGGCTGCAAGGAAGTGGTTGTGATTTCTATGAGAAGCCCCAGAGAAATTCGTTTTTTCTTGACTCTTCTGACCAATCCTTTCCAAATTTCTTGACTGACTCAACACCCTCACCAAACATTTGATTGATTGATTGATTGATTGATTGACCCCAGGGATGCTATACCACTGAGCTACATCCCCAGCCCTTTTTATGTTTTATTTTGAGACAGAGTCTCACTAAGTTGCCTGGGGCTTCCCTAAGTTGCCGATCTCAAGTCCCCGAACTTGAGATCCTCCTGCCTCAGCCTCCTGAGTTGCCGTGATGACTGGTGTGTGTCACCGTGCCTGGCTGATTATTTTTTAATTGCTTCTTCAGTTTCACTCTCCTCCTTTCCCCACCATCTCTTGGGAGTGTGATTGTACCTTGGGGCTCATCAGGATGTACGACATTTGGGCTTTCTTGACCTCTAGTTTCCTGTCTGATTTGACCACCAGGGAACTCTGATGAGAGACTGGAGGGTGGGCGCTTATTTCCACAGCTCCCTCCCTTAAGTGGGTGGGATGTGTCTTGGGCTGGCTGTGTCTTCCCACAGAAGGCCACAGATACTTCCAGGAGATCCTGTCCTCACACACCTGGGTTCTGGTAATGGTCGCCCTTCTGGCCTGGTGTGGTAAGATCTCCTACCTTGGTGCTGCGACACCACCCTTTGTAGGTTCCCTACCCATTGCCTCCGCCCTGATAAATAGTCTATTAAAACTCTCCCCAATTACTCAGTTTCTGTTGGCTGTCGGTTTCCTGCTGAGAGCCTGAGTGTCACAGCAGCTAGCAGGGTCTGAGAACTTCCTAAGTGTCCAGCAGCTGTTCCAATGCTTTGTGGGACAGAATCTCCTTAATCTACCTGAGTGTCCCGTGCAGAAACAGAGCCCTGGAGAGGCTACAGTGCCAGTGCCAAGTTTCTGAAGGGACAAGGGTCCCACCCAGTTGTTGTCTTAACTGTTAATCCTAAAAGCAACAGGGAGTCCGGGGAGTCACCAAGTCTGGTTGGTGTTTAGAGAGCTCCCTCTGGTGGCTTGGAGGAGCATTGTCAGCTGAGCGGTTGCAGCTAAATCCTGCTGCAGAGACGCTGACAGACGGCTCTGCTTGGGTTTGCAGGACGTCTTTTTGAAGAAGTGATGCAGGAGCAGGGTCTTAAAAGACAAGTAGCACGTACAGAAACCTAAGAGAACAGGGAACTGGGTGGGAGGGATTAGGGAAAAAAGTTTGGGGAAATAGGTCAGGACCCGTTCTGGAGAGAACTTTGCCACTGGGACTTTGTCCTGTAACACAGTTTGGAGCTTGTGAACCTGTGAACCGGCAAGTTTCAAAGAGAATTGGAGGATTAGATATTCAGATTGTCAACTTTTTATTCAGCAGTATAGGCTTAAAAACAAACAAACATTTTAATTCATTCTAAAGGCTTTTAATGAACACCTACTGTGAGTTAGTTCTTGGCAGTATCTGGGACCCTCTCAGAGTCTAGAGTCATAAAAAGTCCCTAATAGAAGGAATGCATGAAGTTAAAGTTAATTGCTGGAGTATCGAAGGGACAGGAAGAGCTTCTGGGAATGAGGTCAAGTGGGTGGAGCTGTGGATGACTTTAGAGCTAGCTGGAAAGAGAGTTGAAAGTCTCAGTCTTTATATTATTATTAACAATGTCATCTTTAAAAATGGTTCTATCCTGGCTAAGTGTAGTGCACACCTGTAATCCCACTTACTGAGGAGGCTGAGGCAGGAGGATCACAAGTTCAAGGCCAGCCTGGGCAACTTAGGGAGATCCTGTCTCAAAATAAGAAAATAAAACGGGCTGCTGTAGCTCAGTGGTAGAGCACCCCTGGGTTCAACCCCCAGTACCCAAACCAAACAACCAATTAAAAATGGTTATGTCATACATGATGGGGATCTTGGGAAGGGGTCCTACAATAGAAATATCCAATTCTGGAAAAACATCACACAAATGTGGGACACACACTTCTACACCTTCTCAGATCCACTTGGCTGCAAAGGAGAAGAGAATAAAACTTTCCCAGAGCCCACAGTGCGCCAGGTACAAAGTCAGGATGTGAATCCTGGGCAGACAAGCCTGAGGTCTAACCACTTTCCTCCACTGTTTAAGTAACCTTTTTTAGGATTTCTTATTTTTTTCTAAGTCCATGCTTACTTCTGTTTCCTTCTTTCCAATGGCATTACATGGACTTGGGGGAATTCTACAAAGGGGTGACTTGTGTGACAGCAGGTTTGTATCAGACTCATCTTTCAGGGAACAGTTATCAGAATTCAGAACTAAGTGACTCCAGCTACCCGGCCCTCTACACCTGAAAGCTACCATTTCCTAGAATACCACCCACCTCCTACTGAAAAATCCAGTGAAAGGATTTGTAAGTCCTAGGTTGTGCAGGGAGGAGGTAAGGTGGGCCACGCACGGCCCTGGGGGGCAGGTGGACTCAAGCTGAAGAAGGGCAGGGAGGAGGGTGGTCGGCAGCAGGCCCGATGGTGACCAGGGCTCACTTCTCAAACCCGCCAGCGGCTTCCTTCTCATTTAGGGGAACGTCACTCCCTCACATGACCCCCAGCCCTGCAGGTCTGGCCCCTGCTACCTCTCTGATTTCACCTCCTGGCGCTGCCCCTTGCCTGTAGCTCGGCAGCCCAGTGGCCTTCCCCCTTTGACCTCAGGGCCATTCCCTCTGTCTACGATGTCCGACCCCCAGTTATCCACAAGTGTGGAACTAACAGGTACGGCGTACTCTGTACCAGGATGGTTCGAAGCAATTTATAGATATTAACTTGATTAATCTCTTTCTCCCTTCCTTCAGGTGACCTCTCCCTGTGGTCTTCCCAGGCCATCCTATTTAAACAACCCCCAGCCTGAACCTACAGAGCACACCCTTCAACACTAACCACTTCTTTCTTCTTTCTTTCAGTACAGGGGATTGAACCCAGGGGTGCTTTACCACCCAGCTACATCCCCAGCCCTTTTAATTTTTTGAGACAGGGTCTTGCTAAATTGCTGAGAGCCTTGCTAAGTTGCTGAGGTTGGCCTCGAACTTACAATCCTCCTGCCTCAGCCTCCCAAGCCTCTGGGATTACAGGAGTGCTTGGCAACATTTATCTACAACTAACATATATTAAGCTTTGCCTTGTTTCTTTTCTTCTTACTAAAGGGACTCCCTTTAGTCCCTCTGGAACACTTGTCACTACCTGATGCAGTATGTTCCACTATCTGGATACACCACATTTTGTTTGTCCATTCGACAGTGATGGGCTTTTGGATAGCTCTGTGTGTGTGTGTGTGTGTGTGTGAAAAATATATATATATATATTTTGTACCAGGGATTAAATGGACCTATGGGCACTTAAGCACTGAGCCACAACCCAAGCCTTTTTTGTATTTCATTTAAAGACTGGGTCTCGCTGAGTTGCCTGGGGCCTCACTAAATTGCTGAGGCTGGCTTTGAACTCGCAATCTCCTGTTCAGCCTCCTGAGCTGCTGGGATTATAGGCGTGCACCACTGATCCCGACTGCATTTAAAAAAAAAAAATCACATAAATAGTACTGGGACTCAATCCTGCTGTAGGAATTCCAATGATAACAACTCAGGTAGAATAAAAGTGAATGTTGGGCTGGGCTTGTGACTCAACGGTAGAGCACTTGCCTAGCACGTGTGAGGCCCTGAGTTCAAACATCAGCACCACATAAAAATAAATAAGTAAAATCAAGGTATTGTGTCCTTCTCTTTTCGAGATTCCTGGGTCTCCTCTTCCATCCGTGAGCATTTCCCACTGTGGCCCTGGAGCAGGGAGATGCAGTATTTCACGGGCAAAAACTGTCAACAGTAAAGGCAAGACTGACACCAGGCAGTCCCGGGACCCACTCACCCTCTGCAGCGCTCTTCACATTGGAGCTCACTTAACTGTCACAACAATAGACCCAAACTCCAGAGAGCGCCTGCCTCTCACACGCCTCCTCCTGCCACTGTCCCCCTGGCCTACTTTTCCTCCCCCTCTTCCCGTTCCTCGTACACTCCAACCTCACGCCCAACTCAGGGCCTTTGCACCTGCCATGACCTCGGTAGGGAGAGTTCTCCCTGTCCATCTGCCCCCTCTTCATATCATCCCTCTGAGGGCCAACTTGTGAAGACAGCATGTCCCCAGCCCTTCCTCCCTTTAGTCTCTCTGGAACACTTGTCACTACCTGACGTCACATCATAGATCTCTTGGCATCTGGAACTCTGGCTTCCTCCTCACACAGAGCAATAGTAGCCCCATAAACATTAGGTTCATGAGGATTGAACAATCCTGTTGGGTTTGTCAAACTAAAATAATGGGAGAGAGAGACGATGGGGAGACACTCCCCAAAGAAAGAGTGTATCATTCAGGGCCAGGCATGGTGGTGCACACCTGTAATCCCAGCAACTAGGGAGGCTGAGACAGGAGGATCACAAGTTTGAGGCCAGCCTCAGCAACTCAGCTAGACCTTATCTCAAAATAAAAAATAAAAAGGATTGGGGGAAGCAGCTCAGTGTAAAGTACTCATGAGTTCAATCTCATTTAGAAAAAAAGAAAGAATATGAAAGAGTTGATGCAGAACTAGCAGGGGATTGCAATCCAAGAGATACGTGAGTCACAGGAGAGGCTGGGGCAAGGGAATGCTTATAAAAAAGGCCACACAAGCTGCTTTGGCACAGCCCTGGTGACAGCAGCTTACTGCAGAAGTTGCTGTTGGCCTGTTGGTGGGGACGGCCACTGCTGGGAGAGTGTCTTGTGTAAGGGACTTACCTGGAGCGGGGGCTGTTGCCGGGGCAGTGTCCTCACAGAAGTGACCTACCTGGAGTTTTCGTGGTTTTGGAGTCTGTGGAATAGTTGTCCTCCTGGGTGTACGTGTGTGACTTTCTTGTGGCAAGTCCTGTTCCAGGGTGAGGGTGTGAGGGCTCCTTTGTCATGGCTCCTTGCTGTGTTTTGTTAGGGTTTGACATAGTGACTCCATGTTGACATTGAAAGCTTCCACAGGTCAGAAGTGCTGTTATTCCAGTCCACAGATGAGGAATCTAAGACACAGGTAGGTGAAGTCACTCAGCCCACAGAGTCGAGAAGGGTTTCAAATCCAAGCAGTCTGGCTTCAGGATTGGACTGGGGAGCTACAGGCTTTCTGTATCAGTTAGCTAAGATTATGCTGTGGAACAAACAGACCAGCACTCAGGCGCATTTGTTTAGCTCATAAATTTGTGGGTGGGCGATTTAGACTGGCCTTGGCTGCATGATTCTTCTGGGCTCCACTGTGCTTGCTCACACGTCTGGGGGGTCAGCTGTTAGCTAACCTTGGTGGTCTTGGCTGTGATCCCTGGCACAACTTTGGTTGTACTCCATCTTCCGATAAGCTGTCTTGGGCTTGTTCTTATAGAGGTACAAATGGAGAAGGCCTCTCAAGTTGTGCCCAGGCTTAAAATGGGCACACTGTCCCTTCTATCACATTCTGTTGGTCACATGGCCAGCCTAGAATCACTGGAGATGGAGATGGGTCCAGGAAGGAGTGAAGAATCAGGGCCAGCATCTGCTCTGCTTCCCTTCAGCTCACAGTCTGGGCTTTGCTCCCAGGCAGGAGCATCACAGGTGCTTTGGGAGAGGACGGCAGACGGCTCCGTCTCCTGAGTCTCTGGGATATGGGCCTGCCCCGCGGTACTGCCTTCTGCTTGCAACTTGCAACTTCTTTGAAGGACACTCCCAGGTCAGGATGGATGGGGCTTGTGTGGAAAGGGAACAAGAAGGAGAGGGTGGCTCCTAAAAAGCTGTTGGTCTGCAGTTCTCGTTTGGGTGTGGCTGGTTCTCCAGAGGAAGTTGGCAGGAAGCTCTGGAGGTGTCACATTTGCGGTTGGCGAGGGTGAATGCTATTTGTTCTTACGCACTGTCTTACCTGTTTCAGCCTGGCCCTTGCCTTCCCTCCTCTTCCTTTCTTCCCTCCATCCCTCCTTCCTTCTTTCTCCCTTTCCTGTGATACTGGAGATTGAACCCAGGGTGGCTCTATCACTGATTGCTATCCAACTTGTGATCCTCCCGACTCAGCCTCCCGAGTCTCTGGGATTATCGGCCTGCACCACAGTACTGGCCATGTTTTGGGTTTCTTCTTTTTTTAATTACACAGCTCTTTATCTGTTTATGCTTTTCTTAATTTGGGGCCTTTATCTCAATAAAGCATTAGTTTTTAAATAAAGATACAGATGAGGACACCATCCCAAGAACTTTTGAGCTCATTTCAAAATTTCTTCTGGTAATTCTTGTATAGACTTCGGGCCTCACAAACCTGGGTTCCCTCCTGGTCACATGCATCTCATGCACAGAAGCCACCAAAACATCCCAACAGCTCCGTGAAGCTGCGACTGTTATTATCTCCATTTTATAGAGGAGGAAAATTCTAGTGGTTTGCACAAACCAGTTTCCCAGAAGGTTGGCTGCTTGTAAAAATCATCAGAACAGATGGTTCTAGAACTTCCCTGAGTGAACTAGCTGGGCTGTCATCAACGGATTAGACTCAGCTGACTTGGCACGGGGACCTGAGGCAGGGACCAGCCAACTCCCATCTCTCCTACACCCGTACCTCCGTAGAACTGGGGGCTGGGCTAGGCTGAAGCTGTCATCTTACAGTAAATTTGGGTGTGGGATTTTCCCTGGTTCCTGGTCTCCCAGAGTGACCTCCCTGCCCTCAAGGTTCATGGGCTTTGAGAGGCTAAGTCTATAATAACACCCATGCTTCCACAGCTACTGTGACGAATCCAAAATGGCAGATGTGTGTCTTTCAACCCTCCCTCTGACTTGTCACTGAGGACCTTTGGATTTCCCCCTGTGGAGACCATAGCTGGAAGATTTATCATTCTTCAAGATGCATTGGATTGGTAATTAACTTCTCTGCATTTTACCAATCAGAGCTCAATTTTTTTGGTCCTTGGTCTCTGACAGTGAGAGAGACTGGTATTTCCCAATCACTCGGTGATGTTGTTCTGACCCAGAGTAAAGACCCTGGAGCAAATATTGGGCTTTTGCAATACTGAGGGTTACCCTGGTGCCCTTCTTGCTCATCACTGGATCCCTGTGGATGTCCCCAGCACTGACCATCAGATCTGAAACAAATATCCTGACACCATCTTGGGGCTAGAAAGAACATCATCAGCCCATGCCCTGGCACAGGGCTGGGCAGCCACCTGGGCCCACCCACCTCCTGCCAGGGTTTAGTGCTTCTGGTTAAAGGGTCAAGACAATGGGCCTCTTACAGCTTGGGTCTTGAGGGATCCCTGTTTCCCAGCCATGAGGGGAGCAAGCCTGTCACTTGCAGGTACACCCCCCTCCTTGCTGTTTGAGCTGCTTATCTCCTGCTCTCAGAGTGGAGCCAGATGGTTTGGTTCCAAGTATTCCCTCTGCACTAGTGAGCATCCCTGGGCCTCAGACTCTCTGTGCCTCATTCCCCTCATTGTAAAACTGGGGTCACTACAAGCATTACTATATGTGGATGACCTCTCAGGGTGAATAGGAGCATACGATGAGGGGACACATGTAAGTATCCAGCACATATTGGCTCCTACTGTTATGACCATTTGCAAGAGTGGTTCCTGGGCTCTTGAAGAGGAGGGACGGTCCCCTTTCAGGGAGCTGTGTGTCTCCACTGGTGTCAGAACCCCCTGCATCCTACTCTGTGCTGTTTTTCTTTATTTTCAGGCCAACCCCCTCTGAGGAACCCAGACCCTGTCTGGGGAGGAATTTGAGTCATAGGTTTTTGAAGGAGATCCCAGAGGACTCCCAACCTCAAGAGGTGGAGGAGTGGTGTGGAGGGGTGGGGGTGAGAACAGTGTTTGTTTTTTTTTTTCCTCTTCTCTTTTTATTACAGAAAATTTCAAACTTCACAAAAGTGGGGAGAAGAGTATGACAGAACCCTGTGGACCAATCACCCAGCCACTCTTGTCTATTTTTCCAATTAATCTACCCCAAACAGAGCGTCTACATTCTGAAGAACAAGAACTTGTAGTATGTGTCTCTAAATGATGAGAATTCTTAAAAGAAAATAACCACAATATCATTATCAGACCTGAAAAATAGACAATAATTTGTTAATATAATTAACCATTTGGTCAGTATTTAAAATTTGAATGTAAACTTAAATAACAATTCATAGCCAGGCCCGGTGGCTCATGCCTGTCATCCCAGCGGTTCGGAAGGCTGAGGCAGGAGGATCATTACTTTAAAGCCAGCCTCAACAACAGCAAGGCACTAAGCAACTCAGTGAGATCCTATCTCTAAATAAAATACAAAATAGGCCTGGGAATGTGGCTCAGTAGACCAGTATCTCTGAGTTCAAACCCTGGTACCAAAAAAAAAAAAAAAACCCAGACAAAACTATTAATCCTCACGTTAACCAGGATTAAGTCTCATTTCTAAAAATGAAGAACCTGGGGCACAGAGATTATGTAGCCTGTCTAAGACCACACAGCCTATCAAGCTGACTTGCTCCCCACAGTCTGTCCACAGCGCCCACCAGGTTAGAGGAGCCCAACTGGAATTGGGCCATTGACACAATGAAAGGTTTTACAGCTCTGAGAAGAGGAGGCACTCTGGGGCCTAATGCAAAATGATTTCCACTGTTGTAATGTAAAGTGGGTAAAACAAAGTATAAACCATCAATGTAAAAACAGGAATGAAAGAATGTGTGCCTGTGTTCATGTATGCACATCACCTGTGTGTACGTGCATAAACACATGTGTGTTCATGGCCACCCATGTTTGCATGTATGGTTGTTCATTCACGTGTGTGTAATTGCTATGTGTGATGCGTGGATGTGTGTGCACATGTGTCCTTGTATATATGTGTATTGTGTGTATGTTCACTTGATGGATTTCAGAAGCCGTTGGTTGTGATTGCCTCTTGGAATTCCTACAGCATAGGGAAGGGGAATTTTCATGACCTTTTTGTATTTGTAGAATGAAAAAAAAAAGATTATTAAAGCATAACATGTAGAAAAGGGTGCATACACAGCAATGAATCCTCACCAACCAAACACACCCGTGTCATTGTTGTGGAATCAGGCAAGAATCGACAAATGGCCCTCAAAAAGTGGGAGAAACCAAATTTTAATTCCCGCTGGTGGGCCCAGTGGAGATCAGCACTCCAGATTCTGAGCACCCCTCCCTAGTTTTCACAACCTTTGTAGGCTATCTAGTGTCATAAATTTTCTAGTCTAAAACAATACATGGTTGTGCACAAGCTTTCAAAAAAAAAAAAAAAACAACATGATATATGATTGTGTGAAAGTGTTTTCAAGCAGGAAGTGCGATAAGGGAAACACCCCTTGAGGGCTTTTACACTTCAAAGGAAAGTAGTTAGATCCTAGGGAAAGTCCTTTAGGATCCAAAAGGTAAGAGTGAATGGTGCTAATTAGGTTCCTTGAAAACCAGCTTGGGGTGGGGGGACCCTAGCTTTCCCATGCATTAATTTTCGCAGAGAGTGTCCTTAGTTTATTTTAGTATTCAGGCCTGGGTTAGTCCCCCACTACATCATGAGCACCCACACTCAAAGGGGTCGTGACCTACAGCACCCTCAAAGCCTTCCTATGTTCACTCTCCAGAGGAGGGCTGTCCTGGCTCCTAACAGCATAGACTAATTTTGTCGTTGGGGGGTTGTGGAGTGGTGGTGAATCCTGGGCCTCACACATGCTAACTAAGCATGCATTCTACCACTGAGCGACACCCCCAAGCCCTAATTTTGTATGTCTTTGAACTTCATATAAATGGTATTATATTCTGTGTATGTCTGGCTCTGGAATTATATTCTGTGTATGTCTAGCTCCTTTTTTAAATATAAAAATGTTTTTTGTGGTGCTGGGGACGGACCGCACGTGTGTGAGGTAGATGCTATACCACGGAGCTACACCCCAAGGCTTTTTTTTTCTTCTTTTTTTGAGATAGGGTCTTGCCAAGTTGCCCAGGTTGACTTGGAATTTGCCTTCTTCCTGCCTCAGGCTCAGAGTCGCAGGGATTACAGGTGAGGGCCACTGCGCCTGGCTTATCTGGCTCCTTTGACTCAATGTTAATCTGGGAGATTTGTCCCTACTGCTGCTGTGGTCGTAGGTGCTCAGCCTGGCTGCTGTGTGGTATCCATCACCATTTACTCCCCCATTCTGTTGTTGACAGAATTTGGATTGCTGTTGGCTTGGGCAATTATGATAGCCTAGCGAGACACATTCCTGCAGGGGTCCCTTGGTGGACGTAGGTCTGCTGGTACGTCTGGACGGAAAGTGCCAGATCAGAGGGTTTGCCTATGTCCAGCTAAATACTGATGTTTTCCCAAAGCGCTTGTATGTACTTACTGAATTTTGAAACAAACGAGATCGTATTTTAAAAAAACAAGGAGGATGGGGCTGGGGGTGTGGCTCAGTGGTGGAGCCCTTGCCTCGCATGTGTGAGGCACTGGGTTTGATCCTCAGCACCACACATAAATAAATGAATAAAATAAAGGCCCATCAACATCTAAAAAATTTTTTTAAAAAATAATGAAGAAAATGAAGATGCACGATTACAAACAACACCGAGGTACCCAGGTGTGGCTTCAAGTTGAACCCGTTAGTTTCCTATTGCTGCAGTAACAGATCACCCGTCTTTAGTGGCTTGAGACAACACACACTTGATATATGACAGTTCTGGAGGTCCGAAATCAGAAGTGGGTCTTCCAGGGCTGGAATCCAGGGCTATGCTCCTCCTGCAGCTCCAGGGGAGGATCTGCTCTCGGCCTTTCCAGCTTTACAGAAGCCCCTGTGTTCCTTGGCTCCTGGCTGCTCAGCTCTGACTTCGGCTTCACTTCTCACACCCACTCCCAGGATTCTGACTCCTCCTTCTCTCCTTTATATTGGGTCCTCCCCGAAAATCCAGGATAATCTCCCCATCTCAAAATCATTAATGACGCTGCAAGGTTCCTTTTGCGAGGGAACGTATCCCAGGTCCTGGGCTAGGATGTGGAGCTTTCTGGGGAACCAGTATTCCTTCCACCATGATGAGTCACCCAGCTTTGGTGCCCAGGGAAGACTTGGGGAGCCCTCTGGGCCGCAGATCTAGGCAGCACCAGCTGTGGTGAGTGGGCCAGAACACAGAAGCCCAGCAAGAACGCTCACCTCCATCCCAGCCAGGCTTCCTGCACCCCGCCGGCCCCTGAAGCAACAGGAGGGCAGGGCTTCCATCATAGGCTCCCGAGATTTCCCCTCCTAAAATAAATTCAGAAAGTCTTTGAATTTTTATTCTGTGCCTGGCTGCTGGGATTTAGCAGTGTCCTCCAAAGGTTCATCATACAGGCTTGGAGGTCACCAGCCCCTGGGGCTATAGGAGGTGGCCGAGCGTTAGGGGGTGGGGCCCAGTGAAGGAAGCTGGGTAATTGGGGGTGGCCCATGAAAGGGTTGGGACACTGTCTCTTCCTTTCTCTCTTTTGCTTTGTGATTGCTGTGAGGTGAGCAGGTGTCCCCTGACATGTGGTCCCACCATGATGTACCTACCATGCTGCACAGGCCCAACCCATCAGGTTTTCTTCCTTTCCTTTTTTTGTATTGAAAATTGAACTCAAGGCCTTGCATATGCTTAGGCAAGTATTCTATCGCTGAGTTACATCCCCTGCTCTTTAATTTTATTTTGAGATAGGACCTCACTAAATTGCTCAAACTTGTCTCAAGCTTGTGATCCTCCTGCCTCATCCTCCCAAGTAGCTGAGATTACAGGCATGTACCACCATGCCTGGCTATCTCAGGCATTTTGTCACAGAAACGGAAAACTAACACCCAGGCTATGTTCTAAGAACTTCATGAGGAGTGACCTTTTTAACACTAACACTAACAACAACAGCAACAACAATAACCCTACAAGGTTTGTACTATTATTATTTCCACTGTGACACAGAGAGGTGAAGAAACATTCGTAAGACCACACAGCCAGGAAATAAATGGAAGAGATGGGATGTGAACCCTTGTCCTTAAGGGTTACAGTGTTCCAAAGGGAGTCCTGCGTTATCACACAGTGTTCTCACCCAGGCCCCCATGCTCTCTATTTCCCAACCACAAAACCCTCCTCTTTCAGGGACATTTCTGAATGGGTTCTGTTCCATGCTGCTGGTTTTCCCAGAGGACTCGGCTGTGGAGAGCTGAGGGTGGGTAGAGAGCCACCTGGTGGTGAGAGAAGGGATCTGAGCACCTGTGCCCAGTTCTGTCCCTGTAAGTTCCACCAAGCCAGACCTGCATTCCAGTGTTCTGGGTATGTTGAGAGTACCAATATACAAGACAACATCGCAACTTGTCTTTTTAGAATTGAGGTACAGCAACACAAAATTGAAGTATAGACCTCAATGAATTTATATCCAGTCATATGTCACTTAATGACAGGGATAACTTCATAGAAATATGCCATTAGGGGATTTTCTTACTGTGGGAACATCATAGTGTATACTCACACTAGCCTGGATGGTGAAGCCTGCTACACACCTAAAGTTACACGGCGTGTGTGTGTGTGTGTGTGTGTGTGTGTTGTGGTGGTATGATCAGCTTTCTGTCCCTGTAGCTTCCTGAGATATTAACTTATAAAGAGAAAGGGCTTATTTTCGTCCAGAGTTTGAGAACTTCCAATCCATGATCCGAAAGACCCATTGCTTTAAGCCTCTGGTGAGGGTGCCAGATGGCAATGTCAGGGAATACGTGGCAGGGTAGACTGCTCACCTCATAGCCAGGAAGCAAAGAGGATAGATAGCAGGAAGGGGACAGGGTTCCACAGTTCTCTTTGCAGGCACTCCCCCAGTGACCTAAGGACCTCCTATGAGGCTCCACCTCTGAAAAGTTCCACCACCTCCCAGGAGCTCCACCTTGGGGACCACGCCTTCAACAGGTGAACTTCTAGTGGACATTCAGGATCCAAACCATAGTGATATATATGGTATAGCCTGATGTTCCTGAGGCCACGACAAGCAAAACACAGACTGATCCAGCTGAACAGAACATAATGCAATCAAGGGAGGCAGTGAGCGCCCAAGGTACCAGGCCGCTGCCAGCAGAATGCAGCAGGCTGCTTTCTTTTTCTATTTTTCAGTACTGGTGATTGAGCCCAGGGGTGCTCTACCACTGAACTACATCCTCAGCCCTTTTTATTTTTTATTTTAAGACAAGGTCTGGCTAATCTACTGAGGCTGGACTGGAACTTATGATCCTCCTGCCTCAGCTTCCCAAATTGCTAGGATTACAGGCATGCACCACGGTGCCTGTCCACCACGCTGTTATATGGTAAAAAAAAAAAAAAAATTAAATGCCTACAGGAGTACACCCTGACAGTACGAAGTATAGGAAATATATCAATACAGTCATCTATTCTCATTGTCAAGTATGATGTACTATAAATAATTCTTGTGTAACCCTTTTATACAACTGGTGGCATGATAGGTTTGTTTATACCAGCATCATTATAAACGCATGAGTAATGCATTGTGCTGTGACATTATGACAGCTACAATGTCATAGGCAACCAGAGTTTTCAGTTCCATTATAATCTTATGGAACGAACATCATGCATGTGGTCTGTCACTGCACACAGTAGGGCTAATAATCTTCACACAAATCACATTAGCCTGAAACATCTGTACCACATACGGGCTCTTTGGGAAGCTTGCATTTGGAAGCATCAAAAGATACCTTTCTACTCTGGTAATCCCTCTTTGGTAGACAGAAACCCAATCATGAAAATTCATGAGGTCAGTATAGGGGGTGATATGGGTACAGGTCAATCCCTAGGGAGATGTCTCGGACTTTTTGATTAGTATCAGGAATGTTCCATTCCCTAGAAGAGAAAAAATTCAGTGTCCATCTCTCTTGCTGACTTGAGCGTTGCTCCAGGCTATGGGAGCGAGTGCAGGTATTCAAAAAAAATTCCTCTTACTTTTTGTTGCTGTGGCCTAAATACCTGACATAAACATAAACAACTTACAGAAGGAAAAGTTTACTTTGGCTCACGTTTCCAGATCTTTCTGTCCATGATCAGTTGGCTCCATTGCTTTGGGCCTGAAGTGAGGCAGAACATCATGGCAGAAGGGTGTGGTATAGGAAAGTTGCTCAGCCAGGGAGTGGAGAGAGAGAAAGGAGGAGGAGGAGGAGGCGGCCAATGACAAGATACAGTCCCCAAGGGCATGTTCCCAGAGGTCTACCTCCTCCAACCATGCCCAATCTGCCTAAAATTCCCACCTTCTCCGAGTAGTCTATTCAGCTACCAGTGGATTAATTCACAGATGAATGAGTGACATATAATCTTACACCATTCCCATATCAAAGATCCATAAGCAAATGGTGGGAACTTTACTGACTCATGATATTTAAATACAACTTCTGACCAACCAACGGTTGTCTCTCCACTAAGCTGTACTAGACCAGAGGGGATTCCTGAAGCCAGGTTTAAAAGAAAAACAAGAATTCTTAAAGGAACAACTGAGTTCAGATATCAGCAGCCACATACTGCAGAATAGTAGGCTCCAGAAAATTGATCCAGTCAAGTGGCCAAACAAATATCAACATAAGCAATTCTGGGTTTGGGTTGAAGGTAAAAATCAAGGGTGATTGGGCTGGGGTTATAGCTCAGTGGTAAAGTACTTCCCTAGCATTAGCGAAGCCCTGGGTTCAATTCTCAGCACCACATAAAAACAAATAAATAAAATAAAGGTTAAGTTCTTAAAAAAAATCCAGGGTAATTACAATATATTACCTAAAATGTCCAATTTGGGGGTAGGTGATAGAGCATTTGCCAAGCATGTACAAGGCCCTGGATTTGATCCCCAACTCTGCAAAAGGAAAACAAAAGAATAGGAAAAAGTGATCCTTTACAGAGGAGGTGGAGCCATGTTGGTCTCCATTAAAATTTTAAAAATGAAAATGAGGGTGGGGTGTGGATCAGTAGGAGTGTTCTTGCCTAACATGCAAACATGAGGAGAGACCCTGGAAAATAATGTTTATTCCTTTTAAACGCAGGTCTTGATGAACATTTGGGTCATATACAGTTTGGGGCTATTACAAATAAAGTCGTTAACAACATTTGTACAAAAATGTTCATAATGCAATCTGTTTTCATTTCTCTTGGGGGATACCTAGGAGTTGAATGGATAACTGGGCCACATGGTAAAAAACATGTTTTTAAAATTTTTTTTACAAAACTGCTAAACTATTTCCTAAAGTGGTTACATCATCTTATATCCCACCCATTATGTATGAGTCCAACTTTTCCATATTCCTGCCAACACTGCGTACTGAAAACTACAGAGCAATGCTGAAACAAATTGAAAGACAATTTAAATAAATAGGGGAATATACTATGTTCAAGGGTAAGAAGATCCGGGGATGTTAAAGTGTCAATTCTCCTCAAATTACCCACAGATTCAATGCAATGCCAATCAAAATCCCAGCAGGGAGACTAAATGATCCTAAAAATTCATTTGAAACACACAGGAACTGGAATAGTAAGAATACTTTACAAAACAAGAACAAAGTTGGAAAACCAACAGTATCTGCTTTCTAAAAGTTAAAAAATAATTTTTTGAGACAAAGTCTTACTATGTTGCCCAAGTTAGCCTTAAATTTGTGATCCTCCTGCCTCAGTCTCCCAAGCTGTGAGTGCCACTGTGCCTACCCCCAATACCTGCTCTTAAGACTTAGCATGGGGGCTGGGGATGTGGCTCAAGCGGTAGCGCGCTCGCCTGGCATGTGTGCGGCCCAGGTTCGATCCTCAGCACCACATACAAAGATGTTGTGTCTGCCGAAAACTAAAAAATAAATATTAAAAAAATTAAAAAAAAAAAAAAGACTTAGCATGAAGCTACAGTCATGAGATATTATTGGCTTAAAAATAAACAAATATGTCAATGTGACCTTGGCTTGGGCAAAGATTTTTTACAATACTGAAAATATGATCCATAAAGTTGATAAATTGAACTTTATTAAATTTAAAACACCTGCTCTATGAAAGACACTACTAAGAGAATAAAAGGACAAGATAAAAAGTAAAAGAAATAATTTTCAATAACATACCTGGAAAATAATTTGCATCTGGAATATATGAAAAATAATTAAAATTCAATGCCACAATTAAAAATGAGCAATATATTTGAATACATGTTTCATATTTGGGGGGGGGTACCAGGGCTTGAAATCAGGGGCACTCAACCACTGAGCCACATCCCTAGCCCTATTTTGTATTTTATTTAGAGACAGGGTCTCACTGACCTGCTTAGTGCCTCGTTTTTGCTGAGGCTGGCTTTGAACTCAGGATCCTCCTGCTTCAGCCTTCTGAGCCTCAGGGATTACAGGGGTGCACCACCATGCCCAGCTACATGTTTCATATTATTTAGGCCTTTGCTGTTCAGTATAGTAGCCATTAAGTATATTATTTACATAAGGATATTGAGCTCCTAAAATGTGAAATCCAAATTAAGATATACCATGAGTGTAAAATACACACCACATTTTGAATGCTTAACGTAAAAAGTAAAATAGCTCATTAAAATGTTTGCTTTGATTACATGTAGAATTGGTATTGTTTTGGATATGTGCAGTTAAATAATATAATCTATCATTTTGCATTTCAAGAATGGTATATGAGGGCTGGGATTGTGGCTCAGAGGAAGAACACTTGCCTAGCATGCGAGAGGCACTGGGTTTGATTCTCAGCACCACATAAAAATAAATAAAGATATTGTGTCTGCCTACAACTAAAAAATAAATGTTTTGGGGAAAAAAAGAATGGTGTATGAATGGACTCATATGTGTGTGATCTTTGAGACTGACTTCTTTCATTCAGCATAATGCTTTTGAGATTCATCCAAGTTTTTGTTTGTATCAGTAATTCGTTTCTTTTGTGGAGTTTGTTTAACATTCCCCTGTGGTAAGACATTTTGGATGATTCCAGTTTGGGGCTATTACAGATAATGATGCTTTGAACAATCGTGTACAGAATTTTCATATGGCTTCATTTGTCTGGGATAAATGCCCAGGAGTGTGAGTCCTGGGAAGTAAGGTAGGTGTATGTTTAGTTTTAAAATTAATGGCCAAACTATTTTCTACCGTGGATGTGCCATTTTTACATTCCCACATCAGAGGGAGAGGTCCATTTTCTTAATTTCTCCCCAGAATTTGGTAGAGTAACTTTTTAATTTTAGTTATGCAGTGCTATTTAGGAATGCAGTGCTATTTAGTTAAGCAATGCTATTTAGGTATGCAGTGCTATTTCATCATGATCTTAATGGCTAGGGATGGTGAAGCCTTTCCATGTTTTTATTTGGCATAATAGCTTTTTCAGAGAAATGCCTTTTCATAACTTCTCATAACTTTTGCTAATTTTCTAACTGGAATTTTTTGAATATGTAGACTTTTGAGATTTCTTGTATTCTAGATATGAGTACTTGTCAGATAGGAGATTAGCAAATATTTTCTCGCAACCTGTACCTTGTTTTCTTGTCCTTTTAAGGTATCTTTCACAGAACAAGAGTCTTTAATTTTGAAGTCTAGTTTGTCAATTTGTAGACTGTACTTTTGGGATTGTGATATATTAGAACCCTTTGCCTACCTGAAGTTCGTGAAGATTTTCTTTTATGTTGTCTTCTAACAGGTATATAGTTTTTTTGTGTTTAGGTCTATTTTCCATTTTTAGTTAATTTTTGTGTATGGTGTGAGATCGGGGTCTTACCTTATGCTCTTGCAGCACTATTTTTAGAAAATACTATCTTTTCCTCATTCTGATTTCTTAATCAGCTCTTGGATTTTTAAATTTTCATTTCTTCAGCTTATGTTTGATCTGCTCACCTTTTTCTATTTTTTTACATGTGGAAGTTGGTCATTAATTTGATAAGTTACCTCTTTGCTAACATAGTTATTCAGTGATCTACATTTCCCTGGGTTCTACCCTTGAAGCATCTCACAACATCTGATATTTTGTGTTTTCATTAACCTTAAAACGCTTTCTGGAATGCTCTCTGGTCAGGGGGCAGGTGCCAGCTCGTAAGAGGAGATGACTCAAGTTCTAGGGCTATTACCACAGGAGTTCAAAGAGAGAAATATCTTAAAATTCAGCCTTGAAGTTCAAAGCAGGCAGAGATGATAGTTCTAAAGGCCCAACTTTTGATTTGCAAGAAATGGGATTTTTGAGTTTCACTCTACGAATGAAGTACAAGGTGACTATTGCCACAAACAATAGATTTAAGAAATGCAATAGTGGTGTGTACAAAATTCTGGGATCTAGGCCCTACGTCTTACTTAGTTCCTTGAGAGGAAACAAGTTCCTATGAAGTTCTCTTTTCTCCAGACCTTTAGGAGAATTTTCATCACCTACATGGGGATGTCACGGCAGCTTCAGATTCCTGAAGTTCCCTGAAGGGACTTGAGAACAGTTGAAAGAGAGTGTCTTCTGAAAGTGCCTGAGAGGGATGGCAGAACTTAAAGGGCCCACGTAGATTCTCATAGATGCCTAGTCAAGGTCCACAGATTCCATTTCAGCAGGAATAGAAGCCAAGTACCACGCTTCAGTAAGACCTTGGACATGAGTAATGAGAAGAGCATGAAGAAACAAACCTAGACAGCTGCCGTTATGGTTTGGATATGAAGTCCTCTAAAGATTCACGTGTTGAAGGCTTGGTCCCCAGTACAGAAATGTTCAGAGGTGGGCTTTTGGGAAGAAATTGGATCATGAAGGTTCTGATCTGTTAGTGGACTGATAGCTTGATGGACTACTAGGAAGTAGTAAAAACTATAGGCATGTGGGACTTGGTTGGAGGAAGTAGGTCACTGGGGACTATATCATGTCCCTGATCCCCAACCCCCATCCCCAGTTCCTGGATATTGTGAGCTGAACAGCTTTCCTCTGCCATGATCCGTCAGCCTTGAAGCCTGGCCACCATGGACCAAAACCTCTGAAACTGTAAGCCAAAATAAATATTTCCTCCTTTAGGTTGTTTATATCAGGTGTTATGGTTATGGTGACAAAGAGCAGACTAACACAGTCACCTCCTTCCTATCAGGACTGTAACAAAAAACTATGAATGAAGACACTGGAAGGAAAGCCCAGAATTAACTGAACTTAAATCTGAGCTAACTGAGAATAATACCCTGATGTGACTGGGTTTATTCAAATGGTGAAGTCTCTTATCTTCCATTTGGTAGAATGTGGGATTGTGATAAAAAATATTTTAAAATAAACACTGTATTAAAATATTTTGTATGTTTTAAAAAGTTATGGCTGGACACAGTGGAGCACACCTGAAATCCCTGCAACTCAAGAGGATTGCAAATTTGTGGCCAGCCTCAGCTACTTGTTGAGGCTTCCTAAGCAAATTAGTGACACATTCTCAAAAAAAAAAAAAAGGGTAAAACGCGAGGGCTGGAGATGATGCTCAGTAGTAAAGTGCTTCTGAGTTCAATTCCCAAATACAAAAAAGCAAAAATGTTTGTGCCCTTGAGTTTGTGACCTGAATATTTGTATAAACTGTAAAAAGCTTCTTTGGACTATGATAGATATATTTTAAAAAACCTAAACAATTCATAGACTGAAATTTTGAAAAATGTGTGTGCTTTCTGCATTCACTAATATAGCAGCTCTTGATGAAAAACTGACTATTTGACTTTTTTTTTCCCACTTTAAAATCTCTGT
>NW_026000205.1:6104212-6108786 GCF_001458135.2 Marmota marmota marmota
AAAAAAAAAAAAAAAAAAAAAAAAGGCAGGGGGCTGGAGATGTGGCTCAGTGTAAAGTGCTTCTGAGTTCAATTCCCAATACAAAAAAACAAAAAGTTTGTGCCCTTGAGTTTGTGACCTGAATATTTGTATAAACTGTAAAAACTTCTTTGGACTATGATAGATATATTTTAAAAAACTAAACAATTCATAGACTGAAATTTTGAAAAATGTGTGTGCTTTCTGCATTCACTAATATAGCAGCTCTTGATGAAAAATGACTATTTGTCTTTTTTTTCCTCTTTAAACTCTGAAGTTAGTTCATTGAAAAAATGCATCTTCCTCCTTTAGAATGCTACATTAATGTGAAATAATTACTGGTTTTGTACTTCTTTCTGATAATGTCCTTCCCTGGCTTTTTTTCAATAATGTCTTCTTCCTGCTCCCAAGTTTTGCGCTTGATTGTATGGTTAGTCTGATTTAAAATGTTTTGCCTTATTTCTCTTCAACATTTGCATATATAAACTGAACTTGATAATACTGTACATAACTGTCTGAAATGCCAGAATGACTAGAGACTCTTCCAAGCTTTTCACAAAATATGTTTTGTCTGTGATTACCATTTAACTAGTAACACTGGCTAATAGATGACAAAAAAATTCTCATTTTTTTCACATTAATTTTGATCTAAAACATGTTTGCACTTGTTTTTTTTTTACTTGTTTTTATTAACACTTATTGGAATATTAAATGTCTCTGAGTTTACCTTTAAAAAAGAAAACCATTTTCCTCTATGAACTATCTAGTAGTTTTTGTGTTTTTGTCCCCACTCCCACCCCACATTTTACTTTCTCTGGATGCCTCCTGTATGATCTGAGTCTTCTATATTTAAGACTTTATGTATTTTTAGCCAGGCATGGTGGTGCATGCCTATAATCCCAGTTGCTCAGGAGGCTGAAGCAGGAGAATCTTGAATTCAAAGGCAGCCTCAGCAAAAGTGAGGTGTTAAGCAGCTCAGTGAGACCCTATCTCTAAATAAAATACAAAATAGGGCTGGGGATGTGGCTCAGTGGTTGAGTGCCCCTGAGTTCAATCCCCAGTACTCCCAAAAAAAGATTTTATGTATTTTTTAGTAATAAGTAAATAAGCAAACAAGAATTTTCCAAATAATATCTTCCTCCTAAATCCCAGGACCCCATTCATCATAGTCTGCCAAACCCTAATTTCTTCCCAAATTCTGTGGGTCTATGGAAGAATCATTAAGTAAACCACAGAGAAAGGAGAAAATGCTTCAGAGCAGGCCAGGGACAGACAGGACATAAGGAGATGGGCTCATTATAATCAACGAATTTAGAGTCTGATTTTTCTCTTCTGCCTTCCCTCCTAGGAATATATTAGAACCACAAAGCAACTAACTTTGGCTGTAAGATTGTGCTAGAAGGATTCTGGAGGAGGCTAGTCACAGTCCAGCTAGCAAGAGAAGTTAGCATATTAGAGTAAAAGGAAAGTCAGACTTTAGGTCAAAATATCTTAAGTTCATGTCTTGATTCTCTCCATAGCTCTGTAAATACAAACAACAACAACAAAAAAACCCCCCTCAGTTCTAAGTTTTCTAGGTCTCATATTTCCTGTTTGGAAAATGTATGAGTTGAAGACAAATTTTATTTCAGCACTAAAATTCCATTTCTAGTCTTGAGGTATTCACAAATCACAATGGAAATTTTATTAGACATATCAAATATATCCACAGCCTCTCTCTCTGTTCCCCTTCAAATCTCTACCTTCAACTGATGACCAGCAGTCAGAAGCCTTACGGTCAAAAGTTTCCTGAGACACAGGAATAGGAATGCCTTCTCAGGAAAAATGGATAAGTGATTGCAGCAGTGTTGGTAGCAGTAATGCTAAACACCAAACTGAAACGAGAAGCCAAGTGGCTCCACTTTCAGTCTTTCGGGATTGATAGACAGACTGATGAGGACACACTTCCTTCACTGCCATGGGTCCGATTGATGAGATTCTGGCCATCAGCCTGCAACCAATTATGCTTGTACAGCCTTTGACCTCCACAGATGATTCCATGCTTCCTATGGAACAAAGGATGGGGAGACAGGAATATTTTAGGAAAGCAGAGGAGAAGCCAATCCTCCCTCATCTTTGAAATTCTGAGTGCCAGCCCCTGTCAGGATCTACTCAGATGTCTGGTTTTCCAGCTTCTGACACCATCAGATGTTCATTTCACTTTACCTCCACTGAGCTCAACTTTTCCTTGATAGCATCGATTTGTACCATTGGGACAAGGCAGAGAAGGAGCACTTAAACAGGTCCCCACAGCTATACAGGTTGGGCAGTGGAGGGTTGCTGTCATACTGGTGGTCTCTACAGCAGGAAGAGAAGGACAGTTAAGGGACATATCCCACCCACCTCTGAAGGATTCTCTCCTTGCTGCCTTCCTTTCCCAAAGCCTTTCCTGACTATGCCACTCTAATCAAGCCCATTAATAAAGCCTCCCCATCCTTCCCCAGCTGATTTTGTGTCAGAACCCCATCCACATTACTTCCAAACTTTGTGCTTAGGTTTAAAGATAGATGAGAAGGATACAATTCTAGCATCACTGTTTATAGGGAGAGAGACATGTAATTAACTGCAACTCAGTAGGTATTATGTTCAAGGTATAATGGCAAAGGAATGGAGGAAGACCTAACTACCTAAAAAAATTAGGTAAATATTTTCAAAGAGCTGAAACTTGATTTAAGAGGAAGAATGAACAGAGGTTAGCTATGTAAAAATGGAGTTTTGGTCGGGGTAACAAAAAAGACAGCAAGGACAAAGTTCAAGAGATGTGAAGCAGCTTGGTGGATATGAAAAACTGAGAAACTTCAGGGATAATACTCAGTAGGTA
The DNA here is from genome assembly GCF_001458135.2 of Marmota marmota marmota. Classification (NCBI taxonomy): domain Eukaryota; kingdom Metazoa; phylum Chordata; class Mammalia; order Rodentia; family Sciuridae; genus Marmota; species Marmota marmota. The sequence continues at coordinate 6,107,091 of NW_026000205.1, forward strand.
GGCACAAGTACAGTTGAACTGTTTTTTTTTTTTCTTTTTAATGGCCAGTACCACCTCCATTGTTGAGGATTGAATATTAGCCCCAAATAGAACACAATAAATGAAAGAGGGAAATGAAGTGAGAAGATAGACAGGTCAGATTATTATAAGCTTTGAGGTTGAATTGGGGAATTGGGCTGTCATCATGCAGCAATGAGGAACCAAAATTGTTAGACCGACAATAAATACCACCACCCTACTCAAAAAAAGCAGCAGACATCTTGTTGCTTCATAAATACAAATTCAGTTTACACTCCAGCCTTCACTGAAGTCCTAGAGCTCTACTCTGAGCATTGCTTAGACCCACAAAGGTAACTGTTTAGAGAAAATTAATTTGACTGGGAGGTCCTTTTGTGCATGTACCACTTGGTCAAGTAAGAACACAAAGAGGAAAAAAGATACAATCTCACCTACTTCCGGGGCATCTAATGTCTTTTGTGTTTTCCAAAAATCAACTATGCTTTCTCGGCTGTTGCAAAGTGGATCCTCACAGTAGCTACTATAGGATACTGCAGTCAAACCAGGAGATGGAGTGTGCTGGACAAATGTCATTGCCTCCATCAATTGCGCGAAGCAGCCCTTAGTGGCCAAAACGGCTGTCTTGTCCCCTGATGAGAGAGGAGGAAAGAAAAATGGATGGCAGGCCTCATGCCTCTCCTGGCGAAGGGGAAACAGCAGTGATATGGGCAAAATAACCCTCTCTCCCACCCAACCAACTGCTCCACTTTCTTTTTACCTGCTGTAATCATTAATACACTTTCCTGGCAAAGTTCTCCATTGTCACAAGTCTCAACTTTCTCTGTGGTCCAGTTAAATGTGTGGGCTGGATCATCTTCTATATCCATATACACACCCTTGTGACAATACAAATGTTGGGCCACTGGAAAGAAAATGAGATAAAGATAACCCTTGCCCTTCTCTCCCTTCTCAAAGTGACTCCCTTTTCACCATAAATCCATCCTCTGTGACCCAGGGGCTCTTCTCCCCATCCCACATACTTACATGTCAAGGAGGAGACTCCTAGGAGAAAGAGGAACAGGAAATCCTGGAAATGGTAGGCTTGCATGGCTTCTTTTAGAGAGGTTAGGAAGAACTGATCAAGATCTGTGATTTGATGTAGAAAAGGTAATGTCTAGGTTTTTGGCAAATGCTGCTTTAGGGTAGATTTATGGTATACAAGATTATGACCTCTGAAGTCAGTCTGTCCCTAACTTGTGAGTTTAAGAAAGGTGAAAAGTTTATTATGCCTAATTTCCATGACTGTAATTCCCAGACCCAACCACCCATTCCCTATGGCTAAGAAATCTGGAAACCCAATACCATTAAACTACTGGATCTAGGAGTCTGGGCACAAAAACTCCTTTTCCCTCAGACTCAGGAGTCAAGTTTAAATCAGTATTTTCTCAAGGACTTAATATGCCAGCCTTCAGCCCCTAACTCCATCAGAACCCAGGATTATGAGACACCAGCCCTACCTTACCTGGGATCCAGGAATTAGGGTTGCAGTGGTTCATTCCCTCAAGACCCAAGATTCAGAGCCCCCAGCATCCTCCCTCAGATGGAGGAGTCTGAGCTAATTGCCCCGCCCCCTCAGACCTAAAAATCCAACCCCCAGCCCTCCTCCCTCTGACCCAGCCCTCCAGCCCAGATCTCCTCC
>NW_026000205.1:6108836-6165802 GCF_001458135.2 Marmota marmota marmota
CCAGCCCTCCTCCCTCAGACCCAGGGGTCCAGGCCCAACCCCCTCCCTCAGACCCCGGGGTCCAGGCCCAGGCCTCCTATATCAGGACCAGGGGTCCAGGCCCAGCCCTCCTCCCCCAGACCTGGGAGCTCAAAACTCAGTCCTCTCTCTTCCGACCCGGGAGTCTGGGCCTCAGGCCCTCCTCTCTCAGACCTGAGAGTCTGGCCCAGGGCCTTCCCTTTCTTCCAGATCCAGGAATCTAAGTCCCTTTCCTCCTTTTTCCCCCCCTTTAAAGCAGCAAGTTCTTGCTGGCTGCAGGATGACCTCACCAGAATCTCACCACGCCAAACATGCGGGCTGGTATTTCTCGCACAATCCAGCTCCCAGAGACACGGAAGGCGGGGCCAGCCTCAGCCTGACAGGATTCGAAGTCCCATTGGTTGACGCAAAAGCATTGGCTGAACTCCATTGGATGAGTCTAGAGAATCTCTGCTCCTCATTGGCCACAGAGAAGCCAATCCCTGGCAACCCGGTAGGTGTGCATGCGCAGAAGGTGAGTAGTGGGCAAGCTGGCAGAAGAGAGTGGGTTTGGTCTTTAGCAGCCCCAGGCGTTGCAGTGTAGGGTGTGGGGTGCGTATCCAAGTGACCTTGCTTCTCATTTTCTTCTCTTTGAGGAGCATTATCTCTGGTTCTCCAGCCACACTAGGAGGTTAAACTCTTGATCTTTATCCACTGAACCAAATGGCCTACCCAAATGACCTCTCATATTCTCAAGTCTTTCCCTTGCTCCAACACCACCCAGAGGCCCTTGGCACTGGAAATCAACTTGGTCCCCGCAGTCCATGTGCAGGAGCCACTGCTTAGCCTAGGCTTCTTTCTCTGATTGTATCATTGCATCATCCTCCTGCATGGTCTTCTAGATAGCTGAATAGAGGAACGTTCTGTTCAGCATCACTTTGTACATCCTTAAATTATATGCATGACCAGTAACCGAGTGGTCACAGGTTGCTACCAGCCTCCCGAGTTGCTAGAATTACAGGCGTGTGCCAACGCATCCAGCCTTCTCTAGTTTGATTCTGCCTCCAGAAGAAAAATTAAGGGAAAGGTAGTGAAACATCCACCTCAAATGCTGGGTCCCTGATGCCTGACCCCCCAGCCCTCTCATTGCTCAAGAACCTATGGGTCCCTGCACCAGCTGCCACCTCTCTCAGATGTGTGAACCCAGTCTCCCGATCCCCCTCATACTTGTAAGTCCAACCCCTCAACCCTTCCTACCTCAAACCCTGGAGTCCAGGCCCCAGCCCTTTCTCCCTTGTTCCAAGAGTAACAGCCCTGGCCCCTCTTTCCTCAGATCCAAGAGTCAAAGTCACGATCCCCCTCAACTCTCAGCATTCAAATATAACAGGATGTAAGAATCCCTTTGTGATACTTTGGAATTGATAGTGATTCTGGGAGTTAAGCTAAAAATATTTCTTTTTATAGAGAAAAATGCCACAATAAGAATTGCATTGGTAGAAACACTTAATCTTATATAAAAATAAAATACAATAAGAACTTTCCAGAGATTAAAAGTACTAGGACTGATTATACCAGATAAATACCATGTTGAAGGGCACTGACTATCTGTTTCTCACATATGTTGCAAATAGGACTGGCCAGTGTTATCTGCAGTGTTTGTCTTGCACAAACACCAGGACAGCTGCTCCTTGGGATGTTGGTCATATAAGGAGCTAAACAAAGTAGCAGAGTGATGACACCACTGCTTTTCCAGCCTAACTTATAAACCCCTTTCCCTGTGGTTACAACTGCAGAATAGAGCACCTTGGAGAGGGAAGTGCTCACCCAACTGGCCACTAAAGACTGGCACCTGACCAGTCCGTTGCCACTGGATCTTCCCCATAAGCATTTCTCAATAAACTTTCTATCTCTCATCCCATCTCCAGGTGTATTTTTTGGTCTCTCAGCAAGCTGTCCCTCTGCCCTAAGATAACTTGGCTGTGAATATTACATTTGGTGCCCCAGCCAGGAGACCAAGGAAATTTCCATGGGCACTGGGGATGTGGTCTTTGAAAAGAGGAGATAGACTGGTATGGGGAATCTCCTGGGATGACCTTTAACCCTCATGTGTGGGGTGGTGGTGACTATTATGGATGTCGGGGGGCTACCCTGTGAGTATAGGGATTCCCCACCCTATGGATTAGGGGGAATACTAAAGTTTATTAATAGACAATAGGATTTACAGTAAAGGAAAGATTGGTATAAGATTATAGTAGCCATGCAGTGGCTCCTAATGGCAGTTCAGACATCATTAGAGCTTCAAGTGGGGCTTTGTCAAATTCCCTCCCTCCTCCTTGCCCCCTTCACTGACTCCTGCAGTGGGGTGCAAGGCTTGCACCCAAGTTTGGTGAAACAGGCAGGAATCTCCCAGATGTCCTGTCCAGAGTCACCCTCTGGGCAGGACATAGGGCCAAAGCAAGCTTCCACCCTCTGTTCCCCCCTCACTTCCCACTGGGAGCTGGCAGTGGTGGTGATGGTGCAGTAGTGACAGTTGAGTCCAAGCGCTATGCGTCTGTCCACACCCTTGGACATAAATTGCCCACAGCAGAAGCAACAGTGGTGGAGGCAGAGGTGGAAGAGTGGGTGGGCCAGATCTGGGTCACTAGGAAGGGAAAAGGAAAAGCCACCACCCAGCCCTGTGGGCACGGCAATGTTTCCACAGCTCTGTTTCTGCTGTTGCCACCTCAGGCCCAAGGAGACAAGCATAAACACAAGAATCAGGAGAAAGTTGTCTTAGAGAGATAAATACTATTTGGCTCTACCATTCACCTGCATTCTGTGTGGGGAGAAAGGAAGGTATCATCATTACCATGAATCTCTGGGAGAGGCACTTCAAGGAGTTAAATTGTAATTTAGTGGTCTGAATATTAAATTTAAAGATAGTGTACTGTTAATCTGAGTCTTTTCCCCACCTAGCAAAAACAGCTCAAGTGTTGATCACACATCTCCAAGGGAGAGGATGAGCCTGGATGAGCCTCTTCCAAATAGCACAATCTGGGCTATCTGTTAAGTACTCAGGGATGGGTGGATATGGGTAAAGCTAAAGGGGTACCAGCTGCTGTTATAGATGTAGCCCAAGATTTTGTTACTCCAGCTCCTTCCAAATAGTTGCAGACAACTTTGGGATCTTTAAGGGACTGGTGCCCCTTCATTCTATATTTAGCAGAGATGTTACACCATTGTGCCATTTAGTACAAAGGGGAACCCATTGGGACTGGGAACCTGAGCACCTTGAGGTCTTTTTTCAAGCAAAAATAGTTGTAAAGCAGTTACAACCCTTGAGCATATTATTCCAAAACAATCCAATAAATGGACCGTTTGTAGCTGCCTTGATGGGTTTAGGTGGGGTCTATGGTATGACATGGCAATAAATGAGTTCCCTTAAGATTTTGATCATAGCTATGGAAAGGAGCAAAAGTACCATATTGTTCCATTAAAAGACAGTTCTGTGCTTTGTATTCAACACCAGAACTGGATAACTAAGACTACTGAGTTACTATGTGCATGCATCCTCCTGTCACAGGAAGGTTGCCAGATGCTTTTAAAAAGCCCCATCCTAGATCAGCACAAACAAGCACAGTGTGAAGTGACATGAACATTTACAGCAAAGAACCACATTGACTTCCAACCTTTTTTAATATTTATTTTTTAGAAGTAGTTGGACACAATACCTTTATTTTGTTTATTTATTTTTATATGGTGCTGAGGATTGAACCAAGGGCCTCGCACATGCTAGACGAGAGCTCTACCACTGAGCCACCATCCCAGCCCCCTAACCTTTTAAGTGCAGAGTTACATGACATTCTAGGACTAGGCACATATGCTAATGAAGAAAAGGAAGTATTAGATGACATTCTATCATCCACCCCTCTGATGCAGAGCCTTTGTGTAGGTTCAACCTGACCCAGATTCACAGTGTTCTTGTGACATCTATTTCCTTTAGGAACCTTGAGCAGTTCAATCATGGGAATCAGGTAAAAGATCATCAAAGCTGGATTCTGGAATTAGATTGCTGCCACATCTAAGGAGTGCAGAGATACCCACTGTGATGGAGAAAGATGGAGCATGGGTGAGACAAGGCCTGTGGTGACATCACAATTGCTCAAATTATCACCAGTGGTAGTAGTATTAAAAAAAAAAGTGCAGGCAGAGGACAAAATACTAGGAATAGAAGTGGTCATGGCATTTTGTTACTATGGCAACAGTGGTGAATGTGTTGATTCAACTAGTTTCCTTGAATGAGCATAGAAAGCAAAGCTTTCTGAGGAACAGTAGCAAAAGAAAAAGACAATGTCCACATGGAGATGCTAGTGGACATTCGAAAGCCTTATTGGAACTGAGTCCCTTGACTTCTGTAGTCCCAGGGCAGATTGGCTGAAGACCAAGCCCAGAGCCGGAGGGAAAGACTTGCAGAGTCTTGGACAGCAAGGTCAGTGTCATTCAAGTTAGTTAACATGTGTACAAAACTCGGAGAATCCATGACTGGTAGCCAGTCATGCTTCATGTGCGACCTTAACCTTGCTTGATTTACAAACACAAGTGAAATTTGACCTGTTTTTTGTAAATGCCCATATGACAGAAAAAAAATAGAACTGAAGCTCAACCAATCAGAAGCAGTCAACAAACTTATATAACTAGAGACTTTCCGACAGCACAAACAAAATAAGACAACTGTTTAACTGCAACCATTCGAACGTTTCCTTGATTTACTTTTATGTCTGACCTATAGAAGCTTCCTCCTTATGCCGGCTTGATGGATAATATGGCACAATAAGGCTTGGGTTCAGAGCCGTTCAATTTGTGAATCACAGATTGCTCAAATAAACTCTTTAAAATTGCACTGTGCCTCAGTTTACTTTTTAAGGGTATTCAAGTTCCACCAGACTGTGGAAAGATAAATGCACTGGTGGAGTAGGAGCGTGGCCCTCAGACATGGGACAGGGACTTTGGACAGACCAGTCTCCTGCACATTGATTGCTAGTGAAGATGTCTTCCCCTCCTCTGCCTACCTCTGCACAAAATCCTGCCAGGGATGGCGTCTGGGGCAGCTATCTCAGAAGGGAGGCTTGCTTTGCTCCATACCTCCCAGAGTGAGGTTCCAACACAGGAAGAGCAGCAGGCCTGATCTGGGGAGAGTGACATACACTGGGAGGATTATAGGACACCAATCTGAGCTAGCCTAAATCTGTAACATGTGTAAAGAGGTTTGGGGCCAATTATCCATTTATTGCCTCTAAGCTCCAGATCCACTTTTCATCACCTCATTTGTGATACAGCTGGAGCCCTGTCTTACAAGTATTTCACATTGTAAGTATAAGACTTAGCCAGTAGAGGGTACTAGAGGAACGCTGCAGAAAAAGGGCTTCTCTTCCATCTCTAGGGTAGAGGTGGAATCTTCTACCTTCCATCTGGCCCTACCATTTTTCTATTGGTATATATCAATTATACAGAATAGTGGATTTCGTTGTGAAATATTCGTACATGCATGTAACAATTTGATCAACTTCACTCTCAATACCTCCCCTCACCCTCCCTTTCACCTTTCCCTTATTGTGCCATATTGTCAAAAGCAATCTACAGGTTCAATGCAATCCCCAGCAAAGAATATCAATGATATTCTTCACAGAACTAGAAAAGAGTAATCTTAAAAAATTCATATGGAAGAAGAAAAGATCCAAAATAGCCAAAGCAATCCTGAGCAAAAAGAGCAATGATGGAGGCATCACAATACCAGTTTCCAAATTATAGACAGAGCCATAGTAACAAAAACAGCATGGTACTGTCATAAAAACAGACACATATAGACCAATGGAATAGAAGAGAAGGTACAGAGACAAAAACCACACAGCCATCTGATTCTTTAAAAATGTGCCTCTTTTCTTTTGAATTCTCTTTACCCTTTAGTAGCTAATCCCCTCTACTAATTAATGATTCTTTATAAGCTTTCCATATTGAGATTAGTGTGTGGTGCCTGATTTCCACCTGGACCCTGGCAGATATGGATTCTATGAGTGTAAGAACAAATCTAATGAAGAAGGAGACTTGATAGAGCCAAATTCTTTCACATGGGATTTGGGATTTGAGGTGTTGGCTCAAGCACTTGGGAATGTCATTCCTAATCTGCTAGGGTAGTAAATTAATACCTGGAGTCAATGCTGGGACTTCTCTTGCATTCTGGAAAGAGAGAGAGTTCCAAGCTTGAAAAGATGGAATGAATGGAACAGCTGACTGCCTACAGATTCCTGTATCTGCAACTCACCACAGCCTCTAGCGGGGGATTAAGAGATACATGGAGAAGGGGATCTCAAGAGCTCTGCGGTTGGCGTGACAGGCATGGCCCGAACCTTGGAAACCAGCAAGGGTAGATGGGGGATTAAGAAAGAAACAAAAACACTTACAGGGAGAAATCTGGGACCTGGTGGGACACCATCCTCTGATGGAGGAACAGTGACCCAGAGCTATTACCACACGTTTCTTAGGTAGGTTTTATCATCAAAATGTTATTTGTGGGAAAGTTTCTGCAAAGCAGATGGACTTGCAGGTCATGGCACTTGTGAGACATTGCAGTTATCTTATCATGCCCAGAATTCTCTATCTCCAGCAGCTGGTGCCTGAGTTCAAGGTCCAGACTGAGATAGCTCCGTGCCTTTGCACACAGCCTTCTCAGGCCAGGCGTCACTATAGCAACTGGGCAATCTTGACCTGCATCTTTGCACAGGAAATACAGCCATGAGGCAGAGACTCCACAAATGGTGACTCACCTCTGAGGCAGAAGATGCTTATGGGAAATGATGTAATGGGGTTGGGTTCACTGATCTCAGTGGGGGAAAAAAAAAAAGAGATCTTGGAGTGGCCAAGCAGTGACACTAACCATTCAGAGACAAGGTGCCCTGATGCACAGGGTGAAAAGGCCATCAGAGTGGATTCACAGGCAGGGGTCTAAGGTGAAGCTAAATGACTTTTTCTGTCAATGAAGGTGATACTTGATAAGTTGGAAATTTTCTTGCTCTCATGTGGAGAAATCTAACAATGAGTCACCACAATGACCTCTTAGTCTCCAGACTTAGTCTCCAGACTCCAATGAGTGAAAAGAGGCTGAGTCTGTCTGAGAAGGACCCTGAAATGAGGCGAAGGGTGTCAATAGTGAAACATCCCCCACACAGAGGGACCTGGGGCCATTTGACTGGGAGAGTAGGACACTGATCAAAGGGAGGGTCCAAGGAATTATTTGTAAACATGGATACACCATGAACCATGCCAGGGGATAGATCAACCCATTCTCTGTGATTCAGGTTGTCTCAGAATGTATCATTGTATACGTAACTTGGAAAATCCCCTATGAGTCTTCCTGATTCATGCAGTGAGAGCCACTATGGTGGAAAAATCCACTGCCACCATCAGCCCTGCCAAAACAATATATTAGAAACAATAATGCATCCCAGGGGGAATTCCTGAGACTTATGGCAACAGTAAAGCATTTAGCATGCCTATTTGGTCACTGCAAAAGGATCAGGAGGGTGATGACAGGTTGTGGCAAATGAAGGTAGCAATGGTAGCTGCAGCAGCAGGTCTGGCTGTGGCTCCTTAAAGATCTACCAGTGGGACTTTTCTGCATTTGTTGGCAGAGATAATCAGAAGGATTTCCATTCATATTTCAGGTACAAGCACTCACCCTAACTTTGTGGCCTTGTGATTTTATTAGCTCTCGTATTCTCTCTCATGGTCCAAAGGGACCTTGATCCCCTGCTTTTTTTATGGATCATACTAATTTATTTCATTCATGACATGATGTTAATTTCATTGGACACAGTGAACAAGACACAAATGAGCCACAGGGCAGGAGATAAACTGCAAATATTCAGCCTCTCCTTCCTTCTACTGGTGCAATTCCTATAGGTCTGGGATGTGTCCCAATGTAGCTTCCAACCTGGGAGATAATTTGCTGTTCCTGGTGCTGCTGCCATGAAAAAAGACACACATCCCTTACAATTTGGGGAGGGGGTGGAAGACATAAAGCACATTTTGATATAGTCCTCTTACACATTTGTCCGAGGACACATAAGACTGCCAGTTTTGATGATTTGCAGAAGGTCCAGGCTGGAAACCCAGCTGCTTTGAACCTCAGGGCAAGTGACCAACAAACTCAATGTTATTAAAAGTTTCTAGGACATTATGAGAAAAGGGGATAATCATAATGCCGAACCTCAAAGTTCTGGATCAAAGACATGTTTCCTTCTGCAGATAACTATCCCCTGTGGAATCTGAATGCTTGACCATAGGACACGAAGGGCATGGTGACTTGAACTGCATATCATGTCCCATGTCCCAAGTGCTGTCTGTGCTATTAAATCTTGATATTAGGTTGCAGAGAAGCATCCTTCGTCCATGGAAAAGGTATTATGGGATCAGGTTCAAGCAGGTCCAAGGGCACAGGTGAATACCTTGCACGTGGCTCAAACTTCCATGGCACCTGCTCCTTCTGCCTCTACCTCCACCACATCTATGGGCTCATGGGAATCCTCTGTGACATCCTTACAGAGTAAGGAAAGTGAATACCAGTAATGCATGGATTGTCACGGTGAGCCAACACCAGGCAGACGCCGATGGTGCTGCCTTCACTCCCCATTCAGAAGTGGCCCTGAGGGAGGGGTCCACTTAGTAGAGGGAAAGAAAACCTTAGCTCCATTCCTGCATAGATCCAGGTTGAGCCACATGATCAAGGAATTGAAAATAATAGAAATATAAAATGGGGACAGGGAGCTATGTGAATAGTCCTCTGGGATGTTCTGCGTACATTCACCCACTAAAGTCCATTTACTGAGCAGGAGTAACTTAGTGTTGAGTGGACGGTGTCAGCGCTTGCTCAATAGGTCCATGTGCATGCAAATGACCATGTGGGCAGGGATGAATCCATACATGGTTATGACAAATGGGCCAACTCTCCTCAAGGCTGACCTGGCTGACTGTCCCTGGTGCCCAGTCCAGCATAGACAGAAGCCAAGGTCAAGACCCTGTTATAGTATTATTCTACAGCAGGACTTTGTGGCCTCTGGGGGTAGGCTGATCACACAGGACATACCATCATTAAGACGACTGTGTTTTATCTCACAGGAATGGACACATTCGGTGGGTTCCAGTTTTCTCTCTCTGTATTTTACTCAGTGCTTCTACAGACACTGCCATTTAGGGACTTAGAGAATTCTGGTGTCCCGTGCAGTATTACTTCTGACTAGAGGATGTATCTTAAGGCAAAGGAGGTGAGGTAAAGTCACATCCTGGAACTCTCTTTCCCAGTCACCCCACTATGCAGCAACAGTTGGCTTATTAGAATCTTGGAATGGCTTATTAAGACACCAAGTAAGAGATCATAGCCAGAAATCCAACAGGAAATGTTGCACATGTTAAACTAATGGCCAGCATACTGTCCCTCTTCCTCCATGGCCAAATACATGGGTTCAAGACATAAGGGAAGGATAAGGGAGTGTCCCTCCCATTATTGGATCTAAAAACCTACTGAAAGAATTTTGCTTCTTGTCCCTGTGACCCTGGCCTGATGTGGTCAAAGAATCACATAGTTCTAATCAATAGGAAGCCATGAGCTTTCCAGGCCATGTGTGCTCCTCATCTGCTGAATCAACGAGCAAATAGGGGTGCTCTGCCAGTCGGGGTGACAAAGCTGATTTCCAGAAGGAGGTTGAGTTGATGGGCCAAGGAGATTGTCTGGAAGGCAGGCAAGACATTGGGGGAATATTTCTTTGGCCAGGGTCAGATTCCATGGAAAAGGGCAGAAACTCAGTAAAGACAGAACCATTCAAGACTCACTCCCCGTATGAATAAAGACTGTTCAAACAAGGTGTTGGTAGGAGGTAAGGGAATGTGGAGTGAGTGGTGGAAGAAGGAAGCTCTTATTGCCACCAGCTACACACTCAGGACCTTAACAGCTATTTTATGTTATCTCCTTCCCCATCGCTCTCTCACCATGGTGTATGAAGTGCTGGTGGTCTAACAGTAGAAAGATGACTTCACTATCAGCATCATACAGTGTTACAATGACTCATGGGAATTGTGTGTCTTCTAGTATGGAGGACTCCAACTTTCATCTGGAGAAGGGAAAAGGGTGGATGTTGAGGGAGAAGGTTGTGGACTGTGATGGACACGTTGTTTCCTCCCCTTCTTTCTCCTACTCTATACTGTGAGTGGCAGATCTATGCATCAATGGGATCTCCTGCCTTATGGCTTCCAGCTGAATTCAACCAATGGGGAGCCCTAACTAGAGACCAGAGGGGGGACACTAGGTGAGGTTCAAATATTAATCCCCCAGTTCCATCCCTATAGTAACACTGGGCTAGAGAGCCCACCCTCCCCCGTACCTCTTTCTTTCCAGCAATGGCTCCTATTCACCCTTTCAGGCCTAGGATGGTAACAAAGACCCAATGGTAACAACCCCGGGGAACTGAAACCCCTTTTGATGTCAACTTCTCTCAACCTCTTATGTCAATTATCCCATCACCAACTTCTTCTCCAGTTACTCAAATGGGTGAGCACTGGGACCATGGCTGACAAGGAAGAAGTGTCAATGGCTCGAGTGCTCCTTCCCCCCTTAAGCCATGTTGATGCCCTAATACTTGGGTCTGCGACACCCTGAAGGCTCTGCTAACACCCAAGTTGGAATGAAGATATGAACCAGAACAAAGAAGTATGTGCTTGAATGGTGATTCCTCCCCCATATCCTTCCCTGTCCCATATCCTTCCCTGTCCCATATCCTTCCCTGTCCCATATCCTTCCCTCCCCTTACATAGAGAAATACCAGTATTAGGAGAAAGGACAGGGTGTCTTTATTATAAGATGCATGTGGCCAAGTACTTGCATGTCCCCTCTCCTACAGGGTAAGTTCAGCTGCTCCCTGCCCCACCCACCATGTTATTACCAGGAGGCAGAGTGAGGATGGGAAAATAATTCAGAATCCAAGGCCATTAGATTGTGAGGTCAATTGTTGGGTTTAGGTGACAGGAAAGGTTAAGAATCATGGGGAGATGGATTTAGCAGAGAGGGTAAAGTCCCCCATTCCAAAGGGCTAGGAATAGCCCCATCCCCATCACCCAGAGCAGGTATGTGGCCCGGGCTACTCCACTTTGGGATACACGGCTTTGCTCCTTGTTATCATCTTCAAAGTTCTCACGTACAGAGAAGATCCCAACATTCCGTGTGTGGTTCAGCAAGTATTTGGAAGCTGGGGCCATGCAACCTTGAATGCTCAGTGTGGCGGACAACCCACCTGGAGGGTAAAGACCCAGTCAGGAGATACACAATGCACCACATGTAAAGTCCCAGGAGTCCAGGCCCCAGCCCTCCTCCCTCAGACTCAGGGGTCTGAGTCTTCATTCCCTTTATCTTTGGAACTCAGCGTTCAGTACTCACCTCCGTTGACAGCAATGTTACCATCATAACAATGAGTGACACCACTAGGGCAGGTAACTAAGTTGGAGCTTTGTGAGCAGGATCCAAGAAACTGTACACAGGCAGGACACTGCAGGCCTCCTGGGGCAGGAGCAGCTGGGGAGCAGAGACAAGTTTGCACGGGCACAGCTCTGCTCCCACCTGCAGCCACCTGCTGGAGCATGGAGTATCTGGGTCACTCAAGGATGCAATACCTGGCTTAGGAAGGGAGGTCAGCAGGACACTGCTGCTGCCAGCATTGTTGCACAGGTCAGAGGAGCAGACCCGGACATAGGAGGCAACCAGCACTCCAGGCGGCCGGGAGTGTAAGGAGACAGCCTGAGAGTTCTGTGCCCCAGCCTTGCTGCAGCCTTTGCTCCCCATTAGGAGAGATCTGTGTCCTGAGGAGGTAAGAGAGTGAGAGCTGGGCTGGGGAGAGGACGGGCAGCAATCCTGGCTTCACGGTGCTCCCCAGGCAGAGGGTGAACACAATCCTGGGTTATCATAGTACAGGTCATCCTAGTGTCCAGCAAAGACTGGGGCCAGAAACTGGGTTCTCCCTCATGTTCTGCCACCTCCCAGGTGTTGTTCAAATGTCACCTGCTACAGTCACCTTCTCCATAAAGCCTGCCCTGAGCACCTGTAATTGCAACCTTCGTCTCACTTTCCGTATCTCCTTTCTTCCTGCTGGGTTTCTCTCCAGGGCTCTTGTCTTCAGACCCATAATTTGCTCTTTTTTGTCTGTTTTTCTTTTCATTTCCCCACTAGGGTAAAAACTGCAATCAAGGCAGTTGCGATCAATGGCTCTGCAGTACCTAACACAGGTGCTCAATATACATTTTTCCAATGAATGAAGTCATTGAGGTGCCTCTGTGCCAGCGCTGTGCTCGGTCCTCTGCATGGAGGCCACCGTATCCTCATGGCTACCCAGCAAGGTAGGCACTATACTTATCATAACTTGGCCCCCAGTTTTCATCAGGGGAAACCAAGAGCAGAGTGCTGGACTGAGATCTCTAGATGTGAGTGGAAGTGGGCAGGACATTCAGGGGACGGAGTGCAAGGTGGGCAGGCATTGGCCATAGTGCAGGGACTTGGCCCTGTCTTGCTCAGCCCACGCACCTACGTCTATGAGCATCAGTGTCTCCTGACACACCTCCTCAGGATCACACATCTGGTTCGTGGATGAGGTCCATTCAACGGGGTCTTGAGCCAACTTTCTCCCCATCTGCAACATGACCCCCCGGTTACAGGTCAGAGTATCTGGGGACAGAAAATCACCAGGGTTTGCATGAGCCAGGGAACCCACCCTGTCCGTTCCTCCAGGTCCCATATTCTGAAAGGTGATCGTATTTGGAATCACACTATGGCTGACCTGGATATGGAATCCCTCAATTTCAGGCTTAGAATGCACCTGGAAATCTAAGCCTCCTGACCCCATTACCTGGGGGACACCTGTAGGAACCCTCCTCTTGTGACCCTTGGAGGAAGGTGTCTCTTCTCCTTTGGATGTGAAAGCTATAGATGGCTGGTTCTTATCCTCAGCCTCTCTCTACTTCCCTGACTAGGCTTCAAAGTCCTCATTTGGACAATGAGGAAAGTAGCTTGAGACCATATATTTCTTTTTTTTTTCTTTTTCTTTCTTTTTTTTTTTTTTTTTGCAATCCTGGGGATTAAACTCAGGGGTGCTTTACCACTGAGTTACATTCCCAGTCCTTTAAATTTTTTAAATTTTGAGTCAGAGTCTCCCTAAATTGCCAAGGTTGACCTTGAATTTGCAATCTTCCTGCCTCAGCCTCCTAAATCACTGGGATTATAAGTGTGTGCCATTGCAAAAAAGAAAAAAAAATGGTACTGCGCCTAGAACCCAGGGCCTTATGCATGCTTAGGCAAGTACTCTATCTCTGAGCTACACCCCCTTTTAAACTGAGAAATCCTATGTTCCAAGCAAAAACATTCAAATGCCCAGTGTGAACTGAGCCCTTGCTTAGTGCCTGGCCGCTATAATTGCTTTCTATGAATTAACTCATTTCATCTTCACCTTTGGCTTGATTGTCTCCTTTCTTCACTGCAACCCCCAAAGTCAGTGACATTATCATCATCATCATCATCATCATCATCATCACTTCTGTTTTCAAGACAGGAAAAGAGGCCGGAGATTTAGTGAATATCTCACCCGATGTCACATAGCCAGTAAGTGGCAGAGCTGGGCTAGGAACTCAGGCTTTCTGGTTCCTTATGGTCAGGGTTGGAGTGGGTGATGGGGACGACAGGTATCTATCTTGACTTCAGTGGCCCCCAGGAGTCTAGTTTGACAACTATGAGCTTGGGCCCTATCATCAGTTCATTCGTGATCAGCAGTGTCTCAGGACACAGAAGCTCATGGTCCTCGGGCTCAGCATGTGCGAACATGTGTAACCTTCACAACTGTCCCATGATGGAGAGCTGTCCGTTTCCCCATTTCACAGGTGACAAAATTGCAAGTCCAGCTCCCCTCTTCCTCCAAGTCATATCCTCATTCTCTCTGCTCCCCTCCCCAACAAAGTTCCCCATCTCGGTCAATGGCAGTTGCTTTCCTCTAATTGCTTAAGCTGAAACCTTGCGGTCATTCTTGGTCATTCTTTGTCTCACACCCAATGTTGCATCCAAAAGGAAATCCTGCAGATGTCTCCAGAACCTGACCACCTCTGCTGTGTCCAGCCAGGCCCATGACCCCATGACTCTCCTGCCTCCTCATGGGCTGCCATGTGCACCACCTCTACTCCCCCACCCTGTTCTCTACCTGACAGCCAGAGGGATCTTATTAAAGGAAAGTCAACCATGTCACTCTTCTGCACAGAAGACACCAGTAGGTCCCTCTCCCCACTCAGAATTCTGAGTCCTGAAAATGACCCTTGAGGTCCTACCTGACCTAGCCTCGCCCTACCCCTCCATTCACATGGCTGCTCTACTCTCCATACCGCCCCACTCACATGGTCCTCTAGGCCCGGGTACAACAAAATGTCAGGGAGCAAATGGAAAGGAGGAGAGCATTTCAGGGACTTTTGACACTCAAATGGTATTGATACTCAAAAACTGGTTCACTGGCAAGAGGGGGGACTGGAACCCACATCTCTCCGATTCAGACATTAGGCTCTTAACCTTCTCTCCCTGGGACCACTGCCCAGTTCCTTAGGAGGGCAGACAAGGGCTTACATGGTCCAAGCTCCTGGATTTACCTTAAAAACATGCTGCTGCCATGGCCCATATTGGGCAATCTGTACTCTGGCCCCCCACCCTGTCTCACCCCTGTGCCTCTGCATGGACTGTTCTGTCACCCTGAAATGTCCTTCTCCTTTCACTTTTTCCCTGACATCTTGTACATCTAGCTTCTGACACCTGATTTGGCAGATGCTCAATAAATATTTGCTAAATGGAATTGAACTTAACCACGGAAGAAAGGCATCCTCTAAGATTTGACTCCAGTGTTGAAAGCTGACAGAATATGGGTGTATATGAAGAATATTTATTTGTAGCATTACAGCTCCATCTTACCCGGCACATGGCTTGTGGTTTGTGTATACACTCGCGTGAGTACCATGTGTGGGCTGTGAGGGGTGCTTGCATGAGAGGGGGATGTACTGATGCACGTGACATACTCTGTGGTAGGCGTTGGGTTTGCATGCTTGGCATGCTGTGTGTTCTGTGTTTCTCTGCTTTGGGTGTTGAGGGTCTATGTGTTGCTAAATACCTTCTAGATTATGAATGTGACTTAGTCCCAGAGACAAGGACCAGACCATTAAAACCAACCTTAATCAAAAGGAAAGAAAACTGGCTCAGACTCTGTCCCTTCTTCCTAGACAGCCTTCCATAGCTCCCCACTCTCCAGAGAGTCCCCCACCTCAAGCCTGGCTCGCAAGTGCTTGATCAACCCTCTACCTCCTACCTCCCAGCTTCCTACCAGTATCCATTCCCACCTGACCCCTGGGCTTAACCCTTGCTGGCCTCTTCTGCTTGTGATAGCTCTCTCTCATCCTCTACACCCATCTCGTTTGCACCCCATCCTCCTGTTGAGTCCCTCTCAGACACAGGAGAGGAAACCTTCTTGAAGGAAGTAGCTGCCTCCTGGATCCACTTACAGGCCCCTGTCAATAGCTTTTCCTCTTCTACTGAGAAACTGCAGCTCATCATTAAGACACAGCTCAGCTTGAAAGTCACCTCTTTTGGGAAGCCCTCTTTGATACCACCACCACGAGGTCATTCTTATCTTCCTCTCCTCATATTCTCCTCTGCCCCAGCTCTGATCAACTCAAGTGAGGTGTACTGCCACCCATGTCCAGAAGCCTTCTAGGCAGGTCCAGAGTCTGGCTTATCTAAGGATACCACAGGAAACCATGGAATCCTTTGTGACCTCATTTCAGCCTATAGATCCCGAGCTCCTGCCCTGAGCCAGCTCTTATGCTGAGCCAAGCTGGAAACTTGGTGTCAGTGACAGCCAGCCCGTGTCCACAAGGCTCCCAGACTAGTCAGAGAGACTGATTGAAACACAGAGCAAAGTTCTCTGGACACACTCAGCTCTCTCCTTGAAGATCTAAGGGTTCCGTGACCTGGGGAGGTGACAGGGAACACCATGCGCTCAGGGAAGCCAGACTCCCATCCCACCTCCTGTCCCCACCACGACTTCCTTTTGCCCTCCTACTCTTCTTCCCGAGCCACTCCACCATCCTCTCCACCTGTCAGGTGTCACCAGTCTGGCTGCATCTAAGTGGGTAAGTGGGGACTCTCCCAGTGTCCCCGTTTAGCACTTCCTTCCCTGTCACACCCAAAGCAGCCTCAGGTTTCTCTCTGATTTTCTTTCCTGTGCAGCAAGACGACTGCAGAGCTGCAGTTCCTTGGCTGGGGCTGGCTGGGGGTGCATGGAGATGACCACGGGGAGTGGGAGAGCCAGGACTGCCCAAGGTAGGGGGCAGGAAACAGAACTGGGGGCAACCAGTCCCTCCCAGCACCACAACCAGCAGGTGGTTCTGCACTGGCTGCTGCACACATTCACAGGCAGAGCCACCCTGCACCTCCTTCCCCATCCCATCTCCTCCCACCTGAAAGGGCCACCCTGACCTCCTTGGCCCAGCGTCATTCAAAGCTCCTGTCAATGGGATCCTGTTTTCTAGGGCAGACGCCTTCTCTCTCTCTTGAACACTTCTTGCTATCATTCCTCCTTCTATCAAAGGACCTCCAGCCTGGACAGTCCCCTCACCCTTGCTCATGGGGAGTGATCAACACCTAAATTACCTGGGCTTTTCTGTGATGCCTTTGCCTGTCCCATTTTGTATAGGGATCACTTTGCCCCAAGGCTACAGCACAGGGCACAGCCTTGGTATCCATGGGAGACTCACCTGACTTAGGATTGCAGTTCTCACTCACAGCAATGGGGCCAATTTTCTGGGTCCCATTGAGCAGGTCACAGCCTGGTTTGGGCAAGCACCCCTGAACTTTCAGATTGGTGGCAATTCCCCCTGAGGGGAGAAGAAGAGAGGGAGACACAGAGTCACCCAACCCTCAGAGGGAAGTTCAGCCCCACCCTCTCCTGGGTCCCCTGCCCTGCCTAGGCTTACCCTTATTCCTTACCCAATGTCCAGGCTTACCTCCCCTGAGCTTGAGGACTCCATTGTAGCAGTGAGTCTGTCCCACAGGGCAGAACTGCTGTGAAGCCTTCTCTGGACAGTTGTATCTGGAAAAGCAGACTGGGCACTGCAGGGTCCCTAGGACTGGTGGGGTTGGGGCAGGACAGACAGATGAGGGGCACTGAGAAGACAGATGTCTTCTCTCCACCCACTGTGCTGGCCCAAGAATCAGCCTGCTCAGTCACCCCAACATGCCCTCCTCAGCTCCTCTCAGCACCAGAGGGCATGGGGGCTCTCCTGGGCTGAGCACAGGAGGGACTCTGGGCCCTAACTGAGGCAGGTGAGGGGCCTCCTGGGACTGGATTCAGACACAGACTTTTTCAAGGAAGGGGGGGTGTGCCTGGAAGGCACCAGAAGCTTCACCCACAAGTTCTACCATCCAGCCAAAGAAGGCATGATGCCCTGGTCACAAAATATTCCAGAGTTTGGAAAAGCAAGACATCACTCCAAACTGTTTTCAGCACCAGGTGAGGACAGTGCAAAGTTACAGCCACTCTTACTCAAGAAGAGGAAATGTCAAAAGCCCAGAAGAGAAAGTAGTGAAGTCAACTTATGGAAGGGAGGACTGAGCATGGAAGGGAGGACTGAGCCAGCTGACCAGCTGAGGATCAAGGTCAGCCTGATGTTGGTGGTTTAGCCTCAGAGAATGGGCCCAGTTGGGTGCTGCAGGACTGTTGGAAGAAGTGGGCCTGGGAGTCCTGAGCTGTTTGTGGGTGGAACAGTGGGAGGGAGGGGAAGCCAGGGGAAAAGATGGAGAGCCAGGGACCTGGGAGGGAGCAGGGGGCATCCGAGGGAGGGATCCAGCAAAGGGGAGTCTGCAAATACCAGCTTCACCCTGGGTGCTGAGGTCAGCCCTCAGCCCTGTGCTCCTTGCTCCAGACAGCCCCTTCCCTCTCCTCCTCCTGAGCTCCCAACTGCCCCGACACCTTTTTCAGTATGCAGGGACCAGAGAGGGACAGAGGTGGACAGGTCATTGCAGAGGTCTCTATGACGGCACACATGAGTGTAGGAGATGACAGAGAGCCCAGGGCCTGTCCTGTGCTCAGTGACTTGGACCTTGTGATC
Source organism: Marmota marmota marmota (assembly GCF_001458135.2). Classification (NCBI taxonomy): domain Eukaryota; kingdom Metazoa; phylum Chordata; class Mammalia; order Rodentia; family Sciuridae; genus Marmota; species Marmota marmota. Next base: position 6,127,032 of record NW_026000205.1, read on the forward strand.
CTTTTCTGAAGTGCAGCCCTTTGTGAGCACCAAGTTCACTTGGGGTCCTGAAAAGAAAGGGGCAGGTGGGTGAAGGTGGCCTTCATAACTCCAGCATCCTAGAGAGAGGTCGTTCATGGTGAAGTGGGTGAGGTACCGGAAAGGAAGGGACGGGGCTGACTGGGAGGGATGGGTCTGAGGACTCAGGGTCTCTTCTCACCATTCTCTATGAGCATTAACGTGTCTTGGCAACCATCGCCGAAGTCACAGGTTTTCTTGCCATTTGTCCACTCCACGGGCATCTGTGAGGTGTTCAACACAGTCTCTATGGCCGCCCACTGGCAGTCCAAAGCGTGCACACCTGGGAGGGGGGGAGCAAATCCATCTTAATAGTTTCCTAGTTGACCTCCATGGAAATCTACTTCCAGGATAGGGTCTGCACTCACAGGGCAGCAAGAAGGTGACCCCCAGCAGGGCCAGCAGTGATGTGGAGCTCATTACTAATCTGTGGTCGCAAATCCCCTTTACGCTCTTTAACCAGAAGTCCAGACCTTATATATGTCATGTTACCTAAGGTATCACAGGAAACGCCAGAGATGGCAGGGCATTGCTAAATGGATCCTGGGCCCCACCCTCTAAAGGCCCAGATATCTGTGTGGCTACTCTTCCCTCAGACCCAAGAAATCAGCTCCAACTCCTCCCTGGCCCACTTCTAAGCCCAGCCTGGCCACCTTCTAAGCCCAGGTGGCAGGATGGCTGAACTGCCTGTGAGGACATTGTGCAGTGTGCAGTGTGCAGGTCCTCATGTCCCCTGCCCCAGCCTTTGCCCCCCACAGTTTACCCTCTTACTTCTTTCTTTCCTTTCCATTTTGCTTATTTATTTATCTATTTTTTTTTTTTTGGTACTGGAGATGGAACACAGGGGCTCTTAACCTCTGAGCCACATCCCCATCCCATTTTAATAGTTTATTTAGAGAGAGGGTCTCCTTGAGTTGCTTTAGGCCTCACTAAGTTGCTGAGGCTGGCTTTGAACTTGTGATCCTCCTGCCTCAGCCTCTTAAGATGCTGGGATCATAGGCGTGCACCACCGCACTTGGCTTGCTTTCCTTTTTATTCCTGTTTTCATAACATCTAGGCTTTCTCTTCTGATCTCCCTTCACAGAACAGCAGAGGCCCTGGAGTCCTCATTTCCCTGCCACCTGGGAAGGAGTGGAAGGTGGAAGATGGAAGATGGTATGATACGGAAGGGATGGTATGGGAGGGCTGAACGTCTATGAAGAGTTAAGACACTCCTTGTCATTGTAAAGCTTCTTCCCCACAAACAGAAGGGAGAGGTGGTATGCTAGAAATTCAACTTTCCAGAAAGACAACATCCATAAATGTTGACCATTTTTGCAGTGCAGCTGCTCCTGCCACATCTGATATTGTTACCAAAAGTTTGACAGCCTGATCCCCAAACTTCTGCCTATTTAACCATCTATTCTTGCAAGCCCATGCAAACCTTCACCCCAGGTAGGAGCAAAACAGGAGAGAGTAAGGGCTTCAGTCAGGGACTGCAGAAGCTCTATGCAGATATTGTGAAATGGAACCGAGAGGCAGAAGAGGGCGAGAACAGGAACAGAGGAGAAAGTGGAATGAATATGTAACTTGCAACTCCACATTTGTTTTTTGCCATCTCTATGCGTTCTATTTTTCTGTTTGCAAATTTCACATTTGCTGCACAGGCAGAGACATGTTATCTCCTCTCCTGCTGTGTTTGCATCCCCTACATACCATGGACGCTGCACAAATATTTACTGACTGAATCAATGAATGAGAAAGGAAAGATGGCTACGGCACTATCACCCCCTTGGTCGAGTTGCATGCTGTCACAAGGATCCCTGTCAGGGATTCACATTGTTCCTGTGTGAATCGGGTCTTCTGGAATTGTGCATGGCCTAAAGCAGTGTCCCAGGAGGATGAGAGAAGGCAAGGGTGGGCAAAGTGTCAAATGGGGTCAGAGGTACTCAAGAAAACGTCTTGCATGAATCACTAAATATGGACTGAGGTTTGACTTTGTGCCAGGCAACATCTTCGTTGCTGGAGATACCAGAAAGTCAAGGCAAATGAGACCATGGCTCTCTTTGAGCTTGTAGCCCAGGAAGCGAGACAGACACTAAACAAATGCCTGGGCATGGAAAATACTAGGTGGTTCTGGGCGCTAGGTAAAGAGTGAAAACCAGGGGACATGAAAGTGACTGAGCTGACTGCTCCAGGGAGGGTCTTCCTGAGGAGGTGATTGATGTTTGAGTTGGGAAAAAGAATGAAAAGCAAGAGCCAGGCATGGAAAGACATGCGGGAGAAGCATTCCAGGCAGGGGGAAGGGCAGGTACAAAGGGCCCAAGATGGGATCAAGCTTGGCCTTCACAAGGATTAGACAGAAAGCAGGTGGCTGGACCGTCGTGGGTGAGAGCAACAGGAATGAGAACTGAAAGGCTGGCGGGGCCTGGAGCTGCAGGCCTGAGCCAGGATATCAACCAGCCTTCTTGGGAATCTTGCCTATCTCAAGGGGCAAAGGCAAAAGCTGGGGTGGAGCTGTTTAACTCCACGTCTGTCCACCCTTGGTCTCTAAAACTTCTTACTATGGGCTCTTCTCAGTTGCCTTTGATCATGTGGCCTTGGGTCATTGACTTGTCCAAACTTCGTGGTTCTCTTCCATAAAGTAGGTGCCATGGTCATCTGCACTGATGGGTTGTGATAAGGATTAAGATCTATATATTGGGGCTGGGGATGTGGCTCAAGCGGTAGCGCGCTCGCCTGGCATGCGGGCGGCCCAGGTTCGATCCTCAGCACCACATACAAAACAAAGATGTTGTATCCGCCGATAACTAAAAAATAAATATTAAAAAAAAAAAAGATCTATATATAAACCAAGTCGGTTCTCCACAAATGGTAAGATAGTTAACACAATGAATGGGTCCTTATTTTGTTCCAGGGCCCAGCCTAAGCAGTTATGTGATCATAGACCACAACTTCAAGGGAGACCCTATTAATGGCTCAATTTTATAGGTACAGAAACAGATTCCTACAGAAGATAAATAATTGACCCAAGGCCATGCAGTGTGGCAGAGATAACTACCCAGCAGAGATCCTCGCTCCCCTTCTAGGGTATTGAGACATTGCTAAGGGGTGACCATCCAGACAGGGTCCCAGCTCCCCTTGCCTCGAGGTGGACCATGTGACTAGTGTCCACCATGGGCAGAAATGACTTCTGTTATGGCTGAATCCGAATGATTGAGAAGCGGGAATACCTTCTCTTTCCACCATTTATCAGCTAGACGTTGACATCAGGGCCATCCTGGATGCACACACGGAGGCAACAGCACCTCTCCCTGCCTCAGTCGGTGTAAGTCTGAGGAAAGCAGAGAACACCTTCCCCCAGTACTCTGCCAAGTGGACGCCATGCAAGTTAAAATCAAACATCTACTATGTTACAGCAGCTAGGGTGTCCAATCTCCACTGTTAGGAAATATTTTTCTTGGGTTGGGTATCCTAGAAGCAGAGCCCAAGTCAGGGATTCTGTCTCAAGTGTTTTATTGAGGGATAGGTGTGAGGAGAAGAGTGAGGAAAGCAGGAGGGGAGAGGAGGGGAGAAAGACAGAGAAAGGCTGCATCTTGCCCAGAGACTCACCAGGGTCAGACTCCACACATTGCACCACAAAGTGGACCCCCATGAAGCAGGCTACCATTTGCTTTCCCATTCCAACCAGTCCTTGACTGAGGCCTTCCCCTGAGCTGAGAGCATAAGAGGTGTATAGCCTGCTTGGTCAGGGGCTTTCACTGGGCAAGAATCATTCTCCAGGGTTGGGGTTGTGGCTCTGTGGCAGAGCTTGCCTAGCACGTGTGAGGCACTGGGTTCAATCTTCAGCACTACACAAAAATAAATAAAGTTACTATGTCCAGCTACAGTTAAAGAGAATTCTTTTAAAAAAAATCGTTCTCCAGAGAAAGGGAAACGATGAGACATCATTAGCTGACGTCAGCTGGCCAAGGGAATCTAGATGAGAGATAACATATCCACTCCAGTGCTGGACACAGGTGCGATCCCAGGAACCAGTTCTTGACCGCTACACCATGTGGGATTGGGGGGTGTCAGTGGATTTCTATGAATCCCTACTTCATAATAAGAGCATATATACTAACAATGACAAACACTGTCATTTACTGTCAGTGCCATACAGTGGCATAAAGAGATCTAAGGAGTTCATCTGCAGCACTGCCACTCCTGGGTTTGTTTTTGTTTGTTTTGTTACTTTTTTGGGTGGGTTGCTGTTAGATGCAACAATTACAATTCTTTCTTGTCTTATGGAAGAGCGAAGGAAAGGGCCTTCTCCAAGTCTTCTAAATCAAGCTGTGGCCAATCTAGAATAATCAATCCTGGGCCCCTCAGACCACAGTTCAGCGAACTCATTCTGCTTTCTTTCTCCTTTTCGCCTGGATGATGGGTTCATGGGTTACAAGAAGCCCAGATCATGACAGGACTTTCTCTGGATATTTACCAATGGAGGGTTAAGCCAGATCTTTTAGCCCTTGGGTGGGGCATCCTCCGTGGAGACAAATACCACACTGTGAAGTATAAATACTTCTTTCGTGGTGATAAACCTTCCAGAAAACACATTTTTACTCCTTTGAGACTTGCTCAGTGATTCGAGAAAGAAGTATTTCCCCCGTGGGTTTCCCCAGCCTCCAGCCCCTCCCTCTGCCCCTGTCTGATCACCTGCAACGTGGCTGTCTTTCCCCAGCGGTCTCCCCATCTGTCATTCCTGAGCGCAGCCCCACACAGGGCTTGCTCCATGCACCATAATGACGGAAACCTCCGATCTCACCTGGCTCCAAAGCTGCCCAAGTGTTCTCTATTTCTTTTTTTGTTCTCTAATCTTATTTTGAAAGTTTTCAGACCTATTGAAAAATTGCAAGGATAGAATAATGACCAGAGGGCTGGGGGTGTGGCTCAGCGGTACAGCGCCTGCCTAGCATATATGAGGTCCTGGGTTCAAGCCCCAGCGCCACTAAACAGACAACAATGATCAGGTGTATACTCTTCACCTAGATTCACCGACCATTAACATTTTACTGTTTATATACCTACAACACAAAATTTTATTTTTTTTAATCTTTATTTTTATATAGTGCTAAGGATCAAACCCAGTGCCTCATATGTTCGAGGTAAGTGCTCTACTGCTGAGCCACAATCCCAGACCCTAAAATGTATTTTTAAAATTAAAAAAAAATTAAAAATTTGGGCTGGGGTTGTGGCTCAGCAGTGGAGTGCTCTCCTAGCACGTGTGAAGCGCTGGGTTCAATCCTCAGAACCACATAAAAATAAATAGATAAAATAAAAAAAGTATTGTGTCCAACTACAACTAAAAAAAATGTTTTAAATAAATTTTAGACCTTGTGACTTTCACCACTAAGTGCTTCAGCAAGAACCTCTTTACCAATAATGACTTTAGCCAGGTGCAGTGGCGCAAGCCTATAATACCAACTGTATGGGAGGCTGAGGCAAGAGAATCATGAGTTCAAAGACAGCCTCAGCTACTTAGCAACTCCCTGAGCAACTCAGCGAGACCCTGTCTCTAAATAAAATATAAAGGTGGACTGGGGATGTGGCTCAGTGGTTAAGTGCCCCTGGGTTTAATACCAGGTACCAAATAATAATAATAGTAATAATGATTTGTTCTATTTAACCACACGACCATTATCATACCCAAGCAGTGTACATTACTACTATATTGTGTCTAATAAATAAACCATTTTTCAATTATCCTCTGTTACCCCAATAACATCCTTCACAGTGTCGTTACTTTCCCATCAAAGAGATATTCCAGGATCAAACCCAGATCGTCTTGTCTCTGTAGTCATCTTAATCGCCACTGTACTGTGGCATCTTACCCAATGTGGACCTGTCTGATGGTTTCTGTATGATTAGAGTCATTTTAATTGTTTTTGGTAATATTCTGTGTCACCCATGTGTCCCATCAGGAGGCCCTTAAGGCCTGTTAGTTGAATTCTCAGCTAGCTAAGCAAGCACTCTGGGTGAACCATTGAGACTGTGGACATCCTATTTCCCACCACAAGATTTATCTACCTCCTTGCACGCATCACGTCCACATGACTTCCAGAAGACCTTCCTTTATCAAAGCAAATCACACAACACTGTGGTCCACTCCTCCCCATGATCACTGCGGCCCTTCCACCTGGGGGGCTCATTCTCAGAACTGGTTCTGTTGACGCACTTCAGGGACTGAGAAGCTGAACCCTGGAAAGGAGAAGTAAAAACTTGGATTACAAAACCAGGAAATAGTGGCCACAGGCAGGAACCCAGCCCTTCAACACGGCCTGCAATCTGTCTTTCCTGCCAACCACCGCTCACCACCAAAGATACGCAAGTCGTCCAAACGATTCATTTCCAAGGCACCCAGTGTTCTCCAGTAAACAAAATTATTGACTTGGCAAACAGATTTGTATTCAGGTGACAGGATTTTGTATTACAAAGAGCAGGAGTCTAGATCATTTAATGAAAAGTCATGCTATCTTTCCAGGCCTTAAGACACTCACCAAAGATGTGGAGACAAATAAGAATGAAACATGAGCTGGGTGCGGTGGTGCAGGCCTGTAATCCCAGCGGCTCCAGAGGCCGAGGCAGGAGGATCGTGAGTTCAAAGCTAGCCTCAGCAACCTAGCGAGGCCCTAAGCAATTTAGTGAGACCCTGTCTCAAAATAAAAAATTAAAAGGGCCAGGATCGTGACTCGGTGGTTAAGCACCCTGTGTTCAATCCCCGGTACCCGCCCCCATCAAGAAAAGGAACGAAAGATGAAACCGGCATTGCCATATGCCAATACTCTTGAATGCAGTCACACTGGAGATTAGATTAACCCCTTTAAGGCCAATCTGACATTAAAACACCAAAACCTTGGAACTGGAGCTCCATTTGGGGGGAAAAAATCCCCTTAAGTGTGAAAGAAGAGGGGAAGCTGTGATATTTGGAAATTGCAGGCTTTCAGAAGAGATTCTAGACCTGTCCTAGTTTTACTCTGAGTTGTACAATTTATTTCCTCTTTTTAACTTTCAATCTTCTCCCAAGTAAAATGAAGCATGTTTTATTTTATTTTATGTTATTTTATTGATACTGGAGATTGAACCCAGGGGGACTCTACCACTGAGCTACATCTCCAACCCTTATTTGGCTATTGTTAATTGGACTGCTAAAATGTGTGTGCACACCTATTTGAGTTCCAGTTAATTTTGAGACAAAGTCTCACTACATTGCTGAGGCTTGTCTCATACTTGCAATCCTCCTGTCTCAGCCTCCAAAGCTGCTGGAATTATAGGCGTTCACCATCAGACCTGAAGAGACATGATTTATAATCTTTTCACCATACAGGAAAAAGAAGAAGAAAGAGGTAAAGTTTAATGCTGGTAGTGCCAGGACTGCCATCTTCGTGTCAGTAAAGAGAGGGAACTTAGCACCATGGATAGAGCCATGTTTGCTGAGAGCCACCTGGGGACGGTAACCGCAGCAGATTGACTTGAAAGTGTCACTACCCTACCTATCCTTCATCAATAAGGTCTATTTGTCAGGCAAACACCTTCCAAGATAATTCCACTTGATTTTCCCTTAATAAGATTGATGTAGCAATGGAATAAAGCTGCCGAGTGGCATGGTTTGAATTTTAAAGTAGCTGCCAGATGGTTTTCCAAAGTGGTTATTCCATTTTACATTCCTGCCAGCAGAGTGTGGGTTTATGTTCCTCCTCGTGTTTGCTAGCAGTTCATACAGCCACCTTGTTGATTTAGCCATTTTAATAGTAGTGGCATCTATTTGTGTTTGCATTCTGTATTTTTCTAACAGCCCATGATGTTGACCATCTTTTTCTACTTATTTGCCATCCAATATCTTCTCAGTGAAGTGTTTGTTCAAATCTTTTGCCCATTTCTTATTGTAATCTTCTTATTGCTGAGTTATAAGCATTTCAGTTACAAGTCCTTTGTTGGAGAGATGTTTTGCAGATATTTCCCCTAGTAAGTAAAAGCATATGTCCACATGAAGACCTAAACATAACGTACATAGTAGATTTATTTGTAATACCTCCAAACTGGGAAACCATGTGTTTCTTACAAGAAGATACTATAGAGATATACATAGGAATGAGCTATTGATAGCCATAGCATTAATCTCAAAATAGCCTGAGCATGACTTTGAGGTTCATCCATGCTACAGCATGTATCAGGACTTCATTCTTTTTTATGTTTGAATAATATTCCACTATGTGTGTGTGTGTGTGTGTGTGTGTGCAGATAAGCAGACAGAGGTATGCATCTCACAATTATCCATTCAGCTGTTGATAAACAAAATAATCAGGCTTTTTCCATCTTTTGGCTATTGTTAATTGTACTGCTAAAATGTGTGTGCACATGTATTTGAGTTCCAGTTTTCAATTTGGGGGGATATTCATTAGCTATGGTTTAGATAAGTGTCCCCAGAAGACCCATATATTAAGTGTTTGGTCTCAGGGGAAGGGCTATGGACCTTTAAGAGGTTACACCCGCTAGTCTTTGCCCATGTCGTGTCCCCCTGCTAGAACTCTCACTCCTGCCCCTTGGTGAGCTCTAGGTTAACTTGGGAAAGAAAATTGGTGTAAGTCAGAAGCCCCAGTTATGCATTATTATAAGGCTCCTATTTCTCTCTTTTGACCACTATATGTAATTGCATATTCATTCAAAATTTCCAACCAACCACCTACTGTCTGTCCAGTCACTCTTCTAAACACTGGGGATACAACTTTAAAACTAAAAAGGAAAAAAAATCGCAGCCCCAGTGGGGCTGACATGTGAATCAATGGGGAAGACACCATAAACCAAAAAGCACCGACAATTATAACAACAACAAAGTGGCTTAGTGGGTTAAAATAAAACAAAGCATGCTTGGCTTTGTTTTGTTTTTCTTTGATTAAACTTAAAAGATGGTCATCAGGGAAGTTCTCCCCGAGAAGTCGAAGGTTAAACGGTTAAAAGTGGACCTGGAGGTGGAGGGGGAGCCTGCCTGGGGCTATCTGGGCTGCATGAGCAACCCGGAGGAGGCCAGCAGGGCTGGAGCAGAGGGTGAGGGAGAGAGAGAGGAGGAGGAGTCAGAGAGGGAGAAGCCACATCCTGAGGACATCCTCAGCGTGAGGACTCCAGCTGTATTGAGTGATCTGGGGAACTACTAGAAAGTTCCGGGCAGAGCAAGGATGCCAGCTGGTCTCCTGTGTCAGCATCCCACCAAGCTGATGGGTTGAGAAAAGGGAACCCAGGGAGGGGAGGAGGTGACCGCAGGAACCCAGGTGAGAAGCGATGACAGGGTGGGTGGTGGGGTGTGTTTTGACAGTGGAGTTCAGAGGATTTGCTGAAGGATTGGACATGAGAGAAAGAGAAGCGCCAGGAACACACTGAGATGAGAAATTGGGTTTGGGATCAGAAATCCTAAACCATCTCAGAATGCCTTTTAGATACTAGTTGTCAAGTAAACAGCTGGAGGTCAATGATGATATTCATTTTGTTCTTCTTGCTGTGGGCTCGGTGCCTGGTACATAGTGGGTGCCCACGACTCATTACCGGAATCAAGAAATGGACAGTTGGACCATTCCCTGGATACCCCCACGTGGTAGTATTTTCTATTGCAGAGACTCACAAAGTTACCATGGCTTCAGAAGCACTTAGAAATACATTTCTTTTTGTACATTGCATCGGGACCTCCGTAGAATATTTGCCCCGTGGGTGTTTTAGGAGTTAAATGAAGTTAAGCATGAAAGTGCTTCCCCAACATCTTTTAGGTAAATTCTTTCTATTCCCCTAACTCCCTATATCTGAATCACAAAGGTGAAGACAAGATGCCCCTTTTCTCTGTTCAATTCTGTCACAGTCCTTTCTAAGAGAACAGAGAACTCCAGCTTTATTCTGAGTGATCTGGGGAACTACTAGAGATATTCTGGGAGACGTGCTTTGTGTCCCTGATGAGATTATGACTTTGGGTGTTGCCATCTGCTCTTTGGAGGAGAGAGGATCGAACTGTGTCTCCCCCAAATTTACACATTGAAGCACTAACCCCCCAATACTTAGAATGTGACTGTGTTTGGAGACATTGGTATGAAACTTAATCTAAACTGGTATTCTGATAAGAAAAGGAAATTTTTTGTGTGTGTTTTTAAAATTTTTTTATTTGTTCTTTTTTTTTTTTTTTTTAAAGAGAAGAGGTGAGAGAGAGATAGGGAGAGAGAGAGAGAGATAGGGAGAGAGAGAGAATTTTTGATATTTATTTTTTAGCTTTTTGGCAGACACAACATCTTTGTTTGTATGTGGTGCTGAGGATCGAACCGGGCCGCATGCATGCCAGGCGAGCGCGCTACCGCTTGAGCCACATCCCCAGCCCTGTTCTTTTTAATTATATATGACAGTAGAATGTATTTTGACATATCATACACACATGGACGACAACTCCCCATTCTTGTGGTTGTACGTGAGGCGCAGTTACACTGGTTGTGTATTCATAAATGAACATAGGAAAGTTATGTCCGATTTACTGTCTTTCCCATTCTCATCCCCCCTCCCTTTCCTTCATTCTCCTTTATCTAATCCAGTGAATTTCTGTTCTTCCCTTCCCCACCTCCCTGCTTATTATAAGTTAGCATCTGCATATCAGAACATTCAGCCTTTGGTTTTTTAGGACTGGCTTATTTCACTTAGCATGATAGCCTCCAGTTTTATCCATTTGCCAGCAAATGCTATCCTTTCATTCTTCTTTATGGCTGGGTAATATTCTATTGTGTATATGTACCACATTAAGAAGAGGAAATTTAAACACACAAGGAAACACCTGGGGCAAGTGTGCACAGAGGAAAGATGACATGAGGAGAGAAGGAGAGAAGACAGTATCTGTGAGCCAAGAAGAGAAGCCCCAGGAGAACCAAATCTGCCAATGCTCTGTTTTTGGACTTCCAGCCTCCAGAACCGTGAGAAAATTAATTTCTGTTGCTTAAGCTGCCTTGTCTGTGACAACTTTGTTTTGATGGCCCAAGAAAGATAATATGAAGATTATGGAGGTCAAGATGTCAGAAGAGATGGATGACAACAAGCACCCAACTCAACCTCAGCCCCTACTTCTTAGTTATATAACCCCTGAATGACAAGACAGGTCTTAAACCCAAGTCAGCCTGGCTTGGCCTTACATACTTTCTTTATATTCCTTTTAAACTTAATCACCTGCCTGCAAGGAAGGAATTATCACCATTTTCAAATGAGGCTCAGACTTCAAATGAAGTCATTTTCCTCCGGCTAGGCTAGGAGATACGGTATCTCAGTCCTCAGGCCAACTCTGCAGTGGCAGGAGTGTTGTCTAGAGATCTACCTTGTGGTCCTTTCTTCCTCTTGTTTAATTTTGGAAGATCTGCCAGAAAAATATCCCTGGTGGGTTACAGGACAGACCTCTCAGGAGGAACAATGTGACATTGTTAGAGTGAGCCCTCATCCCATGATACACTTTATCTGTCCACAGCTCAGGGAGGCCAGTCGGATGCTGACACTGTCCACTCAGCACTCAGAGAGTGGATAGCACTCTGTGCACATCTCAGAGGACCATTCACATACCTCCCTGTCCCCATTTTAAATTTTTATTCTTTTCAGATCGTTGACCATGTGACCCACTTTGGATCCATGCAGAAGTAGGACTAAGGTCTTCTCTCCATCCACACAAGTGGGCCCCTCCCTCAAGGCACCTCTGAACAGACAGCCAATGCAGCGACCGTCCACGTGTGCTTGGTGTCAGTGTAAAACTGGTCTTTGCTCTGGAAATTGTCACAGGAGTTTCCCATGAGCCCACAGATGTGGTAGAGGGAGAGACAGGAGGAACAGGTGCCATGGGAGTTTGGGCCACCTGCCAGGCATTTACCTGTGCCCTCTGACCTCTTGACCTTTCCCATGAATGATGAACGCTGCTGTGCACAACCTGTGTCAGGGTTTGGCCACTCAGACAGCACCTGGACTGTGATGTTCAGCTCAAGTCACAGGCCCTTGGTGTCCCGTAGTCAGGCATTCAGATTCCACAGGGCCTAGAAACAGCCGGGAGCTACTTTCCTAATGGGGAGTAGATTCTGCAGGAGGAGGCATAGATTTTCTCCAAGACCTGCAGTTCTCCACTGCAAATCTCCTAAAGAGCTTGTAAGAGGCTCCATTTAAAAAGAAATGTGATCCTGGCACAGTGGCTCACGCCTGTAATCCCAGGGGCTCAGGAGGCTGAGGGGGGAGGATCATGGGTTCAAAGCCAGCCTCAGCAAAAGCAAGGTGCTAAGTGAGACCCTGTCTCTGAATAAAATACCAAATAGGGCTGGGGATCTGGCTCAGTGGCTCCCGAGTTCAATCCCCAGTACCCTCCCCTCCCCCAAAAAAGAAAAGAAATGTGAAACATAGACACTCTAGTTAAATTCTAAAATGCACTCCCTCAGGAGTTATTTAGAAGAATGCACACCTGTAATCCTAGTGACTGGGGAGGCTGATGCAGGAGGATCACAAGATTGAGGCCAGACTGGGCAATTTAGGGAGATGCTATCCAAAATTTAAAAATTAAAAAGGACTGGGGTGAAACTCAGTGTTCGAATACCCTGGGTTGAATCCCCAGTACAGAAAGAAAGAGAGAGAATGAGAGAGAGAGAGAGAGAGAGAGGGAGAGAGAGAGAGAGAGAGAAAGAAAATGTCTTATATTTCTAACTGGACACAATACCTTTATTTATTTATTTATTTTTATGTGGTGATGAGGATCGAAGCCAGTGCTTCACACATGCTAGACAAGTGCTTTACCACTACCACAACCCTTCCAATAGGAAGATTTTGGTGGAGAGTGCTGTGGTTAATTTCTGGTGTAATTCTATTCTGAGTCAAATAATTTGTCCTCTTTACAGTTTGTGAATATCTCCTATATGGTCTGTTATTTACTGTCTCTACCCTGATATGTAATATATCAGCATTTATCAACACCTGATTTGACTTCTTCTGAACCAATCTAGGGATTAGTCAAGTCTGATTTCCTCTTACAGGAAGAAAGGCTTTTGCTCCATTGTATTTGTGTAACCAAGTTACAAGATTTAAAAAAAATCTATTGCAATGGACTTATCCATTGCATAAGTAAATAAATAAACTGTGAGCTACTCTAGAAGAAGAAAGTATTGGAATGTAGAATTTATTTGTTTGTTTGCAGAGATATGAACCACCTTAATTCTTATTTAATTTTTTTTTTGAACCCAGGGTCTTGTGCATGCTGAGCATATGTTCTGTCACTGAACTACATTCCCAGTGCTCACTTGATTTCTTATATAAATTTTGGGGCTAATGCCAATTTCAGACAGCAAAGAACCAATTTTTTTTTTTAATTTTTAATATTTTTATTTTTTAGTTATCGGCGGACACAACATCTTTGTTTGTATGTGGTGCTGAGGATCGAACCCGGGCCGCACGCATGCCAGGCGAGCGCGCTACCGCTTGAGCCACATCCCCAGCCCCAGAACCAATTTTTAAAGCTGTTTAAAATCTACTAATGTGCCAGGCCCAGTGGCACATGCCTATAATTCCAGGAGCTCAGGAGGCTGAGGCAGGAGGATCACAAGTTCAAAGCCAGACACAACAACTTAGCAAGACCTTGTCTCAAAAAGAAAAAGAAATAAAAGCGGGTAGGCGGCTGGAGATGTTGCTCAGTGATAAAGCACCCACTGGGTTCAACCCCTGGTACCCACCCCCTGCAAAAAATCTACTAATGTGATTTGCCAAGTTAAGGAGAAATGGATTAGAAGAGAAGAGGGAAGAGAAAGGAGGAAGAGGAAGAGAGAGAAGTGAAAAAAAATAGGATCAAAAGAAAATTGGAGACGGAGATAAAGGAAGTAGAGAGAAACTGAATGAGCAATTGAGGTGGAAACTAAAGATCAACCTCTCTTTTCTGGATGTTGACCTTGAAAAAGACTCTACAAACAAACAAACAAACTACTCTCCAATGTCCCTCATATTCATAGATGTAACATTTCTTTTTTTTTTTTTTTTTTGAGAGAGAATTTTAATATTTATTTTTTAGTTTTCGGTGGACACAACATCTTTGTTTGTATGTGGTGCTGAGGCTCGAACCCGAGCCACACGCATGCCAGGCGAGCGCGCTACCGCTTGAGCCACATCCCCAGCCCGATGTAACATTTCTTAACAAAATTGAATCCAGTAAGGATACGACCTCATGGCCATTTGGAGATTACCCCAGGCACTCAAAATTGGTTTAACTTTAGGGAATCAACCAATGTAAATTTACCATATTAACAAAGTACAAAAGAAAGACTAGGGACTGGGGTTGTGGTAGAGCACTCACCTAGCACGAGCGAGGCGCTGGGTTCAATCCTTAGCCATATATATATATATATATATATATATAGAGAGAGAGAGAGAGAGAGAGAGAATCACATGGTCTTTCAAAAGACTATGTGATTATCTCAATATAAGCAGAAAAAGCATTTGACTAAATTCAAATTAATTTCTGATAAAACAAAAACTCTCAACAAAAAGGAATTCACTTAATGAAAAACATCTACAGAGACCCCACAGATGGCACCATACTGGATGGTGTGAAATGGGAAGCTTTCTAATACAGTCAGGAGCATGGCTCTTGTCCAGTTGTGTTTGGACCATTTACAGTTCTCATCAGTGCAGTACTTACCAGGGCAAAAAGCCAAGGAGAAAATGTAAAAGCATCCAGATTAGAAAGGAAAGAGTAGACGTTTCTTTCTTTTCAAACATGACAGAAAATCCTACAAAATTGTTTAAAAAAAAACTATTCAAATTGATAGGTGTAGTGAGGTAGCAGAATACAAGATCAGTATACAAGAATCAATGTGTTTCTACACTAGTAACAAATAATCAGAAAGTTTAAAAGCAATATTATATCATGAATACAATATCATTACAAGTAAGACAAGACCTTAACTCATCATATTATACAATACAGGTTGAATGTCCCTTATAAAATGCTTTCAGATTTTGCAATTTTTTAGATTTTTAAATATTTGCTTACACTTTGCCAATTGAGCATCTCCAATTAGAAAATCAGATTTCGAAATGCCCCAACAACTGAAATTTGAAAAGCTAGTGTTCAAAAAGTTTCAGACTCTGAAGCATTTCTGATGTCAGATTTTCAGATTATAAATTCTCCACCTTTATCATTAAAAAAAAAATGAAATGTGGGCTGGGATTGTGGCTCAGCGGTAGAGCGCTCGCCTAGCATGGGCAGGACCCGTGTTCGATTCTCAGCACCACATAAAAATAAAAGCATTGTGTTGTGTCCATCTATACCTAAAAAATAAATATTTTTTTAAAAAAGATTCTCTCTCTCTCTCTCTCTCTCCTTTCTCCTCTTTCACTTAAAAAAATTATAAAAAATAAATGAAATGTACAGGGATAAATCTCATTTTAAAAATATGTCCAAAACCTGGGTACTGAAAACTGCAAAACACTGATGAAAAGCTGAGAGGAATTATACTTGGGAGGATTATACCTTGCTCATGGTGTTACGGAACTGAGGCCTTCCGAGAAACTGAGGCAGCGTGAAGACCCCCCCTTTAACCCCGATTCTTGTAATCAAGAGTGAAAGATCTCAGACATGTTGCTCAGAGTAACAGGCATGAGTTATGGAAGGGATAGAAAAAGGGAAAGGGGACACTCTCAAGGGAGAGAGTGTCCTCTTAGAGAGGAGAGGGACAAGGTGCCTCCAGTTTTATGGGGGACCCATAGAGTCCTGCCCATGTTCACCTCAAGTGTCTGACATCAAGATGACATCAGACTTTCAAGTCCCCATTGCCATAACAACTCTAGGTCACCTTGGCCTATGCTGACCAGTTCTAATTGGATTCTTAATCATGAATCTTACAGACTTCATGATTAAGAGGAATTATCCTTATCTCCCTGATTCTGGGGATCTGGTCTGTGGAAAGGGTCACAAAAATCTCCCCCTTCAGTGTAACTTGGGTTCCTCTTCTGGACATTTTTTCAGGCCTGCGTTTCTCCAGCAGATAGCAGGTAGCTTGCTGAGGAATGTGACATAGCCTGTCCACTTAGGCAGGACTGCAGGGAAATTGCTTCTGGGAAAAGAAAGCATGTGGGGGTCAGCAGAGTGGGCCCAATTTACAGAACTATTCCCTGAGGTTGGTGCCTACAGACAGTGTTCATGCCCTGACACAGTTGTTAGTATCAATTTTCAAAATATATTGGCCAGTGATGATTGAATTGGGAAAGAATAATAGAACTTATTTTCCCCCTTCGTCAGTTCCGGGTGACAGAGTTTCCTGTTGCTGGGGCTTCTGTTCTGCTGTTTTGTTCTCTCTCCTCAGGTTCCAAACAGAAGCCCGTGTCCCTGTGAGGTCCTCGTCCTCCCCAAGAGACCTCGGCCAGTCTCTGCTCCTGTCTTCCCTCCTACTCCCAGGGAATCATCTCTTTACCTGCCAGCAGAAGCCCCTGCCAGGGGACATGTCCTCTGTGGGGAGAGGCTGAGGGGGCTCCATGGTCTCTGCTGCCTGCTCTGTCCTCCCTGTGTGGAAAAGAACCACTATCCACCGTCCTCCTCATCTGTCTGTCCCCTAACACTGAGATGCCAATAGTCCCCAAATTGGTCTATAGATTTGATGCAATCCCTATCCATGCCCCAGGAGCCTTTAAAAATAAAGAAAGAAATTGACAAGCTAATTATAACATTCTCCTGGCAATACAAAGGACCAAGACAACTCTGAAATAACAAATAATTTGGAAGACTAAATTATGTCACTTCAAGACTTATTATAAAGCTATAATAATCAAGAGAGTGTGACACTGGTATAAAAATTATCAAAAGGATCAATGGAACAGAATAGAGTCCACAAGTAGATCCACATGTGGCTAAGCCCCCCTCTCCGGTCATCACTAGGAGGCCCCATTCTAACCCCCAAAGTCATCTGTGTGACCCCCTTTGCTGGAAGCTCATTTACCTTCCCAGAGCGACTGGGAATACTGCAAAGATGGACATATGCAAATAGGTTTTTTCTGTGTCACAGAGAAAATCAACCACCATTAGGGACCCCAGGGGTCCCCTGTGTGGTGTTCACAGTCCCAAGGCCATGGCACAGCAGAAGTCAGGTCAGGTTGAGCCAGGGTTTCTCTCAGGGGACAAGATCTCCATCAGCCTTGCTTCTTCAAGTGTGGTCTGGGGTCTGGGGTACTGACACTTGAAGAGGCAACACTGAAAGGGGAGGTGCCGGGTCGTGCCCTAGCGGGGTCCAGGGAGTCCTGAAGGATGAGTGGCGTCGGCGAAAAGATGAGACAGGAGTCGTTCCGTTGGAGCAATCTCCAGAGAGAGAGCGAATGCAGCTTTCTCTGGGTCACCTTTTATTACAATTTTTCTCATCATTATAGATTCAGAATACGTCATTGATTATATAATTTAAAACTCTGCCAAGACATGACATTTCCTTAACCATGATTGGGGGTACAAAAAATGTAACATTAATTTACATTTTTCCAGGATATGACTTTCAGTTATGTAATTATTAAAAGTACAGAATCATTAATAAAATACGTCACTAATTTACATTTTTCAGATTTTCCCAAGATTTACTATTTTTCCCAAGATATGCTATTTTCTTATTAACTAATGCCAAACTACATAACCAGACTCTAAGTCTCCTAACCAATCATTAACCTAAAGTACACTTGTACTTTATTTCTAATCTAAAATTCCCATCTAAAAAAGTCCCCTTAAATCTTATACTTAAAACATCCTAAAGTTTATAAATCATTCTTAAAACATATCAGAAACCTATACAACTACAAACTTAAGAATTTCTAAACTTAAGAATCTAAATAAAATAATATTTCTAACATTATTCTAAAACTGTGTCTTATAAAGCTGTTTTAATTAATTCCTAAATTTATTCTCATAAAACTGGTTGAGCTGCTTTCTCAAAGAGTTTCTTTGTTCCTCAGTCAAGGTGCACTAGTTCTCATATCTTTATAATCTTTCTCAATAGAAAGTAAGTTCTAAACATCAATCCACTTTCCACCAATATTAACTATGCTCATCATATATCCCTATGTAAAGTAAGAAAGGGTTTATAAAAAGAGAAGAATATATCTTTATATGTTTTAACTTTCCTAAGTGTATAATATAACTTTCCTTAATCAAAAATGAGACTACATGTGGTGAACTTTGTGAAATAAGCATAATGATTAGATTTTCTAAGAGGCCGGAAATATGGGCTTGGGTTCTAGTTGATATAATCAATGTGGTGCCTAAAATTCTCATGACCTTTCAGAGGATGATTGTTGTCCATTATCAGATTTGTCCTCAATGTACTGAGATAGAAGAACAGCCTTCTACTTCGTCCTTGATATGCTGAGGGGTAGTAGAACAGCCTCCAAGAACTACCTGTTATGTTCTAGCCATCTGAAATTTAATTTGTTTGGCATTTAACATACTCATGCTTCCTGTCAGGAACATAAGCATGAAAATGCAAAGTCCCAATTACATAAAAAAGGGTCTCATGGTTTCGGTTTCCCACCAACCAGCGTGGCTTTGCCAGCATTCATCCTCACTGTGACCCTGTCAAGACAGTGAGTGGGGGATCGCCTTCACCAGGGAGGGGACAGAGAGGCTTCCTAGACAGAGTCCCACCCCCAGCCCATGTGACCCTGGGAAGTGCTCCTGCCCTGGGAGGAGGCTCAGCCAGAGAGGACAGCAGAGCTGAGTGGCCTGAGCAGCCTGCTTGGGAACAGGTCTGGAAACCCGGTTCTTTGCCACACAGGGAGGACAGAGCAGGCAGCAGAGACCATGGAGCCCCCCTCAGCCTCTCCCCACAGAGGACATGTCCCCTGGCAGGGGCTTCTGCTGGCAGGTAAAGAGATGATTCCCTGGGTGTAGGAGGGAAGACAGGAGCAGAGACTGGCCCAGGTCTCCTGGGGAGGACGAGAACCTCACAGGGACACGGGCTTCTGTTTGGAGCCTGAGGTTAGAGAACAAAACAGCAGAACAGAAGCCCCAGCAACGGGAAACTCTGTCACCCGGAACTGACGAAGGGGGAAAATAAGTTCTATTATTCTTTCCCAATTCAATCATCACTGGCCAATATATTTTGAAAATTGATACTAACAACTGTGTCAGGGCACGAACACTGTCTGTAGGCACCAACCTCAGAGACTGGCAGACACCTGGACACTCAGGGCTGGGATACTGCTTAGGTGTCTGAGCCTGTTCCAGGCACCAGGGCCACAACAAAATCAGATTAGTTCCCGTGTCATGGAGTCTCCTTCCAGTGGGCAGGAAGACAGGCCAGCAAAGAGATGGAGGAGGGGCTGAAAAGAGGCACACAGGGCAGAGAGCTGGGAAATGTCAAAAGGGAAGACCCAGGGTCTGCAAGGAGATGGTCAGGGGAGGCCGGTGCCCAGGACAGCCTGAGGGTGAGCAGGGATCTGCAGGCACTGAGGGGCCAGCCTTGCAGACACCCAGGAATACCATTCCAAAGGAAATGACAAGTTCAGGGGTGCTTAAGAAATGAGTCACACTGCTGACCTTGATACACACACACACACACACACACACACACACTCTCACTCACTCCAGGTTCCGAGGCTGAGGGATGAAGACACCTGCTAAGGACCCAGAGCTCCATTTTCCCACCAAAAACTGATGGATTTCTCTCCCCTCAGTTCTGGTCTCACCTTTAACCTTCTGGAACCTTCCCACCACTGCCCAACTTGCTATTGAATCTGTGCCCTTCACTGCTGCCGAAGGGACCGATGTTCTTCTACTTGCCCACAATGTGTCAGAGAACGTCAAAGGCTACACCTGGTACAAAGGGGAAAGGGGCATTGACAGCCATCAAATCTCGATATACCTAACAGCCACTCAAGGAATTATCCCAGGGCCTGCCTACAGTGGTCGAGAGACGGTATACCCCAATGGATCTCTGCTGTTCCAGAAGGTCACCTTGGAGGACACAGGATTCTACACTCTGCAAACCATAAGTAGCGATCTTCAGGCTGAAAAAGCATCTGGACACATCTGTGTATATCGTGAATGACTCTCTATGGAAGCATCTGGAAGTTCTATGCATACTGTGAGTGGTTTTCTGTGACCCCTGGGGGTGGGCTGGGGTTGATTTCACTACACACACACACACACAAGACTGTCAGTTTGGGCCTACTTCTTCCTCTATGTTGTGTGCCTTTGCTGCGGTTTGAGCTTTTAGTGCAGGACACACACAGTGGAGACAAACTTCAATAGATTGGATTCTTCTCTCTGAATCCAGCCTGCAGACACTTGCTGCAGAGTCGACAGGCTGCCAGGTGACTCCGCAGGTGAAGCTCAATCTCAGTCCAGCCTCCCTGGCCTCTCCCCATGGACATGGCTCTGAGAAAGACTGAGTCAGTGCTGAGTTAATCCCCTGAGGGGCTGCCTGTGGCCCTCACAGAGAAGCGTAGTTCTGGGAAGTTCCTGACCCAGGCCTCTCTATTCCAGGCTCCTGACTCCAGGTCCTGGGGGCCAGGACCTCCTGGACAGAGCTGATGAGGGGCAACCATTTACATCTTACAGAGTCCCAGGATTACTGGAGCTGATTACCAGCCAGGGCTCAGCCCCAAGAGCCACACCTGAGCAAAAGCAATGGCGAGTCTTCTCAGCCACTAGAAGACTGACCTAGGGGACTTAGGGGATGCTCTGGAGAGGTCAGCATCTCTAGGGGGATGAGCAGAGGCAAGAGGTTGCCCTGACAGGCTCTTTTGTAAGATCATGCACAGGAACCCTCTCTCTTGGAATCTCATAATAATAGATTTCATTTATTTGTGAAATAAATGAAATCTATTATTATTATTATCTATTTAAGTCAGGTGCTATGAATATTTTAAGGCCAACTCAAAGACAATCTGAAGTCAAATATCATTTATCCTACCTTATTGAGGGAAAACTTGGGCACAGGACTCAAGTCACTGAATTAGAGTCACATAGACCAAGACTGGCAGGTCAGAGTCATACCAGGTCTGGGTGCAGCCACAGCTCCACCCTCCCCTCCACACTTGAGCCCTTATTAGGTGGCCATGGACCCCAAGACCAGTCCTTGATCCTTTCTTGATCATTTCTTAGTAGGCCACCACAGCTTCATAGTATAAAGGAGAGAACTTTGCTTTCTCACTGCCTACTCTACACCCTGCACTCAGCACAAGGTCCAAATGTCACCAACTTCAATAGCTGCTGGAGATAGGAATAAGCCAATGATCCACAATCCCTTCAAAGACTAGGATCGGGATGCAGATTCCTGACCATTGTATAAATTCCATGTTCCTCTCAGGGGCCAAGACCCAGGCCTTGAAGCTTTTGCTATTTTCTAGAGAAATATCCTTCCAATAAGTCAGACTCTTGGGTATTGATAATAATTTTCACATATGGAAAAAAATTTAGCTGCTCCTCAAATTTCTGTCCCATATCTGACAAACACATGTGGCCCATCAGGGCCAGATTTCCATCGGTTCATTCTTCTGTGTCTGAAAACATTCCCCTATATTTCAGGCAAGATCCACAAGGTCCTCACCTGCCCTCCACTGTTGAGAGCCATCTGTGGACTAAATAGGCATGGAAGGCCACTGAGTAGGAAAATCTGGTATTTGGGAACTTCCAGGGGCAATCCAGCTGGTAAGATCACCCAGATATATGTGAGTCCTGTTCACTTCTGCCAGGTCCCACACAGCACCAGAGATGGGTACACCTGCTGTAGCCACACAGCCTCTCAGAGATGGATGTAGCATGCCAAGATGCCAATCAGCCTGTTGACTGCAAGACACCATGAAGCAAGACTCCAACCCTGAAACCTTATCCCTGCCTTTGATGTGCCCCCTTAAATAAATCATCAGAACCATTTTTCAATAGTTCTGTTCCAGCTCCTACAAGGACTAGAAGATCCTATCAGGCACTCTACTTTTAAAACCTATTTTTAAACTTTGCTTCTATTTCTTCACTTTACTTCAGAGTTTATTTTCTCAAGTGGCTTATTCTCCCCAAGCAGGAAAAATTACCCTGGTGAGGCATTGGCAGCCCCACAATACTCTGCAATGAGAGAAGGGACATTAAAGACCAAGGACAGAGAACATGGTTCTGCTCCAAAGCCAGCCAGTGTTGCCTGCCTGCCCCCTCTCTCTTTCTAGAACATTCCTTGGAGTCTGCTCTATTTTTCATGGGTCAGCCACTATTCAAAGCCTAGGTAGAACTGCCCCCGCTCAAGGTCCTGTGGCCTTGGTATTTACCAGACTTCCAGACCTGTGCCTGGTGTCCCATGTGCTATTTCTCCTTTAACTCCTGGTCTCCATCATGACCCACCTCTAGGACAGCTTTGAAAAGGCTACGCAGGGGAGTCTGTGCAGTTGGAGGGACTCAGCACCACGATTCAAGGCCAGGTAGGCAGCCAGTCAGTGAGGATCAGGAGGTGCAGGGGCTCTGACTTCCTGTGCCAGGTCTGTCCATGACCAAATACTGCAACTAAAGTCACATGTCAGAAACTCTGTGCTTCTCCCAGACACAGCCCAGGCAGCCCCACATCCTCTGAGCCCTCAGATCCTCCTGCATCTGCCCAGGATACCCACTCCTGCCTGGTTCTTCAGGACTCAGGTTGGTGGGAGGTGAGAGGCCAGCTCAGGTGGAAAGACACCTTTGCAGGAACCAAAGGTACCACAGGGCAATCTTCTCTCTGTGGTCTGCAGAGCAGAGATGCCCAAACCCCACCTACATTATGTGACCTGTGTACAAAGATTATTTTCTTCCCATCAATTAAAATGGCTTTGTTTTCTTTGTCGATTTGTTCCACAGTTACATTGAAGAGAAGTGGTGAAACACAAGGGACGGCTTTGTCTTGTTCCTGGTCTTAGTGTCAAGACTCTCAGTATTTCCCCACTGAGTATTACGTGAGATTTTCACATGTGGCTTTTATTACATGAAGGTGATTTCCATCTCTTCCTAAGAGTGCCAGTCTTTTGTTCAAACTATGACTATTTCCCACTAAAGAGTTCCTTCATCGTGACATTCAATCCACAGGCCAGGAAGTCAAAGTCCTCTTAGGTGGAGAAATCCTTTAGATTGGAACTTCTCCAACTCTGCCATCATGAGACTATTCTGGGCCATCTTTGTTCTCGAACAGATTATTTTAGAAAAAGTAAATGCCATTGTATTTCATGTAAAACTTTCCTGGCCCCAGAGATGGATAGGGCTGCCAAACCGGATCTCCTCAAAATACACCCCAATTCAAATAAGGAACAGGACCTGAGAAAATCACAAAAAGGTCAAACAGGAGTTTATAGGAAAAAAAATCTACCTGATGATGAGGTTGCTGGGCACATGGACTGAGAAGAGGGTCCTGGTGCAGATTCTACAAAGATGTTCAGGGGTCCGGACATGAGTCACCCTGGTTGATCTGGGATCAGAAAGAGGGGCTGCCCTCTCCTTACAGATAATCACCTGAACAAAGACACTCAACCTCTGCAGAGGGTCAGGGCCACTGTCTGGCCAACCTTACACAGCTCACTGTGGGCACCAGAGCTGCCTGAGGTCTCTGAGCAAAGAGCCTGGCCCAGGCCCCAGGCCGCAGGCCCACTATCAGTGGGTCCTCTCCTCAGTTTACTCACAGAGTCTGTGACAAAGCCTTCCATCCTGGCCAGCAATGTCAGCATCACAGAAGAGGGCCCTGTGGCCATGACCTGCCTCTCAGGTGACACTGGAATCTCCATCACGTGGATCTTCAGTAACCAGACTCTGCAGCTCACAGACAGGATGCAGCTGTCCCGGACCACAGGACCCTCAGCATAGACCCCGTCAGACAGGAGGATGCCGGGGAGTATCAGTGTGAGGTCTCCAACCCCGCCAGTTCCACCAAGAGTGACCCTCTTAAACTAGCTGAGTGACCTTTATCCCCTGCTATGAATTAAATCAGAAATAAAAATGTTCTCCTTATAAAAACAATGGTTCTGACTCTCTTGCTTTATAAAACTATTGTGAATAGTCAGTACAATAAAATGGAAAATCCTATCAAGACCTGCACTGAGCTGGGTGTGGTGGTTGACACCTGTAACCCCAGCAGCTCAGGAGGCTGAGACAGGAGGAATGAGTTCAAAACCAGCCTCAGCAATTTAGTGAGGCCCTAAGCAACTCAGTGAGACCCTGTCTCTAAATAAAAAAGACATTAAAAAGGGCTGAGGATGTGGCTCAGTGGTTGAGCACCTCTGGGTTCAATCCCTAGTACCAAAAAAAAAAAAAAGGGAGTGTCTTCACTCACTAAGATAGAGGGACCACAGGTAATCCACAGAGGGCCCAGCCTCAGTCCTCCCCAGGGCCCAGGGCTCTCCCTCTGGGATCTCTCTCCCCACAAGGGTTCTGGGAACTTGTACCCTTGAGCTCC
Source organism: Marmota marmota marmota (assembly GCF_001458135.2). Taxonomy (NCBI): domain Eukaryota; kingdom Metazoa; phylum Chordata; class Mammalia; order Rodentia; family Sciuridae; genus Marmota; species Marmota marmota. The sequence goes on from NW_026000205.1 coordinate 6,151,502, forward strand.
AGTTGATATGAAGCTGCCTCTGACACTCTTTACTCCCCAGGCTTCAGATCCTCAACCACTTGGCCAGTGTGGTGACCTCCATGCCCTCCCTCCACACCTGTCACCAGGGAGCACATGACCACTTCAGTTTCTCTGTCGGGAGCATAGGAATGGGTCCTACCCCATTGAGATGGCTAAAGGGAGCTCAAGGGAAGGGAGAATATCACCAACTGGCCAGACTGGCGATATGAGCTGGGTTCAAAGGAGCTGCTGGATCAATAACTATGAAAATGGCGAAGAAACCACGCAGCACATGAACATAAGTTTCTAAGGCAGGATGGCTCAGCGACCCCAAGGGTCAGCTCCAGTGCTGGAAGGAGCAAGAGAGAGAGCACACCCAAAACAGTGTATTTATTGGGGAAAAGACATTCGAGAATGTCCCATCTAAATAAGGCAAGGGATTGGGTTTCGAAGGGTGCAGTCTTGCTTGGTGATGTCTTGTGGTCAGCAGAGTGACTGACATCTTGGAAAGCCACACCCACCTCAGGTGCTGTGTAGGATCCCAGGCAGAGGCAGAGAAAAGGCACACATACGTCGCACAGCTCAATCAGGCAGTAATGTCAGGCCAGTCCCCTCAGACGCTCAAATGCGCATAGCTCACGCATGCAGCCCATGGCGGGCTGGTGACAGGACTCAGGACCCCCAGAAATGAACACCCCAGCACTCGCACCTAGGCAGGTGACTGATGAACGAGCAGGTAGGCCCCTTGAGCTGAGCTCTTACTGTGTCCCTCGGGCCCCCTGAGCACTCAGGACTCTGATCACATGCAAGGGGGACCCTGGGGAGTCTGTGTGTGGTCACCTGATTGTGGTACTGGGAGGGGACCCTGGGATGTGCTTGGTGGGAGGGGAGGCTGGGCGAGAGAGTTCTGGTGAAGGGCAGGTCCTGGGCCTGAGGAAAGCACAGAAGCCAGAATGGCAGAAGCCAGTCAAAGAAGCTGCCCTCTCCCCAGAGAGGACCATGGGACAGTGGACTCTGAGAAAAGTGGGGCTCCAGGGCCCTCCCAGGGCATATTCTGAGGTTGCTGACCAAGAGGAGACATCTTTGTTCAGCTGGGCCTGTGTGCCCATTTCCCCCTCCCCGCCCAGACCACTCCCTGGTCCTCCTCCAAGTGCCCCTGAACAGCCTTGAGTGGCCATGTCCTCTATGAGGTGTGACAGAAGAAGCTGAGCCTCTGAGTGCTCCTGGCTGTCCATCACCAATTGCTCCCACCTCCACCTCCTAACTCACATGTCTGAGAGATGCATCAGGAATATCCCTGGTCCCCAGGACTGGAGACAGGGGATGAGGCCTGCTCTTCCATGTATGACAGGAGGTGCTGACCTCAGTTTCCCATGATGACTGCCAAATCCATCCCTGTGCAGAAGACCCAGCCTAGTCACCCTGGAGCCAGACCTGGGGACCAGGCCCTGCAGCATCAGCACATCCTGCAGCCTGTGTCCAAGGGAGGCTGTTGCTCTTTTCTCGGGAGACAAGGACTGGGGGGAGTAGTGCCTGCCTGTTCCTCAGGATGCAGGTCCCTGAGGCTTGGTCTTTCTGTTTCAGAGATGAAACGTGTCTTTGCCCTTCTCTGATCTGCCAGACTCATGGGGCACTAGGGGAAAACACAGGCTCAGCCCACAGGAGGGGCATAATCATTTCTCCCGGTAGCCCATCAGCCTCAGCAAGTCTCATGGCCAAGCCCAGTATAAATAGGAGGAAGGGGAACACACTCCTCCTCTAGTAGAAGGAGCAGTGAGCTCAGTGGCAAAAGGCAGGGAAGGAATGGGCAGTGCAGAACACGAGTCCACCTACCGCAGGAACCACCATTCATTGTAGTACGAGTCCTGCTCCTTGAATCCTTGCTTGTGGAACACTCAAACATTTTTTTTACTTTGAAAAACCAAATTATTTCTATTAAGTTTATCAAAATTAATTTTAAAATATTTCTGTATTAATTATATTATTTGATTAATAAATACACATAAATAACTATATTTATTTGCTTACTAAAAACTGTTGACATTTTGAAAAAAAAAACAAATATATTTTGAATGATTTTAAAATTCCCACACTCCTGTGCAGGTGCCAAACACACACACACACACACACACACACACACCCTCCCCTCAGGGTACCTGCAGGATCTTGTGCCAGGAAGGTATCAGAAGCACACAGCAAATGACAGGTACGATGCCCCTGGGCAGTCAGCTCATGGACTTCTGTGAGGACTGAGAGGGGGAGACGTGTGGGTCTGCTGGGAGGGTCGGGCAACACAGACCCAAGTTCTGACCCCCAAGGAGGAAGAAGCTCTATTCTCAACAGAGAGCACAGCTGTCTGCAGCAGCTGCACATGCAGAGGGTCCCTAGGCCAGGCTGATGGTGCTCCCAGTACCAACCTGCATCAGAGTGTGGAACCTGAAGTCTGTGCCATGCATGTATAGCACTGAGGTTGACAGTGACATTCAGGGGAACCTGCAGCTCCAAACCCCCAAAACTAAGAAATAAGAAAACACCTCACATTTCCCATTAAATTCCCTGTTCCCACAGCACAAGCCACCTGCCATCTACACTAGCAAGTTCAGTCATTCCTAGGTCCCACTCACCCCCACTCCCTGGCTCTCCAGCTGTGCTCAGCTACTGCCACCTCCTGGGGACTCACTGATAATCAGGACTCAGGGGCCTCAGTGCCAGTTTCACAACCTACCAGGAAGAAGGACTCTGCCTTCAGCTGGTCATTTACAATGGTGTGGACAGGGGTGTAAGGCAGCCACTCAGAAGACCTGGGGTAGGAGAGAGGTGGGCAGCCACACAGAGCTGCACAGTGAGATGGGGACAAAGTGCTGGTGTAGGACCCAGGGCCTCAGCTGTGAGGGTGGCTGTGGCTAGGACCTCGGGAAGGGAACTGAGGAGCACAGATGTGGGAAGTTCATGAACATTTGCAGGGACAAGGCTGGATTCCCAGAGGACCACTCTGACCACTGTCAGCTGCAGCACTCAGAGCCTGGGCGCCTCCTGGCTGCCCATCAACCAAGTGCTCCCACCTCCATCTCCTAACTCACCTGCTTCCTCCACAGTCTGACTCTAGGGGAAGGTTCCAGATCCTCCTCTGCCCTGCAAGGGGGTGGTGGGAAGCCCAATCCCCTACAGACAACCAGCAATGGCCCCTGCTGAGGTGAGTGGGCAGGACCACACACCCTGGTCCCCACTCAGGGGTGACAGTGAGGCCCAGAGCCCTCCTGCTCCCTCAGGCCCTGATGGCATCTGTGCCTGGTGACTGTCACATCCCTCCTGATTCTTCCAAGTGAACATACCTGGGAGGACCCATCTCCCATTGTAGAAGTTCCAGTCTAGAATGTTCCACAGCAGCCCTGATGACACCTATTTACAGAAATCTTAGGTGACACAGCCTTTAGGGACACAGGCTTACAGCCATTTCCCCCAGTGGCCACACAGGACCGGGCATCAGGGCCCTGAGTGTCCAGCCACTAAGTCTGGGACCCTCCCCCTCCCCATTGACCTGGGCACTGGCGATGGTTTTGGCGTCGGTTCCAGGTTCACGAGTTCATGTTGCCCGCCTCCTGTAGGAGCTTCTTCCCTGGAGTCTCTGGTACCGGTCCCAGGGGTTTCCTCCTGGGATAATCTGCAGGACTCGGGGCTAGAGCAGGAAAGGCAGCGGCACTGGTCTCCGAGGACAAAGTGGCTCACCTTAGCTCCAGGAAGAGCGCGCACGCCCTCTAGTGGACGCTTCCGGCCAGAAGCGCACAGGGGTCCCCTGAGAGGGCAGGTGAGGGCTAACCTTGGGCAAAGGGCACCTTCAGAGAACGGAACTGAAGATGAAAGGGGAGGGGCCTGAGATGGGGCGAACGTGGGGAGTAGGGAGGGGGCTGAGGTACGGAGAGGGGTGGGAAGGAGCAGGGTGAGGGAAGGCTCTGGGGAGGTCAGAGAAGGGCTCAGAGCAGGGCTCCCCTCTCCTCTCCACTGACACTGGGGCTGGTCATCCTTGCGGGGCTGTGTGCTGTGGGGTGTTGAGCTCCATCTGGGATTCTACCTCCTAAGTTCAGTAGAACTCCCTACTCCACCTGCGACTATCAAAAGTGTCTCCAAACGCTGCCAGATGTCCCCTGGATGGCAAAATGGCCCTTGGCTGAGACTCACTGGTCTACACCAACCACCAGTGACTACTCAGCAGATGAAATCCTCCCCTCTTGGCAGGAGACCTGAGTGTAAGAGGGGCAGAGACTGACTGGTGCTGGTCACTGTCAATCACTTGAAGTCTCTGGAGAAGACATGTTTCTAGGTAATGGACGCAAACCTGCCTGAACCTCCACAGCACTGTGGGCTTCCCAAGGGTCAGTGGCCACACATCAGTGACACCTGCTGGGTCCATGACATCATGGACGTGGGGAGCTCAGTGCACACTGAGAAGAGGAAGTCCGTGATCTGAGCCCACACCTAGGACCCTGGACAGTCCCTGGGCCACTCTCACCACCTCAGGAGGCCTCTGAGCAAAGACGGCAAAGTCAGTTCTAAGTTAGGAAGAAAGGTCTTAGTAAGAGGAAAGGACAGCACAGGAATTTCTTTTCATGTTCGAAGTTGTAGACTGTGGCTCATTCATTAACTTGATTCGACCCCACACAGACCAAGTAGCTGGACAGAGCTGGGGTCTCACCACCCCCTGGGCCTGCAGCACTCTGCTGCCCCAACCCTGGGCCCACTCGGAGCCACAGGGGCCTTCTCTGCTCTTCTTCAGGGGGCAGGTGAGAGGGGAACCTTTAGGGTCCTCACCATTCATCTGTCACCTCTCAGGCTCTGGGGGAGTCTGTTGTCCACTCTTGGATTCGATGTCCTTATTCCAGACCTCTGCTGCTCTCACTCATCTTGACATCATCACGGGCCCAAGGTGCCCTCTGCATGTGATCTGAAGGGACACATTCTCAGAGACTGTTCCCTTCATATGACCCTGAACAGACCTCCACCTGGGGTCCCAACACTGAGACCAGCAGAATTTGGACCATTCTGGGTGGTGGGATGAAGGGGAACCAAGACACTTTCCAGCTCTTGGGGGAGTGTGAGCCCCCTCCCGCTGTGTGCGGGGTGACCAGTGGACATGGACATGGAGCACCTCATTGTTGTACAGAGAGGGTGAGCCACACGAATGTATGGCAGCTATATGGACAGCACAGTCCACTTAAGTCCACATCATGTGGATAGCTCTCCCATCTCCTTAAGAGACAATTGCAAAATGTGGCTTCACAGGCTTCTAGAAGAACAGAACACGCACCACAGTACCTGCCGGAGTACGGCTGCAGCAGAATAATCAGGGGGGTGACGAATAACTTGTGAACGTTGATACAGCAGGAGTAGGAGCCGTTTATTGCAGGACAGGAGCAGTATTTATACATTCCACACAGCTTATCTAATTAGCATAAACTAGATACATCAGTCAACCAATAAAGAATCTCCACACTTAATGGCTCGCTTTTGTTACTCCTCAAACCACTCCTTCTGGCATTTTGCCAGGCACCATCCAGACTTGTTTACGAACTCTAACATTCCCCTGGCAAAATGCCAGGTGTTATTTTGACTTGTTTACAGACTCTAACAAGTACCAATAATGGTACTATTTTCCTTACAAGTTCTCATTTTTAAGGTGATCGAAGGGAGGCTTTTCTGCTCACATACCATCCATAATGTTGTGTTCTGGTGGAAATGACTGTGCTCTTCCTCTTTGAAATTGTTACATTACTAAACTGTAATGACCAGCTCCTACCCCCACTCCAGGGCCAACAGTGCCACCCACTGCAGCTAGGCACGCCCCAGGGCTTTCCTTGAGCCTGGACTATCTCTGGGTCCACAGGGTTTCTGACTGGTGGCTGAGGGGCTGGATATGGAGAGACTCACACTCTTTTTTGTCTTTTTTGTACAATTCCAGTTCTCCCTGGAGTCCTGCCTTCTCTGCCTCTGACTCTGCTCACAGGTACTGGGAACTTCTGGAAGCTGAACCCCCATTGGAAAGCAGCCACCTATGCTCAGGTCTGTTGGGCACTGCCTGGTCCCAGTGAGCTCCTTGGGCCACATCCAGCTGTGGGAGCAGCTGCCTCACTGTGTTATAGAGGAGATTTAGCTGGGTATCCTCAGATGGGTGCCAGCAAAAAGACATGAGGAAGGACTTCCATGGAGCAAAACTGATGGCACAGAAAAACCAAGTCTGAAAATGTCTCCATTCTGAGAATGTCATGAGTAGATCAGAATGTCCACTTTCGTGTTTGGACAGGGAAATCCTCATCATGATTTGGTGGTAACGTGGGATCAGAATCTGTGAAAGTAAGGAAAGCGGCTGGAGCTCCTCTGAGGCTTAGTGCAGAACTCTAAAGGTTTTGCACAAACTCTACCAACACAACTGCTTTATGACCGTGACCAGCTTGTCCATGTGCTCGAGGGACAGAGTAGCAGCAACTCCAAGAAGAGCAGGTTTAACAGAAACTCTGCACAGAGAAGAACAACTGCAGGAAGATAAGCTGCCCCAGTCCTCTGAGCTGTTGGGAGAGAAAGAAAAATGCCCAGGACACAAAATCCTCTGCTTCTGGAAAGAGAGAGGGGGAGAGGCGAAGAAGGGGGAGAAGAATCCCCAACAGACCCACCTCAACAGCACCTTCCAGGAAGCGGGAGGCAGAGGGGCAATGGATCCTCACTTGTAAAGACGTTCAAATGTGACAATGAATTTATCCTTTAAAACCCTAAAAGTGGGCTGGGGATATAGCTCAGTTGGCAGAGTGCTTACCTCACATGCACAAGATGCTAGGATCCATCCAGCACCACAAACAATTTTTAAAAAAATAAAATAAAAGCCTAAAAGTATTTACCATAAAAGACTGAACTTGTTTTTGTAAATAAGTATTGACCCATAGGCTTGAAACAAAATTACTAATAAAATAACAAGGGAATAAGTTAAATATTTGAAATGACAGAATGGAACAAATTATTTACAAATCATATATGTGATATGGGTTTCATGCTAGAATATATAAAGAACAAATACAAATCTGTAACCAAAGCATACCCTAAGTTTAAAAGAGGCCAAGGAGCCACGTATTGGGCATCTGTAATCTCAGGAGTCAGACACAAGATTCACAAGTTTGAAGCCAGCCTGGGCAATTGTCTCAAAAGAAAAATAAATAAATACATGTAAAGGGTTGGGGGTGTAGCTCAGAGGTACAGTGCCCTGTTAGAGTCTGTAAACAAGTCAAAATAACACCTGGCATTTTGTCAGGGGAATGTTAGAGTTCGTAAACAAGTCTGGATGGTGCCTGGCAAAATGCCAGAGGGAGTGGTTTGAGAAGTAACAAAACCAAGCCATTAAGTGTAGAGATTCCTGATTGGTTGACTGATGTATCTAGTTTATGCTAATTAGATAAGCTGTGTGGAATGTATAAATACTGCTCCTGTCCTGCAATAAACGGCTCCTTCTCCTGCTGTATCAACGTACACAAGTTATTCGTCACCCCCTGGTTATTTTGCTGCAGCCGGACTGCGGCAGTGCCCCTCAAAACAATCCCCGGTATGTAAAAAAAGAAGGGGGATGGCAAAGGGCTTGGATAGATGTTCCCATGGCCAATAAGCACATGACAAGATGCTCAGTGTCATTAGTCACTATAGAAACAAATCAAAATCACAATGACATCTGACAAAATCACAATGACTCCACACCTTCCTACATTAGCCCAGGGACTCTGAAGCGCTGTGGAGAACACTTGGGCACTTCCTGCCAGAGCCAGGCAGAAGCCCATCTCCCCAGCACTCCCACGGCTGGGCACGTGCCCACAGGATGGGAAACAGGGACTGCAATAGCTCCCTGGAGGCTAAGGCTCACCACACCATTCTTCACAACAGGCAGGTGTGGAAACAACCCCGTGTCCATCAACAGAGGAATACATAAATAAACATGGCTTACACATATGTTGGATTATTAATTATCCTTGAAAAATAAAGTTCTGATGCACACTACAATCTAGGTAAACCTGAAAACATGACTAAACAAGAAGCAAAATGGTATGTGGTTGTATAATTTCATTTATATGAAATATCTGCAATAGGCAAATTCATAGAGATAGGAAATAGATTCAGGGTTACCTGAGGCTAGGGAGTCCTGAGAATTTATTGCTTAATGGTTAGAGTTTTAGTGCAGGTGATGAAAAAATCCTGGAAATAGTAGTAGTTGTTATATATTTGAATGGAATTGTGGCATGTATTTGCACATTTAAAAGGGCTAATATAGTACATTTTTATTATAAATATTTCCCAACAAAAAGTCTTCAGGAAAGATGTATAAAATACACCCATTCTGCTCAGATTTTTTTTTTTTGGTGTGTGTGAGAGAGAGAGAGAGAGAGAGAGAGAGAGAGAGAGAGAGAGATAGGTATGTGGGACTAGGGATTGGCCCCAGGGGCACTCTACCACTGGACTTTCATTTTTTATTTTGAGACAAGATTTCACTAAGTTGCCCAGGATGGCCTCAAACTAGCGATCCTCCTGCCTCTGCCTCCTGAACATCTGGGATGAGAGACTGTGTTATGCATCTGGCCAAATAATCTTCAAAATACTCATATGAAAACCCCGCAGGCCCTTTGGGCTAAGATCCAAAGATTTAAAGACAAAAAACAAACCAGCCAACTGCAGACCCAGCTCACAAAGCCAGTGCTTACACCCCGAGCCTCAAGAGACACTTCTGGAGGCCCTTCCTTTGAACCCTCAGGAACAGATGGCCCCTCCTGAGGCTGCCCATCCCCTGGGTGCACAGTTCTCCTACTCTGGAGCAGGAGTCCCCAGGACAGCTCCCGTCCTCTCACTAGACTCACCCTGTGTTGGACAGAAAATCTGGGGACCCTCAGTGAACAGGACCCACCCTGCAGCTTGTAGGTCAGAGCTACCTGTGACCAGGGTCAAGGCCAGCTCTCACCATTTGGACCCTGGGCAGTATGCCTGCTACCGTCCCTGACACTGGCCACAGTTCTCCTCATGACCACCAGGGGGCGACATGGGACTCACAGTCAACACTTGGCAAATGGATTCTGACACTTGGACCAGGCTTTGGCTCAGGAGGTGGAAATGTGGCCTGATTTCCATCCCCAATAGACCAGGGAGACTCCCACGAACCTCCTCAGCTCCCACCCCCCACTCCTTCCTGGGCCTGTGAGGGCCCTGAGCTGCCAGAGGTCTCTGAGGAAGCCCTTACCTCCTGGCATCACCCATAGAAAAAGGCAGGGTGACCACAGGAGAATCACTAGATAGAGGACAGAGGCCACCCAAGGAAGGCATGGGCAGGCCTGAGACACAGCTCTATCAAAAAAAATGGAGAGGGAGGGTCTCCTTAAAACCACTCCCTGAGGACCACAGAGCCTACGGTCACCTACGTGCACTACCACAGTCCTCCCCCCCAGAACAGAAAGCTTATGAAGTCCTGAGATAGCCACTCAGAGGCCAAGCTGGAGACCCCAGGGGTTCCCTGTGTGGTGCTGAGAGCCCTGAGGCCAGGACACAGCTGAGGCCAGTGCTGGGTGAGCCACTTCTCTCAGGGGACAGCGTCCCCACCTGCCTTGCTCCTCAGGGTGTGGCATGCAGTAGTGAAACCCAACAGGGAAAGCAGAAGGGACAGGAGGCAGGACTGAGAGGGAGGGGACAGAGAGGTTCCTCTACAGAGACCCCGCCCCCAGCCCTGTGACCCAGGAAAGTGCTCCTGCCCTGGGAGGAGGCTGAGCTCAGAGAGGAGCAGGGCAGCAGGGCTGAGTGGCCTGGACCTCGGCTTCCCAGCGGGTCTCAGTGAAGCTCCTTCCACAGAGGGGACAGAGCAGCAGGGACCATGCGGCCCCCCTCAGCCTGTCCCTACAGAGGGGGCATCCCCTGGCAGAGGATCCTGCTGGCAAGTAAGAGGGGACAGTTCCCTGAAAGAGGGCGGGAGGTGGAGCACAGTCTTGCTGGTGCCCTCTGGGGAGGACATGACCCTCACAGGGGACACAGGGCTTCATGGGGAACCCGATGGGAACAGAACACAGAAGACAGAAGCTCACCAACAGGAAACTCTGAGTGACCTGGAGCTGATGAAGGGGGATGGAAAGCTCAGGGGTTCTCTTTACTGTGTTAATCACCAGAGGCCATTGTATTTTGAGAATCAGTGTGAACAGCTCTGTCAGGGCCACTCTCCAAATAGAAAGGCAACTAGAGCAGTGGACACTGTCTGTAGCCACCAGCCTCAGACATTGGCACAGACACCTGGATGCTCACGGCAGGGACACTGCTTCACCTCCCTGTCAAGACCCCCAACAACCCTCCATACAGGGGACCCAGCTGTGCTGGCTCAGGGTAGAGGCACTTTCAATCCCAACACAGCACAAACAGCACCCCCTCATGTTGGACCAGGACAAGGTTAGTCTGGCCCTGGCCAGTGGCTTGGCCACTCATAACTGTGTCCTGAGCCCACCCTGCTTTCCTCCATATGTTCAGGGGAGTCCTAGAGGCTACCAGGTGCAGAGTGGATGCTGGGAGCGACTGTCAGTGGCCCTGGGTTAATGATGGGGGGAGCAGAGTCTGGACAGAAACTGGGGTGTCTGTCCAGAAGTGGACGTCAGTGCTCAGGACCCAGAGCTGGTAACTCCTGAGAAGAAGGGACTAAAGCAGACACAGGGAAGTAAGCTCTGTCCTTTCAGACGTGGGGAGCTGCATTGAGTTACCACAGCTTCCAGTCCTGATGCACCACTGGGATCTAAAGATCATTGTACTCTGATGCGGTAGTGCCATGACTCATGACTCGGTCTCCCCCCACCCCCTACCCCACTCGGATAGCAAGGCCAGTCTTCTGAGTAGGCATACCCCTGGGGTTGAGTGACACTCAACCTATTCTTTTGTAATCCTACCCCTTTGCCCTGTTTGGGATAGAATGTTCCATGGAAACTCCCTTTTTGTGACCCCTTCTCTTGCTCTGCCTTTGGGTATGGCCTTCCTAGGTGTCAGTCAACCTGCTGACAGCAGACGTCAGGAAGCTAGACTCAGCCCCTGAAATCTGGTCCCTTGCCTCATTTGAATGGCTTCTCCCCAATAAAAGGGTTCAGCAGTGCTCCTCCTCTCTCTCTTCCCACGGACCCCTAAGGTCAGAGGAGCCATCACAGGACCCAAAGAAAAAGGTATCTCTGTCTCTGTGTGATTATTTCATGCAGCCCAGGACACCTGGAGTGACCTTGAGTGTTTTAGTCGTGAGAAATGTAAGATCGGGCAAGGCGGGCAGCAACCAAAGGAGGCAGATTTAAAAAGGCCACCAGACAAGGCTTTATTGAGACTCACTCCCAGGCAGAACTCCATCAGACCGACAGAGTGGACAGGAGGAGGGGCTGAGGAGAAAGCGCGTGGGAGCTCCACTGGACTGGGATTTTACAGGGCTCATGGCAGGAAGGGAAGGGCTTGGGACAGGAAAAGGGATTTTTAGGGTCCCTTGTCCCGCTGGAGTTGGTCAGGGGAGCTGGCTGAGATCCAGGATTGGCCAGGGGGTTCTGCTGATTGACAGGCGTTTCCATCGGTGCCTGATTGATGTTTCTTTCCTGCGCGGGCTGCTTTAATCTAAGTCACCGCCGCTGACCTGACAAGAAACATAACAGTCAGAGACCAGAACATTCCAGGTACCATCCAGCACCTGCTCACTGGAGTCTCAGCCTTGATGATTGTCCCTCACTGACACTGATGTCCATTCTCCCTCCCCCGCCCAGGCCCTTGTCCCTAGCCTCAGAGATGCTGTTCCCATCTACCAGGTGAGTGTAGGTGAGAAATATTTTGGCCCACTGTCCAGCGGGGACCCAGGAGCTGCCCCTCCCCACACCTTCCTGAGATTTCCAGGAAACAGCAGCCAAAACAGGATCAGGGTGGTGAGCAGGGGAGGGAGGGGCCTGGGAACAGGAGCCACTGAGCCCAGCCAGGAGCAGGCACAGAGCAGTCCCAGGGGGGCTAGGGCCTAGGAGTCTCTGATCCCTGTTCTCAGAAGGACACAGGGTCAGAGGACTCTTGTTTTTTTCAGGAATTACTAAACCCTGACGTGGACATCTACTGCTGGGTCCATAGCCAAGCTCATGTGGATTCTTAGTTCCCACCAGACAATGCTGCATATGGGCTGAGGGAGGGTCCCACTAGAACCCCAGACCCTCTATGGTGGCACCTGAGCCCTGGGAGACTCTGGCACCTGGAGGAGGTGGGGTTCCCTGGGTTTCTGGAGACCCAGACAGGCTGCCCTGGGCTCTGAATGGCCAGAACTAGGCTGCCCGTGCCCAGGAGCAGGGGCTCCAGGGAGAGGGAAGGGCCCCTATAGGTCACCTGGAAAGGCGCTGAATAAAGACCCACTTCCCTCCTTTGCTCTTTTGGTTCATATGGGAACGTCTCTTGGCAGACACTCTCCTCAAGTTCCAGGTCAGCTCTCTCCTGTGTCACGCAGGGGAATCATGGTCTCTAAGTTGCTCCCACAGGGTTTCTCTTCCTGGGAGACAGGAGCTGGGAGGTGGGAGCCAGGGCAAAGGTCAGGTCTGTCCACAGGGAAGGGTGAGGGTCCCAAGGCCCTGCAGCCAGCAGAGCACTCAGTGGCCCTCACACTCCAGGGACCCATGGTGGCTGACTGTGGCCACTGATTTCTTTCCTACTCAAAGGCCAGTACTCAGGACATCTTCGCTTCTTCTGGGACATGCGACTGTCATAGTAATCAGGGGACAGGGCCAGACCCAAACTCAGGCCCTGAACAAGGGCCTCAGGCATTGCCCGAGGCTCCAGCCCTGCCCTCCCATCACCTTCCCTGCCTGGTGTCTCCTCTGCACACTCCAGCACCCAGAGCAGAGGCTCAGGGCTCCCCACATGGGGCTCTCCAGATTCCATGGTGATGGGACAAAGGGTCTCCTCCCTGACCTGGGGCCCAGAATGTCCACTGCAGTCTCTTCCACATACTTGGACCACTGCTCTGACTCCTTCCCTGAAGACTGGGAAGCGTGACGTTTTCCTGTAGGTTCACTTGGATCAGGCCATCACTTTTCTGGATATTAAGAGGTCAATGTACTAAAGCTCAGGGACACTCTCCTAATGCCAAGAACTGTCTGTGCTGAGATGAGAAGTAGGAAGAGACCCTCGGAGTGTCCAGCCTGACTCAGCTCTAGTGAGGCTCCTCTGCATGAACACAGCATCACGTCACACACGGTGACTGCTCTCGCCTTGGTGTCCTGGTGCTCTTGGTACAGACTAACTCCCACACAGTGGCTCCGAACAGCAGATACCAAGGTGTCCATTAGCAGCATTCTTCTGTTGGCTCCACGGGAATCAGTTTCCTCACCTTTTCCAGCTTCTAGCTTCCCTGGCCTGTGGGCCTGACTCCATCTTTGAAGAAAGCAAGTGGCCCCTGAAGGCTCTCTGCTCTGCTTCTGCCCCACACCTCTGGCTTCTTCTGTCTGTCCTGCCTCCCTCTCTCACTTACAAAGAAAGGACCTTGTGACTACCTGGACTCACCAGATGGACCACAAGAACCTCTCACAATTATATTAGATTATATGATTAATGTGATTAATATGATTCAATTATATGTGATTAATATTTCCAGAATAGGCAAATATATATGACAGAAAACACTAGCGGTTTTCTAGGATTATGGGATTTGGGGGGAAATGGGAGAGTGACTGCTAATGAATATAGAGTTTCTTGTGGAGTTGATAAAACTTTTAAAATGGATGTTAGTAGTGGTGTACAATTCTATGGATACCTAAAACCATTGAGTTAGACACTTAAAATAGGTGGCTTTTATGGCATGTGTGTTATAGCTCAATAAAGCTATTATAATTTTTTTTAAAAATTTAACCTTTATTTCATTTATTTGTTTTTATGTGGTGCTGAGAATCAAACCCAGGACCTTACTCATTCTAAGCAAGCACTTTACCACTGAGCTGTAACCCCAACCCAAAGCTATTATAAATTAATGAGAAAATGTTCAACAATTCTTAATTTTTTCCACTGCATGTATTCAGCACCGTATTAGATATTACTGTAATTTTTTTATCAATAATTACAATGATCTAAGAAACTCATGGATAAAGGACAGTATATTATGATTAATTCTATTTTTACCCATTCTCTTGTTCTTTTTCCTTCTGAAGTTTTCAGTCTTCTGTTATTTTTTATGTATTTATTTATTTTGGTACCTAGGGATTGAAACTGATAGGGGCGCTTTATCACTGAGCTATGTCCCCAGTTTTTTTTTTTTTTTTTTTTTTTTTT
>NW_026000205.1:6165827-6199303 GCF_001458135.2 Marmota marmota marmota
CCCCGTTTTTTTTTTTTTTTTTTTTTTTTTTTTTGAGACAGGGTCTCACTAAGTCACCCAGGCTGGCCTCAAATTTGACATCCTCCTACCTTGGCCTCCTAAATCACTAGAATTACAGGCATATACCACTGAACCTGGCCTTTTAGCTATTCGTTAAAGACAGTAATAATTTTCTTCATCAAAGAATGTCCTTATTTTCCCTTTATTCCAGAAAAATGTTCCCCCGGCAACTGGGCATGACACGCCATTTTATCAGGCCAACCTGTCCGCTCCCTAGACATAGCTGGCTCTCCTCATACCTTCCACATCTCCATACTCTCATGGACCACAGGACAAAGCAGAAGGGTAACTCCACAACTTTATTTGGTTAATCAAAGGGGTCTGGGTGTTGATACAGCTGGATGGTCAGTACCTGAAGACAAGCAGGAGGCCTAAGAGAATGCCCCAAGAAGGATCTTGACTAGAGGGCCCCGCACCAACAGTCTGGGACTTCTGTATGATGTTGAGGACCTCAGTCACTTTGATACTTCCAATATGATGAAAATCTGATAAGAGATTCTGATATTTACGAGCACAGCCCAAGATGAGGAAGGTGGTATTGAGCGTCCCTATAAGGAAGAAAGGGAAGATTCAGGGACGTTTCAAGAGAGCCATTATCCAGAAGCTCCTCACAAACCAGGACACCTCCTTTTCTCACCAGAGACTAACCCACCAGGCACCTTACCCCTTCCTCCTTGGAATTCTTGTGACTGGTCCCCTCTACCCAGAATCCCATCTCCAGACCCCATCAGCCTCTCTCAGAGGTTTGTTTTAAGTCATTAACAGCACCTGGCATACAGCAAGCATTTGATAAACAAAGTTCCTCTCCTCTCACCTGCCTGAAATTTGAAGGTGGAACTGAAACAGCTATGGGCAACAGAGGGACAGGTCTCAGTGGAGACAAAATTTGGAAGACACTCCTCATTGTGCCTGCCCACACACGTTGGGCAAGTATTTGAAGAACTTGAGGTAGACTTAGCAGATTTGGCCTTGAGCCTCAGAAAAGGCTGCAAGTTGGTGAGGTTATTGCAGAGAAAGGTCCGGCAAACGTGACTATAGGAGGCAATGGACACTCCAGGAGGTGAAACAAGGTAGGAGACTTGCTGATGATAAGATAAGCTTGAAGTGCAGCCTTTAAACCCCACAACTCCCCTTCTGGTCCCTGAGGAGCAGAGGATTAGAGAGTTCTGATCAGTGTCATTGGCCTCACCAAAGTCCACCCTTCTCCCTCATCCCTGTGCTTTCTGTGCCCTCTGCCCACCCCGACACCTTTGCTTCTTCCCCATGTTCACTCACTGCAGCTGCATGAGGCTCAGATGCTGAGGTCTCCATCTTTGTCTCTTTAACCTTCTCCCTACAGGGGTCCCTGTGTCCCATCCGTTTCTCTACCCCATATTTCCCCCTCCTCCAAGATCTGCCCATCTCCATTTTGTGCTGTTAATCAGCCCACACTATAAACAGCTGGGACCATCACTGCTCTTGCCAGTGTCCTGACATATTCCCAAACATACAATGACGTCAATATCTGGAACTCTAGTCCTGAGTGCTGGGAGTGGAGCTAGGGGTAGAAGAGTGAGCAGAAGGAGATTATTAAACCCACCCCACTTCACCTGACTCAATGAGCACTAGTGTCTCCTCACAGCCTTCTCTCAGCTTACACACCATGCTCCTCATCAGAAACCACCTCCAGTTATGGAAGGTAACAGCTCTGAATGCTGAGGCTCTTGCTTCATAGCACAAAAGAGTATCAGCCCCTAAAAAGAGAATGAACTTCCAGGCATCTGCCCCACATCACCTTCTCAGGCCCTGAGTTCCAACCAAGAATTCAGCCTTGGACCTAGATACCCAGCCCTCCTTCCCCAAATGACATGAATCCAGCCTCCCACCTTTTGAGGTCTTAATAGCATTCAGCCCCCCAAAGACATACAAGGTAGAGAAGAGATGGCCCCTAGGAGGCAGAGCAGATGCACAGGTCTCAAATGCCGGGGTCCCATGGTCCTGTGTCCTGTATGCTAAAAGTCAGTCTGAAACCAATTTCAGCGTGGGTTCCAAATTCAGTTCTTGGCAGTCCCTAAATTCTCTGTTCACCCACTTCTGGGTCACTGTTTCTGGAGCAGAAAGTTGACTGCATCAGTTACTTGAGGACTTCAGGAACACAGCCTCCCCATTTCCATGGTCTCCCCTCCAATCTAACCCATTCCCACCACATCAGCTTCTCAAAGCACAGCTCTAATTCTCCCACTTAGGTCCTCCCACTAGCCTTGGTCGGATCTGAAGGACCACTATTGCACAGGCTGTTCTCCAGTCAGACACAATGACAGCAGAAAAACAAATGGATGCTCACAATTCCTATGAGTGCAAGTCAATCAAAAGACTACTACACACCACTTGGCTCAATAAAGAAACTAGAAAATATTTATGACTGAATAATATTATAATGCATACCACACACGAGTACATGCCAAATCCACTGAAAACTCAATAACATCTGTAGACTAGTTAAGAGTATTGTACCAATTTCTATTTCTCACTCATATGCTATAGTTATATAACATGTCCCCACGGAGAAGCTAGAGGAAGGGTTCAAGGTACTTCATGTATTATTTTCGAAACTTTCTATGAGCCAATAATCATTTCACAATTGAGAGATTTGGGTGTTTTTTTTTTTTAAAAAAAAACAACATACCAAATTTTAGGATACAATAGTATTTACAAGTAAACCTATATTTTTAAATAAATTTATCAGGAAAAAAGAAACATTGAAAAATAAATATGTTCATGAATTAGCTCAAGAGGTTGTATAAGGAAAAATGAAGCACACACTCCCAAAATAAGAATAGAAATAAAAAGGATGGCAGAAATCAATGAAACAGTAAACAACAACACACATTATTATAAAAAAAAAAACCCTAATGTTCATTCTTTGAAAAGATTAATAATATAATTATCTGGCAAATGTACTCAAGAGAAAAGATGCAAATAAAATAAGAATGAAAAATGGGAAGTGACAGCAGATGTTTTATAAATAATAAAAGTATCATTAACAACTCTACATTGATAAATTTGAAAACCCAGATGCAGTGAATAAACTTTTAAAGTAATAGAAAATGCCAAAATTAGCATAAGAATATACATAATGCAGCACTGGGAGTGCAGCTCAGTGATACAGCACTTGCCTAGCACACTTATGGCCCTGGGTTCAATCCCCAATAAGGGGGGCTGGAGGAATAACCAAGGACCTCCTGAAAATCAACCAGAAAAAGACAGCACCCCTGTAGGAAAATGGACCAAGTATATGTAGAGGCAGTCCTCCGACAAGCAAGCAAGAAAGGCTAACAAACACACCTAGCAATAATCAGAGAAATGCAGCCTCCTCAAACTGTACATCTCTTGGACTGACTATAATCAGGAAGCTGGAAACAGACAAGTTTTGGCAGCAATGTGGGGATAAAGGGGTCCTTGTGCACTGCTGTTCATGTGATGGTTGGTGGGATGGTGGATAGGGTTCTTTTCCAGATCCTGAGGAACAGAGGAGTTGAGAGTTCTGATCAGTGTCTCAGGCCCAACACAGCATTGCAGAAGGAAGTCTGACAATATTTAATCAAATTAGGTATGTAAATATGCACTTCTGGTATATCCTCGATACAAAAATTTCCACCCTTAGGTTTTTGAGGATACAAGCATTATTGTGATGGGTAAGCAGAGGCAATAGGCACATCCCTTTCTGAGACCAACTGAACACACAACATGAAGGGATATACACCACACAATATCATGGCAGTTAGAAGCAACTGATTAGATGTACACTTGTGTATGTGCATGGGTCATAAAAGTACAGATGTGATTATTTTAAGTAGTAAATAATAATATCATGGGCATAAATTTGAAAATATGCAAAAAACTCTACACAATTTTGGGACAATCCACACAAACCAAAAGATACACATTAAGCACTTTAGAATGACTGCATATAGGAAGGTTAGGGAATGAAAGGGGGAAAAAGGATTAGTGGAAATAACTAAAACAATGTAGGATGGGGTATGAAGTTCATAGGTCTTGCACGCAAAGAGAGACCAAAGCTGGAATCTTTATCCTGCCGCTTACCAGCTACGCGATCTTCCACAATTTGTTGAACTCTTGAGTCTGCTTTTTCATTAATAAAATGTATTAATAATATATCTTACAGGATCATTGTGAAGATTAATAAGATTATTAATATAAAGTACAGGCAAATGCTGAACTCTATAAATGTTGGTTCCTCTCTCCCTTCTCCATTTAGAGGATCCAATTCAAGTTGTTTAGCTGGCATTCAAGCCTTCCCCCACCTCACCACCCCCAAGTTGACCCCAAACAACCTTTCAATTTTATCTAATATGGCTCCCTGCACAGCAGTCCAGCTGGAGGTCACTTTTCAAGCCTGGAATGCCACAGATCCGCAGGGTTTGTGGCCCAGAATACTGCAGAAAAGAGGCTAAGGTCCACAGAAAAGAAGGGACATGGGAAGGGGAAATGAAGGCTAATAAAGGATTACATAGAGGTGTTATTCCAACCAGAGAAAATCGCACACACCAGCCCTTGAAGCAAAACGACAGGATAGAACAACCTAAGCACAAGTGGAGATACAGTCAGAACAGACTTGAAACGAAACCCAGAAAGAACAAAGGATGGAGTGGTCAGAGGGGATGCTACCCCTACGAAAAAACAAACCTACAGAGAGGAGAAGCAACCTGATGGACTGGAACCCTGCAGGGAGACAAAGGACCAGTAGGGACAGCACAGCAAAAAGGCAGGAAATGAGGAGTGAGGCACTCAAAACAGTGAATGAAAGAAAAGGAGACAGGGTGGGATGGACAGAGAAAAGGGGATCATACAGAGAGGATGGGGAAGGAAAGTGTGAAATGGGTGTTAGGGAAACGGGGGAAGGCTACCATTAAGAGTCCTGGGAACAGGTGAAATCCCTAGAGGCACGCAGAGGGCAGAGGGCCTCGAAGAAAAAGTACAGACGCGTCTCTGGAGGCAAAGAATGCAAGAAAGGGACGCAGGTTATCAGGGAATAAATAACCAGAAGAAAATGGGTCCAAAAAGCAGCAAGTTGAACAAACAGAAAGAAGGTCAGACAGAGAGACAAGGGGTTCAACTTGAGAAGGTGAGACCCTGGAAGGAAAAAGGGAAATCACAGGTTGGGGAAATGCATCAGAGGCAAAGCATAGATTCGGAGTTGGGAAACCGGAAGAGAAGTGAAAAAGAACAAGCAAGTTCACGCAGTGAGGATCAGCAGCGAAGGCAAAGCCCGGAGCGCAGGCCAGAAATGAGACTGCGCATGCGCCCACAGTCTGGTCAACGCCTGGGGGCGGGGCCGAGCCTACAGTTCCTGGGGGCGGGGGGTGGGCCAACCTCGGTCCGGGAGGCAGTATTCGACGCCCCATTGGTCACCTTCTCCAAAAGAGGAAGAACAATCTAAGAAGGCAGGCCATGGGGGGAAGGGCAAGACTCAGCTCGACGCGCTATTGGCTGGCCTGATGGTCTGGCGCGCGGAGAAGTGGGCAGGAGGGAAGGGGCGGGCCATCAACGTACGGATCTCGAAGCACATTGGCCACCGGCCTGAACAGCAGTAGGCGGTGCTTGAAGCTCATTGGCCCTTGTGATAAGGGGCGGGAAAATCAGCGCGAGCGCAGCCGTTCCTCTAGCCACTTTCTCGTCCTTTCCCTTGGCCACCTCCTGTCTGAGTCTGACTCTGCTCTCGCGGCTGTGGTAACCACGGACCGGGGCGCGAACACGACCCCCCCCTCCCTGTTCCTTCTGCTCCCTCTCACTTGGCACTGGATCTCCCCACAGGCATCCTCTCGCCCTTCCCCTCGCGCTCCTCGTGCCTCTCTTCTCCCTTCCCCCACCCCGCGGGCCCCTGGGCGCGTTCTCGTGCCCTGCCCCCTCCCAGGGACGCTGGAGCGGGGCGGAGCCACAAGTCCAGTGTTTGGGGGGATGGCTGCTGGAAGGGGTTGCATGAGAGATAAGGTTGCATAAGGAGGGGAGGATGCATGAGATTAATTGTTATTAGTGGGTACAGGGGCTTAAGCACTGGGTGCAGCCACGACTGCACAGCTTCGCCTGAAAGACTGGATGCCTTCTAGATGCAGTGGAGAAATTGACGCCATCAGTTGAAGAATTTTGGTGTTGATCAGGGCCTCGCACATGGCTGGAACTCAATAACCTGTCCAGTGAAGGAATGCGTGAATTAAAATAACTATTGAAAGTAGGGCAAGGAGCAGGGTGGGAATGTGGCTTAGTGGTAGAGGACTTCCCTACCATCCATGAGGCCATGGGTTCTATCCCCCAGCACTGCTCAAAAACAAAAGGAAAAAGGAAAGAAGAGCAAGGAATTCATTAGAATAACGTAGAACAAAATCGGACTGGAGGAGTGTGAAGGGCAGACTGAATTCTGAATTGTGGGTATTGTGGGACTAAGAATTGAGGAGGGCATTAAAATATTTTTAGGGATTAGATAAATGCAAGCCATAGGATGACAACTGTTGAAAATGATGCCAGGAAGAATTCTTGGATGGAATGGGATGTTTGTAGAAAGGGGGTGCAGATACCATTGAGGGGGATCCTGGGAGGACATGTATATGCCTCAGACTGAGTTCTGTCATGGGAAAGTGTGTAGATGAGCAAGATAATGATGTCTGCATTGAACATATACCTAAGAAAGGCCAGGGCAGGGGGTTCTTAGGAAGATCCATGAGAAAGGTCATGAGGTGAAAGCTGAGTCCAGAGTGGTCAGGCTGGAGAATCATGGTGTGGCCTCTTCAAGGCAGAAGGGTTAGATTAGGGTTACTTAGGGGAGGGACCACATGCCCATCCTGAACTGCCACTCCTGCCCCTAGATCCATGGAACCCAGTGAAACACCTGCTGTACACCACTGCCCTGCTGACTCTGTCCTGGGAGGTGAGACCAGAGCCCCCCAGAGCACAGAGCTTATCCCCAGAAGAGTTGTCAGTCGCTCTCCAACGTGTGCCCGCTGCCGCAACCATGGTGTCACTGCCCACCTCAAGGGCCACAAGCGCCTCTGCCTCTTTCAGGCTTGCGAGTGTCACAAATGTGTCCTTATCCTGTGAGTATAAGGGAGGGGAAGAGGATGGGCTTCCTCTAAAGGGTGGCTGACTTTTGACTTGCACCCCCACACACACTTTAGGGAGCGCCGAAGGGTCATGGCTGCCCAGGTCGCCTTGCGCAGGCAGCAAGAGGCACAGCTAAAGAGGCATCTGGCTCAGGGACTGATGAGGAGAGGAACGGCCCCTCTCAAAGCTCCCACCCGTGTCAAGAAAGGAGCCACTCGACCAGGGGTCCCCTGTGAGTGTCTCTGACTGGGAATGGGACAGGGATTTGGGTATAGAAAGCATAAGTGGAGAAGAGAGTCCTGCCACTGAATTGATATTTGACCCTGGGCAAAGTCACCCCAACTATAAAATGTGATCAAATGTGAGGATACAGTGAGATCTGCAGGTAGAACATGGTCAGAGGGACATACGAACGCAGATGGGGCTGGGATAAAACAGAGGTCAAAAGAAAAGACTCACTAGAGCTCTCTGGTCCCTCACAGCTGGAAAGGAGAACATAGCACCCCAGCCTCAGAGCCCCCATGGGGCAGTCCCACTGGCACTGACACCTCCTGGGAAGGTAAGGAAAGCCTGTGCCCTGAGAGAGTAGCTCCCAGCCTAAGTCCTGCAGAGACTTCTTCCTCTGTGCCCTCAACACCTGATACTAGCCCCTACCCTAACTTACTGGGTAATCATGGGCAAGTCACTTTTGTGGGCAAAATGACAGTACTGGACTTTTAAGTGCCCCACCACCATTTAGGGGTCCTACAACCATCCCAGAATATACCCATTCCTTCTCCAGCCTTGTACCTAACTCTAACCTATGCCCTCTGCCCTTTCAGGAGAACTCCTGTGGGCCTCTGCTGCTCAGCCGTCCCCCAGAAGCCTTACCTTTACCCTGGACTCCAGTGCCTCCTGGCCCTTGGGGACCAGGGCACTGGCTGCCTCCAGGCCTCTCCATGCCACCTCCAGTGGTATGCCGCTTGCTATGCCAAGAACCTGCTGTCCCTCTACATCCCTTCCCTGGTAGGAAGATAGTTCAGCATTCATTCAACAGATACTTGTGTGCCAGTTTGCCACTATCAGAAAATGAAGAGCTCTGCATTTTCTTACCCACCTTAGGCTTTGACCCTGGCACCTCCCTCCGGCTGCCCACCCACGGGTCCCTCCCAACCTTCCCAGGATCTCGCTCAGTACTGACAGCTCCTCTTTCTGGAGAGCCCCAAGGGCCCCCTGGCCTGCCCCACACGTGAGTAGAGAAAGAAGGATGTATATTTATTCTGAGCCTGACTCTGTGATGGATGATAAAAAAGGAAAGGTCTCGGGCTGGGGCTGGGGCTCAGTAGCAGAGCGCTTGCCTAGCATGTGTGAGGCACTGGGTTCGATTCTCAGCACCACGTATCAATAAATAAAATAAAGGTCCATTGACAACTAAAAAATATTAAAAAAAAAAAAAAAGAAAGGTCTCAGGCTAATAGGTGAGGCAGAGTCTCCTAACGCTAGTATTTCTTAGCTGTGAACCTTTGAATAAATGTCCATATTTTTCTGAGCCTGTTTTTCTATTGGCAAATAAGATATGCTATTACTTTCAGTTGTCATAATAATTAACAATAATGTATGTAATATACCTAGCCCAGGTCCCCAAACCTTGAACAAATAGCTATGAAATCCTCTTAAACAGATAAGATGAATTAGGATTGCCTGCAAAATGGAAGGCCACCATGACAAGAACCTTAGAGGCCAAGGAAAGAGGCCAGAGGTCATTAGAGAAAGCTTCTTGAAGGTGGGATAGGGGAACTGGGGGAGAGAAACCAGAATCTGGTAGGGCAGGGACATAATCTCAGTCCCTCTATGTATTTTGTCCATTTTTTAAAACTGACACCAATGATTTCCTATAATCTGGGCAGGAAAAACTGACAGGAATTTTCATTTTATGGAAAACAAAGGAGGCTAAGACAGTAAACAGGATTTAACCAGGCCCATAAAGTCCAGTGGCCCAGCAGCCTCTCAGCTTCCCAGATCAAAATGTATATATGTCTGTTTATGTGACTGATATGACCTGGCATCTCTCCTTGTTTCTAGATGCTCGACTCTGATACTCCAGTCCTGTGGCACCCCAGACTCTCTTCTGCTACAGCCACAGGTCCTGGGAAAGAAATGGCATCCAAGACCCAGGGAGGAGGTTGAGCCTGGGGAAGGAAAAAGCAAGGAACTGTAAAAGAACCAGGGGCAGAGGAACACCTGCAGGGTGGGCAGAAGTGGGGATTCCCAGTCTGCTGCTTTCCCTTTCCTTTGCAGGCCCCTGGAGCCTCTCGCCTGGCCTGGACATCTGCCCCCTCAGAGCGGCAGCTGCAGCGGGAGGCAGCTGAGGCCCTTGTGGGTCTGAAAGATTCATCCCAGGCTCCCCGCCTGACCCCTTCTGTCCCCCCCAACCCTGCCTGGATTTCCCTGCTCCACCCCTGTGGCCCACCAGGTAACCTGCTTCCTGAAAGGGGAGGATGGAATAAGAATGGCACTAAATGGAGGTCACTAGAGCAAGCAGAGATCAGGGATGGAGATGAGGGAAGGGGTTAACAAGTTGAATGTCCTCAGATCCTCTAGTATTCCAATGTCAAGGAAAATTAGAGAGGTGGAGATTTTTCTAATGGCATATAGCCAGACAGTGTGGAAGCATGTCTCCTGACTCCAGCCCCAAGGTTCTCTCTCCAGACCCTATCTGCTTGCTGAAGTCTGAAAAGGGAATGAAGAAGTAACCAGGGTCTGACCTGGGAAGAGATGATAACTACCTTCCAGGGGTTTCCTTCCTGCTTAGGGAATCTTAGGGATGCTTTCACAAGGCTCAGTGGTGAGACCATAGAACTCTTAAGGAGTGAGAAACACTCAGTTTCAATTGTGGACAGAGAGGGAAGGCTGAGAGCCTTTCTGTTCCAATAGTGGATTGGCTTAGAGGAATTGCTGCAATAGGGAGAGATGCAGCCAGATAGGCTTCTGATTGTGGAGATACGGCATGCTGGGTTTAAGAGTTTACCCAAACAACTGTGCACAAAGGGGAGCCAAGAAATGTTTCTAAACTTGGCAAGATATATCCCAGAGAGCCTGAGCTTGAGAAAGAAAAATATGGTAGCTTTAATGGAGGGGCTAGAGAAGGCAAGATTGGAGGTGAGGAAATCAGCAAGAGGAGGTCTGTGCAGTTAGCAGGTGAACAAGGGTGAGGTGGAGCAGATGAGGTAAACAGAGATCTGCTGGGAGGGGAAACGGATATGATCAGGTTCTACCTTTTCCTGCCTGTAGCTCCTGCTGGAGGAAGAGGATTCCAACCTGTTGGCCCCTCTCTCCGACCCAGCCCAGCTCCTTCAGTATCTCTGCATATTGGGCGCCTGGGGTCCATCTCCCTTCTGAGTTAAAAGCCCAGAGGTGGAGGCTGCCTCACTGGGGCAGGAAGCCAATAGCCCACAGGCACTGCATATTTGGTATTTTACTTACAGATTTTTGCATGGAATTTAATATAGTACAAGCTTCAGGATTTTTTTTTTTTAAGCTTTCAGGTGCTTTGTTAGCTTTCAGTTCCTTTTATAGTGTGGGCATTTCCTTGGCCAAAGATGGATATTTTCATACCCTTCCTTGGGTCTTAGGATCTTTTTAAGTATCCAAGAAACAAAGAGTTGTGCAGTTTAAGCTGACCAGTATCTAAATACTTTTCTGCATGAGTTCATGTTCTGTATATACCTATGCACTCATGTCTGCTCCATACATATGAAAACAGGAGAGTACTTTCATTATGTGTCTAGGTTTGTGTGAATAAGCAAAAAATAAACATTTGTTGTTTTAAGTACTGAGATTTGGGGATTATCTGTTACTATAGCCTAACCTTGTCTATCCTGATTGACAGAAAGGACTTGTTCAATTCACCTCTCATAATGAAAATCAGTTATTTAAGATTTACTACAAGGACTGAGCCTTGCATGCCTGAGGCTCTGGATATATCCCCAGTACCACGAAAAAATACCACAAATAAGGACTGAGGTTGTGGCTCAGTGGTAGAGTGCTTGCCTAGCATGTGTGAGGCCCTGGGTTTGATTCTCAGCATCACATATAAATAAAGGTCCACTGGCAACTAAAAAATATTTTTTTAAAATACCACAAATAAGCACAAACTTGGAATTCTTATTATGACCATATAACAGTTTCCTGCTATCCAGAGGGCAATAAATTGAAATACCTACAGGACTGAGCAGACCATATAAACGAGTTAAAAGGGGGAGGTAAAGGCTAGCAAACTGAAAATACATGCTTTACTTAAAGGGGCAGACATTTTTGGCCCTAGTGGATTGTTGCCAGGCAGAAACATGGGCTCAGAGTTGCCACATCTTCTGATTTTTCAAATAAAATTGAGAAACTTTTTTTTTATGTTCAACATCTTAATTTTTTTAATGTTGGCACATTTTTCTTCTTTATATCTTATGTGGGCCAAATAAAACATACCCAAAGGCCAGCTTTGGTCAATGGAATGTCAATTTGATGCTAAACTAAGATGACATTTTCCAGATGGAGAAACTGAGGCCAATCAGGACAGGAAGCACCAAGTTAGTCTTTATCAAAAAGAGTTTTTCCTGAACTAGGGAGGTTTCTGTGTCTAAGCTTGGAAGAATTCTTCCAAACAATCATTACCATTTATTAAGTATTCACTATATTTGATACACGTATATCCTAACAGTAACTCAGTAAGTTGTGAATTACTTCCATTTTATTAATAAAAGAAGAGGCTAAAAGAAGTAAAGTGACTTGCTTTAAATTTTAGGGAAATTTTCTAAGCAATACTCGGGAGGATTCCTTCTCCTTTCCAGTCCACAAATGAATTAATAGATAATTTTTATAAAGCACAGAATCTTATCTCCAGGGGATAGACATGAATCAAAGTTTTTCAAAAATGTCTTGCTTTTTCTACTCAAGCTATCATTAATAAGAGCTTACCTACATTTGTTTCTTAGTCTTCTGCTGTTGAGTCTCCTTGAGATGTTCCAAACTTATGAAGACCTATGAGCTACGCTATTCTAAAGATATGCAGACCTGGAGACCCTATCCATACCCACCCTTAGAAGGGGCAGACAGAAAGTTCAAAGGACATGCCTGGTCACTGACTGTTTTTCCTGATGTTACCTATGCCCCTTTTTACTCTTTTTATTTATTGGTAGTGATGATGTCCAATTACAGCTTGTTCTTATTTAGGGCCTTACAAAGGTGGCCCCTAACAGATTACAGAGTGACAAACCTGCAACACTTCTCAGGAGACCTTGCAAGATATCAAAAGAACTGAAGTCCACTTGACATCTTCCTTTACTCCCTAGTTATAACTTAGATATATGATTGCCCTTTAATAGTCCTGCCTAAGCCTTGCTGTGCCATGCTTTCCCAGTGACAGAAGTCACAAAGCAGGGAATCACTGTTACTCAGACTATGCTAAGACTTTGCTACTCAGGGCTGACCAAGGGTCCCCAGTATGCCAGGGTCACTCATTTGGAAAGAAAATGAGAGTATAATTTTGGGAAAACGATGGCATGAGAAGGGACCTCCATTTCCCTGGAGCCCACCTCCCCAACAATGCTAGTATTTTTCCAAATCATTAGTACCTCTCATTGGTGCCTGGAGGAGTCGGGCAGATCTCCTGAAAGAGGTCAGCCTTAGGAATGGGGTAAATTTAAGAATTGTTCATGCAGGCTAGGGTTGTGGCTCAGTGGTAGAGCACTTGCCTAGCACATGTGAGGTCCTGGGTTCGATCCTCAGCACCACATAAAAATAAATAAATAAAATAAAGGTATTGTGTCCAATTACAACTAAAAAATAAATATTTTTTTAAAAATTGTTCATGCTTCCACATTGCTACCTCTTTGAGTACAGCACTCTTCATCCACAGTTGAGAAAACCAGCCTCCGAGATTTTAGCCAGTGGACTGTGAGCACTGTTTTTCCTATACAACCCTCTTTCCCACTTGCCACTGCAAAGTTGGGAATGGTGTTGCCATGGTCCACTGAAGTACTGAGTAAGTCTCTCCCCTTCACATGCTCTCTCAACACTCTAGAAATAACCAATGATTTCAAATATGAAGCACCATTATACTCCTTTCTTTCCTCACAAGACCCTTCCCCAGAGCCATATACATTTTTTTTTTTTTCATTTTGCAGTACTGGAAACTCAATACAAAGGTGCTCTATCACTTAGCTAAATCCCCAGGGCCCCCAAAACCTTTTTTTAAGATTATTTTTTTTAAGACAGGTCTCACCAAGTTGCTTAGGGCCTTGCTAACTTGTTGAGGCTGGCCTTGAACTTGAGATTCTCCTGCCTCAGCCTCCCAAGTAGCTGGGATTATAGGAATGAACCACTACACTTTGTGCATCCCCAGCCCTTTTCATCTTTTACTTTTGAGATAGAGTCTTGATAAATTACAGAGGCTGGCCTGGAACTTGCAGTGCTCCTGCTTCTGCCTCCCCAGTCATTGGAATTACAGGCATGTGAAACCATGCCAAGCTAATTTTGTTTTGCAGTACTCTGCAGTGAACCCAAGGCATCAAGCATATAGGCAAGCACTCTACTTGTGATCCTTTCATCTCAGCCTCCCAAGTAACTGGGATTATGGGTATGGGCCACCATGCTGGGCTATACCCAGGTTTTATTTCAGGAGCACAGTTCACAATTCTGCCATTTGAGAATTCATGTTCCCTTCACTTCAGCCCTACTCAAACTTCGTCCATTCCTGACCACATTTCCAGTCCAAGGTAGCCATGATATCACACCACCTATCCTGTCCAGGTTATCCTCAGACCCTCGTTCCTGGTTCATGTAGTGTTTTAGTCAGCTTTTTCACTGGTGTGACTGAAAGCCCCAACCAGAATAACTGTAAAGTAGGAAAGGTTTATTTAGAGGCTCATGGTTTCAGAGGTCTTAGTCCACAAAAGGGCAGCTCCATTCCTCGGGGCTCAAAGTGAGGCACAACATCATGGTTGAAGAGTGTAGTGGAGGGAAGTAGCTCACGTGGTGATCAGGAAGCAGAGAGAAAAACTCCACTCTCCAGATACAAAATATATAATATACCCCATGGCCACACCCCCAATGAACCACTTTCTCCAGCAACAACACCCACATTCCAGTTACCACTTAATCCATTAGGAATTAATTCACAGATTGGGTTAAGTCTATAACCCAATCATTTCTCCTCCAAATCTTGCATTGTTTCACATGTGAGCTTTTGGGGGACACCACATCTAAACTATAACATGTAGGCTCATTCTGTAACCATGACGCCTTATGTAGTTGGTTTTGCAGCTCATGACAAATGTTCACATGTACACAGCCTTAAAACTCATGTCCTGCATAGACTCATGAAAATCCTAAGCTCTTCCCTAAAGCAAGATTATCCTTTTCATCTCTATTGAACCCATTAGTCAGAGTCCTTATGTTCCTTAGGGGTCCTTGCCCCCTATTTAACAGACCTGATTATCTTAAACTATGCCTGTGTCCATCTGTGTCCATCTCTATGCCCAGAATAACTATTCTCAGAGGACAGCACCTAAGACTGGGGTGTAACTCAATGCCAGAGTGTTCTCCTAGTACCAACAAGGTCCTGGGTTCCATCCCCAGCACGACAAAAAAAAAAAAATTTTTAAACAATCCAGAGGCCAAGGCCTGTTTTCAGTACCTCTTTGTGAGATTTCAGAATATATGGGTAAAAAAGGTGTTTCCAATACCTTAGGAATTGTTTTTCCTGCCCTCAAGTCATTCTTTTAATGTAGTTTATTTTTTAGAGCAGTTTTGGATTCACAGCAAAATGAAGTAGTGGTGTTTATGGGGCTGGGGATGTGGCTCAGGCGATAGCACGCTCGCCTGGCATGCGTGTGGCCCGGGTTCGATCCTCAGCACCACATACAAACAAAGATGTTGTGTCCGCCGAAAACTAAATAATAAATATTTTAAAAATTCTCTCTTCTCTCTCTCTCTCTTTAAAAAAAAAAAAAAAAAGAAAGTGGTGTTTACATACACCACTCTCTTCCTACATACACAGTCTCCACTGTTTCCATCTCTCTCAACACCCTACACCAAAGTGATACATTTTTTTTTCCAACTGATGAGTCTATATTAACACAACTCACCCAATGTCCACAGCTTACATTAGGGTTCACACTTGGTGGTATGCATTTTTTGGGTTATAACATAACAACATATGTCTATTATTATAATATCAAAGAGAATAATTTCACTACCCTAAAACTCCTCTGAGAAACATCTATTCATCCCGCCCCCCAACAAAACCTTGACAACCATTAATCTTGTTAGCTCCCTGAAGTTTTGCCTTTTTCCAGGATGCTATATAGGTGAAATCATATAATATGTGGCTTTTTCAGATTGATCAAATTATACGTATTAAAGTTTTCTCTAGAGTCCTGTCTTTTTTGGGGGGGGGAGGGTTGGGGACTGGGGCACTGGTTATTGAATCTAGGGATGCTTAACCATTGAGCAACATTCTTAGCTCTTTTTACTTTTTATTTCAAGACAGGGTCTCACAAAGTTGCTGAGGCTGGCTTGCTAAATTGCTTCTTGCTCTTGAGTTGCTGGGATTCCAAGCATGTGCCAACATGCCTGGCTTTCTGTCTTTTCATAGTTTAATAGCTGATTTATTTTTAGTAGTAATAATATTCCATTGTCTATATGTATCACAGCCTCAAATCTATTTTTTGGGGGGAGGGCTGTGGATCATACTAAGATCCTAATATATGTTAAGCAGGTACTGTACCACTGAGCCAAATCCCCAGCCCTTTTTAATTTTGAAATAGGGTCTCTCTAAGTTGCTTAGGCCCTCACTAAATTGCTGAGGCTGGCCTTGAACTTGGGATCTTCCTAACAGCCTCCTGATTCCTGGGATGGGAATACAGGCCTGTGCCATCATGCCTGGCTATGTAAGTGACTGGACTAAATCTCACTTGCCTACTGTATAACCACCAAGCAAGGTTATTTATTATGTATCTGTAAAATCTAACAGGTATAAAAATTAACACTAAGGACACAGTGCTGAGAAGCCATGATCTCTGAAATCATAGACTATAAGAAAGTCAGCTCTTTAAAAGCATAGAAATAACAAGAATGGGCAGCTCATGCTTACCTGGAGGGTCTAAGTCACTCTGATACAGAGAAGCAGTCATGGTTTCCAACCCAGATGAGAACTTCAGAGAAAGGATTCCTAGAGACAACAATGCACATTTATCCTAACCCTTTATTTCCACAGAATCAGCACTGTGAGTCTGCTTCTCCACCAGACAAGATGCTAACAATTACATAGGGCCCACTGTACCTAAATTCATCAAAACTCTGTTTACCATAAATTTTACCTAAGCTTCACCCTTCCCAAATTCCTATACTAACGCCATTCTTGTACTATACGGTACTCCACATTAACTTTGGAGATCTCTTTTTTAAAAAGAGATATAGAGAATGATTCCATGAATTGGCCACAATGAAATGATTTAGAACTGGTATTAGAAATGTCTAAAAAGTGAACAAATTACCCAAGTAAATGGAAATTTCCAGTTAAGCATACATGACAATACATATTCAAGGACATATTTTTTTTCTGGGAGGAAAAAAGTCAAGATACTAAAAATATTCTTGTGTTTTCAAAGTGTGAGAAATGGGGTTCAACAGCATGTAAAACCAGGATTTAAATGCATGATAAGTAAATGCATGATCTTATCATGCTAGAAACATAGTTAATTTTTTTTTTCAATCCTGGGGATCAAACCCAAAGAAAGCTTCCTACATGCTAGGCGAGCACTCTACCACCAAGGTACTCTCCCAGGCCCAAGATTTTTCTTTTTTAATAGATACTAGTATAACGGCTTATAAATAACAGACATTTTTGCATACAGTATGTATCTCAACTTGAGAAATTTTTATATTTTTAAATTGATATTTTAAATTGTCTTTTGAATATAAGAAAATGGCTATATACATGTGTTTCTTTTTTGCAGTAAGCTAACATAATTTTTTTGGACCACAATTATCCTTCACGTTCTCTGGTGGTTGGGCCTCATAAAAAAGATCATGTGAGATCATGCATGTACTACTACAGGACAAGCCACAAGAAAAATGTCCAAATGTTTACTTGTATCTGGCACAGAGTAAGCACTCAAAATAGTTGTTGCTGGAATATGTGGCGCACCACGTGCCAGAACAGTCACTTAAAGTAGGTAAAAGATTGGGACCTCGGAGTGTGTGTCACAGTAGTGAGACCGAAGCCCAAGGGCGCAGGGCGTGGTGGGGTGGGGAGGCAAGCGCTCTGCCTAATTACACAAGTCAGCGAGCGAGCGGGGCGAGAAAGGGGCCAAGTGAGCCTAGGGGTAGTGCAATGATTCCAGCACTAGGAGGAAGACCTAACTAACTTCTCCGAAGGTCCCGCTTCTGCCTCTTTGTCCCTGCCCTTAACTC
Source organism: Marmota marmota marmota (assembly GCF_001458135.2). Lineage (NCBI taxonomy): Eukaryota > Metazoa > Chordata > Mammalia > Rodentia > Sciuridae > Marmota > Marmota marmota. The sequence goes on from NW_026000205.1 coordinate 6,183,432, forward strand.
CCCGCCTCCATTCCCACTCTGGTCACCAAGGAGGAGTTGAAGCAATTTCCGCCCTAAGAAGGGTGAAGCTTCCAGCTCCTGCTCTCGCGAGTACTGGTGATGCAAGAAGTAAAGGCAGTGGCCTCATTTCTTTCTTGCCCTTCCCCTAGTTTTCTTGTCGCAGTTCCGCCCTTACTACTTTCACTTCCGGCCATGGAAAAGTCACTTCCACCCGGAAAAAGGGTCATCCATTGAGGCCAGGTCTTCTTTCCCGCCCACTCAACTTCCCCCGAGCTTCCGCCCTCAGTATCTTCTACCGCTACTCCTGCCGGCCACCACAACGCCAACAAAGCCAGGTTCCCCCAGCTCCAGATGGGAGTTCCCTCTTCTTTAACGCTCCTCTCCGAAAAAAGGAAAGGCTGGAAGGAAACACTGGCCTCCACGCCCGCCCCCCAGCAGCATTTCCAGTTGCTCCTCTATCCCTCACCATACACCCTCCCATCTGAGCGAAGATGAAGGCACGTTTGCCCTGAGACAGGCGGAGTCGCCTACTCTAGCCCCATTATCGCGAGAACTTTGAAGTATCGCGAGACTTGACGCCCGACTTGTGCGCCCGGGAAACCCCGTCGCTCCCTTTCCCCTGGCTGGCAGCGCGGAGGCCGCACGGTAAGCTGGCTCTCCGGCACGGGCTGGGCATGGGGCTTCGGGGCCGAATTTCCCGGCTCAGGAGTGCGTGCCTCATGGCCCCGGTGAGCACGGCGCGGGGCCGACCCGCCCCCAGAAGCCGCGACCACGTGCGAGCGGCAGGCCCGGACATGCCTGCTCCGCGCGGTCCGGAACCGAGAGGGCCTGGCGGGCAGCTGAGGGGTGCGTAAGGGCATCCAGAATCCCGGGGCTGAGGGGTGGCGTTGTGCAGGGAGCTCCCAAACTGAGGCCGGGCTGGTGGGACCCACAGAGACCAGCGCCAGTAAGTTCTGTGGGATCCACGGGAGCCAGGGCCGGAGTTGAAGTGAGCCTTGGGGGTTAACGCGGGTGCTGCGGTTTAGATCGCCGAGGAGCCGAGTTGGCTTCCAGGGCCCGGACCCTCGTTCAGACCTCCACCAGACCTTATGGTCACATGTCGGACTTTCTCTCACAGATGCCCGGAGTTACTGTAAAAGACGTAAACCAGCAGGAGTTCGTCAGAGCTCTGGCAGCCTTCCTTAAAAAGTGAGTGTGGGGGCTGAGGTCAGTGGACGCAGTCTGTCCGTTGGCACGTGAGCGCGCCAGGCTCCCTGTTCAGGGAGGGAGGGGAGATTTGTGCGGGGCTTCCATGTGAAGAGTGCACTTTCTGTATGAGGCCTGGGTTGGTGGTTTTGCGTTTCAGCCTGTTTATTTGTGTCTTGGAACCTCTTTCTAAAGTTATGTTCAAAGGAAGGGGTCATATGGGTAAAATTGTTAGTGAGATTCCTGAATTTTGTTTTCCTTCCTGTTTTCTGTCCTAGGTCTGGCAAGCTGAAAGTCCCCGAATGGGTGGACACAGTCAAGCTGGCCAAGCATAAAGAGCTTGCTCCCTACGATGAGAACTGGTTCTACACACGAGCTGGTGAGGAATATGTGTGGGCCCTTGGCTAAGGGTGGGAAACTGGGTGACCCCATGCACAAATCCATTTTGCTCCCTCCCAAGGTTGCAGTAGGAGAGACTTTTGTGTTGCCACATGTTATGTGACTTGAGACTTTAATAACTGCGGTTTTAAGAGCTTTGAGGAAAGCTTGGTGTCAAATTGGTTGTCATGTTTAATTAGAAGTTCTTCACTTGAGAGAGGCAACATCCCTTCTGCATTTGGGGAGTCAGATTCATGTCCATTGCTTAACCATAACCTTGGACAAATTGCTTAATTTGCTTATGTTTTCAGTTTCTAATCCTAATGATGGAGGAGCTAATGATGGTACTATTGCAGGATTATCATGAAGATTAAATGAATTTAAAGCAGTCAAAATTTTAGAAGCGCCCATTGCACAGTAATTAAAGTCTTCTGTCTTGTTTCTGTTATTCAGATCATCATGTTAGCCTGCTGTCTCTAGCAAGTTGTTTCTTACTTCGTGGTTGGGATCTGGGCAACTTCTTGCTCTAATCTTGACTTCTAAGTGCCTGTAAAGAAAACACCCTGACCTTGTGGTTACCCTCTGCTGTCGTGGCAGCTCTCATCTTTTTTTTTTTTAATCTTATAGTTGTAATATAAATACATTTGCTAACTTCACAGTGCTAATTCTTGCCTGTTTTGACATTTCTAGACTGTATACACATCACGCACTCTTCTGTAGGTCTAACTTACAGGGATAGGGTCAGTGCTGGGTTGTATTAAGGTGACAGCCTCTGCACAGGTCTTCTATGGGATCTTGACCTCTCTGATCTCCCTTTGTGAAGTGGGGGCTCCAAACTAGCAAAGGTCATTATTAGATAGGAGACAGTTTGGCAGATTTCAGGAATGACCCTGAGATCAGTTGGCCTCAGCCTTGGTACAAGTTGGTTAGCTCTGACAACATATTGTAGACTTGTTGTGCACTCATGCATCAAATGTCCATGGGGCCCACTTTGTTTCAGGCCTTGGACTGGGCACAGGGGACCAACATGACTCATCACAGCCTCTGACCTCTGAGGACTAAAAGATCAACTCTGTGAGGTGGGTAGGATGGGTAGCATATCCACCCACCCACCACTATAGTTTTAGAAAACGGGGGTGGTTGGGTTGGATGGTACATGCCTATAATCCCAGCAATTCAGAGTGCTGAGGCAGGAGAATTGCAAGTTTGAAACCAGTCTGGGCAACTTAGCAAAACCCTATCAAAACTAAAAGGACTTGGATGACGGTCAGTGTTAAAAACTTCTGGGTTCCATCCCTAGTACCAAAAAAGGGAAGGTGGGGATGGTGAGGGAAAGCTGGCTCCCTGGGCACACAACAGTGACAAGACCTGAATGACACACCATGTCCTCAGTGTTTTTTGGCAGTGCCTCGAGAGATTAAAGAAACTTTGGATTTAAGTTTAGAACAATGTAATAGCTCTTTCCATTATTTGAGGTGCATAGACATTTTGCATGTACTAAAAACCTGAAGTAGAATTGCTTTTGCCTGCTTCACAGTTGATCTCAGAAGGGTTGAGTAACATGTCCAGGGTCAGCCAGGTAGTGATATCAAAATACATCCTTAACGCTGCTTGGAAAGGACTCCTCCAAAATACCAATTTTTTTTTTTTTTTTTTTAAGGTGAGGAATGATTTAAAAATGGGATCAAGACCCTGGTGATGAACCTAGATGAATCTGCTGGTCATGATACAGTAGTTGCAGCCCTTTGCTTAGCAGGCCCTTCCCTGGACATCTCACACTGGGTGTGTGTTCTCCCTCCAGTGGAGCTGGAGCTCCCAAAGCTCCCTTTTAGATCTCACTTTCCCAATGGCCCTGTGATATAGGGAGTTGGGGTGCTGTTGTGTCTGTTTTTTACAGTGCTACAGCAGCAGAAGCCAAGTTATTTTCTAATCCACTACAAAAGATGCTTGCTTACTGATATCTATTCTGAAATCTAATGTGCTTTTCACCTAATGTGGGTACAGAGAGGTAGAGTGACTTTTCAAGCAGCTTTGGGAGCATTGGCAAGCCAGCTCTGTCTGACTGTACGTTCTAGGCTGTATTTTCTCTCTCTGAATGGTGAGATCTGGCCTATTTTGCCCCCTCAGGAGGTAGAGGCTGGAGTACAGTGAAGAAACATACAGATGTGGGAAATAAAGAAGTTTGTGGCAGAAGGTGGTCTGGATGTGAGGCAGGACTATGGGATCAAGTTTCCAGGCAATGAGATGGAGATATAGAGAACAGATAATCTCTAAAGGGAGGCTCTGTTGCTCAAGATCAGACTACAGTGGACCTAAAGGGGCAGGATGTGTCACCCTAATTAGGTCTCTTGGCCTGTTAATTCTCATAAAAACCTGCTTAGGAGTGAGATGAGAATCCACTGTGGTGTCTTGGTGGGTATTTGCCTGGGAGAATGCTCAATTAGAATACTTGAAGACTGCTTATAGGGTAAAGGCTGGTCCTTCTGACTCTTGTGTAGGGTCAGGGACTCAGTCATGCTGTGTTAGTAGAAGAAATGAAGCTTAGGAAGCATCACAGAAAAATTAAAGAGGCGAATCAAGATCAGGAACATGATTTTTCCTTGGTTTTTCAGAGAAAGGTCAGGGCAGACAGAGCCCGCCCCCCTCCCCCGCTTTTGACTAGGGTGGGGATACAACCACCAGTCTGTGCTTATTAGCATAAACTGTTGGTGCTATGGTGACTCAAAAAAGCTGGGTTGCTTGTCTCAAGTGCAGAGTGCTGTTGTCCCCCCAGCCCAGCAGGAACACACAGCCATTCCCCGTTTTCTAAGAATGTATAAGGGTACAGAAGGCCTGTGGGGCTCTCAGTCTGTAACAAGGCCTAACTCGCCTACGAATTCATCAAGAATGGCCTGGATTTTTTTTTTTTTTTTAATTCCACCAAAGTGTGGCAGTAGGGCCCAGGTCTCAAGGGGGTGGAAAAGAGGCCAGTGCTTTCCAGAACTTGGTGTTTTATAGTAGAGCTCCTTCACTTCTTATGGGTCAAAAATAATGGGGTAGCAGGGCCTTGTACTCTCCATTGTGAGCCCCAATTGAAAGAACTAGTATGCTTTGATGGCGCTTATTTCCCACCAGTCACTGTATTTAGGGATTAAATTTAATGGTCTCCTTTGGTGCTGCTGTACCTACCTCCTGACAGCTGGATATATGTACTTTGTGGCACTACTAATAAGAGCCCGTTGAGATTGTCTCCCACCTGCCTGTTAGCTCAGTGTTTGGCCACCTGTTTTGCACATTGAGCCCAGGCTGAGACCCCGGATCTCTGGGCACTGGTCCTGGCTCAGCAAGACCAAGGTTGCCTGTACTACTTCTGATACACAGCTTCTTACCTTTCCTGAGGTTATCCTTCTTTCCCCAGCCCTTAAGCCCTAGCAGGAGAGCAGGTCTCCTAAGCAGGACACAACCAGATGAAAGCCCATGGACAGAGGTGGTTCATTCTGGGATGGCATTTTTTAAAGACTAGGGGTGAAGTGGTTTATGCCAAGATAGTCTCTTGATTCGGGCAGAGATAGGACCTACAGTAAATTGGGAAGGTATAAAACTGATGGAATGATTTTATTTATTTGTTTGTTGTAATTGGACACAATACCCCTAAAGTACCCTGGTCACTTGGTTTGTTGTACACAGAGAACACTGCCTAGCCTCTGGCTCTGAGTCAGTAGTTTTTGAACTGAATCACTGGTTCACCCTATTGCTTTTCAGAACCAGAAGAGAGCTCACTTGAGCAGATTCTGGCCCTTGTGTTCCCCAGCTGGTAGAGCTATATGATGGCTAGAGGACTGTCTGTCCTGCTCCTGGTGAGGTTAAGCGGTTTGCCTAAGGCTATATCAGTCCAGCTTCTGAGGCCATCTTAATGCATGAGTGATTGTGTGCAGGGCATTTGGCACAGGGTCTAGCAGACCTATGCTCCCGTTCCACAGCAGTTCTGGGTTTTGCTAGAACTTGCCTTTTAGACAACGAGGCTGGCCCCCGGGGGAGACTTGATCAAGCCAGTCCAGGGATAAGAACCCTTGTGTCCTGGAGGGCATGCTGCGGGTTCCAAGTTGGGAGCATCCACTGCATAGGGTGTCTGCCCTCTCCCTGTTGTTACTCAGGCATATAGATATGGTCAGTTTCTTAAAACATTGACTAGGCTCCACCCTCACCATGCCTCAGATTCCTGCCTAGAGTACATAGTGACTTGACAAACTGGGAGGGCTGGTTCAGGGCACATCAAGTGGTCATCATGTGTGTTTTCCACTTCTTCCACTTAAAATGGTGAGGATTAGCTGTCTCACTGAACTGTTATATGTGCCTAAGAAATGTTCTCAGCTCCCTCTCACTCCACCTCCAGCTTCTACAGCACGGCATCTGTACCTCCGGGGTGGTGCTGGGGTTGGCTCCATGACCAAGATCTATGGGGGACGTCAAAGAAATGGTGTCATGCCCAGCCACTTCAGCAGAGGCTCTAAGAGTGTGGCCCGCCGCGTCCTCCAAGCCCTGGAGGGACTGAAGATGGTAGAGAAGGACCAAGATGGGTAAGCAGAAAGGGAACCTGGGGGCCAGGTTATCAGTACCATGGGTCACATACACTGAAGCTGTCGGGTGCCTCCCACCTGCTCCTCTCACGGCCAGGCAGGGCATTCAACAGAAAAGCAAAACAGTGAGGGGGCCTCACCCCGACCTCTCTAGCTGACTTCCTCAGGCTCCAGGAAGGTAATTTAGCGACTGTCCGCTTTCATTAGCCTGCTCGTTAACTTTTCCGAATTGATTTTTCGGGGCTTTTGATCTAATGCTTGCACAAACGACACCCAGTCAGCTCCCAAGAGAGCTCGTGCTCCTACCCCCAGCTCCTTGGAATGCAACTGACTAGGGCCTGGGTGGGACTTGGCTGGAGCTGGTATGTGGTCCCTCTGCCAGGTACCTTCTTGGGAAGCCTGGCTTGTGGCCAAGAGGAGGGGGCTGAGAGCCTGTACTCAACAGGGAATGACTAAGATTCTTTTCTCCTTCAGGGGCCGCAAGCTGACACCTCAGGGACAGAGAGATCTGGACAGAATCGCTGGACAGGTAAGATGTGACTTTGTTCAGGGTGGGACCCTCAGTCACTCCCCCAGTTTCCAGAACCTGTTGTAGATGTGACTTGTTTCCTTCCCTGAAGGGCATACCTCAGGAAGGGGCTGCCCGGGGGCAGAAAAAAGATCATTTGTGCTTAAGTTGATCAAAAATTTGGGTGTTGGGGTAGAGGGAGCCCAGGCCAAGGTGGTGTTTGGCCTCTATAGGGCACATCTGCCCCCACACACTGGTGGTTCCATTTCCCATATCTTGTGCTTACTTGGCAACAGGTGGGTTCAGCATGCTGGGTCAGGCCCCAGATCCTGGGTGGATGACACTCGGACAAAGTCCCTTCACCCCTATAATCTCCCTGTCATGGAATGACCCACTCTCACCAGCCTAAACTGGGGGTGAGGATTCCACAGGCTGCAGTACAGCAGGAGCCCCAGGTCCTAAGGGGTCCTGGCATGAGCTCTGTGTTGGTTCCTAATCATTGGCTCAGGCCTCCTAGAAGCCTTGAAATGTGTAGTCACTTAGTCAGGTGTCACAAAAGAATGAACGGTGTCCACCCTCTGGGAGTTGGAGGAGAGCCTGGTGCAAACATCTGTGCTGATGGTTAGCATTCTCCTCATGGGGCAGTGGGCAGAATTGGACTCATCCATTTGCTTGAGTCCCTGTAAAATGGGAAGATGACCTCAGTTATGAAGATTAAACGAGTACATTTGGCATCTAGAATTTAGTGTGCTTATTACTGCAGCCAGTGGAGTGCACAGTAGAGACCCCACCACTCATCTGAATTCTTAATCTTTTCCCACAGGTGGCAGCTGCCAACAAGAAGCATTAGAACAAAAGGATGCTGGGTTAATAAATTGCCTCATTCGTAATTCTGGTCTGGGTCTCTTGATTGACTGAAAGCACATTCCTAGGGACCAGGGGTCTCTGAATGGTTATGTTGAACAGTAGCTGGCAGAGCACTAGGCCAGTCTTCCCACTTCAAACACCTCCCTAACTGAACATTTTCCTGCAGTGGGTGAGGGGACTGTATCCCTCCCCCATGTCCTGTGTTTGCAATTCTCTGGAACAAGAAAACAAAGGGTGACTGGTTAAGCAGTGACAAATCTGATGCTGGGTTGCAGAGGTGACATCTGTTAGAATAGGGATGGTCCTAGAGCCCATGTGTCTTTCCTGGGAGGAAGTGAAGAGAGACCTGCAGAACTGGTGCTATTCTGCTGGGGGCTTTGCTGAGGACAGAACCCTTAGTAATTAGCCTCTGCACTATATTCCCAGCCCCTCCAGGGTCTCACCAAGTTACTTGGGTTGCATTCCTGCAGTTTCTGGGGTTACAGGTACACACTGCTGCCCAAAGTGATTTTCCAGACTGGTACCTATTTATGGGCCTACATGGGCAGGGTGGGCCTACTTGAGCCTCTGCTTTTCGTTTTAGGGTAGTGGCCTTGGGCCTATCCCCCTAACAAATCCAACCCTAGAGCCTTGGGAAGGAAGTGTTGATGGAGCCAACTACTAGAGCTTTGCACAGGGCTGGACCCATGAAGTTTACACCTGAAGAAATCCCTGTTACTTAGGTCCCTAGTGGGGCAATTAGGACCACCTGGTACCCAGCCCCCAAAATATTTAACCCAGATCCATTTGAAAGCAAAACCTGGAGTGGAGGGAGAGTTTTGAGAGATGGGCAAGTTTTAAGTTGCAGCTATAGGCTGGGGATGTAGCTTAATGGTGGAGGATTTGCCTAGCATGAGCAAGATGGTTCCATCCCCAACACTGGGAGGGAAGAGTCCATCTCTGCTCCAAATTTTGTGCACGTAACCCCATGCAATCCTCACTCCCGCTTACCCCTAAGGGATTCAGCAAGATAATCACATAAAGCATTTCTGGTAGACAATTGGCATTGCATTTAAGATGGACAACCTACAGCTCCCGCACCATGTGGGAGATGAAGCTGCCACCCCTCCCAGTTTGGAGGTTGTCAGTGCTGAAAGATTGGTACTGAATAAACAGTATGTACCACCAGTCACTTCAGAATATTTTGTACACCCAAGTGCTATGTACTGGAGGCAGGAAAAGTCACAGGTAATTTGTGAGATGTCCCTATGGCTAGAGGGTGACAGAGCCATTTGAACCCAAACTACCAGCCCCGTCCTGCTACAGCACTATCAAAAAAAGCTGAGAAAATGAAGTATAAGAGTTTACACTCCCTGGCATGACTCCAGACCAGTCAACATCCAGTTCTGGAATCTTGTTTTTTGTTTTTGTCCACCAAGGATGAAAACACTTCCCAGAGCTAATATAAGGACCCAATGCCAAGCATCTGGTCTGCACAGGGTGGGGCACCAGAAAGAGGTGCTAAGTAAACTGGACCATGTGCCTGAAATCCTGCAGCTTTGCCTATCCAACCGCTAGGGGGCAGCCAATGGCCTGGAAACAGCTTCTGAAAGACGCTGAAAAATGTGAATTCCTAGGGCTTCCAGCTGTGGACCCATGATTTTTCCTGGGAAGGCCTTAAAAGGAGGGACTGAGGCACAGAGGGGCTGACAACCTGCTATTCAGTGACGGCAGGGGTCCAACAGAACATCTGGGCCTCTGGAAGGAAGAGGGCAGGTCTCTAGAAACAGAGAAAATAACTAACCTTGTCCTAGGAGCTGCCTTCGTAATATTTGTGCACTTTCACAAACAGGAATTGTACCCATATTATAAGAGAAGACACTGAGGCTCAGATGACCAGTGAGTTGGCAGAACTGAGATGCAAGTCCCAGAATCCTGGATTCTTGAAGCCCATGCTCTTCTGTGGGTGACAGTTGCATTTTTTAAAAAATTATTAAATATGGGCTGGGGTTATGGCTCAATGGTAGAGCGCCTGCCTAGCATGTGGGAGGCACTGGGTTCGATTCTCAGCACTGCATATAAATGAATAAAATAAAGATCTATCAACAACTAAAAAATATATTTAAAAAAATTAAATACTTCAGGCATGCAAAGGAGTATCCATAACAACATAATAGCCACCCACACACCTACCACCCAGCTTAAGAGACAACACAAGGGGGTCTGGCAGTACAGGTCAGTGGTAGAGCACATGTCATGTGTACACAGGGCCCTGGGTTCACTCCCAGCACCACAGAAACAAACCAAAAATGAAACACAAGGAATAAGACCCTAACTGGCCAAGTCCTCTGTGTGCTCCAACCCCGTCGTCCTCCTTTCTTCCCTGAGAAGTAACCCCTCTCAGAACCGGGCATTTGTCACCTTATGTGGGACTAAACCACCATTACAGGCTTGTATCCTAAAGTAGTACCCGGTGTTGTTTTGCCTTTTGAAAACAAGTCAACTGCATCGCACTAGATTTTTTTCTCATCCTCGAATTATTTGAGTGGCAGCCTACTGACGCTTCCCCTATTCTGTGGTATTTGGTTGGTTGACTGTCACCACCCGTGAATCCACTCTCCTGTAAATGACTTTTTGGATTGCTTCTAGATTTTTGCTAATAAAAATCTCCCTGCCATGATCTTTTCTCTTTTCAGCACTGGAGATTGAATCTGGGGTACTCTACCACTGACCACTGAGCTCCATCCACAGCTCCCCACTTTTTTTTTTTGGACAGGATCTTGCAAAGTTGCCCAGGCTGGCTTCCAACTTGTGATCCTCCTACCTTAGCCTCCAAAGTTGTGGGGATTACAAGTATGCATCACTGCACCCAGCATGAATTTTCTCTCTCTCTCTCTCTGTGTGTGTGTGTGTGTGTGTGTGTGTGTATGTGTGTACATGGGTCTCCTAATTGTTCACAGGTATCTCAACAACTCCCCTCTTCCCTACTCAAACCTCATTTCCCTGGCCAAGCATGATAGGCTCAAAAAAACCTGGGACAAAAAGGTGCCTTTGAATCCCTCAAGGTCACTCCTAGAGTGTATGACAACGGGAAAGTGATAACCTCCCTTCTCAGGACCTCAGTTTCCTCCTCTGTAAAGTGGCGAATGACCTATGTTGTCCCATGTGGGAAGACCCATGTAAAAGAACTCCAGTAAGAAAGCGAGGTGCTAAGCAACCGGTAAGACCCTGTCTCTAAATAAAATACAAAATAGGGCTGGGACGTGACTCAGTGACCGAGTGTCCCTGAATTCAATCCTGGTACTCCCCCGGCCCCCCCCCCCAAAAAAAAAGAACTCTAGTAAAGTGCTCATATGGTTCTAACTCCTGGGTGCTGAGCACAGCGTCTCATGTCACAATGTCAAGGAGATCCTCTGCTCCTCAACTTGTGGATTTACAGATGCCAAGGCCAAGGCTGGAGGTGCAATTCGGTGATAGAGCTCTTGCATAGAATGAGCGAGGCCCTGGGTTTGATCTCTAGTACTGAAAAAAAAAATAGCCAAGACTCAGAAGAGGGAAAATCCTCTTTCCCAACCCCGAGAAGTACGGAAACAAGCTCAGAGGGGAACAAGTTTTGCCCAAGGTCAAGGAGCAGACAGAAGCGGAGCTCAGAACCACCACACAGACTGCCAGCAGCCAGCACTCTGAACTCTGGCCCCCTCAAGCTTCTGTCCCCAGACCTCCCAGTGCTGAGCCAGGCCTGAACCAGTCTCTGCCCCCACCCAGCAGCCACGCCTCAGGGGAACCGCGGCCACTGCAGGTGCAGAAAGTAGTTTCTCCCTGCTCTGGGGCAGCTGCTACCAGCCTGAAGCAAAGGGGCAGGGGCTGCCCCCAGGCCGGCAGTCAAGAGGCCTAGCAGCGAAGACCAGTGGAGCCCATCTCCGCGGCAGGGTAGGGCAGGAAGTGGGGCGGGGTTTGAAGTGGAATCTGGTACCCCAAACTGCTGCAGCACGAATCACCTACCAGTTGGGAGAAGATGCTTGGGGGTCTAGGAGTCCTTCCAGCTCTGCCTGCCACCATCTGCGGCCTCTTCTTGCTGTCCGCAGCCTGCCTGGGTATGTGGCCAAAGGGCAGGTGCTGTGTGAAGGGGTGAAGGAGGCCAGCGGGCGGGAGGACAGGCGCAGGTAGTGGGGGCAGGGAGGGGGCCGGTGGAGGGGGAGCTGGGGAAGACCCCTGCAGAAATCGCAGCTATTGGTTTGACCAATCGAAGCTGGGCCACGGTAAGGCTGGAGCCGCCATGGAAGGCTGGAGGAGGCTCCGGAAGTGGACTGGGCATCCACAGTCCCATGGAGGGAGGGAGGACCTAGAAGGCCCCCTCCCCCTGCTTGTCCCCACAAGTCAAAATGAGGAACTAAGGTGGCTCTTGATTGAACACCATAGTTGCAGGCAGGAAGGGGACTTGGGGGCGGCACTAAGAGCCAAAGGGGAGCAAACATTTTCTCCTCTACCCTAAATGAAAGTTGCCCTCTGTGTAGGCAGCCCCTTCTCAGTGAGGGGGGGCGGGGGGAGGGCAAGTGGGGTGGGAGGAGGGGAGGGCATGCCTCATCTCTAGTCCCTCCTTCCTCCCCTCCCCCACCCAAGGCCAGCTGGCAAGGGCTGTGAGAACACTGACTGAGGAGTTCAGAGAGGAAGGTCACTCTCCCCAGTGACCCTAGGAACAGGACTGGAGCTCACGTCTGAGTCTGAAGCCTGTGACCATGAGGTTGCTCAGCCTCCTTCCCCAACTCATCTGTCTTCCCCACTTCCCACCTTCCTCCTCCTACCTCCAGATGATGGGGAGCTGGCCGAGTGGAGCGAACTGGGGAGTCTGAGAGCTGGGACTTCCGGAGGAGGCCAGAGTAGACACTACCGTGGCCACTGGGCCACCCCTGCCTCCCTCTGGGACACTTTTGTCTCCACCCTGGGATGCCAATCCTGGGCCCAGGGGAAGGGATAAACCCTCCCAGGCCCCCTAGGTTGACACTTTCAAGTTACAGAGAATTGGGGACAGGTCCAGGCTCACAAGCCAAGGCAGGCCTAGACTGTTTGCTGGGTGCCAGGCAGGGACAGGCCTAGGGAACTGGGAGTCTGAGCCCCAGAGCCACTGGAACAGCCCCAACCTTGCTGATGCTGGGCAACCCCCTTCGCTCCTCGGCCTCAGCCGCCCCCCACCACACATTCAGTAGAAGCCAGGACTACGGGTTCTGCCATGGGGTTACCCTGGGTGAAGTGCTGGGCGCAGGGCTGGCCTGAGGCTGCGGGTGGGAACATGCACCAGAAGGACTTGGGCTGCGCTGCTGTCTGCACTGACTCTGGGAGGAGCTGTCTAGGCAGGGACACTTTAGTCCTAGGAAATCAAACACTCAAAAGTCAGAATTTGAAGAGGCCAAAGCACAAAGTGGGTGAGCAGGGAGGGGCCGTGCTCCAGGGGCACTGGGGCTTCCCGGGGGCCTGCATCCCCACCCCTAGTCCCTGACTCAACCCACCTCTCTGCAGGCCCTGGATGCCAGGCCCTGTGGGTGCATGGGGGCCCACCATCTGTGACAGTGAGGATGGGGGACGAGGCCCGACTCCAGTGCAAGAACAATGCCACCAGGCCCAATGTCACCTGGTGGCTCCTCATCCAGGGCAACCACTCCTATCCGCCCCAGTTCCTGGGCTCAGGCCAAGGCTCCAAGGGCGAGTGGACCATTCCAAAAGTGAACAAGAGCCACAGGGGCGTGTACCAGTGCCGAGTGGAAGATAATGGAAAATCAATGTCTTCCTGCGGTACCTACCTGCGTATTCGAGGTGAGTAGCCTCGCCCTGTCCCCCACCACCTGGCTAGGACACCACTTTCCTCATCTGTGAAGTGGGGATAGAGCCAATGCCTTTGTCATGGGCTTGGAACTGGATGAACACAGTGACTGATGTTTGCACCTGCGGTTCTGGGGCTCAGGGGTTCTGGGCCTGGCCGGGGGAGGGAGAGGACCAGGAAGGAACTGGGGGACAGGAGGTACCAAGGCTCTAAGCAGCAACCCCTCCTCACAGAGCCACCCCCCAGACCCTTCCTGGACATGGGAGAGGGCACCAAGAACCGCATCATCACAGCCGAGGGCATCATCCTGCTGTTCTGTGCTGTGGTGCCGGGGACACTGCTGTTGTTCAGGGTGAGACCCCCAGGGTTCCGTCCCCCAAAGCTTGGGAGAATGAAAACATGCACCTCTCTGGGGAGATGGGGGTTAAATGAACTAACACAACAAGAGCATTTTAAGTGGTGTGGGCTAGAGGGTCCTTCTCATTGTTCCCCTTTCACTGTGTCCCCACTGTTCCTCCTTAGAGAGATGCTCACTCACCCAGGGTCTCTCATCCTCCTGCCTGCACCCAGAAGTGCAGTCCCCTACACTTGCTGTGTAGCCCACAGCAAGGTACACAGGACTTGTGTCCTCACTCAGTCCTTGCCACTTCGTCTCTGCAGGCCACAGCACAACTATTATTATTCACTGTTATTGTTGTGGTTGTCAATCCTGAAGAATAATAATGCAGTGGAGACAGTCAAAAGGACACTAGCTTTGAACCCAGAGAGACCTGTCACATAGCTTATACATGGCCTTGGGCATGTCCCATACCCTTTCTGGAAAAATACCATTGGCATCCAGGAGGGTCTGAAAAAGTCTTCACCATCTCCTCCTACTCACTCCTCCTACCACCCACTCAAACCCCACAGAAGCGCTGGCAGAATGAAAGGTTTGGGGTGGACACCCAGGATGACTACGAAGATGAAAATCTTTATGAAGTAAGTGGACGGTGGGGACAGGGCAGGAATACGTATGTTGGGGGTCCTGCCAACATATCCCTGCAAGGGGTCCCTCCCTGGGGTTGACTGAAGGCAGGGATCCCAGGTGTCAGGGTACTGATGTCCCTGGCCCCATGGTGTCCCTCCAGGGCCTGAACATCGATGACTGCTCCATGTATGAGGACATCTCCAGGGGCCTCCAGGGTACCTACCAGGACGTGGGCAGCCTCCACATCGGAGATGTCCAACTGGAGAAGCCGTGACTCCTCCCTCTACACAGGAACCCTGCCAGACCTATCCTGCCTGCTACGAGCAGCCAACTCCAGCTTCTCTCCTGGAATGTTCTCTCCTCTTTCCTGGGAGCTTCCTGAGTCATCTTCCCCCTCGGAGTGTCCCACTCTTCCCTGGAGACTGCCCTCCCCCACTAACCCAGCCCTCCTCTGTTGCCTTTCCCAGGCTCCCTCCCTAGCGGGTAATGAGCCCTTAATCGCTGCCTCTAGGGGAGCTGATTACAACAGCCTCGTTAGTGTCACCCCCTCCTCCCGGATCTGTCATGGCCACTTAGTGATAATAAATCCTTCCCAACTGCAGATCTTGGCAGGAGTCATGGATCTCACGAGGATGCACCCCCTCCTTCCTTGGGACCCAGGAGTCCAGGCCTAAGCCCCCTTCTCCTTCAGACCCAGTGTTCTGGGCCCAAGCCATGCCCTGCCCACTCCCTACACCTGGACCAGGTAGCCTGACCTGGCCACCCCCCTACCCCCAGAACAGGAAGTCTCCTGGCAAAGCCCCCACCCCAACAGAAGGACTGGTTTGGCCCCCTGTAGTGCCTCAGCCCTCCCTCTGTCCCCAAGCAAAGGGGGTAAATGGAAGGGGTATCATGGCCACCAAATTTTTTTTATTGCCTTTTTAAGCTCTGGAAAGAGTGGACTATACTGTGGGGCTTGTTCTGAAGGGAGGACATGGAAGAAACCCAGGGGGAAGTGATAGGCTGTGAAACCGAAAGGAGAGAGGCAGAGAGGTACAGAGGCAGTCAGGAGAGCCAGCGAGGGAAGAAGGGATGATTCGGACCGCGGGAATCCAAGGCACAGGCATAAGGAGGGGGCAAGAGAGACAGCAAGGAAGAGACAGAAGGAAAGACGGTCCACCGCAAACTGGACACGGAGAGGCTGGCCAGGGAGACTGTCAGAGAAAGCAAAGAAAATTGGGGGTAGGACACAGCGATGCAGAAAGATGAGAGAGGGGGAGAAGGGCTATAAGGGGAAGAGGGACAGAGGAGGAACAGTAGGGTCAATCAACAGGCCAGGGAGGGAAAGACCCCACAGGAGAGGGAGTGAGCGACTGGGACCAGGGGACAGGGACACAGAAGGCAGGACGCTCAGAGGGGCGAAGAAAGAGGAAGAGCAAGGGCACACGGAGACTGAGAGCAGGGGAGGCTGCCCTTGCCCCGGCGCGGGCCTCATCCCCGGGTCCCCGCCCCGTGGGCGCGGCGAGGCGGGACCCGGCAGGAGGTGCGAGGACCGGGGAGTCCGCCGGCTGCGCGCGGACAGACAGGACAGACAGACAGAGCCGGGCAGGGCCCAGGGCCGGGGCCCGGGGCGGGAGC
>NW_026000205.1:6199626-6211157 GCF_001458135.2 Marmota marmota marmota
GGGGGAAGTGGGGCGGAGGAGGGAGGGGGCTGGGGCGCTCCGGCAGCGGAGGGGCCTCCTCCGAGCCCCCCGGAACCAGCGGCCGCCCTCCTGGGGCCTCAGTTTTTCCATCTGTCAAAGGGGACAAAGAGCGCACGAAGACTTGTCAAGTGCCCACTGGGTGGGGATGAAAGCCGTGAGCTGGGCTCAAGGCTCGCAACTGTTCAGGACCTAGGATCACACCCACTGTACCGGTGGGGAAACTGAGGCCCAGGGAACCGAACTGACTCGTGCCAGCGACACACTCTGTGAGACAGTGTGCAGTTGGGATTTGAATTCTAAGTTGCTTCCCGCTAAGCGCCGTCCTCCATCCCTGCACGCTCTAGGGCCACCTAAAAAGAAAAACAACAACAATAACGCCGCGGGCCGCTGTGAAGCTGAGAGTTGCAGAGCGCGTTTGAAAGCGTTTTCGGGAAGCTCCTCTTTGGGCCGTTAATTATACCCTGGGAGATGGGAGTAGGGGAAAGAGCTGGAAACTTCCCGCATTGTACAGATGGGAAGATTGAGACTTGGAAACAGTAATTGCATTTTCAGTGTTACCCTGATGTCAAAAGGAAAAGTATGCTCAAATCCAAGGTTTTAGCTCTCCAGCTCCCGCGGAAGGAGGTGGTGGGATTGCGGAGGGAATTGATGTATGAGCGTTGGGAATTCATCAGGTTCTCGTGCTGGGGAGGCAAATAAAGCGGGGACCCCCTGTGCAAGGTCGGGAGATTTAGGGACCAAGTGAGTCGGTAAATCTGGGATTGAGTTCTGGCCAGGAGTTGGAACCACCCTTACCTCCTGCCAGGGGGCGGGACCCGAGAGAGTGACAGGGGCAGTCGAGATACGGAAACGCCGGCCCTCCAAGGCAGGCCAGAGCGGCCCTGTCTGGCCAGCGTGGCGCAGCGGAAAGCTAGAGCGGCCGGCGGAAGAGTAGAGTCGCTGGGGCAGGAGCCTGATAGGAGCCTGGCTAGAGCGGTCGGCGGGAGGAGTGGAGGTGGGCGTAAAGTGGACTCTGGGGCGGCTAGAGCGACTCGGCGGTAGGGGTGGGGGAACCCGAAGTCCGCGCGCGGAGGCTTCGGTTTCGGCGGCTGCAGTGACTTCTTTTCCAACCCAAGCAGGTGAGGGACGCGGCTCCTGGTGGGCGTCAGGCTCTGTGCTTTCGACCCGGCATCCCCGGCTGTGTATACTTCTGAGTCCCTGTAGAATTTATGGCCCATGTAAACCCGCCACGTCCATATAGGTTACAAGATCTTACAGACCCTCCAGGTTCCGCCTGGCCTCCCTTGAGGACAGCCGGACTCTTGTAAACATGGGGTTCTGATAGGTCAATAACATCCCCTAGAATCCGGGGCCAAATAGATGCTGGGTCCCGAGGATCCATCACACACCCCTATAAGAATTCTTTAAGTCTCCGTAAGTCTCGGAGACTGGCTGCTTTCCCTATGGAATCATAATCCATATGATCTCCAGATTCTTTAGATATGTCAATAGAATCTGGGGCTGGATAAATTCTAAGGGCCCCTTTGAGGTTCTTCAAGGCTCCCAAGGATTCTTGGAGAACCTAGATCATCTGTTCAATATCTTATATACCCTGAGCCCTGCAGAGAACCCAGGGGTCCATGTGTGCCACTTTCCTCTAGAATCCCCACCCCATGAACCTTCTCAACCGGTACTGATGACCAAAGCCTCCTGCACACAGTGCTCCCTCTGCTGGATCCCAGGCCTTGTCAATCTTCTGTAGATCACATTTTCCCTTGGACAGCTTCACCTATAATTCCCCAGCTTCTATGGGGACCCCCTCCCCTCCTATGCCCTAAACATTGAGCCCTCCCTCTCACCCCACTCCCAGTCCTGAGCCCCAGGTCAGGTCCAACCTGCACTCCTGCCCAGGCTGCAGCAGCTACATACCCCTGACTTTCCCAGGCATCTAAGGAAACTTAATGTGTATTAGCTTTGGTTCAGATTTTAGTTTCCTAAGGGTGTGATGGGGGATCCTCATGCTCTGAAGGACCACCGTCTATTAAATTCATCTACTCTGGAGTCAGACTGCCTGGTTCTGAATCTTGGCTCTGTCGTTTATGAGCTGTGCCTCAGTTTCCTCCTCTGTAAAATGGGGACGAGAATAATAGTGGTCAAAAAAATTAAATCAGAATATTGCTGGCCTCATGAGGTTATGGAGAGGATTCAGTGAGTAAGCATCGGTAATGCAGTGTGCTGTAATGGGCACTTACTAAGAGCACCATAAGTGTTAGCTATTGTTTCATATTATTATGATGAGGAATAAGGAGGTAATGCTTGTCAAGTGCATGACTTTAGGCCTGGCACTGAACATTGCTCAAATAATATGCCTTCCCTCCTTTGCTGCTTTTTTTTTTTTTTTTTTTTTTTCCCCACTGTGGATTTGGAACTCAGGGCCTCATTCATGCTAGGCAAGTGCCCTACCCCTTGAGCTACATCCTTTGGGACCTTCTTTGGGACCTTCTTTCCCTAGATGAACTTCTCATCACTGAGTGAGATAAGCATGGATTCTGTATGAAATTGCAGGTGGTGGCCTAGTAAAGGCATCCCTGTGTCTCATGGGAATGCGACTAGCATAAGGTGCTTACTTTTGTGGGGTTTAACTGAATTAATACATGAGCAGTCCTTAGAGCAGTACCCAATATAAGTGCTAGGTGAGTTTAGCTCTCATGATAAATAATTACTGTTATTTTTCTGCCTTGGTTTGCAAATTTATTTATGTGAACATTTAACTGCTCAAATCTTGAAATTACCTAAGCTTGAATGGTAGACACACTTTTTATAAAAATGATGCCTGCTTGGGTAGACCCTAAAGGTGGTATTTGGACACCACCAAAAGCATCATTATTTAGTCATTGTAGCAAAATCTCAGCTACCATTTTATCAGGTGCCATGGAAGAGGGAAAAGGGTGGGTCTTGGGCAAGGGTGGGTCTCAGGTGGCTAGGATAATAAATAGCTTTGGGGTGTAAGAAGCTGCACCCCCACTCCCCCTGACATAGCTCCTTTGGCATTGTTCAAACTGTTTAGGGACACAGATCTTTGGAAGACTCAAGGAGAAGGGGACACAAAGATGGGAGAGACATTGAGAGATCGAGAGAGATGAGACAGCAACTTGGGGCTTCAGAAACTGGCTGTGGAAGGACAGGCACATGGAGGGAGAGAGGCTGGGAGCCCTGAAAGCCTGGAGGAGGAGGGTGGACAGGCAGAGACCAGGCAGGAGGAGACAGGACTGGAAGAGGAGAAAGAGCCCAGGAAGCAGAAGGAAGGACAGAGATGGGAGACAGATCCCAGGGAGACACAGTCAGGCCGAGCCCCGCAAGATAATGTAGAGGGAGACTCACACCTTGGGGGTGGGCTGTCAAGGGCCCCCTCCCTCGTTTTCTGGGACCAAATGCTGGGAAAAATAGTTGGTTCCTGAAAGAAAGAAGAACCTCTAGGTTGGGGACTCTGGGTCCCTGAGAAAGGAAGGTTCAGAGTTTTGTTTTCTTGTGTGGAGAGAGTTGGGGGTTGGGGGTTGCCATTGTGACTTCCTGTCACAGGAAGTGGGGCTGGTGGGTTCACAGGCAACATCCTGGCCTAGGCCTGTCACAGATCAGAGAAGAGCCCCCCACACCCCAGTCCTCTCCTTCCTACCTCCCCTCAACCTTCCCTTTAACTCCATTTGCCCAAAGGCCCTGCCTCCTTGGGGAGCCAACCCCCAGGCCTCTGGTCCCTCCTCTTTTAGGGACCAGTTTGCCAGCTCACACCCACAGTCCTTTTGTGGACCCAGGCTCCTAGGCCTCCAGCCTGTGCCCCCCCTCTGGTCCTTGGGCTCCCTGCCCCCTGGCTAGCCTCTGAAGAGCTCTTTGTCGCCACACAGAAGCCCCATTGAGCTGCGGAGGCCGGGATGGGGGGAGGCTGTTTACTCACCTTCACACCTGGGCCAGGAATCTCTGAGTAACCGCCCTGGGCCGCCTCCTCCCACCCCTAACCACAGCCCCTCCTCTCCCTGCCCCACAGAGCCTTGGAGATGGAAGACGTCGCCCGAGGGGTGGTGAGTGAAGAGAGCCTGGGAGGGTGTGGGGACTGGGGGGCTGCCATGTGGGAGCCCTGTGGGCTAAGCCGTGCCTCCCTTCCACAGGCTCCAGGGCCCCCGCGGCCTGGCCTGGTGCCCGTCAGCATCATCGGGGCTGAGGATGAGGATTTCGAGAATGAGCTGGAGGCTGTGAGTGGGAGATGGAGTGGAAAATCTCCATCCCATCCTTAGTCAGTGTCCCTTCCACCATAGGGCCGGTTCCCCCATCCTGGGCTGTGCCATCTGCCCTTCTCTTATTCTTCCTCTTCCTGATACCACTTTCCTCACCTCCCTGCGCCATCAGTGCCCCCATTCAGCACAGACTTCTTACTCTGGCCCCAATTTATCACTGCCCCCACCATGGAGTCCCATTCCTTCTCTCCTAATTTCAGTTCTTGTCACTCACCAATAGAACATCAAATCTCATTCATTCTCCACCCTTCTGCCCCTACTGTCACCATTCTGGTGGAGACACATCTCTACCGCCAACTTCCTAGCATCTTCCTCCCCAGCTAGGATCCATTGAGAGGTGCCATGGACCTGGTGGGGCCACCAAGGCCTCTTCACCTCTCCCCATGGCACTTAGCGACCTTCTCTCCCATCCCCAGAGCTCAGAGGAGCAAAACAGCCAGTTCCAGAGCCTGGAGCAGGTGAAGAGGCGCCCGGCCCACCTCATGGCCTTCCTACAGCATGTGGCCCTGCAGTTTGAGCCAGGACCTCTGGTGAGGACACAACTGCAGAGGGGGGGGGAGTGAGGTTGGGCAAGCCATGCCTGTCGGTGAGCTAGACCAGTGCAGGTGAGCCAGGAGGGCCTGGGAACCAGCCCCAGAGCGCACAGCACAGAATCTAGAACTAGCACCACGGCTGAGAGTTAGAACGCACACTGTGTGGTCTAGACTAGACTGGGGGGCCCCATAGAAACCTCAGTGGGCCATGAGCGCTGGCCTGGAGTGTACCTATGGCAGGCCGTGCATAGAGCCACAGAGAACCCTGTAGCCTGGCAGAGACCACGTCCTGCTGCTTGTCTTCCGGGACTGGAGCGGGGTCCCCCATCAGTGACGGCACCCTTCCCATGGCTGTTGAAGGACGACCGAACTAGGCCTCTGCAGGTGTTACCAGTTACCATCGGGATTGGTACCTGGGAGAAAGCTGTTAGCCATCCCAGCCCAGATGACACTGCAGCCCCTGATCCTGAAATGAGGAAGCCACCACAAGTGCCCACTATGTGGACAGGGCATAATCGTTAACCCAGAAACCTCTTGCGCCAGGCCGAAGATACCTGGGATTTGTGGATCCAGGACCATGCTTTCCAGTCTAGAAAACTCAGGAGGTGATTTTTGAAGGAAAAGCCACAGCACTGGCCAGTGGGAGTCTGTAGACAATGTCTCATGCCATGAAGACCAGAGCAGCCCAGTACAGGCCGCCAGCTGGGAAACAGCCCCAGGCATGCACGGTGTGGAAACACAGATGCTTCCTCCAGAAAACTGGGAGACAAAGAAATAGCAAGGAGGAAACCCTTTGGGGTGTAGAAGGAAGGGGACATCAAAGGCAAAGCCTGGGTGTTCTGATGCCAAAGCTTTAGAAACTGGCAGAAAATTGGGAAATTGCCAGTATCGTCCCTGTCTGCTTTCTCCAGAAAGTGGCGGCCCTTCCCCTAATGCTGTGGCCCTCCACCAGAGGTCCAGCCTAAGTCCTGGGGTTCTAGAACACAAGGATCCCTCCTAGACCTAAGCACAGGGATGGTGCCAACTGCCATATGTTTATGGATGTGGAAACTGAGAGCGAGAGAGGGCCAGGCTTGCCTGGAGTGACCGCAGATGGCCTCTGGCATTTTGAAATTTGTCCTCTTGTAGCCCTTCTCAGGCTGTACTTTAGGGGTGGAGGTAAGGAGAGTGGATGTAGATTCGTTGAAGTTGTTCAAAGAGTCTGCCCACAGTGGAGTAAGTCCTTAGCACACTTAAGGCCACGTCACTTGCCAGTTGAGAACTCCCCCGGGAGCCAGGATAGGTTGGACTCCCTGCTGCACTGCCAGAGTCATTCAACCCAGGGCTGGCACCCAGGCAACCTCAGGAGATGCTGAGTGAGCCCAACTCCTCTACCCATTTATTTATGAAGCCTTTGCTGTGCACAGGGCCATAGGAATCAGAACCCACCTACCACTGCTGTGTCCACAGACAGACTCTCAAGTTGCTCACAATAACTTCTAGACAATGGGGAGCAGTAGAGGCAGTCAGGCTTTCTGCATTTAGATCCCAGCTTTGCCACTTACTAGCTGTGTGACCTTGAGTAGGCATCATAAACTCAGTTTTCCCATCTATAAAATGGGCGTAATAAATGCCAGGATCTGTAATGCACACTTAATCTCAGCTACTTGGGGCAGAGGCTAAGGCAGGAGGATTGCAAGTTGGAAACTAGTCTGGATAACCTGGTGAGACTCTGTCTCAAAATAAAATTATAAAACAGTATTGGGAATATAACTCAGTGGTAGAGTATGTGCCTAGCATGCAAGAGTCCCTAGTTCAATCTTCAGTACTTCTAAAAAAAGGCAAAACAAAAAAATGGGGGTAATGATGATCCCTGTGATTGAACAGATAAATTCATGCACAACAAAGACTTAGAACCACCTCTGGTATACACTGAGCCCTCGGTATGACTAGAAGTAGTGGAGAAGAGACAGAACCACAAAGAATCATATGGGATAAAAAATTAGGAAGTACTCATGCTGATCACCCCCAGAGAGGCTAAGGGAGGCAAGGGTTTGGGGGGTAGAAATAGAGATCAGGGAGTGCTTCCCCAGGAGGTAGCATTAGAGCCCTTCAGTCGTTGGGTGCCTGGGGGCGGGGAAGCCCCTTAGGCTATCCAAAGTGGGGGTGTGGTTGGGCCTGGGAGGGAAGAAGTCACACTGTGTGTCCTCCCCAGCTCTGCTGCCTGCATGCCGACATGCTGGGCTCCCTGGGCCCCAAGGAGACCAAGAAGGCCTTCCTCGACTTCTGCCACAGCTTCTTAGATAAGACCGCGGTGAGAGTCACCTTCAAGCCACCCATCCCCACCCACTTGGCTCTGGAGAGCCTCCATGCACCTCCCTACCTCCACCCACTAAGGCAGCTTAAAGGGCAGCCTGGCCTGGGGTGACCGCCCCCTGCCCCCTCAGGCCCTCCCCAGCATCCTCCCTCGCACTCTTGTTCCTACCAGGCCTCCCGGGCTGCACCCCCTTCGCTCCCAGAGCTCCCCCTCACACCAGTCTCTCCCCTGAGCAGGTCCTACGGGTGCCAGCCCCTTCCAGCGTCACCTTTGAACTTGGTAAGGAGAGAAGGAAGGTTTTAGGGTTGAGGGAGGGTCTGTGGCAGGGACAGTGCCTCCCAGGACACCTGGGGAGAGAGGTCACATTCATTCAACCCTTGATAGTGGCAGCCCAGGGAAGCTTGGCTGTCTGCAGGTGGGTGGGGATTGTGGTCTGAGGGAGTGGGGAGCCCTGCTCAGAGACTTGGCCCCCAGCCTGTGTGTGTCCCTACAGACCGCACACGGCCTGACCTCCTCTCTGAGGATGTCCAGCGGCGGTTCATGCAGGAGGTGGTGCAGAACCAGCAGGCAACCGTGGGCAGGCAGCTGGAGGACTTCCGCTCCAAGCGGCTCATGGGCATGACGCCCTGGGAGCAGGAGCTAGCCCAGCTGGAGGCCTGGGTTGGGCGGGACCGAGCCAGCTACGAGGCCCGCGAACGGCATGTGGCCGAACGACTGCTGACCCACCTGGAGGAGATGCAGTGAGTGGGCCGGTGGGCTGCGCGCTCCTCAGCCCCCGTTTGCAGGCTCCCCTCAGCCCTAGGGCTTGTTTCCTAGCAGGTGGGCTGCTCCGCTCTCTGGCCTTTTCATTCATCCTGGCTCTGTATCTTCCCTTCTTGGCTTTGGGTCCCTTTGCAGTTTCTGGGTCTTGTCCATGCTCTTGTGCTCAGCCCTGTCTAGGCAACTCCCATCCGCCTGGAAGAGAGCCTCCCTTCTCCCTGGCGGTGCTTCAGCAGTTGCCCTTCTTACTCCAGAGAGCAAGAGCAGCCTGGAGGTGTG
The DNA here is from genome assembly GCF_001458135.2 of Marmota marmota marmota. NCBI lineage: Eukaryota > Metazoa > Chordata > Mammalia > Rodentia > Sciuridae > Marmota > Marmota marmota. The sequence continues at coordinate 6,207,780 of NW_026000205.1, forward strand.
TGCTGGTTGGCAGGGATCCCAGGCTCCACCACTCTGCCACAACACTGTTCTCTTCTCCCTACAGGCATACCATCTCTAACGACGAAGAAAAGAGGTAATGGGGTGGGGGGATGGCAGAGAGAGGCGATTGGTCCCCCTGGCTTGCGGGAGGGGGCTGAGGCCTGGGTCCCAGTCCTGCAAGAGCAGCATCCCTGGCCCTGTCCTGTTGAGCCCTCCCCTCCTTCCTCAGAGACTCAGGAAGTGGTTGTGGGGATGGGGAGGCAAGGCCACGCCTCTGCCCTGGCACAGTAGTGTGCACTTGTCTGTTTGGGTTTGGGGCCCTCACTGTCCCCTCCCCACAGTGCTGCTGTGGTGACTGCCATCAGCCTGTACATGCGCCACCTTGGGGTGCGGACCAAGAGCGGGGACAAGAAGTCAGGGAGGAACTTCTTCCGGAAAAAGGTGCTGATGCCAAACTTGGCCCTTTCACTTCCAAAGATGCCCTGGGGGACCCTCAAGACCCTGACACCTGGGATCTTATTCTGCCTTCTTGCATCTTGGAAATGCTGACCTCCTCTGCCCCCCAACCTCCTGCAGATGATGGGGAACAAGCGGTCAGATGAGCCTCCTAAGACCAAGAAAGGACTGAGCAGTATCCTGGATGCTGCTCGCTGGAACAGGGGAGAGCCCCAGGGTAAGGTGGCCCTGGCCTCAGCCCCACCCTGTCCCCTCCAGGCTACCCCCACCTCACTGTCCCATTCTCTTGTTTCAGCTCCAGATTTTCGACACCTCAAAAGCGAGGTTGATGGTAATGGACCTATAGCCAGATCATCCATCCTGGGTCTCAGGGAGGAGGGCTGGGGCCTGGACTGCTGGTATCAGGGAGGAGGGCTGGGTCTGGAGAAGGAGACGGTGGATAGGGAGGACTCTTGGTCCTTGAACAGGGAGGAAGGTCTCCCTGTAAAAGGGAGAAGGGGCAGAGCTGTCCTGGGTCCCCTGCAGTTGTGGCTTGGTGGTGCTGCCCTCTCATTTCCTTCTTTCTCCCTGTGTCTCCCCAGCTGAAAAGCTAGGCCCTACAGACCGGAAGGGAGCCCTGGGAATGCCTTCTCGGGACCGGAATGTTGGGACTTCTGGACAGGACACCCCTGGAGTCCCTCTGCACCCTTTGTCTGGAGACAGCCCAGACCGGGAACCAGGTGAGTTTCCTGGGCTGGGGCAGGGCCTGCTCAGATGAAGGCCTTGGTCCCTGGGGAGGCCTCTCCTTTGCTCTGGGCATCTGCTCTCCCTGCTTCTAGGCCCAGTGTTGTGTTTGCCCCTCTTTGGACGAGCATTTCCATTATTCTCAGGCCGTGTCTCCCAGGACCAGTCTGAGTCCAGGCAGTCCACCTCAGAGCACCACTCCATCCCCCATCAGCCTTGAGGCCAGCTGCCCCAGTAACTTCATTTTTCATGTTCCTCAGGGCTGTGTGGCCCTCAGCACCTTGGATCCTGAGGTGGCTGTTTGGCCTGGCCTCGATGAGGTCCCCTCTCTGCAATTTACCTGTGCTGTGCTGTCTGGCTCGTCCCCTTGCTGAACCCCAGTTCACTCACCTCCATGTGGGGTCTCCCTCTGCCCACAAGGGCTGGGAGGAGGAATGGAGGCAGAGGCCCTGCTATCTCTAGTTCCCTCCTGCCTCGGGGACTGCAGTCTGGCTGGGTGGATGTGTGCAGGGGGCCCCCTAGTCCTGAGGCATCACCACCCACTTGTCCCCTGCCGTGTGCTCAGCGTTCTTAACGTCTGTCTCTCCTTGAGGCACCTTGCTATGGCACGTGTCTGCCGGGCACTGGGTGCCTTAGCCCCCACCCCCTTCCACAGCAGGGGAGACTGAGCCCCTAGAGGGAGAGTCTTGCCACCCCAGGGCCTTCTAGCCAGCTTAGCTCCCTCCTCCACTCTGCAGGTGTGGATGCCCCCCTGGACCTGGGGGACCCACCCCCACAGGGCACAGTGAATTTGGAGCCCCCGGCGCCCCCAGAGAGCACAGAGGAGAGTGCTGAGACGGAGAGGTGCCTGACTGGGTCCCGGGAGGGCTGGCAGGGCAGGGTCAGCTTACTGGGGTGGGGGAGGGGGCTGCTGCCGTTTGCACCTGCCTCTCCTGAGCTAGCTCTGAGCTGCACCCCTTTTTCTGCTTTCTCTGTGTCTTCCTCCACTCCCTCCATTTTCCTTTCTTCCCTCTTTCCTCCCCTCCTTCCTCTCCTTCCTTGTTTGCTGTGGTTCTCCTCTTTCTCCTCTTCTCTTTCGTTCTTTCCTCTCCTCCCTCTGGCCAGGTTTCTCCCTCCTTCTTTCTCTTCCTCTCCCACCCCTTTCATTTCCGTCCCTTTCTCTCCTCATCTCTAGGCCCCTGCCAGCCTCGCTTCTGCTCCTGGTGCCCTTCATCCCCTCTTTGTGCTCCATGCTCCATGCTCAGTGCCCTGGGGGCCCTGTCCCCCTCACAGTTGGGGGGCAGGCTCTGCCCCCTGCCTGTCCTTGTGCTGCTGCTTTGGGGCCCCTTGGTGGGTGTGAGGAGGAGGGTTGGGTCCATCTGGTCCCCCTCTGACCCTGTGCCCCTCTCTCCCCAGAAGGTGGAAGAGGTGGGTGCCTGGGCCCTGGTGGGGGAGGGCTAACCCCTCCCCCATGTCTCCCAGCCCCTGTCCCCTCCCCTCGGCCACCCTCTCCCCTTCAGCCCCTGTGAGGGGTGGGTGGGAGCATCACCTTCCCAGTTGAAGAGCTAAGTATTGAAATCTTCCTCTCTCCCCTTCTGTCCCCATTCCCCTGCTTCAGGGAAGGGGGGGGTCAGTCCTTGTGCCACACTGGGTCCCCCTTGCCCCGTCAAATTTCAGTACTCCTCACCACCCTCCATGCCCTGGCACCTCAGATCCCACTACTTCTAACTCTCCCCTCTCTTCTGTTGCATGTTTGATCCCTCTCCTGTTCTCTCCTCGTCCCTGTCCTGTCCCTGTCCTGATCTCCCCTGTCCCTGTCCCTGTCCCCTCTATCCTTGTCCTGTGCTCCTCTGTTCCTGTCCTGGTCTCTCCCTGTCCCTGTCCTGGTCTCCCCTGCCCTAGTCTCCCCTATCCTGTCCTGGTCTCCTCTGTCCCTGTCCTGGTCTCTCCTTGTCCCTGTCCTGGTCTCTCCTTGTCCCTGTCCTGGTCTCCCCTGTCCTGTCCTGGTCTCCCCTGTCCTGGCCCCTCCTGTCCTGTCTTGGTCCTCTGTCCCTGTCCTGATCTCTCCCTGTCTCTGTTCTTGTCCTGGTCTGTCCTCGTCTCTGTCCTGGCCTCTGCCTGACTCTGTCCTTGACCTCGGGGTCCAGGCTGTCAGGGCGTCTGGGGCGCTCAGAGAGCCTGCGGGTGAGCGACCGCCGCCGGCCTTCCCGGGGCAGCCTC
>NW_026000205.1:6211230-6225233 GCF_001458135.2 Marmota marmota marmota
TGAGCTCTGGGGATGGGAGATAAGGTCGCTAAGGGCCGGGGTGGGGGCCGCTCCCGGAGCGACGTGGACATGGACCCCAGCTCCGCCACGGCCGTGCTTGGCCCTGCCCGACGAGCCACGTACGTCTCTCTCCCCATCCACTGAGGCAGCCCGGAGAGTCAGGGAGGGGGTTGTTGCCAGTCACAGTGGGCAGCAGATGCTGAGGTCACTGGAAGCCAGCTATGATCGCAGACCTTGGAGGAGTGGGTGGGTCATTTCTGTCTGGAGTTTTGGGGACTGCTGTGCAGCATGGACCACCCTGGGGGCACAGGGAAGTTGAACACTAAGGAGTCAAAGACTCCTTCCTGGGGTGCCTCAGGCTGGGACTTATAAGGCCTCTGCCCACAGCCCTGAGCCTGGAGATGAGGGGGAGCCAGGGCGGTCAGGACTAGAGCTGGAACCAGAAGAGCCTCCTGGCTGGCGGGAGCTTGTCCCTCCGGACATCCTCCTCAACCTGCCCAAAAGCCAGGTGAAGCGGCAGGAGGTCATCAGCGGTGAGTGCCATCCCTGACCGTCCTCCGGTGGCAGAGACATGTGGCATGTCCGTCTTAGTTTCATTTACCATCTGGAGTGCTGGGGAGCAGCTCGTTGCTAGCACAGGTCAGCGGGTTACATGAATTACAGAGCAGCCACTTGATGGAACTTGAATGCAGCTATCGAAGCTATGTTTTCAGGGAATTTGGGGCTTGGGGCTTGAGGTGTAGCTCATGGCAGCACTTGCTCAGCGTGTGTGAGGCCTGGCTTTATCCCCAGCACTGCTAAAATAAAGTACCAGAAACAGTATATAAAATTGCATTTCCAGTGTAAGCCTTTGTTTCCTTATTTGTGAAACATGGGCTCTAACACTTCCTCCTTCAGGATTGTCATGAAGACGATATGAGCTTGTGAACATTCTGTGTAGTGCGGGGCACAGGGGGTGAGCATTTTAATGGGATTATTGTTATTAGTACAATCTTAATGGCTTAAGGGAAAAAGGTTCCCACAGGGAAAAGTTTGGGGAAATGATCGATGTATTAACAGGGCTTGCTTCTGGATGGGGAGATGTGGGTGAATCTTTTGGTCTTGATTTGTTTGTGCATGTGCTTTCTGATGGTGTGTGGGAAGGAGGCAAAAGTAAAAAACATTTGGAAGCTTGTTTGAAAGTTTATTTACAGGTTACTTAATAGTAGGAAAGATGCTCATTCAGAGTTTTTAGGGCACAGGTTGGGGGTATGCTCGGTGGTAGGGTGCTTCTTAGCATGCAGTCTTGGGTTCATTCCACTGCATGGCAAAAATCAAAACCCTGAAGAATTTTTCAGATACAAAGTGAATACTTTTGGGGTCACAAGCCCTTCTAAGATGATAAAAATGTAGACAGTACTATGTGATAGAAATCTCTGACATGATGGGAAATGTGCTTTATCTACATGTCCAACATGGGAAGACCAGCCACATATATGTCTTGAAATGTGGTAGATGCAACTGAGAACTGGATTCTTGTGTTTCATTTGCATTTTAATTAATTTAAATGTAAACAGATGTATGAGGCTAGTGGCTACCCCACTGGCCAGCATAGTAATTTCTCTCACCAGAAAAATATGCATAACACACAAAATAGTGCATTTAGTTTCAGCAGACTTCAGGGGGCCCTGGAATTTGTGCAGGCACCCTCTAGGGGGAATCACTGGATCTGAGTTACCAACGATAGGGAACCATCGTACCAGAAACTACGGCTGAGAAAATGGCTGGACGGTTGGACAGTATACACAGCTGCAGGCTTGCTGGTGTGGGTGCATACAACTCATCCTGGTTTGCCTAGGACTTTCTGAGTTTTGTTGTGTTTTTTCAATGCTGAGGATTGAACCCAGGGCCTCAGGCATACTAGGCCAGCACTTGACCACTGAGCTACAGCCCCCACTTGACTTCCCCAGTTTTATTACTGAAAGCCCCATGACCAGCAAATTGGGACCACTGCTCACTCTGGCTGGGAGAAGGGAAAGGCACTGTGGGTCAAGGAGTCCTCCTTGACTGTTTAAGGGGGCAGATGACCCTACCTAGAGAGTGTGTCCCCTACACCAACTCCTCGGAACATTCCTTACTCGCTCTGGCTCGGGCCTCCCCTGCTCTTTCTCCCAGCCCCCTCTGAAGCCATCCCCCAGAGTTCACACTCTCCTGCTTTGGGGTCCCCCCTGCAGAGCTTCTGGTGACAGAGGCAGCCCACGTGCGCATGCTGCGGGTGTTGCATGACCTCTTCTACCAGCCCATGGCCGATGGGGGCTTCTTCCCGCTGGAGGAACTGCAGAACATCTTCCCCAGCCTGGATGAGCTCATCGAGGTGCACTGTGAGTGTCAGGCCATAGCCCCCGCACCCCACCTGTCTTCCTCCTTGGAGGCTTCTGTAGACCCGGAATTCAGCCTGTTCTCCTTGAGCCCCACCATGGACAGCCTCTGTGCTACTACTGGGGGCCACCTGTCTGGGGCCCCCAGACCTCATACCTCAGGGGAGCAGACATTCTGTCTAAGCTCACAGAGGGTGGGAGACAGGCTCACTGACCCCAAGGGTCAGACATAGACACCTGTGGCTGTCTCCCACCTCAGTACTACAGACAACCTTCTAGGCCCTAACGGAGCACCTACTTTCCTCACTGATCCCACAGCCCTGTTCCTCGATCGCCTGATGAAACGGAGACAGGAAAGTGGCTGCCTCATTGAAGAGATTGGCGACGTGCTGTTGGCCAGGGTGAGAATGCCCTGCCCAGTCCCTCGTCCCAGCTAGGGGTCTGGTCCCCAGGCCTGTCCTACTTTAGACTCCCATCCCTGCTTGAGATCCTATTTTGCCCATCCCCCCTGAGACCTTCCCTGGCCTGAATCTCGCTGTAGTTTGATGGTGCCGAGGGCTCCTGGTTCCAGAAAATCTCCTCCCGCTTCTGCAGCCGCCAGTCATTTGCCTTAGAGCAGCTCAAGGCCAAACAGCGCAAGGAGCCCCGATTCTGTACCTTCGTGCAGGTGAAGTGGGACCTCGACTCCAGGTCCCAGGGGAGGATGGGGCTGTTGTCCCAACCCTGGGATGAGCCAAACCACAGGCCACCCAGCGCTGATTCCCCACAGGATGCTGAGAGCCGCCCACGGTGCCGCCGCCTGCAACTGAAGGACATGATCCCCACCGAGATGCAGCGGCTGACCAAGTACCCCCTGCTCCTGCAGAGCATCGGGCAGAACACAGGTGCCAGGGGGCCCACGCCTCTGGGTCCTAACTTCCCTTCTCCAGCAGTGGCCGCTGAGCCGGGGGCTTCCAGGGTTGGGGTTCACTGCAGCCAGTCTGTCCCTTGCCCACAGAAGAGCCTACGGAACGAGAGAAAGTGGAGCTGGCAGCTGAGTGCTGCCGGGAGATTCTGCACCATGTCAACCAAGCCGTGCGTGACATGGAGGACTTGCTGGTGAGCCCTGGCCTGGCCCCAGCAAGAATGGGGTGTGGTATATGTGTGGGGGCTGGGGCTACCTTCACTTTGTCCAAAGGTCAGACCAGACTGTCCCTCATGACTCGCCCTCGGGTCCATGGAGGTCAGGCCTGGCTCAGCTTGTCCCTCATTTTTGGCCTTGCCTCTCAGCTCCTTGGGGTCACTGAGGGTCAGCCCCAGAACTTATCCCCATTACATTCTTCATTTCTGCCTCAGAGGCTCAAAGATTACCAGCGGCGCCTGGACTTGTCCCACCTGCGGCAGAGCAGCGACCCCATGCTGAGCGAGTTCAAGGTGGGCACTGCCTATCTGCCCCTCCCCGTGGCTCAGCCAGGGCTGCTGCCCCGGGGATACTCTGACACACAGCCCACCCTGCCCGTCTGTTCATGTACCCAGTGCGCCTCTGCCCCCACCTCATTTCCAACCAGGCACCTGTGTCGACCCCTGCGTTTGACCCTGTGGCTATCCTAGTGGCCACTCTCCTCTCCCCTCCCCAATTTCCCTAACCAACCTTCACTCTCTCTCCTGCCCCAAGAACCTGGACATCACCAAGAAGAAGCTGGTGCACGAGGGTCCATTGACGTGGCGGGTGACTAAGGACAAAGCTGTGGGTGAGTGCCAGGTGGCAGTGGGGTGGGGTTAGTAAACAGGGTGGAGGGGTCGGGGTGAGCATCTGCTGGACTCGCCCCACAGAGGTCCACGTGCTGCTGCTGGACGACCTACTACTACTGCTCCAGCGCCAGGACGAGAGGCTGCTGCTCAAGTCGCACAGCCGGACGCTCACGCCCACGCCCGACGGCAAGACCATGCTGCGGCCTGTGCTGCGGCTCACCTCCGCCATGACCCGCGAGGTGGCCACCGGTGAGTGCAGCAGTGGTGTATGCTCAGGGCTGGTCCCCATGGGGTGGGCCATGGACCCTCTAGAGGGCCAGGGAGACCACTCTGATCTTTGTAGCGGTCAAGAAGAGGCCTGCTGGGGCCCAGTGGCAGAGCACTTGCCTAGCACATGTGAGGCACTGGTTTCACTCCTTAGCACCACATAAAGTAAATAAATAAAAAGGTATTGGCTGGCTGAGGCAGAGATAAGCAGGCCAGGTAGGGGCATATTAAAATAGAGGGGAATTGCCCCCAGTGCCTGGCCTGCCCTGATCGGTATTTTTTTTTCCCCTGGTACTGGAGATTAAACCCAGGGGCACTTTGCCACTGAGTCACAAAATACTTTTTATTTAGAGACAGGGTCTCACTAAGTTGCTTAGGGCCTCATGAAGTTGCTGAAGCTGGCCTTGGACTTACAGTTCTCCTGCTTTAGCCTCCTGAGTTGCTGGGATCGCAGGCGTGTACGCTCGCTCTGATCAGCATTTTGACAAGACACTGTGGCTGACTGCATGGGAATTGTAGGGAGCCCAGGGAGGAGGAATTTGTAAATATACTGCTAAGAAGTTGCACTGGGGTCCTGGACGGTGGGAGTGGCAGGATTGTGGGGTGGCTGGAGAGCTTCTGTAGGCGGAGTGGCCAGGGACCGGCCACAGCATCAGATCAGGGGCTAGGGACAGTGGACAGCGAAGGGATAGGGTGGGGGTAGCCCTGGGTATCTGCAGGACAGTGAGGGTGCATTGCAGCACAGGGCTTCCCAGCCTCCAACCTGTGCTGAGGGAGGGGTGCACACGGGGACCCTGGCCGTGAGCACTGTCTCCTGTCTCTTCCCGCCCCCTACAGATCACAAAGCCTTCTACGTCATTTTTACCTGGGACCAAGAGGCCCAAATATATGAGCTGGTGGCACAGACCGTGTCAGAGCGGAAGAAGTGAGAGGGGGGCCTCTGGGTTCAGTGTGGGAATGGGGGGGCATCGCACAGGGTCTAGGGGCACTGACTGTCCTGGACTTTGGCCTGTCTCCCCAGCTGGTGTGCCCTCATTACTGAGACTGCTGGATCCCTGAAGGTCCCCGCCCCTGCCTCCCGCCCTAAACCCCGACCCAGCCCAAGCAGGTGAGGAGGGCCATAGAGGGAGCTGGAGCGACAGAATGGCTTCCCTTGCAGCCCCAGAACCCAGGCCCAAGCCCTGACTCAGCGAGTGTGAGCATGAGCGTTCGAGTGTGCATATGTGTGTACCAGTCCTGCCACGACCCGGCTATGTCCTGTTTCCAGGCCTCTCTGTCTCCTGGCCTCGACCTCTCTCTCTGTCTCCATCTCCAGACCTCCCCATCTTCAGCTTTCTGTTCCCTGCCCCTGCTGCCCCACAGGAACAGGGGTGTGGGGTCACACAGTACTTCCTCCCCACAGCATCCGGGAACCCCTGCTCAGCAGCTCTGAGAATGGCAACTGCAGCCGAGAGATGCCTCCAGCTGACGGTGAGTCTGGGGGCTTCATGGGTAATGGGAGGTGTCCAGGGGAGGCTGACCGGGTCTGACACCCTCCCTTCCCCCATCCAGCCCGGACTGAGAGAATCTTCAGTGACCTCCTGCCCTTCTGCCGACCAGGCCCTGAGGGCCAGCTTGCTGCCACAGCCCTTCAGAAAGGTAGCCCAGCCCTGCCCTTTCCAGGGTGGCCTCCAGCCAGCCGAATAGCACCTCTGTTGGAACTAGAAAAAGTCTTCCCCCTTTCAGATTTCTTCCATGTCCAGCAGCTAGAAAACAAAAGCACCAACCCACCCAACCTGCACCACCATCCTGGGTGGCCCCCTCGTCCTCCTGAGGCCACCATCCTCACTTGACCCTGAATTCAGCTGCTCCCTCCCCAGCGCCCTCCTACCCCATTCCAGCCCCAACCTCCAGCCTCACCTCTGTTCCCTCTTGAATCTCCAGCCCCATCTGTTTAGCCCAGCAGGCCCTTGGCCTGTGCCCACCCCACCCACCTGAGGCCCAGCCCAGAGCCCCTGCCCCTCATGACTCTGTCCCCTGTGCCCCCACACCCCGGCCCCGCTCCAGTGCTGTCCCTGAAGCAGCTCCTGTTTCCTGCGGAGGAAGACAACGGGGCTGGGCCTCCTCGGAACGGGGATGAGGTGCCAGGTGGCAGCCCTCTGGGCCCAGTGCAGACCCAGGAAATTCAAGAGAACCTGCTCAGCCTGGAAGAGGCCATAAAGCAGCTAGAGGTACGTCGGGTGAGGGGGAACCTGGGTGCGCTTGGGAAGGAAGGGCACCCCTTCACCGACGACCCTTCTTCAGGAATTGGAGGAGGAACTGTGCCGCCTGCGACCTCTCCTGTCTCAGCTCGGGGGGAATACTGTCCCCTAGCCTGGCTGCACCTGAGGCCCCTGCCCAGGCAGGTGAGCGGGGGAGCCGGGAGCCGGGGTGCTACCCTGAGAGGGGCCAGAGCGGCATGGGGTCCCTGCAGCCCTGGTGTCTCCTCTCCTTTCCCTGCGCCTTCGCCTCCCACCCCCCTCCATCTCCCTGCTTCCCCCAGTTTACTTCTCTGTTTGTTCAGCCCTTTTTCTCTCCTTTGCTTTTGTCCGCCTCGAGCTGTCTCCCTCCATTCTCTCCCTATTTCCCTTCTCCTCCAACCCCCAGGCCTTTCGCAAGAAGGAGAGAATGGGGGAGAGGACGTGAGGGGGCCCACCCCACAGCTGCTGCAGCGTCTCACACCCCCAAGGGCCTGAGGAGAGGGAGCGGGCTGCCAGCCATGCCTGGGAGGGGCCCGGCTGGGGTCCCTGTCTCCCCACCGGCCTCGGCCTTCTCTCCCTCCTGCCTTGTCGGGGGACTCAGGGCTTCATTCTGGGGGCACCACCATGACCCCCACCACTTCCCAGGCCATCTCAGTATTGCCTGTGGGGGCCACCCCCCCATTCCCCACCCCTAAGTGCCTTTGCTCTGTTTTTATATCCTGAATTGGAGGTTTATTTTTTAATATATATTATCTAAGGAGACAGCTGTGCGTGTGAGGGGCGGGCAGAGCCCAGTGCGGCAGTGTCTGGGCCCCTCCGTGACTGCCGACCTCGACTTCTGGGTCTGACCCACCACATCGCCCGCTGTGGCTCTTGCTGCCCTTGAGTCGTTCATTCAGTCCTTCTCATTAACAATTCACACACACACACACACACACACACACACACACACGATATGAGGGAGGCCCCAGCCCCCAGTCATCCAGAATGCTGGGCACCCCACATCTCCCTCTGTTCTTTTATTTTTGTAGTAAACTCTGTAGGTGGCTGTGGAGGTCATGGGGAGCTGGTGGGGAGGGGGCCCCTCCTGGGTAGGGGCTGGGGGCGGGGTTATTGCTCTGAGCTCCCTGTCCCCAGGGGGGCCTGTATGAGGGTATCAGGATGGGGGCCGGCACAGGGGGTTGGAGACACGGCCACACAAACACACAGGTCACAGCACAGGGGTGGGCAGGGGAGGCTGGGCGCCGTATTGCACTTTGGGAGTGGGGCCAGGCGGGGACCCCCCTCAAACTGGAGCCTGGGGAGGAGGCTGGAGGCCATTTTCTTCCCTCCCCCTCCATGGAGGGGAAGGCGAGACCCCCACTCTGGGGTTGGGGAGGGAGACTGGGCTCTGGGAGGGTGCGGGGCCTGGTCCTAGGCCTTGGCTGACATCGAGGGCAGACCAGATGGCAGAGGCTTCAGGGGTGGCTGTCCTGGTCCCCACCTCGGCAGAATCCATCACCCCACGCTGGCTCAGCTGCCGGTCCCCCCTTTGCCTGCCTTGGCTTTGGGAGGCACCTGGAGGCCCTCATCGCCCTCGCTGTCAGAGCTGCAGCCGCTGACATCAGTAATCTCCAGTTCTGAGTCACTGTCTTCCTTTCTGCCCAGCGTGGTCTCTGGACCCCCCGCTCCTGGCAGTGCCAGGCGAGGGGCTGCCACCAGGCCTGAGGGGCGTTCAGGACCCGGGCCCTCCCCAGTCGCAGCCAGCAGGGGTGCAGCCATGGGGCCTCCCCCTGCTCCTGTGGAAGGCAGGTGGCCCAGGGAACTGGCCAGGGAGTTGGGGTAGAAGTGTGGGGGATAGAGAGAAGGGGAGAGCTTGGGGAAGGGGCCCGTGAGGTATGGGTTAAAGTTCCAGGGGTACTCAGGGAAGGCGCGGCCGTAGGGACCCAGCAGGCCGGGGGGCTTGGAATAGCCAGTGGTACCTGGGGGGCACAGGGGATGGGTCAGGCTGGGCCACTCCCCCTGGGGGCGGCCTGCATGGGAGTTGGTAAAGGGTGCCACTTCCCGCCACATCCATCCCGTTCTCCCCTTTGTCCTCCCACTTGGCTCCACAGGGCTTCCTCCCTCTCCACCTCCTCCCTTCTCGCACTGTCTCCCATCCCTTTAGTACCCCTGAAGCCCTTCTCCCACCTTGTCCTCTATCTCGTCACCGCCTCCCCCGCCTCCTCCCTCCAGCCCCTCTCCTGGTCTTTGCTCCTCTTCTCTCAAACATGCGCAGATCTTCCCCCAGGACCCCGAGGCTCTTACCAGAGCCCAGGAACGGGAAAGGGCTGTCCAGCCGCAGTTTGTCCGTCTCTGGGGTAAACAGGGGTGTCCGAGCCCCCGGCTCTCCCAGGCGTGGGGCAGAGAACAGGGTCTGCAGGGCCTGGAGGGGGAGGTGGCACCACTCAGACTGTCCCCTCCCAGGGGTTTCATGGCAGAGGGGGGCACCAGACATCCCCATTCCAGTTCTGGGATCCCATTATCCAAACTCACCTCTGGGGTGAGGGGAGGAGCATCTGGCCCAGGGCCCCCTGCAAAGGGACCAGGGGTCAACAAGAGTGGGGAGCCAGTGGCAGCAGCTGCTACATCCAGCAGTGGGTAATTGACTAGCACGACTTTGCTGAAGTTGAACTTGTAGGTGAACCTCTTGCCTTTGGTCTTGTGGAGGATGCGCTTGTTGTAGTAGTAACTGTGGGGAGAGGAGGGGGCCTTTAGGGCTTCCTAGCACAGGCTCTGTGCCCGCAGAGTGGGGAAACTGAGGCTCACAGAAGTCCCCTAACCAAGGTCATGGGGCAAGGAAGGGTGAGGCAGAGCTGGGATCCTGTCCTGCATGGCTCCAGGGTCCAGAGCTGGGGGTCCTTGCTGCCCTTCTACTCACAAGGAATTTTGGGATCCAACAGGATTTGGCCCCAGGATGTGAAGGGAAAGCCCCCAGGGGGTGGGGACCTGAGGGAAAGTGAGGGGAGAAGCTGGTGAGATAGGAATCAGGCCCACAGCCCCTCCTCACCGCAGGGCCCGGCTCAGCTTGTCATAGTTCATGTGGGGTTTGCACTTGCGGATGCCCCAGAGCCGGGCCACTTCATCAGGGTCCTTGATGACGAACTCCCCGTAGTCCCCCTGCCAGGCGATGACACCCTGGTACTCCTCCTTCTGCAGCAGCTCCAGGATAAAGTGCCACAGCTGGATCTGCCTCGAGCCAGGGGATGACTCCGGCTTGTAGGCCCAATCCGGGAAGGCAAACCCTGGAGACGGGAGGCAGGGAGTGGCCTGGATGGGGACGCCAAGTCAGAAGCTCCAGGCTGAACTGAGCAACCAGAGAGGCCACCAGTGCTGCTCTGACGCCAAAGGAACAGCCACCCAGCCTCAGGCACCTCCAGACCTGCCCCCCTGGTGTGTCCAGTCCCCCAGCTGCCTAAAGGGGGAGGGCCCTGAGTGGTCCTCCCAGCCTGCTCTTCTACCTGGGCACAACTACCCAGGTTCAGCAGGGGAAGGGGTAAGGATGTGAGGGAACCATTTCCTGCCTCGGTGATCAGGGAGGTATAGCGGGGAAGGACATCTTCCACAGTGGTAGCCATTCTCCCCACTGCCCCAGGAGGCCTCTGGCATCTCGGGCACCCTGAAACTCACCCAGCTCTTGCTGTCTTCTGTAGCCTAGTCCCTTGCCCTCTGCTCCTCCCCACTCCCCGAGGCTCCCGGCACACTCTGGCTAAGCCTTGGCACATCTGTCTCTGCACCTACCTGTGTGTGTGTACTCTTCATGTCCCCGTGTCCCCACCCACCCATTGTGTCCATGCTCAGGTCTTGCATGTCCACTTGTGTGATCTTGTGTGCCCGTGTGTTCCCGCACTTGCAGCACATCGCATACACTACACCAGGGAAGGTGGACACGCCAGTGTGCCACACTCCTGCCGAGGACCACCCATGCAGGCACACCAGACACGGCTACCTGAGACAAGGCTGCGTCATGCCAACGACCCAGCACTGCACACCCCACCTGTCACAACACAGTTACACATCTCAGGTGCCTCAGAACTGGGACCCCTTGAACAACTGTGTTACATAGGAACCCAAAGGCCCCAATGACAAAAGCAGTGATGGAGATGGATCAAGACATCCGGGGCCTCAGATGCACAGCCTGACAGGTGGACACAGCCACACTGCGTAGCAGAGCAGCCTCCAAACCCACACCCACAGGACCCACCTGTCAGCACCTGCCACAGCTCACTCGGAGCCACGGGTCTCACACTCAGGGGTTGGGTCCCACTCCACACACACCCAGAAACTGGGTGCAAAAAGAGGTTCTTGCCCACCCCTAAATCTCACCTCCCAACCAGAAGCTCCTAAGCCCTGAGTCCAGCTTCTGTGCCAACTCCTATGCTGTATTCTCTGTCCCTTTCCTCTCTGCTCAGAGACCCCAGACCCAGGAGAGGAGGAGCAGGCTGGGGAGGGAGGGCAATGGCCTGTGGGTTGGGGCAGGAACCTGCAAAGCTGCGAGACCCGGATCCCCTCTCCACTTGCTATGTGGCCACTGGGCAGACCCTTGCTCTCTCGCTGTCTTAAGGTTCTAGGGGCAGGGAGCAGGAGGAGCAGGGCCCCATCGGGCTGCCTGCTGTGTTGAAATGGGGGCTGAGGCTCCCCTGCTGGAAGGCCAGGCACTTTTCTCCCCAAGGGGAGAATTTTATCCAATTCCTTTTGGGGCCTTCCAATTCCTTTGTCACCTTTGATGACAGGCTCAGTCAAGACTAAAGCCCTAGCCCATTCCACAACCAGAGCACATCCTACCCGGGAAGCAATATAACCCAAGATGACAATGCAAAACCCAACCCCGAAGACCACCTGCCCTGTACCCGCGACCTCCAATGCACCACCAAGACATGACACATGGCTAGAGGATCCCACCTCAGTGGTCAAAGGCACATGCACTGACAGGCAACCCCAGGATCCAGTCACACACACACCTCTGGGCTAAAAATGAGACGCAGCCAGAACATAGACCCAGGGGCACATCCACCCACACAGCCCAAAATGTATCAAGACGTCCCTAGAATGCCACAGAGCACACCACAGACCCCAGGAAATGGGCAAAGCCTCTTCACCCCACTGAGGCAGAGGCACACTCAACTCGGCGGGTCAGCAGACACCCCCCTCACACACAAGCCTAAAATGTCCACCTGCCTGCCAGTTCAGAGACAGAGGTGGCCTCCGCCATGTGCGTACAAGCAGGGACCCAAGCTCACACAAAGACAGGAGATGCGTGCAGACACTTGCCTAGTGTGACCACTTTCTCCAGAAACACTGAAGTGTGACAAAGGGACACACTCCAAATGAGACCTCAAACAACCAGACAGCCTCAGTCTCCCTGTCTCACAGGTACACACTGCCATCTGGGGGGCTGTGACTTGGGCTCAAATGCAGGTCCAAGCCCGCCTCACTGTCCACATCCTCAGATCTGAGCATCCACTTCTGGGCAAGCCATCCTGGGCTCTGGATGGCTGAGCCATGCCCTCTGCCCATCTATCCTAGTCCCTCTCCTCCAGCCTCCAGCCTGCTGTCTGCCACACAGGTAGGTGCAGGCTGAGATGTGCGTGGCAGAGACGCCAGGACCTCGTCCCTCTCCCGTCCCGTGCTTCCCCTGCCCTCCAGAAGACCCCCACGTCCCATAGGCAGATGGCAGGGAAAGCTGGCTGCGAAGTTTATGGCCAAGTTTTTCATAAGGGGTTTTATTCAGGGGACTCCGATGGAAACCAGGGGAGACAGACAGAAGGGGGTGTGGCCCCGCGGAGGCCTGAGGGGTGGGGTGGGAGAAGTCCGGGCCAGTTACCAGGGGTCCAGAGAGCCGGCAGGGCAGGCGGGGCGAAGAGAAGGTCGGAGACGCAGCTACAGTCCATGGCGGAGCTGACCCTGCAGAGTCTGGGACAGACACGGGACAGGATGGAGGACAGTGGGAGAGACAGACAGGGGTCAGCAGCGGGGTGCTGCCAGGGCTCTCCCTCTCCCAGGTCCCCAGCATCTGCCAGGTGCCCGCCTCCTCTGCCCCCCAGTTCCTCCCTTCCTGCTCCCTCCCACAGGTCCCTCTGTCCCTAGTCCCCCTCCGGCCTGGACCGCACACCTTCCCTGCCAGCCTCTCCTTCCTCAGCCTCCCGCTCACTCCCTGCCTAGCTCTCGCCAGCCGCTCAGCCTCCTCCCTCCACGCCTCTCACTCACCCTCTCTTGGCTCTCGCCGCCCGCCAGCCCGCCCGCCCTCAGCCCGCCTGTGCTGTCTCTGCTGCCGTCCCTGTCACCGTCTCTCGCCTGACCTCTGGGGCTGTTCCCTGCGTTTGGGGGGCTCCTCTCCCTCTGTGTCTCTCCAGCTACCCCAGATATATCTTGCTCCAAAACTTGCCCTGCCTGGCTGATCTGGGCCAGCTGTCCCCCACTCTGTCACCCCAGAGCTGGCAGAGCTGGGCACCTGCTGGCCCAGCCCCTGCCCTCCCTGCACAGGGTGCCCCCGGGAGTCCCAAGACCCCCTTGCTTCAAACCTGCTGCTCATCCAAGATTCTTGCCACTTGGATCTGCCTCCCCTCAGCCCCCCAAAGACACCCCTTCCCACTGAGTCTCCCCCTCAGGCCCCTCCTCCTCGGCCCCATCCCCTCAGACACCCCCTTCAGATGCCTCATGCCCTAAGATGCTCCATCCCCTCCTCTTTCCCTCACACCTTCCCCTTCAGCCCGTGCCCCTCGCCACCCACCCCACATCCACAACCATCT
Organism: Marmota marmota marmota; assembly: GCF_001458135.2. Lineage (NCBI taxonomy): Eukaryota > Metazoa > Chordata > Mammalia > Rodentia > Sciuridae > Marmota > Marmota marmota. The sequence continues at coordinate 6,224,572 of NW_026000205.1, forward strand.
GCTCCCCACACACCCTGCACACACCACCCCCTCAGGCAGGACACATCCTGCACTTTCAGGAACCCCACCCACCCTCAGACCCACCTCTGGTCTTCCTTTCCCTCCTTAGACACCCTCTCTGATACCGCACCCCTGGATACCCGACAGGCCACCCCTCACAGGTACCCACGGCTCCCAGGCAGCCCGTGCCCTCAGGAGCCCCTCAGACCCCAGACACTTCCCCCACGAGCGGCCCCTCACCCCTTGGACACTGAGCAAGATGTTTCCGATAACCCATGTCCCCAGAGGCCCCAATCCTGACCCCTGAGCTCCACCACCCCCTCACCTGCCTCCTGGGTCTCCCCGGCCTGAGGCCCCTCTGCACCCCGTCCTGCAGCCCCTCTCCTGACTTCCTCTGCCTCTCACAGCTCATCCCGGTCTCCTCCCGCGGCCTCCCTCCCCACACCCCTCCTCCATCTCCCCTCCACCTGGAGTCCTCCCTGTCGCCCTGGCCACCTCCCTGGGTCCCCACCACTCTCCCCTGTCCCTCTCTTCTTGGTTCCTTGCTGCCCCGCTCGTCCTCTCTTTCCCCGTCTCTCCCTGCGCCCTCTTCTCGTCCCCTCTATCTCCCTGGTCCGCGTCCATCTCTGTCTCTGAGAGACCTCACACCTCCCTCCCTCCCT
>NW_026000205.1:6225258-6227515 GCF_001458135.2 Marmota marmota marmota
CTCGCTCCCGCCTCTCTGGGCCCCCCTCCTCCCCCGCCCCACCCCCATTGGCCCCTCTCATTTCCGTGTTGGTTTTGATTTCTCTTCCCGACGCTTTCAACTCCCCGCCGCCTCCTCCGGACACGTTATAACGAGGAGCCGTGGGATCGGCGCTCCGGGCCCTGCTCCCACGCTCCCCCGCCCGCCCGCCGTCTCTCCTCGTCTCTGCCTTCTCCAGGTCTCTGCTGCCACGTCCCCCTGTCTCTGGGCCCGCCCCCGGCCCCATGTCAGGCCCCTGGGGACCTCGACCCCTGACCCCTCGGCTGGTCCCCTTCCCTGCCCGCCTGCCCAGCCTGCTGTTTCTGCCCAGTCTGGTATCTCTGGGTCTCCACATCTCTCTCTGTCTGTCTGTCCTCGAGTCTCTGGGTCTCCACACCTCTCTGCCTCTGTCTCCCTGTCTCTGTCTCCATGTCTCCGTCTCCACTTCTTCCAAAGTCCAGGTCTCCACGTCTCTGTCTCTGCCCCCTAGTCTCTGTCTCCACACTCCATCTCCATGTCTCTGTCTCCACGTCTCCATCTCTACGTCTCTGTTTCGTCCCGGTGTCCCTCTCTTGGGGCCCCTTTGATCTCGCCCTGCCCCTGGCGCCCCCCTGGCCCCATTGATCGCTGATCGACCCATGGAGGGAGCAGGGCCTGCGGCCTGGGGCTGTAGAGCAGGCAGGGGCCGGGTAGGGCAGCTGGACAGATGGACAGGCGGCCCCAGCCCTGGTGGCTGTAGAGGGGGAGCAGCCAGCAGCCCCAACCCCGCCCCTCCCCGCCGGCCGGCATGGTGCGGATGGGGACTCCGGGCGAGCTTTAATTTTTAATTTTATTTTGCTTCCTCCACCCCCCCTCGCCCCCATCTCTACCGCCCGCAGCCATGGCACCGAGTGTGTGCGTGTGTGAGGCAGCCGTGTGCAGAGGGGCTGGGGGGGCAGAGGCTGCTCCCTCCTCTCCTGCCAAGCACAACTGCACAGCCCACACCTACCCAGGCACACACGCCACCTCACACAGGACACAACACACACACACACACACCAACAGAGTGGCACACGCCACACAGACACACGTCCCCCCCACTGTCACACAACACAATCACAGAGATTCCCACATCAACAAAGTCAGGCACATTGTCACACCCCAACAACTCACATCATTTAGGTGCACGTCACACACACCAACACAGTCATACACAATCACACACACATCAGCATAGTCACATTTACACAGAAACAGACACAGTTTTACACAGATACATACATGACACACATCAGTTCAATCCCACCCAGAAATAAAGGCACACAATCACAAATTCCAGATGGACACACTAACAAACATGTAATCACACATCTAGGCTCACACTCACATACAGAAACTCACAATCACACAATCACACTGAGATAAGGTCACACAGAATCAGAGACACAGGAGACACATAGCAGCACAGCCAAGCCAGTGACACAAAAGCACAGTCACAGGCCAGCACCAGAGACCCTGGCCACACATGCACACACTTGGTCAATCATGGAGACACACACACACCACAGTAGACAGCCACAGCCAGACAGCAACCTTAGTGGCCTCAGTTCATTCACAGACACAGTCACACAGATACAGTCACAACCACACACACACACACACACACACACACAGATCATAGTTCATGACCAGCACAGCAGGGCGCCTGTGCTGCAGTCCCAATCACACTCAGCCCACAGGACAGGCTGGCTTGGGGAGGTGTGCTCAGAGGTAACCTACCGCAGGCTCCCTGCCTCCCCTGCTGCCACCTGTCCACCTGTCTGTCCATTCATCATCTGTGGACTTTTCAAGCATATTTTTGCACACCCTGCACGCTCATGTGTGTTTGTGTAAAATGTGCACTGTCTCAGACTTGCTTATGTCTCTTGCAGCACCTCTCCGGGTGTCGGTGTCTGTCTGTCTCTCACTGAGGGTCTTTGTCTCTCTGATGCCTCTGTCTCTAAATGTCTCCATCTTCGAGAGAGTCTCTGCTTCTCTCATGTCTCTGGGCGCCTGTCTGTCCCTCTGTCTCCAGGCAGCTCTGTCCGCCTCTCCTCCTGCCTCCTCGCCCCCATCACCCCAGCCCCCTGGGCTGGGGTTTAACCAGTTGTTTTGATTTCTCTAAGCTGCGCTGGCCGCCTCGGGAGCTGCCTCGGGCCTCGCACCCCCCCCAGCCCCTTCATCCCTCACCCAGGCCCCCCCTATCCCCACCTCCCCTTAA
>NW_026000205.1:6228770-6239359 GCF_001458135.2 Marmota marmota marmota
ATGGAGAACAGAGAGGGGAAGGGGAAGCCTGCAGAGAGGGAGGAGATGCCGGGGCAGGCATGGAGCGAGACAGAGACCCTAGACCAGAGAAAGTGGGAGTCCCCAAAGAGAAGACGAAGGAGAGCAAGAGACAGACAGACATGGACAGAAGGAAGAGACAAAGACAGAGGGGAGATCTGAATCAGAGACATCCAGAAAGAGGGAGTGAGTGGAGAAAGGCAGAGACAAAGTAAATTAGAGAGCTGGAGGTCGTGGGGGACCCCGGGTCAGGGAGGAGGCAGGAGGGGGCAGAGATGCGGAAAATTGAGGGATTAGGGCAGAGGCAAGAGGGGATGAGAGAGGCCAGGCGGCCAGCGGGGAGCCAGGAGGCACAGTTCAGTGCAGATTCGCAGCCTCCTGGGATGGTCGCCCACCTCACTCTGCTCCAGTCTGGGGGTCGATGTCCCCTGGGAGCCAGATGTACCCCAACTCCCACACTGGCTCCACCCTCCTCCTCACCTCTCTCCATCTGATCCACCCCGTCGTCCCCAGCTCCAACCTGGACCTCTTCAACCCCAGCCTCTTCCCAGCTCTGTCCCCACAGACCCTGCCCCAGTTTCTTGGCTAGACCTGTTGGTCTCCAGTGCAGACAGAGTGACAGGCTTGTGGGGAAAGGCTGTCTGTCATCTGTGGTGCTGGAGGGCCAAGGGTTAGGAACAGGCTGAAGAGAGTGTCCTTCTAGACGGGTCGCCAGGGGCCAGGGGCTCAGTGTGCCCTGCACCGAGTCTGTGCTGAGGCAGTAAGGTCTGGGCATGGGGCGGGGGGGGGGGGGGAGGTGAGTCAAAGGACCCAAAGCCAGAAATCAAGGAAGGGCAGAGGGACAGGGGGCAGAGGGAGGAAGAATCAGGGACACAGAAGAGAGTTAAAGGGACTAGACACAAGAACACCAGAGGGACAGGGAGATGGGGAGAAGTGGGTGACTGAGGTCAAGGAGAGAAATGGAGGCAAAGTCCCAGGAGGGTGAATGAGTGGAACCGGAGAGAGAGATCCAGAGGCGCGGAGAGTCGGCCATGCCTGGGTGAGGTGAGGGGCGGGGCCGGCTAGGTCTGGGTGCCTGGCTGCTGGGGATCCCAGGAGGGCAGGGTCCGGCCGGGATGGGGGAGGCTCGGGGCTCCAGGGGCATCAGGCGCGGTGCTAATTCAGCGCCATCGATCAGACGGGATGAGAGCAATAAATTATTGTGACAAGATGCAATCCTGGCCCGCGCACTGCCGCCGAGGCGGATCGATCCCTGTCCCCAGCCCCACACCGGGTCCCATGCCCGGGCCTCGCTGGCTGGGACGCCTCTGCCCACCTCTCCCCCGCAATCTCCCCTCCACACACTCACTCCAGCTGGTGGCCAGGCCAGAAGGCAGCTCTAAGGAAGGAAGAGATAGTACCAGAAGGGGACCTGTGGTGAGAAGCCCAGCCCCTGTCTGATCCAGACCCTCACTTTCCTCAGTACCTCCTCCTGACCACCATCTGTAAGGTAGGAACTGCTGTGATGCCCATTTCACAGATGTGGAAACTGAGGCTCACACAGGGAAAGCAACTTTATCAAAGTCCCACATCCGTGAGTGGCAAAGCCTAGACTTGAATGCTGGTCATGTGACATCAAGCCCCTCAATCTCTCCACTATCAGAGGAGAGAGAAACAGATAGAGCCCCCTAAAGAACGAGGAGAGAGAGAAAGAGAGAGTGGAGGACACAGAGTCAGAGGACTACACAGAGGTATGGAGAGATAGAGACACATGGAGAAAGACAAATGGAGGAATATAGAGAACAAAGGGACAGAGTGACCAAGAAACAGAGACAGAGCTACATACAGGGCGGGTGGGGGCTTGGACTCAGAGAGAGGCCAAGGCAACAGGGCAGGGAAATGGGCAGAAGGAGGCAAAGGTGGACACAGAAAGGAAACGAAAGGGAGATGTTGGAAAAGGAGCAGGCAGAAGGGTTGTTCCGGATGCCAATGGGTGTCTGGGCCAGCAGGTGTGTGCTGGGGCGGGGAGTGGGGTGAGGATGCGGGAACCTTGACCTCTGGAGTCAAGGTCAGTGGGAGCCAAGAGTGTGGGCAAAGGGGCTCACCTGAGGGTAGGCATGGAGGGGGCACGGGTGAGGCTGGAAAGACGAGGAAACAGTATTGCCAAGGCAACCAGGTAGACAGGTGTGTCTGTGGAGGAAGGAGGTCACCTGACGGGCAGGTGTAGGAGGCAGGACACTTGCTAGAAGGGCAGTCTCTGAAGTCAGATGGCTTCTATTTGACTCAGTTCTATAGTTTTCAGGATCTAGGGCCTCAAAGAAATTATTTCTGGGCTCAGTTTTTTTCTGTAAAATGGGGATAAGAGTCAAGAAACTGCCTCCTAAGGGGCCCCATGATGAATGAAGACAATGGATGTCATGGAGACTTTAGTAATCAGTGGCTGCCATCATCATCATCATCATCATCATCATCTCATCATCATCATCATCATCATCATCCTGGCCATCGCTATCCCTGGGGGGGGCAGGTGAGATGAAATAGGTGAGAACAAGCATAAGTGCTGCTCAAAGCCTGGTACCTGGTGGACCAGCAGCAGTACCTGGAGACTTAGAAATGCAGACCTGCCGGCTCCTCCAACCCGGTGTGAGCCCAGGAATCTGCCAGGTGTCGGATGCAGCCCTCTGCTCACACATTGGCTCCCACTGACCAATGTCTGATGGATAAAGACTTAAGGGTGCAGAGAGCGAGGTGCACGGACAGCAGGGCTGTGTGTCCAACCAATGCTTCCAGCCCTGCTGATGTGCCAAGAAACACAGCATAATGGTCTCTCAGGAGGCAGCTGTTTGGAGATGTGTGCCGTGAAAAGGGACAGACGTCTTTGGGATGGGGCAGCTGGAGAAGGCAGAAGGGACCTGAAGGTTGGTCCCTGAAGGTGTGGACACGGGTCCTACGGGCAGGTAGTGAAGACGAAAATGAGGTGTGCAGGGGGTTCGTGATGCTCACCATGTTTGGCTGGGGATGAGGGCTACTAGATGAGGGGGAGGAAAAGGAGAGGCATGGGACCAGAGTGGGGAGCCACGTGTGTGTCGTGGGTTAGGGTGTAGATGTCCCCTTTGGGGACAGGTTGGGGAGACCAGGAATGTGGCAGAGACCCAGTGGAAGAGATGGATAGCAGAGATCAGCGTGGGTAGGTGCTGGAGAGATTGGGGGGCTTGAAGTCACAGGACCTGCATTCAAGGTGCTGGAGCAGGTGATCCTTGAGGTGAACAGGTGAGGAATAGGCAGATGTAGGGAGGGGCTGGTGTGACTTGTACAGCAGGGGAAGAGGAAGTGAGAAACGTAAAACATTAGAAATGGATAAGTGGTACCAAAGGAACAGGAGTGAGGAACCAGGTATTCAGGTGAGGCGGATACCCATGGCCAAGGACAGATTCTCTCCACAAAAGCAAGTAAGTGTGAAGGGCTGTATGTTATGAGAGACTGGGAGAGGCAGAGGTAGGGGACACAGAAGGAGTTGGGGTGCAGGTAAGCAGCAAGTGTGCAGGTGGGACAGTTGTAGCTTCTAGGGGGAGGCCCTGTGGCAGGGCACAGGCCTGAGGAAGGAGTGTATGTGTGACAGCTGGGACCCCTGTGCCTGAGCGTGGCTTTGGGAACTAGGAGATAGGTGGGAATCATGCCTATGTAGTCTGAGACCACAAGTGGCAAAGACAGGCAAGGGGACTAAGATGGCAGTAGGTGTTGGTGTAAAGTGATGGGGGGCAGGGCGTGAGGGTGTGAGGTACTGGCAGGAGTGGTGTGGAAGGCACATGTGCTTCTCAGCCACAGGTAACACCTGTAGGGCAAGGTGTGCTGGAAGGACAGGTGTGAGGGTGCTTGAGGAGGGTGGGCAGGGGGACACAGGTTAGGAGGCTGCACATGTGACTGTTCTGTGCAAAGGAAGGTGTGTGTGCCCACACGTGTGTGTGTGTTTGTGTGTGTGTTTGTGTGTGTTTGTGTGTGTGAACAGGTGCGGCTTGAGGGGAGGCAGAGGTAAAAATATGAATGGATGAGAAACAGCTTTAGGGGACAGGAGGGATGGTGCCAGTGCAGGTATGAAGGGGACATAGTGACATGAAAAATGACACAGTGCAGGGATTCAGGAGGAAGGGCAGATTTTGGAAAATACATGTTACCTGGAGGGGCAGGTAAGAGGGGATATGAATTAATTGAGAGACATTATGTTACAAGCATCTCTGGTGCAGGTTTGAGGGGGACAAATGTTACCTGGCAGGGCAGGTGAGAGGACACGGGTGTTACCTACAGAAGTAGGTGAGTGGAACAGGTGTGGAGGACAGGTGTTACCTGCGGAGGGCAGGTGGACCGAGACTAATGCTATTTGAAAGTCCAGATGCAGGAAAATGAAGAGCAATATGAATGTGACAGGTGTGTTGATAGGTGTGGGTAAAAGGTGTTACCTGAGGCTACAGGTATGTGCAGCGCGACTCTGCCCGGTTGTTTGCTGCCTCAGTTTCTCTTGCTCCCCTCTCCTCCCAGACCTGGGAGCCAGTTGCGGCTCTCAGGTGCCTCCTATGGCTCCAGCCCTGGGCAGGGCACGCAGTAAGCTCTGGGCTTGGCGAGGCCCAGCCTGCGGGGCAGCCAGGGCAACTTGGAACCTGTCTCAAGAAGAAAAAAAAAGGACTGGGGGTGTAGCTCAGTGGTAGAGCACTTGTTAGCACGCACAAGGCCCTGGGTTCCAGCCCCAGCACTAAAAAAAAAGAAAAAAGAAAGACAGTGAGACACAGGCAGAAAAACAGATACCCACAGGCCAGAGTTACAGTCACACAAGATCACAAAGGCACAGAGGTAAAGACACAGGCAGTCACCAAGCAAGTTACACTCACAAAGGCATGGAAAGATAGACAGAAGTACACAGTCATCCATGCAGACAGACACACTGAGCTGAGCACAGAGGACGCACACTTCCTGTCCCCAGTCACACTCATCCTGACATGGTGGTCACCTCCCTCTGACTCACTCTCCAGGTACCACCCCTACTCCTGGTTCCATAACCCCAAAAGACCCCCTGCACAGGGAGGAGGCTCCCAGACCTCACCCCCCAACGTTGGGTCCCTTCAATGCCCCCAAAGTCTCAGACTGGTCCAGGCAAAGAGCTAGAGAGGTGGACCCAGAGAGCGCCGCAAGGCCTCCTCATCCAGAGGGAGGCAGGGACAGCACCAAGGTCATGCTGCACAGACTGGCCAGGAAGCTGGGGTGCCCTTCTTGGAGACCACCTGTGGGTAGAAGACAGGACTTCCCTGGGGGTGAGGGCTCGGCTCAGCACAGTGGGCAGGGGTGCTGCCCCAGCGCCACCCCCACCCCAGGCTTCCCGACTGGGGCGGGCAGCAGCGGAGGCGGGCAGTGGCGGCTGCCGGGGAGAAGATGAATCTTTCATGAGTGATTTGCGGCCGCCTCTTCTCGTCCCGTGTTGTTTAATGTTTCAATTTGGGCGAAAGCAAAACATTCAATCAGGCGGATTAAGTGCGTAATGCGTCTCATCGCTCAATCTGTCGCCTCCGCCGGGCAGCCCGCCGGGTGGGGGGGGGTATTGGGCGGGGGTGGTAAGCGGAGACCCCAGCCCGAGGAGCCCTGTCCCCAGCTCTTCTCCCAAGCCTTGTCGCAGGAGCCCCTCAGCCTGGAGCTCTGCCAGGCCCAGCCTGCTCCATCCAGGTCAGGCCTCACCCTACATATGGCTCCCTGCTTAATCTCTGGGTGTGCACTTGGCTTTGGCCCTGGCTTCTCTGTGTCCCTCCGCCCACCTGCCTTGCTCTACCTGTCCCTATGTATCCGCCTGGCTCCACCTCTTGTCTTTCTTTTTGGGTTGGTCCATCTCTCTCTCCATGTCTGCCCTTCTCTGTCCTCCTGTACCTCCAGATCCCTGTCTGTCCTCTGATTCCTAGGTTTTTCTCTGTCTTCTTTTCTAGACCTATCCCTTAACCCTCTGTCACCCTAACTGTCCTGTCCACGTGACTCCCGTCTCTGTCTCATACACTGTCTGCTCTGAGTCGCCCTAGCCCTGCCCCTGTCAGCCACCTCTACTGCCCTTACTCTCTGCCCCGAGATTTCCCCTCCCTCCTTATGTCGGTCCAGGCTCCATGCCCTTGTCTGTCTCTCTTCCTTTTCACTCAGGCTCTCAATCTTCTGTCTGACCCTCTTTTCCCCACTTCTCTGTTCCCTGTTCATCTCCGTCCCTGTGTCTTCCTGTCTCTCTGTCCATTTCTCCCCATCCCTCTCCTCTCTCCATCCCGGGCTGCTGGTATCTGCTCCAACTTGGGTCAGTGCCTCTGAATTCCCTCCTGGGGTTCCTTGACCCTGCCAGCTCCTTGTCCCTTGACTGGCCTGATCTCCATGACCGCTAGGGGGCAGCAGGTACAGGCTTTTCTGCTGGGGAGGCAGAGAGCGCTTGACGGGCTTTCCTGCCACCACCTTTGCTTATGTGCAGACTACGCCATTCAGGCCGCCTCCAGGCCCCAGTCCTCCTCCCTTAGACCCAGGGTCCAGGCCCCAGTCCTCCTCCCTCAGATCCAGGAGTCCTCTTCTGGAGCCTCCGTCCCCCTCTCTCCTCTTCCCAGGCAGCCTGTGACCTGCTCAGGGATAAATGGAGATTTCAGCTGGGGGACTGACAGGCACTAACCAGAAATGTTGTCACCACTGGCTGCTGCTGAGGCCCATGGGGCTGCCAGGCCAGGGCCCCACAACTTGTGCACGTGTGTGAACGGGGACACACACACATACACAGACGACCAGCCCAGTCAGGGTCCAGCAGCCCTGGATCAGACAGACCCCTTACCCTGCAGAGAAGCTGACAGACAGACAGACAGACACACACACACACACACACACACACACACACAGCACATGACTTTGGGGGAACAGAACAGGCAGGGCNGGGGGAGGGGGCGGGAGCGCGATCGATGGAATATAATTTTCCTCAAACTCGGAAAATAAAGTTCAGAGCTGATCAAATTTGAAAACAGATGTCGAATCGCGACTCTAAATAAGGTTCGATCCCGGGACTGAGCGAGTGGGGGTGGGGGGCGGGGAGGCCGGGAGACCCCCTCCTCTCTCTTTGCTTCTCCCTCCCTCGCCCCCGCCCCACCCCTGCCGAGGAGGACGCGCGGACAAACGGACAGGCCCCAGGCTGAGGTAGCAGCTATGTGGCCAGGATCCCTGCTGGACACGCAAAGCTGGACTCAACCTGGAACAGGGAACCGCAGACACACAACCTGCATAGCAGACGCACAGGTCGTAGGGAGCATGGATTCAGTGACACATTGCGGCCACACACACAGGACACCGCCTAGTGAGCGCACTGGGCTCCCCGAATTAGACAGGCACAGACCCACATATACAAAGACCTGCCCTCTGTCCAGGCCATGCACAGGGGCATGCTAATAAAGAATTCGAAAACAACCTATGCATCAAGACACTGCTGAGCACAGAGACCATTCACACCCAGGACACACAGCCTGCCCACACATATCTACCTCAACTCACAACCACTCCCTGATCCACTGACCCACCAACTGGATGCATGGACACAGATCCACAGTGACATACACCTTCCCACCCCGGCCCTGGCCACACACACCACTGACACACCCCACACCGACTGTCACAGAACCCAGGGCGTGCACACTGATAAGCCCTTCATATGCCCACTGGTCCCAGGCACTCACACTCATTCCTATGGTGACAGGGAAGGGCCTAGCGCAGCTGGATCCGCTCCCCGTAAAATAACAAGTCAATATCGACTGGCCTTTGGACCCTGAGAGCTGTCCCCCTCCACCTACCTCCTTGCCCAACCTAACCTTGCCCCTCACTGTCCACCACCCCACTCTCTCCTTTGCCCCTTTCCCCTCACACTTCCTCCCCATCTCCCTTTCCATCTCCCTCCCTCACTTTGCTCTCCCATTTCCAGCCAGGTCAAGCTCCACCCACCAAGCTTCAGTGCCACTTCCTCCAGAGTAGGGCCTTTCTCCCTGGGGCAGCCCCTGCAGCTACCTGCCTCAGGAGGGGCAAGTCTGTCTCTGCAAGACAGCAGTCCTGGAGTAGTGGATATGCCCTGGCCAGGACAGTTGTGCGGGATCTCACCAACCCCACAGGGCCCAGGCGCTGGCACTGGGTGCTGAGCAGCTAGAATAGAACTTGCAGAACAGGGGGCGTCCACTCACCGCCTACCTAGACATCTCTGAGCCTCAGTTTCCTCATCTGCAAAATGGAGCAGCAATGAGAAGTACATTGTAGAGTTGCAGGGAGGCTAAAACAGCACACCGTGTGTGGAGCAGTTGGTACCAAGCACAAGCAAGCACACCTTTGCTGGGACATTGCTACTTCAAAATAACCACATTAGAGACACTGCAATTCTGCTGGAAAATAAGAATCTGGACACTGGCCTCTGCCTTTTCTCATTAGACTGGTTGGGACACTCTAGGAGCCAGCAGGAAGCCCCCACACCGGGCGTCTGTATGTTGGCCACACTTTAGACCCCCAGGGACAGCCCTGATCCTGGGTGTCTGTTCCAGCTCCTGGACTGTAAGCAGCCCCTTTAGACAGCTCACCAGCTAGATGGCGTAGAGATATCCCCCAGCACCTTCCCAGGGCATGGCTCTGAATGTCACAGAAGAGCTTCTAGAATGCTCTCTGTGGGGTAAGACAGAGACACCTTTGCGGGGAGAGATAGCCTCTCGGGTAGCTGTGACTCCTCTGTCTACACCCTTCAGAAAAGCTAGACCCCATCAGGGCAGCCAGAGCACCAGCTGGACTGTATTTTATGATCACGAACTGCGCTCTGGGAAGACGCATGTGAAAAGAGAACACTGTCTGACTGTAGATAACACCCTTCTGTAAGACAGAACACCCTCTGGGAAGACAGTTTATTACAGTGTACATACACCCTTCCAGAAAGCAGAACACCTTTGGAATATTAGCAACACCCTACACAGCGGAGACCATCAGTCAAGAGCTCAACACTCTGTGCCTAAGGCTTCACCCCCAGAGAGGTCAACTCCCCACTCCTGGGGGAGCTGGAAACAGAATGGAACACCTTCAAGCAGCTTACCACCCCACATCTGGGGTACCCCTAAGGAGCGCTCTGACTTATTAATCTGTACTTTGTGCATGTGTGACCAACACCTGGGGGTGTGACCAGTGCCCATCTGATTGTTCTGAACACCCTTGGTTGCCTCTCACACGGGCCGGATTTCTGTAGCACCTTCCACGTGGTGCACCTTTGGGCAATTTACATTCCCTCTTTGAATCTCCTCGGGCCAAGAGGATGCAGGAAAAGGCAGATATTGGAGTGTATCCTGCCTTGTAATGCACATAGTAGGTGCTCAGTAAAGTAAGAGCTCTTGCTGGGCAGCATTCTTGGGAGGGATTGCAGGCTCACTCGTTAGCAGTGTTGCCAACACTCACTTGACTGAAGGAAGCGGCTCACAGGAGGGGGATCATTAAGCTGTACTTAACATCCCCAGGGAGGCTGCAGGAGCAGAAAACTGTAGTTAATACCCCGCGGAGAGAGGACGCCCTCAGGGCATTTAATGCCCCCTAAGAGAAAGAAAGAGAGAGCAAGAGAGGAAGGAGACACCCTCACCAGCCTGCAACACCCAAGGGACTGAATTCATTACCCACGCAGGAGGGAACAGGAGGGTCTGTAATATCCATTTGAATCCAAACCCCCAGGGAGAGGGAGGACCCCTCCGTGAGGGCTGCCAGCCTCCCCAAGAGAACCTTTAATACCTGGGAAGATGCCTCCAGGAGTAGCGAACGGCGCGAAAGAGACAGAGGGTGAGGCTAGGAAGGGGTGAGGTGACCTCCCACCCCAGGACCCCCTGCCTAACTCCATCCCCCTACAGCTACAGGAACCACACAGGCACAGGGTGGGGGCGGGGCCGCCCGTGGGCACTGCCTGGCATCCCTGGCTGGCACTGGCCTGGACGCCATGCAGGATTTAACCCACAACAGCCTAGGAGGTTGGTGGCATTATTAGCGTCCAATGGGGAAACCAAGGCACAGAAGTCACTTCTTCACTGTGACACAGCTAGTTGGTGTTGGAAGTGGGTGGACTGGTGCAGGGTCTGTGTCCTTAAGTACCCAGGTACACCACCTGCTGTGCACACCTGACCCACCCCACCCCGGAGCTTCCTGCCACAGGCTCCCGACGTGAACCAGCTCTGCATTTCCTGCACTGACTGAAACCACCTCCAGCCTCGACCTCCCCAGGACACAGTCCACCCCACCCCAGGACAGGGTCCACTCCACCCCGCGCTCTCCGGCAGAGTCTGACCTCAGGGAGTTCCCCGAGGTCAGGGCCTGTGTCTGATTCTTCTCAGTCCCCACCAAGGGCAAGGCCTGGCCCACGGGGCCTGGGGGGGGGGAGCAGGGAGGGAGGAGGAGGGTGCTAGAGAGCAAGGGCAGGAGGGAGGAGAGGAGGGAGCTCTGGAGTCCTGGGGTGGGGTGAGGGGTGGGCCAAGCTGGACCGTGGATGTTGGGGGGACTTGAGGGAAGGGGGGAGTGGGATCTGCTGGGGGTGGTGCAGCTGCAGAGGCATCCCC
>NW_026000205.1:6240010-6244685 GCF_001458135.2 Marmota marmota marmota
ATAGAGAGGGTCCCCGAGAGCGGGGCAGGGATGGGGAGGGAGGGGGAGAGGGAGGCAGAAACTTGGAGGCAGAGAAGCCTGGAGTTACAGGGAGACAGAGACATTCAGAGATGCAGAGATAGAGACAAGAGATAAGACAGACAGACAGAGACCTCGGATTCTGTGCAGCACAGCGATAAATGAGTGTCTCAGAGAGAAAAACCGGGATGTGAGCGACTTGCCACAGAGGTGCAAAGAAATGGACAAAGACAAATTCAGAGAAGGAGACAGATGGAGAGGAGGCAGGAGACATGGACTTTCCGAGAGACAGGAGAGCGAGAGGCTAAGAAGGAGAAACTGAGGGGGCGCTGGGAGGACACTGAGGGGTGCCCGAGCCCCACAAGAGAGAAAGGCCAGAGGAAAGGGGTGGGGACAGAGAGAGGGCTAAGAGAGGGAGGGAGGAGGCCCCAGGGCCCCAGGGGAAGGGCAGAGGCCCAGGAGTCAGAGCTGAGGACAAATGCAGAGTTGGGGGTCTGGACAGACCCTCCTGCCCTGCCTGTTCTGTTCCCCCAAAGTCATGTGCTGTGTGTGTGTGTGTGTGTGTGTGTGTGTGTGTCTGTCTGTCTGTCTGTCAGCTTCTCTGCAGGGTAAGGGGTCTGTCTGATCCAGGGCTGCTGGACCCTGACTGGGCTGGTCGTCTGTGTATGTGTGTGTGTCCCCGTTCACACACGTGCACAAGTTGTGGGGCCCTGGCCTGGCAGCCCCATGGGCCTCAGCAGCAGCCAGTGGTGACAACATTTCTGGTTAGTGCCTGTCAGTCCCCCAGCTGAAATCTCCATTTATCCCTGAGCAGGTCACAGGCTGCCTGGGAAGAGGAGAGAGGGGGACGGAGGCTCCAGAAGAGGACTCCTGGATCTGAGGGAGGAGGACTGGGGCCTGGACCCTGGGTCTAAGGGAGGAGGACTGGGGCCTGGAGGCGGCCTGAATGGCGTAGTCTGCACATAAGCAAAGGTGGTGGCAGGAAAGCCCGTCAAGCGCTCTCTGCCTCCCCAGCAGAAAAGCCTGTACCTGCTGCCCCCTAGCGGTCATGGAGATCAGGCCAGTCAAGGGACAAGGAGCTGGCAGGGTCAAGGAACCCCAGGAGGGAATTCAGAGGCACTGACCCAAGTTGGAGCAGATACCAGCAGCCCGGGATGGAGAGAGGAGAGGGATGGGGAGAAATGGACAGAGAGACAGGAAGACACAGGGACGGAGATGAACAGGGAACAGAGAAGTGGGGAAAAGAGGGTCAGACAGAAGATTGAGAGCCTGAGTGAAAAGGAAGAGAGACAGACAAGGGCATGGAGCCTGGACCGACATAAGGAGGGAGGGGAAATCTCGGGGCAGAGAGTAAGGGCAGTAGAGGTGGCTGACAGGGGCAGGGCTAGGGCGACTCAGAGCAGACAGTGTATGAGACAGAGACGGGAGTCACGTGGACAGGACAGTTAGGGTGACAGAGGGTTAAGGGATAGGTCTAGAAAAGAAGACAGAGAAAAACCTAGGAATCAGAGGACAGACAGGGATCTGGAGGTACAGGAGGACAGAGAAGGGCAGACATGGAGAGAGAGATGGACCAACCCAAAAAGAAAGACAAGAGGTGGAGCCAGGCGGATACATAGGGACAGGTAGAGCAAGGCAGGTGGGCGGAGGGACACAGAGAAGCCAGGGCCAAAGCCAAGTGCACACCCAGAGATTAAGCAGGGAGCCATATGTAGGGTGAGGCCTGACCTGGATGGAGCAGGCTGGGCCTGGCAGAGCTCCAGGCTGAGGGGCTCCTGCGACAAGGCTTGGGAGAAGAGCTGGGGACAGGGCTCCTCGGGCTGGGGTCTCCGCTTACCACCCCCGCCCAATACCCCCCCCCACCCGGCGGGCTGCCCGGCGGAGGCGACAGATTGAGCGATGAGACGCATTACGCACTTAATCCGCCTGATTGAATGTTTTGCTTTCGCCCAAATTGAAACATTAAACAACACGGGACGAGAAGAGGCGGCCGCAAATCACTCATGAAAGATTCATCTTCTCCCCGGCAGCCGCCACTGCCCGCCTCCGCTGCTGCCCGCCCCAGTCGGGAAGCCTGGGGTGGGGGTGGCGCTGGGGCAGCACCCCTGCCCACTGTGCTGAGCCGAGCCCTCACCCCCAGGGAAGTCCTGTCTTCTACCCACAGGTGGTCTCCAAGAAGGGCACCCCAGCTTCCTGGCCAGTCTGTGCAGCATGACCTTGGTGCTGTCCCTGCCTCCCTCTGGATGAGGAGGCCTTGCGGCGCTCTCTGGGTCCACCTCTCTAGCTCTTTGCCTGGACCAGTCTGAGACTTTGGGGGCATTGAAGGGACCCAACGTTGGGGGGTGAGGTCTGGGAGCCTCCTCCCTGTGCAGGGGGTCTTTTGGGGTTATGGAACCAGGAGTAGGGGTGGTACCTGGAGAGTGAGTCAGAGGGAGGTGACCACCATGTCAGGATGAGTGTGACTGGGGACAGGAAGTGTGCGTCCTCTGTGCTCAGCTCAGTGTGTCTGTCTGCATGGATGACTGTGTACTTCTGTCTATCTTTCCATGCCTTTGTGAGTGTAACTTGCTTGGTGACTGCCTGTGTCTTTACCTCTGTGCCTTTGTGATCTTGTGTGACTGTAACTCTGGCCTGTGGGTATCTGTTTTTCTGCCTGTGTCTCACTGTCTTTCTTTTTTCTTTTTTTTTAGTGCTGGGGCTGGAACCCAGGGCCTTGTGCGTGCTAACAAGTGCTCTACCACTGAGCTACACCCCCAGTCCTTTTTTTTTCTTCTTGAGACAGGTTCCAAGTTGCCCTGGCTGGCCTCAAGCTTGCAGTCCTCCTGCCTCAGCCTCCTGATTAGCTGGGATTACTGGCGTGCGCTACCTCCCCTGCTTGAGTGTCAGTTCCTCTCTGTACATCTTGTATGTAGGTTTTTATGTGGTGTCTGTATCAATGAGACTTTCAGGGTGTGATCGTGTACAACTGCGCATGCCTGGGTCTGTCAGTCTGTCTGGGTTTATGTCTCTGCATTGCTTGCTTGGGTCTATTTAGAGGTCTCTTTAACTACCTTGTCAGAGTCTGTGCATCTGGCTGTCTCTGGTTCCCTGTGTGTGTGTGTCTCTGACTCTTCCTCTGTGTCTGGCTGAGGGGGGCATCTGCTGGTGCCAGAGAACCAGTCACCAGAAGGCCAGGGTAGGAAGAAGCTGGGGAGAGAGGAGGTGAGAAAGACAGAGAGAAAGACAGGACAGCAGTGACGCCTGAGAGCCTGGGAGCAGGGAGCAAGCGCGAGGCAGCTGGGGGGGGCATCGTGGGCGCCACGGCCGGAGCGGGTGATCAATATTCGATTTAGGTTTTAATTCCGGGGCTTTCGGAGCCTGTCAGCCCTGATGTATGAGCTCACACCGGGGCCGCCCAGCCAGCCACCCCACTGATGCCCATGGCCTAGTGGCCTGTCCTGGCCCCAGCTCCCTTGCCCTGCAGGCTGTGGGCTGTGGTAGAGGGGGAAGGGGATGGGCCACATGAACTTGAACTTGGAGGCTTACTCATCTAGTGTATCTGCAGCTGATGCTCCTGACTTCCCCAGGCCAACACTGGGAGGGAGACAGAAGGGGCCCCACAGGTGGAGTCCCATACCCTGCTGTGGACACTGGTCACCCACATCCAGACACATGCATGTCCATGCAGGTACCTCTGGGCTCACATTCCTATACACACACAAACCCCCACACTACGCCAACACGTGTCCACATACACTGCTGGGCTTGTGTGTGTGTCTCAATACCCCAGATTCAATCACACATGTGCACACACAAATTGTGACACATATATCCTCTGACATGTGTCCACATACAAACTCTGACATACAGTCATGTGTCCACTCAAAACCCAGAGCACACACAAAGGCTCCATGTCAATGGGAGGTAAGAACAATGGCAAGAGAAGCCAGAGACAGTGACAGCATACCCGTAGAAAGACAGACATAGTGACAGAGACCTAAGAGACACAGACTGATAAAGAACAAAAGAGAAAACTCAAAAAGTAGGGGCGGAAGCAAAGACAGCAGCAGCGAGGGGAAGCTGGGAGGACACTGGGGCAGGGTGGTGGACAGGGATCAGCCCGCAGGGAGAGGGGGAGCCCTCCCTTCTCAGATGCTCCCCCAAACCCTGTCTCTCTCTCAGGAAGATGGATCCACCGCCCTCCCTGATGACAATGCTGTCTGCGCAAACTTTAATTAACACTTTGAGTTAATTAGTTCGAGATCATTTAGGAGTAAAATGTTTTTATTAGGGAGGCTGCGAGCCTGTTGATGGATGGGGCGCGATTCGCTCTTCCGCCTGCGGGGACAGCCGGTAAACAGAAATCAATCAGGGGCTCCCAACCCGGCTCCCCCGCCCCGCGCCCCGGACCAGCTCCCGGCCTGGGGCCCAGGAGTCCCGGCTCCGGCCTCCCCTTCCCCGCAGGACCAGCCCGCCTCCCTCGGACCCGGGGCCCAGGCCCCAGCCTCCTGCCCAGACCCCGAATTCTTGAGCCCAGTTTTGTCCCCCTCGCGCCACGACCCAGACCCCGACCCTGGGCTGCAGCCCGCTCCCACGCGCGTCCCGGGCTCTAGGGCCCAGGGCTGAGGACGACCCTGTCGGGGCTCCGGGTTGCCCGGGCTCCCTCGGGCTCTCAGAA
>NW_026000205.1:6247710-6262682 GCF_001458135.2 Marmota marmota marmota
CACTCCGCGCTCGCCCTCCCGCCGCCGGCTGCCCCGCCGCGCTCCGCTTCCCGCGGGAACCTCCGCTGCAGCCAGCCCCCGGGGCCGCAGCCCTGCTCCCTGCCGCAGCGTCCCCGCCTCACCCGTGCGGACCCCCTCAATCCCCACCAGGATCACGAATTACAGATGTGTGATCCCCCAGAGTCACCCCCAAATTCCAGTTCCCCTGATGACCCCCAGGAGGAGCCTGGCCTTGGACAGTCCAGGAGCTAGAAACCTCCCACACCATACCCAGGCGCAAGTACTAGGTCTCAAGGACTTCTGGGTCCTAGTATCAGATTTTCCTAAAGGAATCATCTGTCTAGGTACCCACAGACCAGACATGTGTACCCGCACTGTCCCTCAGAAGTCCCGTGGATAGGAAAACCCGGGATCCTGTCAGATCAGGCCTGGGCTTCTAGTTGGGTCGACTGGAGTCACATGAATGTCACCCAGACTCAGAAACCCCAAGGACTGTATCTCCAGCCTGCCCCAGGTACCCTCAGATGAAGATTCTGGACTCTGGTTCCATTCATCCCCAAACAAGGTCTCCAGGCCGAGACACCCATAGGATACCGGAAATGGTCTTTACTCAGCTATTTCAAAATAAGTACAAGTAACTTCATGAGTCACTCCTAACCTAGGCAGTAACCCCAAATTAGGCATCAGATGCCCCAAAGTTGGCACTGCAAAACTAGGTTCCTCATTGAACTCTAAAGGGACATCAAGACCTCAAGATAAATAGTCCATGTTCTGGACAGATGGGCCCCATCACCCCACTTAGTATGTGACCTCTGTTCTCAAACTAGAAAATGGGATTGAAACTCAGTCACCCTTAAACTGAGTGACCTCAAGCTTGACAACTGGATGTCCACACAATTCAAAATTGGAATTGGGTCCCACCCAGCTTAAGTCTCCCCAAAACTAGACATCTGGCTCCCAGTCTGTTTCTACTAAACCAAGATCAGAAACCCCCCAGCAAGCCTCCCTCACACTAGTCATCTAGGTCTTTTTTTTTTTTTTTTTAATACTTTGGGGTTTTTAAAATTATAGTTGGACACAATACCTTAAAAAAATAAAATTATTTTTATGTGGTGCTGAGGATCGAACCCAGCACCCCACACATGCTAGGTGAGCACGCAACCACTGAGCCATTACCCCAGCCCCCATATCTGAGATTTTTTTAAATTTTATTTTTATTTTTTGGTTGTAGATGGACACAATCTTTATTTTATTTATTTATTTATTTATTTATTTATTTGGTGCTGGGGATTGAACCCAGGGCCTTGTGCTTGTAAGACAAGCACTCTACCAACTAAGATATATACCCAGCCCCATATTTTATTTATTTATTTTTATGTGGTGCTGAGGATCGAACCCAAGGCCTCCCACATAGGAGGCAAATGCTCTACCGCTGAGCCATAACCCCAGCCCCACATCTGAGCTTTTACCTCAGTGATTCCTACTCATGAATTATGAACTTAATAAATTACCCCAAAATTCAGCATCTACCTTCCCAACTCACCTCCCCCCCCAAAAAAAAATTTAGGACTCAGTGGCACTGAAGCTCAGTGATCTTCAGACTACCCCACTGGTCTCCAAACTTCAGGTACCCCATTAGAATCCCATTAGAACCTCATGGTAACCCAACAAAGTAGGCAAGTCAAAAGAACTCCCAAATCAGGTGTTGGTCATCCTAATCCAAATTTTAGGAACCCTATAATCAGACCCACTAATCCCCAACACTAAAAAAAAAATATCAGAGACCCAAACTTGGAATTTAGGGTGCCTGCCTCAGACACCCCTGTAGCAGCTATGTTGGCCTCCTCAAAAGTTATGAACGTGTCTTAACCCTGGAATCTGCCAATATGACCTTATTAGGAAAAGGTCTCTTCTGGCTTGGCTCTGGAATATCCCCCAAGATCGCATGTACTAAAGGCTTGGTCCCCAATGAGAACATGTCCAGAGGCAGGGCTTTGGGAAGGGAGTTGGATCACGAGGGCTCTGACCTCATCGATGATTAATCCATTGATAGCAATTTTCTATGTTAGTCAGCTTTTCATGGCTGTGACCAAAATACCTGAAAAGAACAACTTAAAGGAGGAAGGGTTTATTTTGGCTCCTGATTTCAGCCCTTGGTCGGCTGCTCCAAGGCAGAAACACAGTGGCAGAGGGGCATGGCAGAGGAAAACTGCCAGGTTCAGGGAGCTGGGAAGCAAAGTGGGAGAAGGGAGAGACCCTGATGTGTGTCCTGATAAGGAACAGAGGAGAGGGACTGGGAGAAGAGCAGAAGGCCACGTGACAATGAGGCTAGAGTGGGTCAGCCACAGGCCCAGGGATGCCTGGAGCCACCGGAAGCTGGAAGAGGCAAGGAAAGAGCCTGCCCTGGAGCTTTCTGATGGATGCAGCCTGGCTCACATCTTGATTTTGGACTTCAAGCCTCCAGAACTTTGAAGGAATGAACTTCTGCTGTGTTAACCCACCGAGATTATTATAGCAGCCACAGGAAACTAATATAACCCCCCAAAGCATGCCTTGGTACCCCTAGACTGAGTCAGTGACCCACAGAGCTAAGGATGTGGACCTCCCAAAGGCACCTGCCCCAAATGCTTCAATTCCCCAAACCAGGCTCTGGGTCTCTCAGTCCATTTGTCCACCATTTTGGCATCAAGGACCCCACAGTTTCCCTAGTATTTGTAAACTAGATTCAGGGACTCATTCAGTCTGAAAGCATGTATGTAGACTCATAGCCTCTGCCACAACTAAAATATGCATCAGGACGACCCCACCGTGGCCTCCAACTACCCATCACTCAGTCCCAGCAACAGACACCTGATTGAGACACTATAAAGGAGGCAACTGGGCCCCGAGTCTCGGCACCCCTTGTTATGGTTTGGATCTGAAATGTCCCCCAAAGGCTCATGTGCTAAAAGCTTGGTCCCCAAGGCAGCAGTGTTTGGAGGCAGGCGACGAGATTCGGAGGGTTCTGATCTCATCAATGGATTAATCCTTTGATGGGTTTATAATTTGATGGACTATTGGGAAGTGATGGAAATTTACAAGATGAGGCCTGGTGGAATTAGTTGGAGCAGTAGGTCCTTGGGGGTGTGCTTTTTAAGACTATATCTTGTCCCAAGCTCATTCCACATTCATTCTTTCTCTCTCCCTGAAATGAACTGCTTTCCTCCACCACACCCTTCTGCCATGATGTACTGCCTCACCACAGATCCTGAAATAGCACTCACTGACCATGGACCAAAACCTCCGGAACTGTGAGTCAAAATAATGCTCCTTTAAGTTGATTTTGTCAGTTATTTTGTCAACAGTGATGGAAAGCTAACACACTTCTAAAGTAAACCTTCAGTCCCCAGTTGTTGGTGAACCTAACCCTTAGCATCTGAGCCCTGAGGCCAGTTGCCCCTGGAATTAAGTATCAAGACCCCAAATTAAGCCTCTCTAATCCAGACATCTGGTCTCCCCAGGAATTGAGGCTCCATGAGGGTGTCTAGGCATCTAGGTGATTAGCCTCAGACACAACAGCTCCCCAAATTCCATCCTTCCTGAACTGGGTTTGAGGAACCCCACCAACAGTCAAACCTTAGCAACTGAAGGCTTGGCGAGCCCCATATTGTACTGCAGAGCGGGTCATCAATAACTCCCAAACAAGGCATCTATCACCCCCTCTCAGAGGTATACCCTAATCCCTCGAAAGAATGAGAGCCACCCTTAGGAGGTACCTGCTGACACAGTTAGCCCAGCCTGACGCTAGACCTACCAAAGTGGCCACCAACGAATTTAACAGCTGGCTTTTGGACTCCCAGTTGGCCAACCCAACCTCAACACCCAGATAGCCCATGCTAGGCAACCCTAAGTCAGACAGCTTTTTGCCTCAGCTACCTACAAACTTAGAGCTTCTTGGAGTTTAAGCCCTAAATCCAATCACCCCAACGGAGGTCTCTGGGCTCATAGTCTTGGGACTCCCCCATATGGACAGTTCAGGAAGTCACTTCTACTTTGGGTTTAGGGCCCCAGTCTTGGTCAGGTCCACAGTCTTTCTCAACCCTAAACTAACCTTGAGGGACCCACAATCAGTGGAGCCAGAGAGTCACTCAAACTAGGCCTCTCGACTCTATAGCTAGTCACCTACAAACTCTGCATCTCACCTCCCAGGCTCAGACACCCCCCAAACCAGGGCCTAGGACCCTTAGGCTCAGTGATCTCCAAACCAGGCATGAGAGCCCCAGACCTTAGTCAGCCCTAAAGCAATCAATAGGACCCCAGAATCAACACACAGCCGCCAAACTTGGTCATCGCCAAATCTCAAAACCAGGCATTTTAAATTTGACATCTGAGTCTCTGAACTTACTCCAAACTTGGCAGGTGGAACTCCACAGAAAGTCACTTCTGCTCTAGACCTCGAGGCTCCCAGCTGTTACCGATGATGTGAGCACTGGTGTTTCCCCCAGACCCTGCCTCACAGTGAGCCCACACTATCACAGACATCTAGAGCTTGGCTCTGTGCTGCCCACATCAGGAACCTGGCTCCTAGACACGCAGAAGGGGACAGGAGGGACTCCAGCCACCCCCAGTTCAGGATCTGTTTTTAAAAAATTGGGACTCATTATGTTGCTCAGACTGGCCTGAAATTCCTGGGCTTAAACAATCCTCTTGCTTCAGTCTCCCAAATATCTGGGTACCACTGTACCCAGCTTCCAAATTCAGTATGTGGGGGGTGCTGGAGATCAATCCCAGGGCCTCGTGCGTGCTAGGCAAGTGCTCGACCACTGAGCAACACCACCCAGCCTCCCAAATTCAGTGTCTTAAACTGAGCATCTGTCTCTTCACAGCAGGGACCTGGGTCCCCAGTCATAGTCACAAGCCATCTTTATCATTACCACTGCCCTCAGTGTAGGCTTTGGGTCCACAGAGCCTCCAGGGCTAGAACCCAATGGTTAATTGTGCTGCAGCCTCAGAGACCCACACTAGGCATCAGGGCCCCATCTTCAGGTTTCCTTAAGTCAGGTATCTGCTCATCTCTGTCACCACCAGACTGTGGGGCTGAGATGCTTCCAGCCTGGGAAGCATTGGACCTTTATGTCACCCACACAAATCAGCAACCCAAACCAACACCCCACAAGTCCACCATGCAGCCTGCGCATTGGTTTCATTAATGAGGTTCTTGGCATAAAAGTTAGCTAGCAGAGATCGAAATAAACACACAGACTCAGTTACCTTTTTCTATGACCAGGTCCGAGACGGCTCCCCTCTCTGGCTCCAACCTCGAACCACCCGTAGGGCAGCAAGGATTACTCAGGGCTAGCAGGAGAGAGAGAGAGCGAGCACGCCAGGGAGTAGCCTTTTATTGGGGAACAAGAAATTCAGGGGATAATTCCATCCAATGAAGGTTGAGGGGGGGCTGCACTCCAAGGTCAGGGTCAGTGATTGGGCCCCCGGGGTCAGTGGTCAGTCACACCCCCACACGGACAGGTTCTCTCATCAGGAGAGGGCCGGGAAAATTCCGACACAGCCAGAAGCCTCAGACCCAAACCGGGAGTCACCCAGTCACGCGTGAGGATAGCTCTCCACACACAAGTAGATCCTGGACCCTGGAATCCTGACTTCCTGACTCCCCAGTTTCAAATGCCCAGACTCCCAGCTTCAGTACTTCCAGATGAGACTGTACTACCCTGCTCATACTTAGAGGTCTCCGTTTATTCAGGGGACCCACACCTGGTGCAGGACCCCATGACTCAACTGTGCCAGGAACACTCAGTATTAATGTGCTCAGACTCGGGATCCTCGGGCTCTGCACCCAAATGAGAGGACTGGAATGACTTCTCCTGCCACCCACAGTGAAAACACAACCCTTAGCCTCACCAGCCCCCGTCCCCTCCTTGACAGCTAGGCTGTCACCTGGCAGTGGGGTCTGTGTATTACCCCAAAGCAAGACCCATGACTTCTGGTGTCATCACCCCAAACTAGACAACTGATCCCAGTGTCTGCTGCCACCAAATGGACAAATGAACCCCAATCACTGTCAAGCAAACTGGACAAAAAGACCCCAGGCACAGGCATCTCAAACTAGAAAACATACCAACAGTTTCTTTTTTTCTAACTTGATCCCAGTAAGGGGCAGTGGCCTATGACTATAATCCCAGTGACTCAGGAGCCTGAGGCAGGAAAATCACAAGTTTGAGCCTCAGCAACTGACCAGCAACTGGCCAGCCCCAGCAACTTAACAAGGCTTTGAAGTAACTTAATGAGGGCTGGGGATGTGGCTCAAGCGGTAGCGCGCTCGCCTGGCATGCATGCGGCCCGGTTCGATCCTCAGCACCACATACAAACAAAGATGTTGTGTCCGCCAAATACTAAAAAATAAATAGTAAAATTCTCGCTCTCTCTCCCTAAAAAAATAAGTAACTTAATGAGACCCCATGTTAAAAAAAAAAAAGAAAGAAAGCAAAAAGGTCTGTGGATGTAGCTCAGTGGTGGAATGCCCTGAGCTTAATCTCCCCAGTACCTCAAGACAAACAAACAAAACTTTATCCCAAAATTAAGAAATCTTACTTTCTATTCTTCATTTACACAAAAGTACATTATGAAATGAATATCATCCTACCCACTGAAGACGGAAAATAGAACTTGTTTCTCCGAGTCTCAGGTCTCCTTTCTCATTGGCTACCAGGCATCTCTCCTGGGCACTTGTCCCTGGTCCAGCTCCCTGTGGGTCTGAAGAGACCTGCCTGGGTCTCAGGTCCCAGGAATGGGGGGCTACTCCAAGAGAGAAGCTCAGCAGAGCCCACCAGCCTTCCTGGAGGCCAGGGCTTTCCTGCCTCTTGGCTGGGCCAGGGGCTGCCCTAGGCCGTGGTCATTCTGGGTCTCCTGCCAAACTGGACACTCCAGGAGCAAGATGGCATTCTCTGTGCCTTGACACAAGTGCTGTGCTGAGTGGTCCAGCTGAGCTGCCTTTGCCCTCCAAGGGCATTGGCCCAGGGAGAACCGTTGACTCCACACGCTGTGGCTGCCCCACCCCTCGGTCACCAGAACAGCACTGCACACATCACTTAGCCGACTGGTTACCAGGTCTCTCAAACTAAAGCCCTGAACTCCAGTGTCACCTTGAAGTGTTCAGTTTGGTGTCCACTGCCCCTTGCAGCTTGGTCCCCTGCCCCACTGCCCCCTTTCCTGGGTATTAATCTTCGCAGAACTTGATCAGGAACCTGAGCACAGACCAGGCTGATGGACAGGACGCTGTGTCACAGAGGAGCTAAGGTCTGCGGCCTCCTGAAACCACAGGGGACCCAGTGGTGAACTCCTGACTAACATAGGAATGACACATTTATTAAAAGAACCACGTACGACAGGGTAGTGGTTCTACTTCTTGTCACAGGGGGCTGCTCACTGCTGCGCAGCATGGCCTCACCCCCCAGGCAGCCTGCACTCTCAGGGACGCACCCCAAAGGATTCAACCAGACCCCAGGGGCTTTGTCCCCTCACATACGCAACCAGACCTGTAGAGCCCACAGCCTCAGATTAGCCGACTGGTCACCAGGTCTCTCAAACTGAAGCCCTGAACACCAGTGTCATCAGCCCAAACCAGGAAACCTGTCCCTTGGTCCCTGTAACCCCAGCCCCGGCCAGACCTCAAGGATCCTGCCACCCCAACAAGAGAAACAGCACAAATTTCAGATACCCCCATGGGGTCCACCAGACCCCAATTTCTGTTGCTCTATACTAGCCATTGAACCTCAAACTTTAAATTTTACTGTCTCCACCCAGCTGTCTCTCCTAGAGGCCACACCCTATTTTCCCCAAGGAGATTCCAGGACTCCCAGTCTTCATCACCCCAAACTCGACAGTCAGACCCCAGACTACCACCCCAAAGTGTACCTGTGGATCTCAGCCCATCACCCCAACCTACACAGGAATCCAAGTCACTGACATCTCAAACAACTCAAGTTCCTGTCCCTCTAAATCAGACAAGAGTTCCTAAACTGTCATTTGAGAACTGAGCCAGGTATGGTATGCTTGCCTGTAATCCCAGTGACTTGGGAGGCTGACAGGAGGATTGTTAAATTCAAGGCCAGCCTTAACTTAGTGAGGTGTCGGGAGCTGTCACTTAAGAACCGAGTGCCCCTTAGCCTTGAGCAATGAGAATGTGGACATGTGGCAAGCCAGCCATGGGCTGTGTGTGTGTGAACTCTGGGCACTGAGCGCACAGGGTGGACTGAACCCACATTGCCCTTCTGTTTTGGGGGCCTCGCTCTGGTCTTTTCACTTGCCCTGCCATGACCCCCACACAGCTCATGAGATGGGTGTGGCCTCCCTAGATGTCAGTCAATCTCTTGACAGCAGACATCACTAAGCTAGACTCAACCCCTGAAACCTGACCCCTTGCCTTCTCCCCAATAAAAGGGTTCAGGACGTGCTCCTTGCTCTCTCTCTTTCCATAGACCTCAGAGGCGCCATCATAGGACCCAAAGAAAAAGGTATCTCTGTCTCTGTGTGATTGTTTAGTGCAGCCCAGTTCACCTGGAGTGACCCTGAGTGTTTAGTCCTGGAACGCGACAGTGAGGCTCTAAGCAATTTAGTGAGACTGTCTCAAAATAAAAATTAAAAAAGGGCTGTGATGTAGCTCAGTGATTAAGAACCCCTGGGTCCAGTTCAATAATAATAATAGTAATAATAAAATTGATAACTGGACTCACTGTATCTTTAACCCCAAACTAGGTGAGCAAACATTCCCCAAATTACAATATGTGCTGCTCCAGTTACAGTCACTTTGCACTACGCAGTGAGATCCCTCCTCAGTCTGTGTTGTCCCAGTCTTTGTTACATAGTGGGACCCCCAGGCTGTAACAGACAACTAGACCTGCAGCTGCTCCTAACCTGCCTCTGTTGCCCCGGGATAACAAATACGGGTCACCTCCATCTAAAACTAGAGTTCCAGCTCAGTGTCATCATCCCAAATATGCCTTCTAGACACTCAGGCCCCAGGAATTCCAGTCTCTGTCTCCTGACTATTGGTATCTTGTCACCTAAAAGTGACAATTCATTTCTATTACCCCAACCAGAAACAGGGCTGTCACTCTAAACAAGGCAACCAGATCCCTGATCTGTCACTCCTAGCCAGCAAGCTGGACCTCAATCACTGTCCCCAAAATAGACAATCAGACTTTCGGTTTCTGTCCCCCTGATGAGACACCAAACCCTCTAGTTTGTCACTCTAAGCCAAACCTCAGGGACTCAACACTAGAATTAGGGGCATATAATGTTAGCCCCCAGATCAGGCCTCTGGCCTGGCCCTCAGCCCTGGCCTGCTGACCACTGCCTCAATGATGTGTATCAAGCGCTGAGCCCCTGGCCTCATCATCTGCAAACAAGGAAAGTGGGTCAGATTCACTCTGGGCCTGGACATGGCATCCACACACCCACATGGGCACAGAGACTCCATCTCTCCTGGGAACACTGGCATTGAGACCAACAAACAAAACACCCTTTGCTACCCCCAAAATTGGGATAGTGACTCTGGCCTCAGAGTGACCCAGAGACCTGACAGCCTTACACCTCCCCAGGTCCCCACCTGCCCTGGTCTCAGGAACTCAGTGGGCCCCAGACACTCTGGCTCCCTCCCTAGTCTGCAGGCAGCACTTGTCTGCCCTCTGGTGGCAGCTTCTGGAAAAGCGCCCACAATGGCTGTCTAGGCTCTGGTCTTCCCACTATGTTCAGGCCTGAACAGTGGGGTCATCCTTGCCTGCCACTACCCCTTAGCTCCCACACAGCTCCCCCACCAAGAGCCATCCACCTTTTGATTCTGTCTTCTGTCTTCCTTGTCTCTACTCTCCAGCCCACACCCCTTCCCCAGGTTGGATCCTTGTCCGGGATCTCCCTCCTTCCCACCCACACATCTTCCTTCCCTTCCCCTTTTTCTCTTATTCATGGCACTGGGATCGGATCGTACCCAGGTTCAGTCTATCACTGAGCTACATCCTGAGCCCTTTTTTAGAATTTTATTTTGAGACAGGGTCTTGCTAAGTTTCCTAGGCTGGTTTTGAACTTGTGACCTCCTGCCTTAGCCCCTACCCCCTAGTCACTGGGATTACAGTGTGTGCCTCTGTATCTGCCCCAGAGAGATTTCTTTTCTTTTCCTTTTTATTTTATTTTAATTTTCTCAGTACCAGGGATTGAAACCAGGGGTGCCCTATCACTGAGCCACACACCCCAGCCATTATTAGTGTTTGAGACAGGACCTTGCTAATTTGCTGAGGCTGGCCTTGAACTTGTGATTCTCTTGCCTCAGCCTCTGGATTTCCTGGGTTTACAGGTGTAAGATGGCACAGTACCTAACACAGCAGGATATTTCTAATGTTTCTGTCTCTTCCTTGTTCGAAAGTCTTCTGTGGTCTCACTTTACCTTAAACAAGAATCCAAAGACCTCATCCATTTCTGCTGGTCCTGTGCCATCTGATCCCCAATATCCTCCCAATGTAATTTCCTAGGCTGTTCCCTTCACTCCCTTCACCCCAGCCACAAGCAGCACCATGTTATTGAGCAAATCTGACTTCAAGGCCTTTGTACTTACTGTCCCCCCAGACCTCAGAGGGACAAGCTGCTGCTCATTCCCCAGCAAGGTCCTGCCCTGCTCTTTCCTCCCCTCAGCTACTCTCTAGTCTCTGCCAGCCTCATCTGATTGGCTTCTGAGCTGTCCCTCTCTGAGGGCTCCCGGTGGTTGGCCAGTTTGCTTGTGTATCATGTGCCTCTCACACCAAAGGGGAGCTCTGGGAAGGCTGGGCCTTGCTTGTGGCACTGCGGCCTGCCCAGCACCTAGTAGAAACGGATAAATCCAAGCCATGGATATGACGTGCCATTCTCTATGTGGTCACATTTTCATTTTATTTACTTTTGGTAATGGGGGTTGAACCCAGGGGCACTCTACCACTGAGCTCCACCCCTAGTTCTTCTTATGTTTTATTGAGACAGGGTTTTGCTATGTTGCTGAGGCTCGTCTCAAACTTGCAATCCTCCTGCCTCAGCCTCAGGAGCAGCTGGATTAAAGGTGTGTGTCCCTGTACCTGGCTCACATTTTTAAAAGTAATAAAGCAGGTCTGGGGCTATAGCTCAGTGGTAGAGCGCTGGCCTCGCATAGCTCAGTGGTAGAGCGCTGGCCTCGCACATGTAAGGCACTGGGTTTGATCCTCAGCACCACACAAAAATAAAGTTATTGTGTGTCCAACTACAACTGAAAAAAATTTTAACAAAAGTAATAAAGTAAAAAACAAGTTAAAATAATAATTTAACCCAATGTATCCAAAATAGTATCCTTCCAACACACATGATCAACGTAAAAATGATTAATGAGAAATTTTACAACCTTTACACACCAAGTCTCTGAAATCTGGGGTTCTGTTTGACACTTTGGGTTTGTTTGCACCAGCTGTGCCCTGGTGCACTGAGCACAGTCCACACACATGCCTGGTGGCCTACCTGACAGCTGGATTCCAGAGCAACGAAGGTCCCCTCCTGCTGTGGATCAACAGTGCTAGACAAATGACACAGTGAGTTTGGGTGATGGGCCCCAGGTTGGAGAGGCTGAGGGCCACATTACCAAGCCTTGGAGACTCCACCACAACTCTCCATGCACTTGACTGTGTCCCATGGGGCTCACAAACATGCCACTGCCTCAAAGACAGCCCCCAGGCCCCAGGTTGGCCGTCTAGAGGGCTCTCTCCTTATTTATTGTTTTGGGGTGCTGGGGACGGAACCCAGGGCCTCACACTCACCAGGCAAGCGCTCCACCACTGAGCTCTGCTCCCAGCCCCCAGGCCTCTCCCCGGTCCTCATTTCCTGACTTTATACACCTGCCCCTTCCTGACCAAGTGCCTTTCTCCCTTGACATCGTTCCCACGTGGTGGAGTCCGCGTGTTACAATGAAAAGCCATCTGCTGAGGATGTGTCCTTTGAGATTTTCACAAAAAGCTTCCTGAGTCTGAGTCGGAGCCCCCAAGCCTCCCCGCTGCATGGGCTCCAGCCCACAGCCTTTTCCAGGCTCCTCTGACCTCCGGTGTGCTGCTGGCCTGGGCTCTTGCATCTACTGCCTCCTTTGCCCAGAACAGTCTTTGTTGAAAAGATCCGCGACTGCTCCTCCACTCAGTTTAGGTCTTCACCCACGGTCACCTAGGGAGGCCTTCTCTGGCCAACCTCTTTAACCCTTAACTTGCACTAACTTCAGAACTTTCTCTGCAGCAGAGAATTAACACTGTGGCTGAGGCTGCTGAGGCTGCTGTCCTTGAGCAGTTCTGCCAGCTGTCCAGCTGGCCCGTGGCTGGTGTCTGGGAACCTGGATTTCAGGAGGGCTCCTCAGTCCCTGAGTGTGGCTCGCTGTCTAGACTGTGCCATGATAGTCCTTCTGCAATCCTGGAGTGGGGGCATAGAGGGTGCTGATGTGGACACCCCCAATAACAATCAGACACTGAGTCTCAGTTGGCTTGCGGTTGACATCTCACGCGTCGTCACCATTCGATGCTGGAGGAGGAATTCAGCCTGCCCTGTGTGGCCACCCGAGAGACCTGGGAGGCTCCTGCCCTGTGCTCTTAACTTGCTCCACGTGCCTTCTCCTCTTAATGACTTTGCTTTGTGTGCTTTCTTGATAAGTCACAGTTCTGAGGACAGTTATGTGCTGATTCCCGAGTCGTCCTAGCACATCATTGAACCAGGGGTGATCTCGGGAACCCCGGACAGCCTTCCTTCTCAGCTCCTCTCTTCCCTTTAGCACTTACCACCCTGTGACATCCTGTCCCTCTACACCTTGCTCGCTGTGCCCCCCACACCTGGGCCCCCATCTTGCTTTCTGCGCTATTCCCAGCACCAGCCTCTGGAGACTCACAGAAGACACTGGGAAATGTCTGCTGGATGAGGACTGCAACGGCTTTATTTCTAACGGTGGAACCCCTCCCTGGGAGGCAGCCTTGGCCCAAGCAGCAGGACAGTGTGGGACAGGGATGGACAGGGATGGGTCAGCTGGCCCTGAAGGCCATAAGGCCTTGAAGACACCTCACACTGGCTCCATCTGCAGCTCCTCCCCGTCCACAGCCTCGATCTGGTGGAAGGCAGCATGGAAGCCAATGACCACCAGGGTGGCTCCTGCAGGGAAATGGGCAGTTCAGGGCCACCTTCCCTGGCCGGCCCCATGGCCCACCCACAGCCATCCAGACCCTATACTTACCCAGGACCCAGAAGACAGCGGAGCCTGCACCGGCCAGCCAGAAGAAGGGGAAGGAGACTCCTCCAGCCAGAGCGTACTGATGAGCAGGGCTCACCTCTCGGCCTGGGGACAGATGTCATTAAGCAGCTGTTCTAACCCATGCCCTCTCCCACAGTAACCTCTGCTGCCCCCTGACAATCTAGCATAACAAGTTCCAGAAGCTTCAGGAACCAATCCAAACTCCTTATGCCGAGGCCATCTGTGTCTGGGCCCTGCCTAGTTTTTCCGGTATCCCCTGACCACCAGCATACAGCAGTCTCTGCTCTTCAGCCCTGCCTCCTCAGGAGCCTCTAGCCTCCCACTCCAGCCTCCACTCACAGAGACAAGGAGTCTCCAACTGGTGGCCCCAGGTCCTAGTCTGACCTGAGGATGTGTTCTTTGAGATGTTTCACAAGAATACACTGAATGATTTCACATAAAATAACAGATTTCTGGCTTCTGATATGACTACAAAGTCAGGTCTGCATGTTCCCATGACAGCAACTGACAAGCCAAGTTGTGGCCGTGCTTTTCCTTCCATGCCCTGCACCCCCAGCCCACTGTTGTCACATCCCTACAGAAACCTGGACTTTCCCCTGTGTGGAATTTCCCCTGGCATCTTTCTTCCCAATGTTGCTTGGTATCAGTCTGGGGCTACATGAGCCATAGGCCTCAGTCTCCCCCTCTAGGTCCTACCCCAGGAAGCAAGAAAGGAGAGGGAGCCGGTAGGGTGGCTCATGCCTGTGATCCCAGAGCCTTGGGAGGCTGAGGCAGAAGGATCATGAGTTCAAAGCCAGCCTCAGCAAAGGCAAGATGCTAAGCAACTCAGTGAGACCCCTGCCTCTAAATAAAATACAAAATAGGGCTAGGGATGTGGCTCAGCGGTGGAGTGCTCCTGAGTTTCAATCCCTACCGCCAAAAAGAGAAAGAAAGAGGAAAAAAAAAAAAAAAAGTGAGAGGGAAAAGATCTACGCCTGTATAAGGTCGCCACCTGGTGTCCAATGTAGGTCCTTGCAGTTGATGCTTTCCACAAATGTAGGAACTGGGTGGTGGGTGGTGTTTCTGGGGTATCTCTGGGTTTGGGGTGGGCACACCGGGTGTGCTTGACGTTTTAAGTATTAGGTTTTGTGGAACTAGAGTACACCAAGGCTGGGGAAGACTTGGGTTCCAAGGATTTGGTTGGGATTCTCAACCCAGAATTTGAGGGATCCATCTGGGCTGGGGATTTCTCACCAAAGAGCACAAGCTTGGACTGCAGTGTACGCAGGTAGAGAATGTAACAGGCTCCAAAGAAGACAGCCAGGGCCACCAGCAGCATGGGGGATGTCATCCTGGAAGAAGAGCGTAGGGAAGCAGCATTCAGGCCTCTGGGGTTTTGCTTGCCAGGGGGCCATGGCTTTGAACCAGTCGGTGAAGGTTATGTCTTGAGGACAAGAAGGCAGGATCACATATGGTCACACTGCACCCTGGCCAGATCGATGGGGGAGTACAGACCTGGCATTTGGTGACCAGGTCTGGCAATGGGACCAGCCGGTGGGGGGCGGGCCTAGGGAGGCACTCACACGCAGTACAGGATGAGGCCCAGGAACACGAACACGTAGTTGCTCTGGTAGTACTCGACATTGCGTATCAGGCGCTGGCACAGCTCACCCAGGTTGCGGGGTCGCGAGAAGCGCTGCTGGTCCACGAAGGTGCCCCAGGGCCGGATGGTCGT
>NW_026000205.1:6262705-6288797 GCF_001458135.2 Marmota marmota marmota
ATGGTCGTTCGGCGCCGCTCCAGCCACTCACGGCCGGCGCCAGAGGGAATCAGCTTTGGCAGCAGGATCCTGTGGGGCGGGGTCAGGTCAGCGGCTGACCGGGCTGGGAGTTCAGACCCGTGGCCAACAAGGGGGTAGGGGGTCTGGCCTCCGGAGTCCAAGAGGCAAGTGTCCCGGAAGGGGCCAAGTCTCCTGGATCCCAGGGGAGGAGGGCGCTGGGGGCCTAGATCCAGGGTCCCTGAAGAGGAGATAAGGGACCCTCTTTTGGGTCTGGGGTCCGGGACTCCCGCGGCTCGGGTCAGGGGAGTCAGCTCGCTCACGTGGCGCTCAGCCCTTCCGCCTCGCCATCCTTCTGCTGGTCCTTCTGGCCCGCCATGTCTGCGTCGTGAAGGGGTACAGCTGCTGTAACCAGCCCCGAGCCCTGCAGACCCCTTGGGCCCCGCCCGAGCCCGGCCTCACCCTGCGGAGCCGACGTGTCGCCGCTCGGAGCCGCAGGGTGCGGTAGTTGCGCCGCCGAGCACTGTGGGAGTTGTAGTCCTAGCGGCATCAGGCAGGACGGATGCTATGGTGCCGGGCTGACTCGCAAGACAGTTTGGGAGATGTAGTTTCAGAATGCGGTGAGCGCCTCTTGGCATTGTGGGAGTTGTAGTTTCTGGAGTGGAATGTATTTTCCACGAGGGCGTCATGGGAGCTCAAATGGCAGAAGTAGGCGTTGTGTACTCCTTCGTCCTTGGAGGGTATAATGGGGACAGTGCATAGTGTCGTTCGGACTCTAAAGGGCATAAAAAACATCTGGAGCGGGACGCGGTGGTGCACGCCGTAATCCCAGTGACTGCGAAGGCTGAGGCAAGAGGATTGTAAATTCGAGACTTACCTGAGTAATACTATTAGTGAGACCCTAAGGACTTAGCAAGACTCTGTCTCAATATAAAAACATTAAAATAAAAGCGGTGTGTGTGTGTGTGTGTGTGTGTGCAAGGAATGGCTTAATGGTTAAGCGACCTTGGGTTTAATCCTCGGTACCAAAGAACAAGAACAAGAAGAAAACATCTGGAGGGTTTGGTAAAACCCTGCTTCCCGGTTGCAGCCTCAGATGTTCTGATTCGGCAAGTCTAGGGTGGCGTTCATTCATTTGCATTTTTATTATTTATTTACTTATTTATTTTAAAAATTTGAGACAGGGTCTCACTAAATTGCTGAGGCTGGCCTCAAACTTGCAATCTCTTGCCTCAGCCTTCAGAGTTGCTGGGATTATAGGAATGTGCCACCAGCCTGGCTCATGGACCACATTTTTTTTTTTTTTTTTAAAGAGAGAGAATTTTTTTTTAATATTAATTTTTTAGTTTTTGGCAGACACAACATCTTTGTTTGTATGTGGTGCTGAGGATGGAACCTGGGCCGCATGCATGCCAGGCGAGCGCATTACCACTTGAGCCACATCCCCAGCCCCATGGACCACAGTTTTTAGAAGCAAGATTATAGAGTAAATGTAGGAATCAATTCCTTCCTTAACAGGCAGATGTTATGATTTCTGAAGCATAGCACTCTCCCATCTTTGGACTTCTGGGGAAATATGAGATAGGAGAAAAGGGAGGAAAGTTGGGAAAATAAAAGGGCTGAGGATTTTTATTTTATTTTTTTAAAAATACTTTTAGTTGTAGATAGATACAATATCTTTATTTAATAATTTATTTTTATGTGGTGCTGGTAATTGAACCCAGTACCTCACACATGCTAGGCAAGCGCTGGACCACTGAGCCACACCCCAGCCCTGAGGATTTGTATTTTTTGCAGTGTTGAGGATTGAACCCAGGGCTTCACACATGCTAGGAAAGAGCTCTACTACTGAGTTAGTGTGCAAAGATTCATCTGGATCCCCACGTGGGTACTGCTGCATGGCCCCACCCGGCTTTGGAGAATTAAAGACCTCAGCCTAGTAGAGAGCCCAGGTTTTCCGGCCCACTTTCCTTGAGACCCCACCCCTCTTCCCACAGATCATTTAGGCAGGCCATGGAGGAAATTGTTTAAAGCCAGAACATAGCCCCTGCTTGCAACACAAGCCATTCTTGTGTCCAAGGGAGAGTAGCACCAAACGTGTTACTACTGTTTGAGGAGGCATAGCACAGATTCTAAGCCTGATTCTGTGAATTTTTAAAGAGGAAGCTAGAATTATGGAGTCAGACTCAGGAGAAAATCCAGGCTTTGTGGCTTTGACCTAGTCACCTCTCTGAACCTCAACGTCTTATCTGGACTAGGGGATCCTAATGATACTACACTCATGGGGTTATGATGCTTCAATTAGATGGTTCTTGAAAGAATCATGATGCTGTTCAGTAAATGTAGACATTGTAATTACCACTATATTATCGTGAGTATTCTGGGTTTTTCTATAGTTCAGCCTCCCTGAACAGTAGTAACATGTTAGGGGCTGCTCTCCCTTAGACACAAGAATAGCTTGTGTTGCAAACAGGGGCTATATTCTGTCTTTAAACAATTTCCTCCATGGCCTGCCTGAATGATCTGTGGGAAGAGGGGTGGGCCTTAAGAAAAGTGGGTGGGGAAGCCTGGGCTCTCTAGTAGGCTGAGATCTTAATTTTCCAAAGCCTGGTGGGGTTATTCAGCAGTACCCATGTGGGGATCCAGATGAATCTCTGCCCCCTAACTCTTGCCTTCCAAGGTTCACATCCCTTTGTACTTTGAGGCCTGCTGGGAGGCATTCCTGGGGCTAAGGAAGGTAGTCCCTGTCAAAGGGGCTGCTGGGATGGGCCAAGAGGCCCCCTTATTGGTTGGGTCCCAAGATGAAGCTGAAAGAACTATGCTTTGAAGACCCGATTGGCTAAATACTGGCCAGTAACTGATTATTGGTGGGTCTCTTTGTTGTCCAGAGGCTGTCAGTAAATTTGGTTTAGATTTTCCAACTTGGTCCAACCTTGCTTCAGAATTCAGTGGAGGACTGTGAATGTACAATTGGCCTGAGCATTAATGTTGGTGGGAGGGCACAGAGCTTCCAGGGGGCCGAGGAATCTTGGGAACTAGGTTGGTGGTAAATGCCCAGCTGCCTCTTCCCATGCCAGTCTGGGAAAATCTGAGTTTTATTTTTGTTGTGGAAGCTGCTGAATTTCCTTATGTGAGTGGAGTGAAAGCCCCTCATTCCGTAACCCACTGGTTCTTGCTCCATGCAGAGGACATACTTGCTGTAAGGCTTTGAGCTGCCAAATTGTTCGGCCACGGCCAGAGATGGGGCTGCAGGAGAGGCGGATGGCGGGCTCCAGAGAGAGAGGGGTGTTGTGGGGAGGTGGGAGGCTCTTGGGTTAAGGTAATTTTGGGAATTGGGGCCTGGACACAGGAACATTTGGGAGCCAGGCATGGTGGCACATGCCTGGAATCCCAGCAGCTGGGGAGGCCAAGGCAGGAGGATCCCAAGTTCAAAGCCAGCCTCAGCAACTTTGGCCCTAAGCAATTTAGCAAGATCCTGTCTCAAAATAAAATATATTAAAAAAAGGGGGGCTGGGGATGTGGCTCAGGGGTTAAGAGCTGGGAGTTCAATACCTGGTACCAAAAAAAAAAAAAAAAGGAACATTCAGGAAAGGAGCCCTTTGAAACAGGGTGGAAGAGAGGACCCTAAGGCTGAGACATTGTAAGGGATGGGAATTTGGGGTCCTTGGGAAAGGGACCTATGGCAGATTGACTGAAGTAGCAGGTGCTGGGAGATGAAGAGTGCCCTGACCCTGAGGTTCCTTCAGCTTGAGGTTTCCTTCCTGCCTCCTGGATTCTGAGGAAGTGGAGCTGAGAGGGCAGGAAGATCTTAGTTAGCACAGGCAGCCAGAAACCTGGGTGATGGACCCTGCTCTGTGACCCCTCTCTGGGCCTCGGAGTGCATCTTCCCTCAATGGATCAGTAAAGCCATCTGTAAGGGGTCCCAGGAGAGGTCCAGGCTTATGTAGCTCCCCTGCTCCCAGGGCCAGGCTCTGTCCTGGACCACATGGCCCCCGTGCTCCTGCTGCCTCCTCACTCTGTTCCAGAGCTTCTCCTTCAGATGTTGTCTGTGCGGGGCGAGTGCACACTCCCAGGGGCTCTCAGCTCCTGGCCACAACTTGGCAATGGAATCAGATAAGCAGTTGCGTCTGGAGGGGGTGGACTGGAAAGAGGCATGAAGGAACTTTCTAAGTGGATGGAAATGTTCTTTCTACACCTCAGTTGGGGCGATGATTGCACGGACATAATTTTAAAATCACTGACCTGTAACCTTAAGATTTGTGCGCTTTACTGTATGAAAGGTGATCTCAGTACAGATTAGCATAGAGCTGCCATGGCCTCCCTTCAGATTCCAGATGTGTTGCCTCCTAGGTGTGCGACCGTAAGCAAATTGCTTTCCCTCTCTGTGCCTCATACCTTGTGAATATTAAATGAGCTAAGACACTCAGAGTGCTTAGAAGGGGTGTCAGTGAATTACAATCATCCTCATCATCACATCATGGTCTCCTAGGGTCCTATCCCAACACAAGGCCCACCACCTCTGCCATCCCAAGACTGAGTCCCCTCCGTCTCCCTGTCCTCACCCCATAATCCCATCACCTGGCCAATTCCAGCTGCTCTTCCTCTAACTTCTGTGAATGATCCTGTGACCCTGAGATTCCATGACTACCAAGCTGGTGGGTGTCAGGCTAAAGTGGGCTCAAGTGAGTCACCCAGCAGTGAGCCCTGAGAGGGGACTCCATCCCACCCAGGGCCCCAGCCAGAAAGCAAGCAGAACACAAGGCCCACTTCTCTCTCCCCACTGATATATTTGATAATTGTCCAGAACCAG
The DNA here is from genome assembly GCF_001458135.2 of Marmota marmota marmota. NCBI lineage: Eukaryota > Metazoa > Chordata > Mammalia > Rodentia > Sciuridae > Marmota > Marmota marmota. The sequence continues at coordinate 6,267,513 of NW_026000205.1, forward strand.
AGATGGCATCAGCCATTGGGGGGTGGGGAGTGGCTGAGGGGGAGTAAAAAAGAGCCCAGGGAGGGGGTTGGGGGAGGCGGGAGAGGGCTGAGGAAGGGAGAGAGACACGGAAAAGAGGGAGGAGGGAGGCCAGGGCCGTGGGGGAGAGAAGCCAGCCAGAGGGAGGGGCGGGAGGTGATCGAGGGGGTGCCAAGGGGGGACCACAGGGAGAGAGGGCCCCTCCCCCAGAATACAAAATGGGGGGTCTGGAAGGGACATCCTGGGCTTGGGGGCAGGGAGGGGGTGGCGACGTGGCAGGGCTGAGGTCAGTAGTAGGTTTCTTTCTCCACCCAACCTGGAGAGACAAAGAGGCGAGTGAGAGATGGAGACAGGCAGAGGGAGGGAGGGAGACAGTACACACGACGTGAAGACAAAGACGAAAAGGACAGACACACAGACACCCTCTGAAAGAGGGATGGGAAGAGGAAGAAGGGGGAGGAGCCTTCGGAAGGTGATGGAGGGAGATGCCCGGTGCATGAGCGCCCCCTGGAGGCTCCTCTCGCCGGCCCCCCCCAGGCCCACCCCACAGCCTCACCCCCTGGGTTCCTGCGCAGGATGAGTTTGCGGATTTCGTCGTAGACGAAGATGAGGAAACTGTAGGGGAAGGCACAGAACCACCAGCTGGGCCTGCAGAGGGAGAGGAGGGCGTAAGTCCAGCGATGGGAGGGCTAGTGTCCCATAACCCTCTGGGCCCTGGGCCCTTTCTGGGGCCTGGGGGCTGCAGAGTCCCCTCCCTGCACCTCCATGAGGATAGCCTACGGGGGAAGGTTGGTGGCATCAAAACAGAGGTGGCGATAGGGGAGACATAGTGAGGGTGTCCAGAGAGACATGGGAGAGATGGGGCCAGAGATCCATGGCTGAGGCCTGGGGCTGGCGGCTCAGTCTGTGAGCACGTCCCTTAAGTAAGGGCTCCAGGAGGGTGTGCAGATGGGGGGGTCCTGGGGGCCCAGGACACTCACTTGAGGGGGTACATGCGAAGGGCCACGTCCATTCCAGGGCAGTAGGACAGGAAGGCAGCGAGGGCCGTCTCCTCAAATAAGCCGAAGATCAAGATTTTGTTCCTGGAGACAAAGGTGAGGCAGGGCTTAGCCCAAGGAAGCCCGGCACCCCGGCACCCTGGCACCCCAGCACCCTGAGCCCACAGAGACAGAGACAAGGGTGCAGACACGCAGGCACAGCAAGCGGCAGATGGAGAGAGGCAGCCCCAGAGACAGCGATGTGTCCATAGAGGGGGCAGAGACCCAGAGAGGAGATGTCCCCTGAGAGGGAGAGAGGCTCACAGAGACAGAGTCGTGGAGAGAGAGTGACGCAGAAAGAGAGGGAGGGACAGACACACAGAGGCAGTGAGTGGTATAAAAAGGCAAAGCAGGTCTGGGGACCTGCACACGTGACCCTTGAGAAGAAGGCAGCTCAGAGGCAAGGGGAGGGACACAGACAGACAGAGGGACAGGGCAGATGGCTCGCGGCCTTCTCGGGGCACTGGCCCTCACTTCATGCCCTGCTGGAACACTGAGTTCCTCCGGGTCTTGCAGATGATCAGATCCGCCCACTGGACTACCACGATGCTCACAAAGAAGGCCGTGTGGCACGTGAACTCTACCACCTTCCTCTGCTCGTAGGTCTGTGGAGGAACCACAAGGATGCAGGTGTCATCATGTGACCGTGGCCCAGGCCACTGCCCCACTCCCTGCATGGGATCCCCAGGATCTCAGATGCGTCTCCCCTCTCGGGGCTCATAGCTCTGGGGCAAGAGGCAGATGTTTGAGGAAAGAGAAAGGGTCAGGGCTCTTGGTGGTCTCCCAGGGACCAGGGAGAGGAGGAGGGACAGCAGCCAGGCTTAGAAGGGACAGACAGAAACAGGGAAGCAGGGCTGGCAGGGCCAGGAGGGTTGGCAGTTAGGACATGTCACCTAGGGTGTGCTGGGCCCAGAGCTCAGGACACCCCATGTGCTAGGCAAGGGTCTGGTGCTGGGGTGGAGGGGTCATTGTAGAATTTGACCCCTGCGTGGCCGGGACAGCTTGCCTGAGGCTCCTCTGTGGCTTGGAGGATGCCCACCAGCCCTGCTCACCCACTGCTGCCCGTAACTGTCCTCCAGGTCGTTGACGGTGCGGTCATCCCAGTTGAGCCGGATGCCCACCAGGTTGCTGGGTAGGAAGCCATTTTCTGCCAGGATCACAAAGTAGGAGAAAAAGCCACCAAGAGCCTGGATCATTCCTGGGGAGGAGAGAAGGTGCCAAGGAAAGCTCAGAGCTCATATGCCAGCACACCCTGAGACCCTTGGTGGCCTGTGGGTTGCCTTGGTCCTCTTGCCCAAGCCATGTCATCTGGAGATCTTGGTGGTGAGGCCCTGAGATGGCCACCCAGGTCAGGGACCTCAGGGAGGGGCTCTTCCCAGTGGATAACCTGGGAGCTCTCTGCCACCTGACCCAGGCCACCTGAATACTGCAACATCCTTGAGGACTGGGCTTGACTGTTAGGCCCTCTATGGAGGAATGACCTCCCCAGGTCTCTGGCCACTGCCACAAAGCCTCTGCTTTGCTAGAACACTCCCGGGAACTCCTGTCCTGCACCTCTAGAACTCTGCACACAGCAGGGAGGAGCAGGCAGAGAGGGTGGGGTTCCAGCCCTGCTCCCAGAGAGCCCCCAGGCTGATCCTGCCCCTCTTCCACCCTGCTAGGTGAGCACGAGGCTTCTGAGAGCTTCTGTGGCAGCGTCAGCGGGTGGCCCCAGCCCTCACCGATCTGCCCATAGGCCATGCTGATGAGTCGCTCATTGACCAGCTTGTCTGTCCGAGGGTTCCTGGGCTGTCTCTTCATGATGTCGCTCTCAGCAGCCTCATAGGCCAAGGAGATGGCAGGGACCTGGGTGGGAGAGGCTGGGTGAGTAGGAATGGGAGGACTCTGCCCTCCCAGGCCTAGGGGTGGCCATGGGACTCACCATGTCTGTGCCCAGGTCGATACAAAGGATGGTAATGGTGCCCAGCGGCAGTGGGATGTTGGCCATGATGAAGAGCAGGAAGGGCGTGATCTCGGGGATGTTGCTGGTGAGGGTGTAGGCGATGGACTTCTTCAGGTTGTCAAAGATCAGGCGGCCTGTGGAGGACAGGGGTTGGTTCAGAGCTTGGACGTCCCTGCCAGGGAGCCTCGTGTCCTGGCCCTCCCTTCTAACCCACCCACCTACCCACCTTCACATACAGACCTGTGACCACGTTGCCCCTGCTCAACCATCTTGAAATACACCCCGGGTGGACACCTGTCTGGCAGTTTCTGTCTAAGCTAAACATCTCCCTTCTCCATTGACCCAGTAACCCCACTTCCAGGTCTATACCCAAGAGAAATGAGCATTTATGTACACAAGAAATCAAGTTCAATGACGTTCACCATAGCGTGAATCATAACGGCCAAAAACCAGAGCCAACCCAGTGCCATGGCAGGTGAGTGGGTGAAAGAATCAGAATATCCAGACCACGGAACACAGCCCAGCACAGAAAGAAAGGAGCCACGGGTGCAGCCACCCCATGGCTGAATCTCAGGTGCGAGAAAAGCAGACCCCGGAGCTTCCAGACTGTGCTCCCACGCAGCTGAGGTCTGCCACGAATCCATGGAGCTGCAGGTCAGGGGAGTGCTATTTCTAGAAGGGCGATACAGACTGGGAGGAGACACACTTGAATGGGAGGTGGGTGTGTTTTCTCTAGTGATTGGAGCCTGGTGGTCACTCAGGAGTGTATGTGTGCCAAAATCTGTCATCACCTTACTCAGGTATGTGTTTTATACATCAAAAATGGGATCAGGGACTGGGGATGTGGCTCAAGAGGTAGCTTGTTTGCCTGGCATGCGTGCAGCCCGGGTTCGATCCTCAGCACCACATTCAAACAAAGATGTTGTGTCCGCCGAAAACTAAAACAAAATAAATATTAAAAAATTCTCTCTCTCTCTCTCTCTCTCTCTCTCTCTCTCTCTCTTTAAAAAAAAAAAAAATGGGATCAGGTCCGGCACAGTGGCAAGTACCTTTAACCCCAGCTACTTGGGCTGAGGCTGAGGCAGGAGAGTGGCAAGTTGGAGACCAGTCTGGGAAACTTCATGAGACTCTGTCTCAAAATAAATAATAAGCCAGGTGCAGTGGTGCACGCCTGAAATCCCAGCATCTTGGGAGGCTGAGGCAGGAGGATTGCAAGTTCAAAGCCAGCGTCAGCAATGACAGGGAGCTAAGCAACTCAGTGAGACCCTGTGTCTAAATAAAATACAAAATAGGGCTGGGGATGTGACTCCTTAGTCGAGTGCCCCTGAGTTCAATCCCAAGTACCTTCCCCCAAAAAATAAATAAAAAATAATCTGGGCACCCTGGTGCCCACCTGTAATCCCCGTGTCTTGGGAGGCTAAAATTGGAGGATTGCAAGTTTGAGGCCAGTGTTAGCAACTTAGAGAGACCCTGTCTCAAAATAAAAAATAAAAAGAGCTGGGGATGTGGCTCCATGGTTAAGCACCCCTGGGTTCAAAAATAAAAATAAAAAAATAAAACCACACTAAGTTATCACCTAAGATTGACTATTAGCAAAAAGATTAAAAGGGGAGAACATGGAGAAAAAGGAAATTCTTGCACACTGTTGGTGGGAATGTAAGTTAGTACAGCCATTATAGAAAACAGTTTGGAGGTTCCTCAAAAAATTAGTAATGGAACTACCACATGATCCAGCAATCCTACTCCTGAGTCTATATCCAAAGGAAGGGGAACCAGTCTACTGAAGAGACATCAGCACTGCCATGTTTATTGTAGCACTCTTCCCAATAGGCAAGGCTTGGAATCAACCTAGGTGTCCATCAATGGAGGAATAAATAAAGTGTGGTCCAAAAACACAATGGAATACTATTCAGCCAGAAAAAGGATGGAATTCTGTCATTTGCAACAACATGGATGGGACTGGAGATCATTATGTGGAGTGAAATAAGCCAGGCACAGAAAGACAAATACCATATGATCTCACTCATATACGGAATCTAAAAATATTGACCTCAGGGCTGGGAGTATAGCTTAGTGGTAGAGTGCTTGCCCAGTATGTATAACACACACACATACACACACACACACACACACACACAAAGGTGATCCCATAGAAGTTGACGTGGGGAAGGATGGGGAGATGTTGATTGATGAGTGCTAACTTACAGTTAGACGAGTAAGGGGCTAAGGGCGTACCTTAGTGTTAGAGTGCCTGCTCAGCATGCCTGAGGCCCTGGGCTCAACCCCCAGCACCAAAAAAGAAAGAAAAAGAAAAAGAAATAACAGTAGAAAACTCTGGTGTGCCTCCTTTGCACAGCTGGGTGACTCCAGATACCAATTATGTATTGCATATCTCAGAAAGCTAGAAGAGTCAGGCGTGGTGGCACGTGCCTACAATCCCAGTGACTCAGGAGTCTTTGGCAGGAGGATTGCAAGTTTGAGGCCAGCCTCAGCAATTTAGCAAGGCCCTTAGCATGTTAGTGGGCCTCAAAATTTAAAAAAATAAAAAGGTCTGGGGATGTAGCTTAGTAGTCAAGCACCCCTGGGTTCAATCCCCAGTACAAATAAATAAATAAAACTAGAAAAGATACTGAATGGTTTTGCCATGAAGAAATGACAAGTGTTTGAGGAGACACTCATGCTTAACCTGATTTAAACACTGCACCATGTATGCATATATGGAAACATCACATGGTACCCCACTAATAGGTGTCATTTTTATGTATCGGTTAAAAAAATAAAAAGTCTAGGTCCCGATGGCTGCAGAGGACTGGATCCTTTGGTCACCTTTGTGTAACAAAGAGCTCTGGGTGCCCCCACCTGACAGCCATTCTCTCTCCTAGCAACGTGCTGCTCCTTACCAACTACCCCTTCCTCATGGGGGAACCGCTCATGGGTGAAAGGCCGACTTGGTCTGCTTCCACACAAACCAGAGGGTGGCAGTGGGTGGGGAAGAAACCAGATGAGCTAGCAGGGGATTCACGATGCCATCCACTCTACTTTTGGTATCTCTGAAACTTCCCCTAAAGGTAGTTACGCTCCCCGCCCCCCCTTTAGAGAGTCCTTCCTTGTCCCCTGTCTGGATAGGACTCTTATAATTAGCTCTCACAGAGCCCTGTGTTCTTCCCACCTATCACAGTTGTAATTATGTGTTTGTTGGCTGCCTTGAGTAAGGGGGTCTCTCCGGACCTGGGAGAGCAGGGACCACATCTGCACTGCTCACAGCTGCACGCCTGGCATCTGCAGGGTGCACATGGTAGGAGCCTGTGAGCATCTGGACCGAATGGGAACGGGATCTGTGGGCATGCGCACTGCACATGCATAGAAGATGGCCGACTGGAAAGTTAGCCGGGGTTGGGGACATAGGAGACAGAGTAAGGGCACTTAATTTGTCACATAGGAGACGAGGGTAAGGGCACTTGTCACTTGGAGTTGGTTTCACTGTGAACTATTTTTTTTTTATTTATTTTTTTACAGTAGCCACATTTTCAGATGGGGGAGAGAAATAGAAAAAAAAAATCACCAAAGCACAAATGCACTTATTTCTGTATGAGGTTTTCTGTAGTTCTGCACTTTCTATACTGATGAATTACTTTTGATGATCAGAAAAAAATGAAATGTCAACCGGCCCCTTCACAAGAAGGAGCCTGCACCTGGAGCCCCTCCACCTCCAACACCAGCCTGGCCACACACCCCTCACCCACCTTGCTGGGGACAGCTCCCCCTGCCTGTGACTCCTGTCCCTGCATGTGGGAACTCCCAGCATGGCCCACTGATTCCATTCCCTTGTCCCTGCCCATTTAGGGAAACTAGCTGAACCACCAGCCCAGGCAGAGGCCAGCCCTCCAGAGCCTCTAGGACCGTGTGCTTCCCGGTGGCTGCACTGGAGAGGACTTTTACATGATTCCAAGTCGGCCTCGTCCACCAGACCATACTGTGCGGGGCCACACAGGGACATGGAAATGCATCAGCTCCGAGCCAGAGAGCAGGGAGGACTGAAAAGGGCAAGCTCAGGTGCCCCCTGCACTCTGAAGTCCCTGCATCTCTGGACTGCTCTCCTCACCCTCCCTGGCCCCCTCAGTGACCCAAGTCTACAAAGTCACTGCCAGCCACTCACCCTCTTCCACACCCGTGACAATGGAGGCAAAGTTGTCATCCAATAGAATCATGTCGGCTGCCTGCTTAGAGACATCAGAGCCGGCAATGCCCATGGCCACCCCAATGTCAGCCTTCTTCAGAGCAGGGGAGTCGTTCACACCATCGCCAGTCACGGCCACAATTGCTCCCTGGCAGGGGAGAGGGTGAGGGTGAGACCCAGGGGTCCAGGCCCAGCCCTCCTCCCTCAGACCTGGGGGTCCAGGCCTCAACTTCTCCCTCAGACCCAAGGAGCCAAGCCCCGGCCCTCCTCCCTCAGAACCAGGGGTTCAGAACCCCCAGCTCCTCCCCCCTCAGACCTGGGGGTCCAGGCCCCAGCCTCCCACCTCAGACTCGGGGTCAGAGCCCACCTGTCTCTGACAGCCCTCCACGATGATGAGCTTCTGCTGTGGGGAGGTGCGGGCAAAGACGATCTCAGTGTGATTCTGTAGGATCTCGTCGATTTGCTCAGAGGTGAAGTCCTTGAGGTCGGTGCCGTGGATCACACAGGCCTTGGCATCCCTGAGAAGAGCAGGAAGAATGAGTGTTCCAGGACAAGGCAGACGGATAGACAAAGAGACAGATGGGCAGCACCACAGACAGGAGAGCCAACGGTCCAGGGCTGAGAAAGGAAGAGGTCTCTGGGGGGAGGGACAGAGATGAAGGCACCCGGGGGAGTGGGGCAGGAGGAAGACCTCAGGAAAGACTGAGGGCCACTGATGTAGAGGAATGTGGGTACTAGACAGGTAGGAAAGGTGACAGCCACAGGTGGGCATGAGGACGTATGGAGCTCCATCAAATCCTCTGAGATAGCAATTGTTAGGCAGCCTATTTTATTTTACTTTATTTTTTAGCACTTTAATATGTGTATATGTATACTCACACACACACATGTATACACATTTTTTTTCAGGTGTTGATGGACCTTTATTTATTTATTCATATGGGGTGCTAAGAATTGAACCCAATGCCTCACACATGGAGGCAAGTGCTCTGCCCCTGAGCCACATCCCCAGCCCCTATTTTATTTTATTTTTGATGTTGGGGATGGAACCAGGGCCTCGTGCTTGCTGGGCAAGTGCTCTACCACTGACTGCACCCCCAGCCCTAGTTGCCCATTTTAGTGAGGAGGAAAGTGAGGGTCAGGGAAGCTAAATGACCTGCCCAAGGTCACATGGTGATGAGTGGCCATGCTGGGAAGTGACCTACACCGTGCTAGCCCCTGTGGCTATGGTACCAGGCAGCCACCTTCACAGCAGGCACCTGGATGGTCCCCAGGTGCTGAGCAAACAGAGGAATCCCCAAAAGGAAGGGGGTGAGCAGCCCAGAGGGAAGCTGGACCAGACAGATGCCTTGTGGAGATGGCCCTGATGCTCTCCTGTGTCCTGAGCTCAGCGGGGTGGCTCACCGTGGGTTGACCTGGCTGACAGGGATGTTAAGCCGGGCGGCGATGTCCTCCACAGTCTCATTGCCCTCGGAGATGATGCCCACACCCTTGGCGATGGCCTTGGCTGTGATGGGGTGATCGCCCGTGACCATGATGACCTGCAGGCATTGCTCGTTAGGGATGGTCTGGTCTCCCCACAGTGTCCTCCCTGTCGTCCCCGGCTCCCTCCGGCCACACCTTGATGCCTGCGCTCCGGCATTTGCCCACGGCGTCAGGGACGGCTGCCCGGGGAGGGTCAATCATGGACATGAGGCCCACGAAGCAGAGGTTGTCTGTGGTGAAGTTCACGTCATCACAGTCAAAGGCGAAGCCCTTGGGGAACTGCTCCTCGGGCAGGTAGTAATGGCAGAAACCTGGAGGCAGGGTCAGGGTGGGGGACATGAGCTGTCTGGATCCTGGGCCACCAATCTTCCCAGAAAGTCAATTCTCCTTTCCTAAAGGTGCCTCCCCTCTCCTCCATTCATGCCTGAAGCCACTCAGCCGCAGTGCATGCTGGGAGCCCCTCTTCTGAGCCAGGCCAGGCTCTGGGTAACATTACATCCCTCTTTGGCCCCAAGGAGCCCAAAGAGCTGGCCCAGCCCCTGTACCCACAATCATGCCCCACCCACGGTGCATACCAAGCACGCGCTCGCCCAGGCCCCCGAGCTCCAGGTAGGCATTTTGGAAGGCTTCCTTCATCTCCTCGTCCAGTGGCTGCTCCTTGCCCTGCAGCAGGATCGTGGAGCAGCGGTCCAGGATGCGTTCGGGGGCGCCCTTCATCACCAGCAGGTATCGGTTGTCATTGGGGTCCTCCGTCTCATGGATGGATAGCTGAGAAGCACAGAGGCAGTTGTGCCTGAGCCACATGGGAAGCTGGAGGCCACCGCACCCAGATGGGAGAGCACTGTCCCAGCCCCACAGAGCCATGGTGGAAGGACAGATGTCCACCAGGGCTCCCCCCAGAGGGCACTGCCCACATCGCTCTACCCTAGACAGATGTTTTCTGTTTCTTGGAGTCTTAGGGAGATCTCTGCTCTTCCTGCCTCTGTCTCTCCATCTCTGTCTCCTACAGGAATCCCAGCGTGGATTACCTGCCCTCTCTCTCTGCCTCACTCTAGTCCTTCTCTTCCCTCACCTGAACTAGCTCTAAATCTGCTCAGTTTGCCTCTAAAATGTACCCAGAGTCTGGACTGTCCTCCCCCCACCCGCTGCTGCCCCCACCCACAGCCCAGCTACCATCATCCAACACCCGAATCCCCAGATCTCCCATTCCCGTGGTAGCCGGCTGGAGGTGCAGCCTCGTGGGAGAGAGCTTGCCTAGCATGCATGAGGCCCTGGGCTCCATCCCCAGCACCACAAGAATGTGATAGTTTCCCCAAAAGTTGAACAGAGTTATGATATAAACTGGCATCCTCAGAAAGGAATGCAAATGCGTGTCTGCACAAAACGTGTCCACAAATGTCCACAGTAGCACTACTCTTAAGAGCCAAAGGGTGGAAACCCAAAGGTCCGCGAGTGGATGAGTGGGTAAACACAGCATGGTCAACACATACAACATAAGACTGGTCCGGCACCAAGAGGAAGGAAGCTCGGATACACAGCATGACTAGATCTTGAAAGCAAGATGCTTCCGTGAAAGAAGCCAGACAAAAAAGGCCGTGTGTTGTATGACTCCATTTTTATGAAGTGTCCCAAATAGGCAGATCCATAGAGACAGAAAGTAGGTTAGTGGTTGCTTAGGGCTAGGAGGGTGGAGGAAGAGGGGGTGGTGATAGCTAAGGGGTGCAGGGTTTCTTTCTGAGGTGATAAAAATGCTCTAAAACTGACTATGTAGGTGGTGCGTGTATCTGTGAATAAATACACTAACTGTTGAGTTCCACACTTTAAATAGATGATCATGGCATGTGAATTATATCTCCATAAAGCTATTTAAAAGGATGTGAGTCAAGTCCTGTCTCTCCTCGGCTCAGAGCCCTCTCATTGGCTCACATCCTCCTCAGGGTTACAGCAAGTCCTCGCCATGGTCCAAGAGACCCCAAGGGCTCTGGCCTCACCTCCTACCACTCCGGCTACCAGGATGTTGTTCAGACAAGCCACGCTCCTGCCTGAGGGCCTTTGCACACACCATCTGCTGCCTGAACACCCTTCCCCCAGATACCTGCAGGGCTCCCTCCCTCAGCACAGTATTTCCTCATGACTTTGTTATTCCCTGTCTTCCAGCACTAGAGTGTCAGTTCCAGAGAGGAGGAACTTCACTGTTTTACTCTCTACCATGAGCACCCACAGGATCTAAAACACGGTCAATGTGGTGGCTGATCAAAAAAAGAAACTTGATGAAGGTGTGAAAGTTGCTGCTGTGGCCGAGGTCCCTGGCTGGTGTCCACCCTTAGCTGGGCAAAGCTCTTTGCCCCTCTGCGTCTCCCTTCAACAGAGATCTCACGCTGCCTCTCATGCTCAGGTGCAGCCAGCCGCCCTCCCCACAGGCTGGGTACTGTCTTCCCATGTTACAGATGGGGAAATTGAGGCTCTGCAAAGATTAGTATCTTGCCCAAAACAGGACAGTAGGGCAGAGGTGACTGCTGTCCAGATGTCATAGAGAAACCGAGGCCCAGGTGGGCCGCCCTAGAGAGCCCCAAGTTTGTACCTGGTATTTGTTGGTGGAGTTGAAGGGGATCTCGGCCACTTTCTTGTTGCGTTCACGCATCAGCTTCACGGAGCCGGAGGACAGCTCGATGCATTTGAGTAGGGCAGACTCGGAGGCATCCCCGGCCACGTCCCTCTGTGGAGAGAGAGTGCCATTAGGGCAGGAGCATGGGGCAGAGTGGAGGACAGGGGGCCAAGGGGAGGCGGTGGCTGCACCCACCTTGAGCACAGGGATGTTGTCTTGACCGCCTTTGAAGACAGCACGGTTGCAGAGTCCGGCAATGTGGGACAGGGCCACCCACGTGTGTGAGCTCTTGTCAAAGGAGGTGCCTGAAAGTGGAGGGAGCATGTGAGTAAGGGGCTCCCAAGGCCGGGTGCCCACCACCCCTGCCCTGGGCCCCCACCCACCTGACTGATCCTCAGTAGTGTCAGCCTCGTGGATCTGATTGTCAAACCACATGTGGGCCACCGTCATTCGGTTCTGGGTAAGGGTCCCTGTCTTGTCTGAGCAAATGGTGGATGTAGAGCCCAGGGTCTCCACAGCCTCCAGGTTCTTCACTAGACAGTTCTTCCGAGCCATGCGCTTGGCAGTCAGGGTCAGACACACCTGGGGGACGTGCGAGGGCAGGTGAATTGCAGGTGGCAGCTGGTGCAGGGTGACCAATGTCCACAGCCCACCTGCCCAGCCCAAGGAGACTTCTGGGTGGCCTGAAAAGAACAGTACCATCCAGCACTCCTCCCTCCAGGTACAGATCCACAGAAACAGGCTCTATGTGCCCCTGGAGACACACACTAGAATGTTCACAGTCGCAAGCTTTATAATAGGCCAAACTGAAACAACCAGAGTCCACTCAGAGAAAGGAGATACTGGGAAAATCAGAGATGGAACACTATGCATCCATTTAAAAGGATAAATTATCACTGCCTCCAACTAAATGACTGAAGCTCAAAAACATCATGTTTAGCAAGAAGAGACAGATAAGAGTCCATATGGAATTATTCTCTCCATACGAAATTTGAAAAACGGCAAACTTAATTTCTGCTATTCAAAGTCCAGAGTTAGGGACTAAAGCTGTAACTCAGAAGTAGAGTGCTTGTCTAGCATGTGTGAGGCCCTGGGTTCAATTCCTACCACCCACAAATCACTAAAATAGAAGCCATATATAGGGGTTACTCTTTGTTGCGGGCTGTGGGTCCCAAGGTCAGGAGGGGACTGCTGGGGGACTCAACCTGGGAGTAGCTGACATAGTGATGTGGGACCATTTGCATTGTCAAATTGCATATTCACAGTATGTGCAGTCCTTTGTGCATGTATTATACACCAGCAAAAAGCCTTTTGACATGTAGGTCCTTTTTTTTTTTTTTTTTTTTGTACCAGGGATTGAACCCAGGGGCACTTGGGCACTGTGTGAAATCCCCAGTCCTTTTTATATTTTATTTAGAGACAGGGTTTGCTGAATTGCTTAGGGCTTTGCTAAATTGCTGAGGCTGGCTTTGAACTCATGATCCTCCTGCCTCAGCCTCCCAAGCTGCTGGAATCTCCACCATTTTTTTTTTAATTTTTATTTTTTGTGGTGCTGGGGATTGAACCCAGGGCCTTGTGCATGTGAGGCAAGCACTCTACCAACTGAGCTATATCCTCAGCCCTAACATTTTTACTTTTTATTTTGAGACAGAGTCTTGTCAAGTTTCTGAGGTTCACAATGTACTTGCAATCCTCCTGCCTTAGCCTCCTGAGTGGCTGGGATTACAGATGTACACCACCATGCCTGGCTGTGTGGTAGTTTTGAATATGCTAATGTGACAAATCTTGCACCACACATTAAGTAGAATAGGGGAATCAAGGAGCAGAATAATATTCTTAAGGTGGCCCCATGTACTTTGAAAACAACATTAAGGGGACTGAGGTGCAGCTCAGTGGTAGAGTGCTTGCCCAGCATGCGTGAGGCCCCACATCTCATCCCAGCACCACAAAGAAGAAAGAAAGAAAGAGAGAAAGAGAAAGAAAGAAAGAAAGAAAGAAAGAAAGAAAGAAAGAAAGAAAGAAAGAAAGAAAGAAAGAAAACCACATTGAATGAATGTGCCTACCAAATACTTCTAGGGTGAACTGATAGCTGGTAGTGGGAGGGAGACCATTTGTTTTTTTACACGTGTTTGTTGGGTCCCCCACCCCACCCCGCCCCGCATTCGTACTGGGAATTTAACCCAGGGTAGTTTATCACTGAGCTACATTCCCAACGTTTTTTTATCTGAGACAGGGCCTCTCTGAGTTGCTGAGGCTGGACTCAAACTTGCAATCCTCCTGTCTCAGCCTTCCAAGTCTCTGGGATTGCAGGCATGAGGCACCACACCCAGCTGAGACCATTTACTTTTGAACTTGACCTATTCTTCGGATTTTTTGCTTGAGTGTGCACATCTTAATTTTGTGAGTTAACCAACGTGATAGTATCGCAGACCTCTGTGTCCTGCAGTGGTTCTTAGGATGTTTGCATGTGTTTTGTTTGTTCGTTTGGATTAGGAGGCCCCTCTTTATTCAGGGCTGGGAGGCCCAAGCTGTCCTTATCAAGAACACAGCCATCCAAGCCCAGCCCCTCCTCCCTCAGCCCCTGGAGCCCAGCCTTACAGTGACAGTGGCCAGCAGACCCTCTGGGACATTGGCCACGATGATGCCGATGAGGAAGATGACAGCCTCAAGCCAGCTGTACCCGAGAATGAGGGAGAGGATGAAGAAGGAGACGCCCAGGAAGACGGCCACACCAGTGATGAGCTGAATGAAGTGCTCGATCTCAATGGCGATGGGCGTCTTGCCCACCTCCAGGCCTGAGGCCAGGGTGGCGATGCGGCCCATGACAGTGCGGTCACCAGTGGCCACCACCACACCCCGAGCCGTGCCTATAGGGTGAGAGGGTTAGGTCAGGTGAGATGAGGCTCAGGAAGGCTGATCCCTGAGGCCCATCCCCTTGCTTGCCCACCTGGGTGTCCCAAGCATGCCCAGCTCACCTTCCACGCAGTTGGTGGAAAAGAAGGTGATGTTCCGAGTCTCCAAGGGGTTGTCATGTGTGCAGTCAGGAGAACGGGTCTGGGGCTCAGATTCTCCGGTCAGGGAAGAGTTGTCCACCTGCAGGCGGGGGCAGTGGAGATAAGGCTCAGTCCAGGGCCCAGGGTTAGAGGGCATGTGTCCAGGGGGGGATTAGGGTGAAGTCTGTGTCTCTGGAGGTGCCTAGCTGGGCCAGTGGCATCTGGGAGGCCAGAGAATGGGAACATGAAGGTGTGAAGGGTACCAGACTACTTGCCAAGGCCTAAAGTAACTGAGGGTCTCTTAGGCCTGGGGCTGGGATCTGGACTCCTTGGGCCTGAAGGAGGAGGACTAGGTCTGGTACCACTGAACTGATGGAGGAGGGGTGGGGCCTGGCCCCCTGGGTCTAAGGGAGCAGGGCCGAGGCCTGGACCTCTGGGTCTGAGGGAGAAGATCTGGGCCTGGACCCCTGGGTCTGAGGGAGCAGGGCTGAGGCCTGGTCCCCTGGGTCTGAGGGAGGAGATTTGGGCCTGGACCCCTGGGTCTGAGGGAGCAGGGCTGGGGCCTGGACCCCTGGGTCTGAGGGAGCAGGGATGGGACCTGGCCCCCTGGGTCTGAGGGAGCAGGGCTGAGGCCTGGTCCCCTGGGTCTGAGGGAGGAGGCTGGGCCTGGCCCCCTGGGTCTGAGGGAGGAGGGCTGGGACATAGACCTCTGGATCTGGGAGAGCAGGGCTGGGGCCTGGGATCCTGACTCCTGAGTGAGAAGGACAGAGCTGGGACGCAGGCCCACCTTGCAGCCATGGGCCGAGATGATTCGCAGGTCAGCTGGAACTCGGTCTCCGCCCTTGATCTCTACCAAGTCCCCAACCACCACCTCCTCAGCATTCACCTGCATCTTCTCACCTTCCCTGATCACCAGTGCTTGCTGTAGGGCAGAGCAGAGAAGAGTCACCTCCCAGACTCCCTCTGTCTGGAGGGTCACTCTGCATGACTCTCTGCCCACCTGCCCACACCCTTCTGGCCCTTCCCAGGGCATCCCTTACCTGGGGAACCATGTTCTTGAAGGACTCCATGATCTTGGAGCTCTTGGCCTCCTGGTAGTAGGAGAAGCAGCCAGTGATGATCACTACAGCTGCCAGCACAATGCCCAGGTACAGCTGCAGGGAGAGGCAGGGGCATGGGGTCATGGTCACCAGAGCCATTCCCCACCCATGCCCACCCCATGTTTGTGGAACTTCTGGGAAGGGAGCTTTCTATCAATGGGTTTGTATTTGTTCATTTGAATTTGGATGTCTGAGTCTGTGTGTCTGTCTGAGCCCCTCTTCCTGTATTTGGCTGTGTTTCAGTCTCTGGGACTGTCTCTCATGTGTGTGTGTGTCTGTCTGTCCATCCATCTGTCTTCTTGCCTACGTTTAAGAATCAGAGTGTTTGCAACTGTCTGTCCATGTGTCTTTAGGTCTGTCTCTCTGTATACCTGGCCTTGCATTTATACGACACCGAGTCTCTGTAGATCTCTTTCTGTCTGTCTCTTTCTCTCTTGCAGTCTCTGTCTCTGTTGGTCTGCTTCTGTTTGACAGTCTGCATCTGTGTGTCTGTCTGTGCTCATGTGTCTGATCTACGTGGCGGTGTTTGAATCTGTGCCCTAGTGCATCCACTGTGTTCATCCTACAGGTATATGTAGGCCCATGTGTGAGGACCCCTTTGCAGCTGTGTGTGGCTCTGTCTCCAGGCATGGCAATCGTGGAGATGGTGTCTTTTGTTGGGCAGATGGGCTCTGACCCATCAGCAAGTACCTGGGTCTCTACCTGAGTACACTCACTGACTCTCGGGGTATTTAACAGGCTGTGACCACTTGATAGTGTCCATCCCTAAGGTTGCTGAGATGACCCAGCCTGGGGACAGAACCTCAGCTCATACCTCCTGCTGTATGACCTTGGACAAGTTACTTGGCCTTTCTGAGCCTCTGATTTCCTTGTACCTGATCTGGTTCTCTCATTGGTCATTATGAGAGTCAGAGGAGGAATGCAGGATTTAGAAAGTCTAAAGAGGCCAGGAGGCCTGAGGGGTGGGTAAGTTGTGTTCCTAAATGTGTGAGGCTTTGGAGGGGAGAGAGAGCACTCACATTGTCACCAGAGGGGTCGTCTTCAGTGCCTGCCTGTATGCCATAGGCCAGGAAACAGAGGATGGCCCCAATCCACAACAGAATGGAGAAGCCCCCGAAGAGCTGGCGGCAGAACTTGACCCATTCTGGGGTGGTAGGCGGTGGCGTGAGCGCGTTGGGCCCATCCCGGGCCAGGATCTCCTGGGCTTTGCTGTGCGTCAGACCCTGGGGGACACACAGAACCCTCCCTGAGCAGCGCTGCATCCCAACCCACCCTGGTACCCAGGCACCCAGGACACCAGGCCCCGCCCTCCTCCCTCAGACTCCGGGGTCCAGGCCCCCGTGCTGACCCAGCGGCCCTCACCTGCACGCAGTCCGTGTTGTATTTCCGGCAGACCTCTTCCACGGACATCTTGTGTTCTGTCTGAGGATGGAAAGAAAGGAGACGTGAAACGGGGCCTACCTCGGGGCGAGGGGGAACTCTAGAGGGCACAGGCGTGAGGTGGGGCTTACCATAGCCACCTCCTTCTTGAGGTCATCCAGGTCCCGGCGCTCCTTGCCCTTGCTCTTCTTGGGCGAGCCCTTGTCATCTTTTTTGTCCTGCGAGGTGGCGACACGATAGCTGTCAGAGCCACCAGACTGCGGGCGAGAAGGGATTCCAGAGGGACACTGGCCCTGCGAGCCCTGCCTCTCCTGCTGGCCTGTGTCTCTCTATCTCGGGGTGTGGGGCTGTCTCTGGGGCTCTCCATCTGTCACTGAGCTCTCCCTGTCTCTGCCTGGTGTCTCTGGGCATCTCTCAGAACCCCTGAGTCTGGTCATCCGACTGCCCTCACAGTCTCTGGCTCCAAGCGTCTCTGGAACTGTGTCCCTGAGAGTCTCCCTGTGGCTTCTTTCTCTCTCTGACTCCATTGGTCTGTATCCTTCTGTCTCTGTCTTTTTATCTCTGTGTGTATCTTCCTGTCTCTCCCTCTCTTTGGGTCCATCCAACCTTCCTGTGCTCTGTCTCTTTCTAGGTCTGGCTTTATGCCTAACTTTGTGGTCCCTCTGTCTGTCTGTCTCTTGATCCATCCCACCAGATCTATTCATGTGTCTGTCTTATTGCTGTTTTAGTCTCCATCTCTTTATCTCTCTTATCTTGTATCCTTATCTCTCCAAGGCTGTTTCTCTCCCTTGGTCTTTCTCTCATTATTTTAGTTCTCTCTCTCTCTCTCTCTCTCTCTCTGTCTTTGGGTCTCTCTGTGATTCTGCTTCTGTCTCTCTTCCATGATGTCTGTCTCCATCTCCTGGCAATCTCTCCCAGGGTCTGCTATTTCTGTCTCTCTGGTTCTCTTTGGGTTCCTATCTCTCTCCAAGGTGCTGCCTTTTGGTATCTCAGACTGTATCTATGGACCAGTTTTTCTGGTCTCTGTGCCTTTCTCCATCCTTTTCTCTTCTCCTGTCGTTGTGTCTCTATCTTCTTCCCTCCATCTGCCTCCTTCATGATGCTCCATGTGTCTCCACCCGGTTCCCTCCTCATTTCACCCTGTCTTCTCTCCCCCTCCTCCTCCCTCTATGTGTGTGTGTGTCTGTCTCTTTCATCATCCCCCTTTCTTCTTCTTCTTCTTCTTCTTCTTCTTCTTCTCTCTTTCCTCTTTTTCCTCTCTGGGTCCACCTCAGTCTCTCTGTCCTTCCTGCTCTAGGTCTCTCATATATTACTTCCTCTGTCTTCTTGGCCTGGCTTTATTTTCTGGGTCTTTCTCCACTTCCATGGACATCTCAGGCAAAGGACACAGAAAATCTTAAAAGGTTCCACAAGTGTGGCACAGAGGGAGAGGAAAGGGCACTGCAGGTGTTGGTCACAGCTGAACAGGGGTGGGGGTGGGCAGCCTGCTGTACCCAAGCAGCCAGTCCTGAGGGCCTTGATGAAGACCCTGGCTTCTCTCCTGGGGATAGGGGGAGCCAGAGATGATCTTGAACCAAAGTGGGCATTGCCAGGTCTCTGGAGGACTGAGCAGGGGCTGAGTGGGATGATTTGGAGTACAGAGGGAAAAGAGGCAGAAGCCTCAGAACTGGCTTGAACTGAATGTGGTGTGAGGGGAAGGGAGTGAGCTTCAAGTTTGGGGGCCTGGGCAGATGGGGAGGGTAGTGTCCCATGCAAGTAGGAGGGGTGGGCTGAGGCCAGGCTCCCGTAGAGGGCTGCTGACAGATCCTACGGGCCCACAGCCAAGCTGGGATCCGAGGCTCAGCGCGGCTCAGTGCTAATCTCCTCGTGACCTTGCAGAGGCCTGAACTGCCTGCTGTCTGCCCCAGACCTGCAGGCTGAGTCTAGGGGTGCAGGGAGGGCTGTAGTCTGCGGGGAGTCCCAAGGAGGGGTTCAGGGGTGGGAGGGAGGCTTGGCCCCTGGCCAGCCCTGCAGCAGCACTGCGTCTCAGACACAGAGGCATAGAGGCTTGGAGGAGATGGAGGCAGCTGATCCTCCATCCTGAGCTCTGTGCTAGGGGTGGGGTCTCAGCTTCCCCACATGGATGGAGGGATGTGCAGATAGCAAGTCATGAGGTCAAGCTGGAGAAGTGAGCAGGGAGGTGGGAGCAAGGGCAGATGGGGGTCTGGTAGAAGTGGGGCAGGAAATCTGCCATCAATCCCTGAAGTCTTAGGGAAGGTTAGGCAGCTGCTGCTTAGGTCCCTGACAGCTGGGGCTGGGCCTGATTCTTGGGTCTGAGGGAGGACTGGGGACTGGACCCCTGGATCTGAAGGAAGAAGATTGGGGCCTGTACCCTTGGGTCTAAGAAAAGAGGGATGGGGTCTGGGACCCTAGTTCTGAGTGAGGGCCTGGGGCCTGTACTCTTGGGTCGGAGAGAGGAGGGGCTAGGGTCTTGACTCCAGGGACAGAGGGAGGAGGACTGCAATCAGGACTCTTGGATCTGCAGAAGAGCTGGGGCCTGGACCTCTGGATCAGAAGGAGGGGCTGGGTGACTGGATTCTGGGAGCTGGATTCCTGGGTCTGAAGGAGGAGGGCTGAGGTTTGGACTCCTGGGAAAGAGGGAGGAGGACTGGAGGTCAGGACTCTGGGGGGGGGGATGGGATCTGGACTTCTGTGTCAGGGAGGAAAGCTGGGACTCCCGGGTCCCTTGTAGGTGAGTCTGGGCTCCTGACTGTCCTTGCCATGGCCAGACTGCCTTGGGGGCAATTTCCATCTGTTGCAGTGGGGGAACTGAGGCTTTCCCAGTCAAGGCAGGAGGCCCAGATGGGCGCACTGTGGGAGGGAGCACCTCTGAGCGTGGGGACACTCCTGTCTCCCTGTAGCCAGCATCTGCAGTTCCTCGCCATTTTCCAAGCAGTCTCCCTCCTGGATGCTGGCACAGCTTATTCAGCCTCTGCACCTCTCAAGTGCCCCACCTCAGGTGCCTGTGGCCCTTGTCTCTGAGTGCCTCTCCCTGGCGCCCCTCTGCCCTCTGCCTCCTCTTCCTATCATTCCTGCTGACTTTGCTGTATCTGGATGGGAAATGTCTGTCTTTGTGTCTCTCCTTTTTGTCTCCAGGTCCTTTTCCATGTCCCACTTTACCACTCCATGGCTCTCTGCCTATGTCTCCATGTCCCTGTCTCTATGTCTATGTTTCTTTCTGTCTGTCTCCTTTCTCTCTGTGTCTCTGTCTCTCCCTCTCATGTTTAAATCCTTTGCTTCCCCTCCTGTCCCCATTTTTTTCCCTAAGATTCCCCCCTCCCCTACCTTCTCTAAGGTATCTTGGCCTCAGCCCTCTCCCCCAATCTTCCCATGCTCCCCTCCTCCATTTCACTTACCTGAAAGTCATCACTAATTCCCACCTCCCTGTTTCTCTCCCTGTGTCCTCCCCCCACCCAATTCTCCCCACCCCCCCTCCCACCCCAACCCACAGATCTGCAGCCCCATCCCCCACCTCCATCCTTAGGCCCATCAGCCTCCATCCGCCATCTTTCTCCCTATCTCTCATGTTTCCTCTTATCCATCTTTCCCATCCTGATCCTCTTTGGCCCACCTACCTCAACCCACCCACCTCCTTCCCTGACTCCCCACCCCAAAGACCCCAACCCAGACACACAGGGAGGAATCCAGGGCTGCAGCAGGGGTCAGGTGGTCAGCCAGGGAAGGAGGCTGCATCTGCTGGAGAGACTCACAGACAGAGAAGGACACACGGACACAGAGGCAAGGGCATAGCAAGCAAGCACGCTCCCCACCACACATTTGCACTCTCACACCCTCAGCCAGGGGCTCAGACTCTCAGCCATGGTCCTCTTGCTCCTCCCCCTCTTCCCAGCCCCTCATATCTGCTCCCCCAGATTAGGGGCTGCACACACACTCTGCAGCCCCAGGCGGGTGCACTTCGGAGTGCCCCCAACCAGGCCTGGAAGGAGAAAGAGAGGTCATCTGATGTCCATTTCCCAATTTCCCAGCCTGGACCTATCTCCACCCAGCCAGGGGATCAGGGGGCTTCGACACACCCAGACACACTAACACAGCTCTCGCACACGCTCAGACACCACTGGGGCCACAGATGAGGGGTAGACAGTGCAGCCAGGGCCTGACAAAGTCAGGAGCTCACACACGCAGTCATGCCGCACGCAATCCTGCAACTGCATACACGCATCCGACAAGGTCAGGCAGAGATGCTAAAGGCCAGCCCATGACCCCTCGGATCCCCGCACACAAAGCCAAGCCAATATGCGCCACAGACCCCCTCCAGCCCTGCGTCCCCCCTCCCCCCAGCCACAGCCGCACAACTACACGGACCCGCTGGGTCAGCGGGGTCACAGGTCCCCAAAGACCTGGCCCCAAAGCTCAGGGGTCTTGGAGAGCCCGGCCTCCGCACACACCCAATGTCCCTGAATCACAATGTCATACACACACACACACACACACACACACACACACAGTGCCCCATCCTGCCCCAGCCCACCTAGCCCCAGTCTTGGCGCT
>NW_026000205.1:6290157-6350447 GCF_001458135.2 Marmota marmota marmota
AGGGGGGAGTACTGCGTGGAGGCGGGGGAGGGATCCCGGAGACCCCCTCTATGGAGGGTGGGGCCTCTGAGAAGAGGAAGGGCTGCAGAAATCCCCTCATTGTAGAGGTGTGCCACCGGAGAGGGACCCACTGAAGGGGGTGGGGGCGGGGTAGGGGGAAAGCCCGAGTGAACCACCGCAATAAGGCAGGGGCCCCAGCGCACCCCCTCTGCAGTGTGGCGGGGTGGGGCTGGAGTCTGGGTTGGTGCTGTTCAGGGGGATGGTGCTGCAGGAGAGGAAGCTGGAGGACGCAAGAAAGCAAGGAAGACCCCAAACTGAAGAGGGGTGCTGCAGGTGGGGAGGAGGAGTCCTGAGACTGCCCACTTCCCCAGTGTGCGTTCCGCCATGGCTGAGATATAGGAGATATAACTACAGAATACACAGCCAGGAGACACCAGGAGGCCCAGGAAGTGCCCAGCACCAGTTATGCACCACAGTCACATTCCATCACACACCAGCCTGTACCCTCACCTACAACACTATCCATCGCACAAACAGAGGCTCACACAGGAAGGAAACACACATAGAGCACACGCTTTGCAAAACCATCAAAGCACAACAG
This sequence comes from Marmota marmota marmota, assembly GCF_001458135.2. Lineage (NCBI taxonomy): Eukaryota > Metazoa > Chordata > Mammalia > Rodentia > Sciuridae > Marmota > Marmota marmota. Next base: position 6,290,759 of record NW_026000205.1, read on the forward strand.
AATCATCGGCACAGTTGAAAAGCGCCATGTAGGTCCCACACCCTCAGAATGCTACATCACAGACCCATCCACTGCATCTGACCTTGCACCATCTCAAAGACCCGCAATGTACAACCCATGAACAAGATTCACCTTTACATCACACATGCTCAGGCCTCCAGACACATCACAGGACACACGAGCTATTGTGGACCTGGACACCATCACATAGCATCACACACTTTATCATACACACTGCTCCCTCGTATGTCTGGACACGAGCAAAGGTCCACAGTACAAAATTGCCAAATTGTTGTTGTGAATGACAGACAAAAAGATGCATACACTCACACACAGTACAACAGTTCACAGAAATAAGTCATATAACACCATCCCACACACCTCTCACATATCACGTATTATAGCACTACACCTTTGTGACACCTCCAAACACAGCCTAACACTCCCACCCACATGCCACACCCCTATCACAGAAAGTACACACACACACACACACACACACACAGCCGGCACCCACACACCAGGCCTGCCACACACACACGCAACACCATCAGCCACCCCGTGGGACCTGAGGAGTCATAACCTCCACTCCCACTCCCAACACCACTTTGCTTCCATGAGGAACATCCCAGACTCTCCCTGGGAATAGAAGAGAGGGGTGTGGAGAGAGAACACCTGACCTTGTAGCTTTCTAAGAATGGATATCCCTCCCATCTATGGAAGTGGAGATATGAGGCACACAGGCTAGGAACAGGGAAGAGCCTGGTGTGTGGGAGTGGGTGAAGATTAAGGACCTGGTCAGGGAAATGTGTGAAAGGCTGAAGGCTAAAGTGAGAGACAGACAGGGAGAGACAAAGTCAGAGCCACATAGATGACCTTGGACAGGTTCAGGGATAGTGCCAAAGGAGAAGGAGGTAAGGAGGACTTCCCCAGCACTCAGAGCCTCATCCCAATCTTTTTCTCTGACCTGTCCCCAGTCCCTCTTGCTGTCCCTTGTTGCCATGGTAACAGGGAGACTGACTCTGCAGCAAAAGGAGGCAGACCAGGCTGTTGCCATGGAGACTGGGAGAGGCAGGAGGAGCCACATCTTTCAACCCAGGTACATTGCTATTAGACACCCCCTCCCCAACTCCAACCCCTTCCCCAGGGAAGGACAACTTGTATGTCTACACTCATCCCTTTTCTTCCCTGTCATCTTGGCCTGAAGGTCTGGGACTAGACCAGGTGAGGATAGGACTGGGGATAGAGGGAAGCCTGGGAAGATGGGGGAGAAATAGATCCTAGGAGATCTATGCTCTCCTGCTCTCCAGCTGATCTGGGGGTGGCCTACCCCACCATCCTACCCCACCATCCTACCCCAGACACAGGCTCAGGTCCCCCCTCACGCATTCCTTTCTCAGACACAAGCCTAGCCAGACTGATGACTGTGCATCGTGCTCCCAGCGCCAGGCTCTGCGGAAGTAGGGGGAGGGAAGACTTAGGAAGGTCACCAGGATGGAGGGGGACAGGGGAGCTCGGCATGAGAGATGGAAGGAGAGACATAAAAGGAGAAACAGACACAGTCCAGAGCCAGAGAGAGACTGACACAGACAGACAGACTGAAAAAGACGTAGAGATCTGCAAAGGCAGAGATGAGAAAACAGGGAGACAGCAACAGAAATACTCAGTAAAGGTGACAGAGAGACAGGGCGACTATGCCAGGCAGAGACAGGTTTGGTCAAATGAAGACTCAGTGATAAAGATGGGGAGAGGCTCAGATCAGAAACTTGGTGGGTGAGGAGGATTCAGAAATGGGGAGAGACCCCAGAGGAGACCAGCCTTATAGTATTGGGACAGTGAGGGGAGAGGCCATAAATGTCTGCAATCATATTCTAGGCCCTTCAACAGAATCCAACCCAAGGGCAGAGGCATTGATTAGAGTCTAAAAGACGTGGAGGGAACAGAAATGCTGGTGCTGATCCTGAAGGGCACACATACAGCAAGTCTGAGACACAGAAGGGGCCAGGTGGAAACTTGGGGGCACTGTGAGCCCGGCATGGGGGGCTGTGTGCCGAGAGGGGTCTCTCGAGGTGTGTCCTGCCGGCAGAGGGACTACTAGGGAAGATAGGCGGACCCTGGATGTGAGCGTGGGCGCGGCTGTACTTCGGGCTGGCTGTCGGGTGCTGAACGGACAGCTCCCGAGCTCGCCCAGCTGCTGAAAGGGCGCGTCCAGCCTCCGCCGTCTCGCACTCTCCGACCCTCTGTCTGGTTTTCCTCACCGCTCTGGTCCCTTCTGGTCTCTATTTAGTTTTCTATGGCTTCCTGTCTTTCACCCAACTCCCCATTTCATCTCTGAAACTCCTCTTCTGCCACATCTCTCTCTCCTCCAATGCATCGCAGCCTCACTCCCTGTCCTTCCCTTTCCTGGCCCCTCTTTCTCCTACTCACCCCCCGCAGGGTCTCCTCCACCCCTGCCCCATCTCTTTCTTTCCCCGCCCCTTCAACTCTCCCCTTTCTGCACGGCCTCGTTTTGGCTCTCCCTGTCTGACCTTCACTCGTCCTTTTTCAGCTGCAGTTTCCACAGAAACCTCCAGCGGGGCGGAGGTGGGCGGGGACAAGAGGCAGACCCACCCTTCTCCCTGCTCAACCAGCCCTTCAGCAACCGCCCCGCCTCCGGGATTCCTCACTCCCCTCTTCTGGGCTGGAGAGGTACAGGTTCCGCCAAACACAGGGTCGGTCACGGACAGAAAGGGCCCACCTCAGTAAAGTACACACGCTCATGATCTCAAAGTCGCCGAATCACTCTGGTCTGGGAACACACTCGCCACCATAGGTGCCCCCTCAATGCACAGGGAACAGCTCACTGCCCTTCCCCTCCCCCAGCCCCATCTGGTTTCTGTCTTTCTGTGTCTTCTGCTCCCCATGTCTCCGCCTCTCCAGATCCCTGCATCTCTCCATCTGTCTCAGGGTCTCTGTCGCAGCCTCCCTCTGTCCTGAGAGAAGGTCAGTGGAGAGGAGCCAGCTGCTGAGACCTGGGCTGACCTGCTGGATGCAGGCAGGGCCAAGGGTGGAGAGTGTGTAAGTGACCATCCAGGCCGACTTCAGGGACCCAAGCCTCCAATGTCTTCCCACTCCCAGGAAATGAGACCCGGGTATCCCCAGTTTTGGGGTTTTGTTCTTTTTTTTATTCCAACAGGGACTGAGATGTGGCAGGGGTAGGGATGGGGGCCCAACTGACCCCCTCCCTTGGGGGTCTCATAGAAATTCCGAGGTTTCTCCCCCCAAAAAAGAGAGAAAGAGAAGAGCGGAGGGGCGCCAGGGGACACCCATCTGTCCAGAGGCCTTCCCCACCTCCAGTAGTTTAGAGGGCAGCTTCAAGTCTTGGGACGCCTGAGCAGTCCCAGGGCGGGATCCTCCCGGCCAACTGTTTTCTGCCTCTGGGAACGGCCCCCCGCAGTCCTGGGCCCCTGGAGTCCTCAGTTTCTGTGCTCCTCTTTCTCGCCGCGGGGGGGCGGAGTGCGGGAGTCCGTGGCGCCCTCTCGCGAGTCCACTAGGGGGCGCAGGCCGGGCTCCGGAGCCCGGCCTCGGACCTCACAAGGAACCGAAGGCAAAATCGCGGCGTCGGGGGCATCGCCCCAAGTCCTGTATCCCTCCCGCTAGGGAAGCGGGAGCGGCCGGGGCCTGGGCAGGCCCAGTCCCTACGGTCAGTCCGAGCACCCACCCGGCCCCGCCCGTGGTCACTCGTGCTCGGCCAGATCGCGGGGGCCGGCGGGGCCGGGCCGCGGCCGANACTCGTGCTGCGGCCAGATCGCGGGGCCGGCGGGGCCGGCCGCGGCCGAGGAGGACTGGTAGCCTCGGTGGGGGCGCCCAGGCCACGCGGCGGCGCTCCCGCCCCAGAGGCCCGCAGAGCCTGGATGCGCCTACACTCCTGGCAGACACGCACGTGCGTGCAGGGGGTGGGGACAGAAGGCCGGGGCCCACCTGGGGGGCCCTGGGTCGTCCAGGAGGCGCTGCGGGCCTCCGTGAGCGCCGCCTGCATCCCCACCCGCGCCGGCCGAGTAGAGCTTGCCGTTACTAAGCCGCATCTCACGGACGGCGCGCAGCGACAGAAGGGCCCGGCTAGGGCCGCCAGGGCGTCGGCGCCGGCGGGAACGCGACGTCTTGCGGCAAGATACGGCGTGGCGCAGCTCCTGCAGCATCTCCTGACACACCGACACCTGAGGGCGGCGCAGGGTGGTCACCCTCTGGAGTGCTCCTCACCATCCCTCCCCTCACCATCCCATCCCTTTCCCAGCCCGCCTCTCCCCATGCCCCCAACTCCTCTACTCCTTTCCCATCTGCACATCCTCAGCATTCTCTCCCTGTCCCCATCTTCTTCTACACCTCCTCTTTCTTCTGTCTTCACTTCCCATTCTCTTCACCAGCCCTTCATCTCCTGTTTCTGTCTCTTTCTCTCTCACATCTCCCATCTTCCTTGGGTTTGTCCCTGAGCCTACCTGCCCTCACCAATTCAGGCTCCTGTTATTCCTCTTAGGTTTCTGATGCCCCTAGTCCTTCCCTCCTGACAGTCCATCTTCTCCTGACAGTGCAAGCCATGTTTACTGAATGCTGCTGTGTGCCAGGCACTGTCCTGGGCACAGCAGAGAATAAAACAGAAGTCCCAGCCCTCATGGAGGTTATAGTCAAGTAGGCAGAGTCAGAAAATAACAAACATGTAAATGTATGTAGTATGTTAGATGATGATGAGTGCTTTGGAAAAAAGTTAAGTAGGGAAGACAGATAAGCAGTATGGATGGGAAGTGATGCAGGTCAGAGTGGCAGGAATGGGGCATGCAAAGGGGGGAGAGAGAGGAGGTGAAATGTGGGCCAGCTCGAGAAGGCCTGTAGGCCATTGTAAGGCTTTTGCCAACTGACGCCCAAGTTTGAAGCCGACAACTGCTGGGTTTTCATAGAATCACTTGAGCTTTTTAACAGCAGACTACAGGGAGGCAAGAGCAGGGAGCCCACCTAGAAGGCTACTGCAATAGCCCAGGCAGGAGGTGGTATTAGCTAGACCAGAGTGGTGTGAGAGGGCTGGACTCTGTATATTGTGACAGCTGTGGAGACAAAAGGATTTGCTGAGATGGTGAAAGAGAGGAAGGAGTAAAGGATAACTCCATGTACTTTTGGCCTGAGCAACTGGAAGGTTGGCATTGGCTGGTGGGTGTGCAGGACCTCAGTGGTGAACACATACATGATGCATATATTACCAGATGTCCATGTAGAGATGTCAGGTATGGAGCTGAATTTACAAACTTTGGGCTCAGGGAAATACAGGAAATATGGAAGGCAGTCTCTAAGATTCTACCCGCCTCATGTAATCCTCTCTATATCAGGGTTGGTCTGTGGGACCAACAGAATTTGGTCATCTGACATTTTCACTTCTTGCCCTTCCTCTCTTGGATCACTTGCCTTGGGGGATGTCAGCTGCCATGGCATGAGGACCATGGAGGTCACACTGTTCAAGAAACTGAGGCATCCTACCAACTGCCTTTGAAAGTACTAATCATGTGTTTTATTTTCTGTGTCTTAGGATGTTTTAATATCTTCAAAATCTTGCAGGCTGGGGAGGGACTAACCCTCCCAGAACCAGCCAAATCTTAGATAGCAAAGGACTCCTCAGCTTATCAGAGGCACAGCAAGCAATATTGAGTCTATCTATACTCCTACTCACCCCTTGTACCTAATTTAATTTCATGTACCCCCAATATTTACCCTGCCCTAAATCATTCCAGGTCAGGTACAAGACAACTAGATACAGCCCCTATAGTCTAGAGTCCACTGACCGGTTCAAACTGGCCAGTCCTATGCCTGCCTGCCCAACCTTGCCCAAAGAAACTGCAGGAAAACTAATGGCCTAGTCTTTCCTCTCTGGGCAGCTTCTACTTCCTGACCAAATCTGGTGCTTCTCCTGTGGCCCTATGTGATGTCCTACCCCCACTTCTCAGGAAACATAATAAGAATCTTTATCTCCATACCCGCTTCCCCTTATTGGGGATTGAACCCAGGGGCACTTTGCTACTGAGCTGCATCCCCATGCTTTTTAATTTTTTATTTTGAGACAGGATCTCACTAAGTTGATGAGACTAGTCTCCAGCTTGTGATCCTCTTGCCTCCACCTCCCTAGTCCTGCAGATTATAGGCATATACCACTGCTCCTGGCTAAGAATCTCCTTTCATTGGTGCTGGCCTGTGTTGTCATTCAGTCCTCCCCATAAATGAAAATCATGGATATATTTGGGACAGTGAGCCATCTTAGAAGTGGACCCTCCAGCCCCCATCAAGCCTTCAGATCCCAGTAGCGCTAGCCAACACCAAGACTGTGACCTCAACATAGGGCGGTAGAACCACCCTGCTAAGCTGTTGCCTGGTTCTTGGCCCCAGAAATTGTAAGCTGACAGAAGTTTGCTGTTTTAAGCAGTAAAGGTATTATGGTAACAATGAATAACTAGTATAGAAGTCATCAGCACATTTAAGAGCCATTCCTGGGACCTCTATGGAAATAGAGAAAAACAGAGAAAAGAAACAGTCAGAGGAGCAAGCCCTGGGATCCCCCAACAAATCCTGGGGAGAAAGGGACCCAACAAAGGAGCTTAGGAGAGTGACTTGAGAGGCAGGAGGAAAACAAGGGATCAGCAGAGAGGAAAAGGTATTGAGGAGAGAGCGATAAACTGTGCTGAAGCCAGCTGCTGTCCCAGGTAGATGAGGCCTGAGACTTGGGCACTGGATTTCAGATGAGGAAGTCACTCATTAAAGAGTAGAGGGGCGGGCTGAGGTTGTGGCTCAGTGGTAGAGCGCTCGCCTAGCATGTGTGAGGCCCTGGGTTCGATCCTCAGCACCATATAAAAATGAAATAAAAATATTGTGTATCCACCTACAACTAAAAAATAAATGTATATATTAAAAAAAGAGTAGAAGGGCAGGGACAGAAGCTGGGCCCAATAGTGAATGGGTGGAGAGAAACTGGAAAGAACAGGGAGATACAATCCTCTTAAGGAGGCAGAGGAAAGGAGAGAGATCTGATGGTGGCTGGGAGGAGAAGTAGAGTCAAGACAGGACTTCTTTAGGTGGGAGGAGTTACAGCACATTTGTATGCTGACTGCTGATCCAATAAAGAGAAGACAGCTGACTGTGCAACGCAGGAGGAAAGACCTGGGGGTATAAACAGACTCAATATTGTTTGCCTTGCACTGGAGAGATGTCCTTGGGAAGATGAGGGGGTGATCTGGGCAAAGGTGGAGGCTGTCTTCAGAGGAGTGGAAGGGACAAGTAGAGAATGCGGGGGGCTGGATGTGGGGCTGGGGTTTTGGGCTGTACCTGTGAGGTCAGTTGCTGGAAGTGAGGAGTGGAGGAGGATCTGGAGGCTGGCAGAGCAAGGGAAAGGGGCACTAGCAGTCTGGGATGTGGGAACATGAATGGGTCTGGAACAGCAGAGGTGTCACCCAGCAGCACCTAGGGCCCTCTGGAAGTAGTGATCCTGACTATAGCATGAGACTGGTCATCAAGTCTGCATTCTGTGGCTTGTTTCTCCTCTAATTTTTTCTTGCTTTATGGCCTCTGTGGCTCGCCACACTTTCCTCCCACCCCCTTTCCCTGCATCTTTATCTCTTCCCGGGCTCTTCTCCTTCAATCCTTGCACATCTGGATGCTCTGTCTCCTTGCCTGCTCTCTCACCTCTCCTGGGACCTCCTTAACCCCAGGAGTCTCTCCAGGCCCCTCCTTACCTGCTGTACTCCTCCTCCCCCTTTCCCAGCTCCCCACCATCCACCAGGTGGCTTCCAATGCCACAACCTTCACATGCTCCAGCCTAGGGGTCCCGTGCTTTATGCCCCACCCTTGGCCAACTTCCTCACCTCCTCAGACTCTGCTGACCTCCTTGTGGACCATATGAATTCCATGACCGCCACGAAGACAGCGATGATGAGGCCACAGATGAGCACGACAAAAATGCCACCAATATTCTCCATGCCCAGACCTGGGGGTTAGGGGAGAGCCACAGAGTGGGCTGTGTGGGCATTGGGCTGCAAGGAGGTCCTCAGGAAGGACATGCCACATGCAGGGGTGGCTGACCTTTCGCTCGATGGTCCTCCTCCTTGGGGCACCGGCCTCCTTCCCACCACTTGCGCTTCAGGATCTCTAGTCGGTTGTTCTCCTGGAGCTGCAGGATGGCCAACGTGATCTCGTCCCGAAATGGGGAGCCTGGGCCGGGCACATGAGAAGGGACTGGCTATCAGGCCCTGGGGCCCTGCCTGCCCCAAACCCAACTGTCCCCTCACCGTGGCCTCCGTCAGTCCTTGATGCTGCTCAGGGTCTTCCTTGTGGCCTCTCCCCACCCCTACCCAGTTTCTTCACAATACAGCAGCCAGGAGTCAGTTTTAGGAGCAATCAGATCAGTCCTCCCCTGCTGAAACCTCTTCCATGGCTTCCCTCACTGCTGCTAGAACAAGGCCCCTCCCTCTGCCTACCAGAGCCTGTATTCTCAGGCAGTCACTTTCTGGTACCCTTGCCCAAGGTTCTCTCAGGTCCAGCCACATTGACCTCCTTGCAAGTTCCAAATCAGCCTAGCAAAGTCCTACCTTAGGACCTTTGGCTCTGCTGGAATGTTCTTTCCCTCACTTCACTCAGATCTCTGCTCACATGCTGGTTCCTCAGGGTCTTCTCTGATCACTTTATTTAAAATGGCCCCAAGAGCCCCCTTCTGTCAGTCTCTTCCCCTAAATTTTCAGCTAGAACACTTATCACCACCTGACGTCATATGACACAGCAGCTACATGTTTATGATCTCTGCTGCCTACTGCCCTAGTGGGAGGTAGGAGGGGCTGGGGTGCTTGGCATCTTCTCTCTGTTGCCCAGCATCCAGCCCAGGGTCTGGCACCTGTGAGGGCATCAGACCAATCTGCTGAGTGAATGGATCCCCATTCTCCCCTCCTCTTCACAACACCTCTCTCCTCACCCTCATGTTCTCCTCTTGAACCATCCTTGGGCCTCAAACACCCCATATATCCTGTTCTGTACACACTCCTTCATTTACTAAGATACTCATAGAACATCTGTCACATGCCAGGAAGTAGGGATATGGTGAGTAGAGGTAATTAATGTTTATTAGGCACCTGCTATGTGCCAGACCCTGGGTTTGCAGAATTTATTCAAGCCTTGCAATGACCCTGTGAAGCAGAGGTTTCCATATGAAGCAGATATTTCTGAATGAGGCGATGCTCTTCTCTTAGATCATGTACTGAGTCAGGGTGGAAAGTGGGATCTAAAACCAGGCTGATGTGACTCTAAAGCCTGTCCCCAAGGCACCAGGCTACACTACTTCTCTAGAACAGCATGAACTCTCATGCAAAAATGCTCAGAATTTCTGTGCAGTTACAGGTAACTAATGTAAGCACCAATGGCTCACACATGATTTTAAAAGCCAAAATGTCAACATTTGGAGACAAATCAGTGGTAGGCTTCTAGCACTGAGCCCTGAAAAAGCATGTCCTGAACTGAAGAATAAAATAACATGTTAAGTTCCCATGGAGGGTTCATCCTCTCTTCCTCCCTTCCCAACTCTCTTCCTTCCTCCCTATCTTTCTCCTTCCCCTATCCAGCCATCTATCTATCCTTCCTTCCTTCCATTTACATACATACCTTCCTTCTATCCATCCATCCATTTATATCATTTCCTGAGCACCTTCTCTGAGCCAAACTGTAGGCTTTGGTGCAGAGAATATGAAGCAAATAAAATCAAGTCCTCTCCCTCAAGGGCCCCTTAGGCCAATGAGGAAAGGCAGCAAGCTTCATAGCCAACATGTACTGAGTTGTACAGCAAAACCTCATTGAATTCTCTCAACAGCTCTTGGAGTCTAGAACTGATTGTTCCTGGGTTCATCTTTGCAGGTGGAAGGTACAGAGGCACAGGAAGGTGATGACACCTGCCTAATGCCACACAGCCAGAAGATTACACACAGAATTCTCAGCCAGCCTCTGGGGGCCCTGGCCCAGTCCCGGGCCTGCTCACACATCTTGTTTTCAGACACAAAGGGCCCCTGCCCCATTCCACATCCTCACTGAAGCCATACCCAGCGGCATGCCAATGCCATAGCCCTTGGTGTCGAGGAGGCCCCCAATCTGGGTGAGGTTGCAGTTGAGGCGGCGGTGGTACTCATTCATGGTGGACTCCAGCAAGAAGGCATAGCGGGAGTTGAGGACACGGGCGATGCCCTCTTCTGTGCTCTTGACGAACACGCTGGGCTGCTTGGACTGCATATAGTTCCACATACGCTGGTACGTCTGGTACCGAGAATTCTGGGCCGAGGGAGCACAAGGGGAAGACAGGTGAGGGTCTCTCCACCCACGTCCTTTCCTAAGCCCTTTACCCTGCCCTCCAGGATGTCTCCCTCAATCTGAGAGAGTACAGAGTTGAGATCAAGACAGAAAGAGCCAAAGACAGAGGAGAGAGACTAGACAAACTGTCCAAGCCAGGTCCAAATCATCCCCATGCCCCCTCTCCCAGGATGCCTCACAGCCCTTATGGCTCAGCAACCTCCTAGACCTACTCCTGTCTCCTCTCCCCTAACCCTCCAGTGGCCCCACCCAGCTTCAGCCTCCTCCAGAACACTTGTCTACCCCAACCTGGCCCAGGGGGAATGTCCAACTCTAAACTGTCACCCCTTGCTCCCCACTGCCCATGTGCAGAGTCCAATCTAAGTGCTCTCCCTGGCCTTTGAGGTTTTTGAGTCTTTAACCCAAACCTCCTTGCCAAGCTTTTATCTTTCTTTTCTTTTACCCCAAATACATAGAGTGTATTCTCTCACTTTTAGGGCCCTCCTTCCTCTCTGTTGGACGATATTCCCAGTTCTAACCCTTCTAGAAGTTCCTTGGCCCTGCTTGTCCTCTACTTATGGCACTGATTCAACATTAGATCCCTGTCCCCTGCCAGACAGCAGCACTCCCCATGAGAGCAAGTGTGTCCTTTGCTCCCATACCTCCCGACCGTCACTGATCATCAGTCTCTGATCCAGGAGGCCCTGCCCAGCCCCACTCAGAGATGCTATGCAGGGCAGGGATCCCAACACCAAGCCTGAAGTTTCCGAGTGGCCCCACCTGGAAGAAGGTCATGGTGGAGCCAGCGTGGATGGTGCCGTACTCAATGTTGGTCTGATCTGCCAGGTCATCAGCCGACTCCACAGGCACCTCCATGCGCTGCACGGTGAGGAAGGCGGCCAGGTTGGCCGTGTAGGAGGAGATGATGATCAAGGTGAAGGCCCACCTGAGGGGTGGGAGGGATGAGCTGCAGGCTGGAGCCATCCCTGCCACTTTGACCTGTGACCATGTGCTCCATTAGTGGTACCTCCCTCATCAACAGTGACCCCAACATTAAACAGGCTGACTGCTGACTAGTGGACAGGTTAGGAGTGTGGATTTTGAAGCCAGACTCCTTGGGTTTAAATATCCATTCCAGAGGCTTCTATTTCCTGGTATGAGAAATACCCTTTCATGGGGCTGGGGTTGTAGCACTGTGATACAGCACTTGTCTAGCATGTGTGAGGCACTGGGTTCAATTCTTGGCACCATATACAAATTTAAAATATAAAAGTCCATTGACAACTAAAAATACATTTACATAAAAAGTACCCTCTCACCATAAACCACCAGAAAACTGTACAGATATATGAAACTATAGAGAATGATAGGCATCTCAGGACTGTGATTCCTAAGAAAAGAGAAATGAAGTGAGACATCATCATATAGGCTGCCCAATGGATTTAATTTACACACTCAGCACCTGGAAGGGAAATCCAAACGGTTCAGCAATCCTGCAGAGCTGTGGAGATGGAGATAGGAGCTAGGGTGGAGGGAGCAAAATGTCTGGAATTTGTGAGACAGAATACTTAAGAGGAGGGAACTGCACAGAGAGTTCCAGAAACCTGGGGTCCCCTTGAGTCTTTGGCTGAATATCAATCTGTAAGTGCATGGATGAAACTCCATGGGGCCAGACAAGAACAAATTTCAAGGGGAAAACAATTCCCAGAGTTCCCACAGGGCTGGGAATTGCTTGAGCTCCTTCCAGCCAGAGTAGAGACTTCATTGAATATATGAGATATATAGTAGGGAACACAAAGAACACCATATTGGAAACTGGGTTTCATGGGCCCTAAAGACAACACAAGACCTGTCCTAAAAGAGCTTCAATATGGGCTTGGAAGGATCAAAATAATTCACAAGTAATTTAATTGTCTGCCAGAAAAAGTCCAAGACTCTTTTGATGTTTTGATTTGTTTTTGTGGTGCCAGAAAGGCACTCTATCACTGAGCTAAGTTAAATCCCCCTGGTAGGTTCATTCTCTCTCCCTACCTCCCCGGACTTCCCTAGCCAGAAGTCCAAGACGCTATAATGTAAACAATGTAAAATTCACAATATCTATCATCTAATTAAAAAAATAATCAGATATATAAAGGTACAAGAAAAAAGGGACCCTGGTCTGAAAGAGACTCAAAGTGGTCAAAGACGATGAAAAAGGTAGACAAGGACATTAAAATAGCTATTATAAATATACTCAAAATGCTCAAGAATATAAAAAGCACATGGAGGAGAGAAATGGAAGATATAAAAAAGAGGCAAAGGGACCTTCTAGAGATGAAATACACAATATCTGAAAAGAAACTTTCGCTGGAAGGGATTATACAGATTAGACACTGCAGCAGAAAAGATCAGGGAAATGGAAGACAGCTGCAGAATCCATCCAAAACAAAGCAGAGAGGAAAATGACTGTAAACAAGCAGAGTGCCTCAGTGGCTTGAGGAACAGTATCAAGTGTCCACACAGATATGATTGGCGTCCCAGAAAGAGAGGAGAGAAAGCAGTGACTGAAAAAAAAATTATTTGAAGAAGTAATGGTTAAAAAATTTTCAAGTTTGACAAAAACTATTACCATGCAAACCCAAGAAGTTCAATAAACCCTAAGCAGTATAAACACATTTACATATAAAATACACCAGGGCACATTATAATTAATTATTGAAAACCAGTAATAAAGAGAAAAGCTTAAAAGCTGCCAGAATAGATAAAGGTGTGTGTGTGTGTGTGTGTGTGTGTGTGTGTAGGACACATTACACGTAAAGAAGTAAAGATAATAGCTCCAATAGACTTCTTGTCAGAGAATATTCAAGCCAAAAAACAAGGCAACAGCATGCTGAAGAAAAGTCAAAACAAAACTGTCAACCTAGAATTCCAAATCCAATAAAAACATCCTCCAAAGATCACACGTGAAAACATCTCTCATGTAAACAAAGCTGGGAGAGTTTGTTACCAGCAGACCTGCACTTTCAGAAATGTTAAAAGCAGCTCTTCAAGTAAAAGGAAAATAATACTGGATGGGCATGTGGATGCACAAGAAGGTATGAAGAACACTATAAATGGTAGACATGTAAGTAAATATAGAAGGCATATTCCACATTTGATTTTTTTCCTTTTTCTTCTTCTTCTTTTTTTTTTTTTTTGGTGCTGGGATAGAATTCAGGGTCTTATGCATTCTAGACAGATACTCTCCCACTGAGCTATACCCTTGGCCCCTAAAAACTTTTTTTAAAAACCTTTACTATTTACACACCCACCCACCACTAGTATAGTGTGGGGTTCATAAGATATACAGAAGTAACGTAAATGATAAAAGTCAAAAGGTGGAAGGATGAGATGGATATATACTGTTGCAAGGGTCTTACATCTTATATGAAATTGTATGTTACTTTAACTTTTTTTTTTTTTTTTTTTTTTTTTTTTACTGGAGATTGAACCCAGGGGTGACTAACCACTGAGCCATCATCCCCAGCCCTTTTTATTTTGGGACAGGGTCTTGTTAAGTTGCTCAGGGCCTCATTCAGTTGCTGAGGCTGGCTTTGAACTTTCGATCCTCCTGCCTCAGCCTCCTGAGCTTCTGGGATTATAGTTGTGCCACACCACACCCAGCTTGCAAGTATTTTTTAATAAATTAAAGATGCATATTTCAAACCCAGAGCAATCACTAAAATAAGTATAGAAGTATATTTACTTGATGATGAAGATAAACAGAATCCTAAGATATCATAAACTCAAAACAAGGTAGGAAATAAGGAAAAAGGGAACAAAGAACAAATAGGACAAACAGTAAGCTGGCAGATGACTGACTTATTTATTTTGCAGTACTGGTATTGAAACCAGAGGTGCTCTGCTACTGAACTACGTTCCTTTCCCTTTCTATTTTTACTTTTTGTTTTACTTTGAACTCGTGAGCCTCCTGCCTCAGCCCCCATAGTAGCTGGAATTACAGGTATGTACCACTGCCCACAGGTCCAAGCTAAGAATTATTTTCAATTTTTTTTTTAGTTGTTGACAAACCTTTATCATTTATTTATTTATATGTGGTGCTGAGAATCGAACCCAGTGCCTCACACATACTAGACGAGTGCTCTACCACTGAGCTACAACCCAGCCCCTGGTTTTCACATTTTTAAATAGCTAAGGAAAAAACCAAAAGACAAGTAATATTTTATGACACCTAATTTATATAAAATTCAAATTTTAGTGTCAGTAGCTATATAGTTATTTATTTATTTTTATTTATTTAGTTATTATGGTACTGGATATTAAACCCAGGGACACTCTGAGCCACAAACCTAAACCCTTTTTTATAAAATTAATTTAAAAAGGCTGGGGGTTGGGGCTGGGGATGTGGCTCAAGCAGTAGCGCGCTCGCCTGGCATGCGTGCAGCCTGGGTTCGATCCTCAGCACCACATACAAACAAAGATGTTGTGTCCACCAAAAACTAAAATAAATAAATAAATAAATGTTAAAAATTTTTCTCTCTCTCTCTAAAAAAAAAAGGCTGGGGGTGTGGCTCAGTTTAATTTAAATCTAATTAATAATTTTAATTCTTTTTTTTTGAGACAGGGTTTTGCTAAGTTCCAAGGTTGACCTTGAATGCAGTCCTTCTGCTTCTACCTCTCAAATCATTAGAATTAACAGGCATGCACCACACGTCCAGCAGTATCTATGAAGTTTTACTGGATCACAGTCACATTCATTCATTTATATTTTATCTACGACTGCTTTCATACTCCAATGGCAGAGTTGAGTGGTCATGACAATGATCATTCATAGGACTGGCAAAGTATAATGACAAAAGGACCAATTCATCAAGAGGACACAGCAATCCTAAACATTTATGCACCTAATTATAGAGCCTCAAAAAATGACAGAACTGAAAAGAGAAATAGATAATTTCTCCTCAACTACAGGTGGAGACTCCAACACTCTCCTCTCAGTCACTAATAGGACAAGTAGAAAAGTAGACAGGAAAGCAGTAAGGACACAGAAGCCTTGAATAACGCCGTCAACCACTGGCCCTCGCTGACATTTACCCAACAGCAGAATACACATTCAGTGCAAGTACACACAGAACCTTTACCAGGACAGACCATTTGTTGAGACATAAAACAAGTCGTAGTAATTTTAAAAGGATTCAAGTCCTACAGAGTGTGTTCTCTGATCACAATGGAACTAAATTAGAAATCAATAATAGAAAGCTCTATTGAAAATCCCCAAATCCTGGCTCTAGCTGTATGACCTTGAAATTGTTTCAGTTTCCTCACCTATGAAGTAAGCACAACTGCAAGCCCTCCCTCACAGGGTTTTGGGAAGAGAGAGCAAATGTGCCACACAGACGTTTGCTCTTATTATCTTGGTGACACAAGACTGACTTGGGAGAAGAGGCACCCAGGGGCCTGGCTGCAGGACCCCAGGGCAGCCATTTGTCTTATCCTGCCCCCTTGTCCTCCTTCTAGTGATAATACAGCCTCCTGTAAAACAAAACCCAACCCCAACACACAAAACCCAGGGACTAACACAACCTTTCCAGAAACCAAGTATCTCCCAACCCACCCATGGGTCAATGCTGTCACTCACTCTTTAAAACAATATTAACCAGTGCCCAGTGACTCAAGAGGCTGAGGCAGGAGAATTGCAAGTTGAAGGCCAGCCTCAGCAACTTAGTGATGCCCTAAGCAACTTAGTGAGACCACGTCTCAAAATAAAAAATAAAAAGAGCTGGGGACATAAGTCAGTGACAAAGCATCCCTGGGTTCAGTCACAGTTAAAAAAAAAAATTAACCAGTGCCTGTACACACCAGGCACCACACTTGTCCTTGAGGATACCTCCTGTCTGGCTGGTGGTAGTGATGGGGTAGACGGTGATGGGGCCACTCACTGAGAGACAGCAGAAGGAACACAGATGGGGAGTTAGATTTGGGAGCAAAAACACGAGCTTTGTTTTGAACAATGAGTTTGGGGATGCCTGTTGGGTGCCTAAGAGAAGAAGCCCAAGTTGGGTGGATACATGAAGATGTCAAAGATGAGGATTTCAGAAGTATCTATATCTGGAAAGCAAGGGAAGCCAGGGCATAGGTGAGATGTCCTTGGACCAAATGTTAAGACTGGTGGTCTCTGGCTGGGGGTATGTATGGAGGTGGGTGGGGAAGGTGTTTGGTGAAGTGTGGGGGAACTCTGCTGGTCAGAGTGGGTCCAGCAGGTGGCAAGTGTCTGACCACGCTCAGCTTAGTCTGAACAAGAGAGAAAATCCAGACATGAGGACCTAAGCCTGTCTCTTTGGTATAAGAAAACCCACATACTTTTTTTTTTTTTAATATTTATTTTTTAGTTTTCAGCGGACACAACATCTTTGTTTGTATGTGGTGCTGAGGATCGAACCCGGGCCGCACACATGCCAGGCGAGCGCGCTACCGCTTCAGCCACATCCCCAGCCCCAAAAAACCCACATACTTTTTGCAGTTAGAAAATAAACTGAAATCTCCAGGAATACATCTCTTGTTCAGACTGAGAAACAACTGGATGTTGCTTTGTTTGGTACTCTGGCAAGAACTCTTCGCCATTTTGGGAAGTCATGACTCAGATGACTGGTCCATTTGTGTTTGAATCCTGGAGTCAGGATGCTCAGATCAGCTGCATTAGCAAACTATCTCATTCATGGCAATTCATATTTGCCACACTAATTTGCTAACTATTTCCACATCGAATATCAAGGGTTGACAAAATTCTAATAGATGTGGCTACAGGAGGCTGCAGACCAAGTGGACACTGGAGACCAGGGGACAAGAAAACTCCTTATCATTCCAGACTTATTCTTTACAAGTAGATGCCACCTGATTATGGCATTCTGTCCTCTGGTGTGGCAACATCCAAGCATTTACATATTACCATCATGTTACTTTATTAGAAATCACTTTCTTTTTTCCTTCATATTGCAAATAGGGTGTTATATTCTTCTTCTTCTTCTTCCTTTTTTAAAAATTATGCCTGTTTGTAGATATATTATCCTTGAATTTCAGGGTAGAAAAGGAAGTTTGAAAGAATAGTTGTTATAAAAAGAAGGTGCTGAGTCTTCGAGCACTGAACCATCACTGGTGTGGGGTGAGAAGCCCATTTGAGGGATGGACGAGGGCAAAGGGAATCTACAGCAAAATGAGGTTGAGGACCAAAGTGGCCAGAGGAAACCTGAGGACATGGCATCCCAGAAGCAAGAACAGAGCCTCCAGTGGTGGGTGGCTAGTAGGGCATACACTGGCCACAAGGAAGAAAGGGATTGGATATATGGATAAGGGGGCTGCAAGAGACCCTGTGGAACTGGGGTTGTGGGGAGGGGGAGAGGCCAAGTGCAGCTAGCTCTGAGGTTTGGGGGTTTTCTTGCCAAGAGAGCTTGAGGGAAGGAGCAGCAGGGGAAGAGTAGAGGACAATGGCTGAAGAGAGTGCCCGGGAGCCTACCTGGAGATGGATGGATGTGAAGGCAGGCAGGGCTCAGAGAACAGGGAGAGGGAACAAGACAGAGTCTGGGAGGGACGGGGCTGTGGTCAGAGAGGTCTTGGAATGTTGATTTCCAAGGCAGAGCTGTCCTGAATGATGATGAGCCTCTGGATGTGGCTACAGGAGGCTGCAGACCAAGCGGACACTGGAGACCAGGGGACAAGAAAGCAGGTCTGGCCAGGCTACCGCAGGTTAAGCTTCAGCAAAGCCCTCTAGGATGATGGCACCAAATCCCTACTGTCTACTACAGGAATGCCAGCCCCTGGAAGTCAGGGACCTGGCTTGCTGAATTATCACGATGGGGTCATATCTGCAGATTAACAAACATTTATGAAATGAGCAAATGTGTGAATAGATTTGGGGTACAGAAGAAAGGAGCATAGGGCCAAAGTCTCCAGTGATAGAGGGGGCATGACCCAGGGCTTCTGGGTGACAGCAATGGAAGAGGCAAAGAATGCCTGGCTGGAGAACATGAACCTCAGGAAGAGGGTCCCTGACCAAGGAGCAGGAATCATGGTTTGCAGAGAGGCCACTGATTCCCCCTGCCTGACCTGCAGTGGCTCTTCTCAGTGCCCTCTCAGCTACTTCTCACATACCTAGCTTTCTCCCACCCTCTTTGGCATGGATGACTCCACTGTAGCCCCTGAGACGGCTCCCATACACCTCCTCAGGGGGCCGTTCTCCACTGTTCTGTCATGCACTCTGCAAGTTCCTCAACAGCACTTTTTTTTTTAATTTTTAAATTTTATTTTTAGTCGTAGATGGACACAACACCTTTATTTTATTTGTTTTTATTTAGTTTTTAAAATTTGGTGCCAGGGATCGAACCCAGTGCCTCAAGCATGCTAGGCAAGCTCTCTACCACTGAGCCACAACCCGGCCCCCTCAACAGCACTTTTGTGAGCATCTAATACATCATTATATTGAAAATATCAATACATTTCTCTTGAGCAGTATGGTAGCAGAATAAGCCTCCTCCTGCTGCCACCACCAAAGATATCTACATCCTATTTCCTAGAAAACATGATTACATCAACTCACATGGTAAAAGGAACACTGCAGATGTGATTAACTTAAGGATCTTAAGATTGGGAGATACTCTTGAATTGTCCAGACAGCCCCAATGAATCACAAGGGTGCTTATCAGTAGAAGAAGAAAGTCAGAATCAGGGGGAGTGGGGGGATTTATTTGAAGATGTTACTCTGCTGGCTTTGAAGATGGAAGAAGGAGGCCATGACCAAAGAATGTTGGTGTCTTCTAAAAGCCGGTAAAGGCAAAGAAAGGGATTCCCTCTAAAGCCTCCAGAAGGATCCAGACCCCCCTGCCAACCTGATTTTAGCACTGTGAGATCTATTTTGGACTTCTGACCTCCAGAATACATTTAATGTGTTTTAAGCCAGTAAATTTGTGATAAATTTTGCAGTAGCCATAAGAAACAAATACAGGGCATCATCTGAAATGATGCAAATTCAAAAACTTTTAAAAAATCATTAAGACTTGAAAATTTCATTGGGGTAATCTATGGTAATAACCAACATGAACAAATGAGATGTTGTCACAAGCCAGTATCCAGGACTCTGACTTGGGTTCTGTGTGGGTGCTAAAGTCTGAACTCTCATCCACTGTGGTTTATGTTTGAGTTTTCAAGTTTTCCCAGCTGTTCATAGTTTCCTCAATTAATACATTTATAGCCCCAGTTAGCTCCTCCATAGTGAGTACCAATACAAACCTTTGGAACAATACCACCAAAACAGAAAACAAAAGCAAAAAGACTTAAAAGTTTCAAAGCCAGTGGACTAAGTGAATTATAGTTGCTTCCACTTAGCTGGGAGAAAGAAAAACCTGCTGCCTCTTAAGGTTAGTCTTGATTGAACAGTTGTATATTAAATAATGTGTCTGGGACAGATCCATTAAATAAAATATGAAGCCCAGTGTTTATTGTTTACCTGTTTACTATCAACACCTTTGCCTTTGAAGAACAGGGACGGAGCTGGCATAGGAGGGGCTCAACAAACCCCTGTGGAATGTCCATGGATGCACGAATTCTAATGGGAAGGAGGGGAGGAGGACGTGTCCTAGAAGGCCTGGGGTTTTCCTGGAGAAGGCTACGGAGGGCCTCAGGAGCTGGGCTGGCAGGGCAGTTCTGAGGGCTGGCACAGGGTGGGGCTGGAACCTGGCTCTGCATCTAGCCAAATGCATGCTCTTTAGCAACCCACTCCTCTCTAATCCATAAAACAGGGAGACTATTCCCCCTCCTAAACTTTCTCTTTAGTTGCAGGAACTGCAGCTGAATCCAATTGCTGTATGATAGACCAGGGAGGTAAATGTGAGGCCAGGCCAGAGAGTAATGGAAGTGGGGAGTGTGGGCCTGAAGTTGATGTCAGCTGGGATGCCGGTCAGTGCTGACAGGTCTCCTAGATTTGTGGGTAAATTTTCCGTTTTTTTTATTTTTTTGGTACTGGGGTTGAGCCCAGTAAGTTACATCTCCAGCCCTTTTAATTTTTTATTTTGAGACAGGGTCTTGCTAAGTTGCTGAGGGTCTAAGATGCTAAGGCTGAACTTGAACTTGTGATCCCACTGTCTCAGCCTCCTGAGTCACTGCTGTTACAGTTGTGTGCCACTGTGCCTGGATGAATTTGCCTGGACATTGAGTGTTGGCATCTAATGCCACATTTTTTTTAAAACTGTGGACTAGAGACCATGAGTTCTCAGTGAATGCCCCCCTGACATGGGGCTTCCTGGAGCTTGTCCAAGGGGAAAAATAAGTTCTCTCCAGGATGCTAGGTCACTATGGGACTTCAAGGACTCTAAGTCTCTGTGATAACCAGGGCAATGTGTGTGACAGCAGATGATGTTTCTCCTGTTGTGACCATAACTCCTCCTGTCAGCACAGGCTGTCAGGCTCACAGGGTGTTTTTCCTTGACTGCCTCACTGAATCCTCACAGACCTCAGACATAAGCCTTTTTATTCTCAGTTTTCAGATGAGGAGACTGAGGCATGGAGAAAGGATGGGGCCTACCCAAGGTTATATGGCTAGTAGGCAGTCATGCTGGGGCTCAGTGTCTGACCCCATTCCCTGCCACATAGCTGGAGATGGAGATCACCCAGAGGACTGCAGCAGCCTCCTACACCTTCCAGAACTCAGATGACCCCTAGTCCCTGCCGGGCAGATAGAAAGCATCTTACCAGACTCCGCTGACACAGCGTGTGGACAGCGCCCGCGGCATGATCTCCGAGCCCTGCTGCATGAACCCCCCCACTGGGAACCAGAGGCTGTTGCCCAGCGTGTATTGGTTCTCCAGGATGTGGGGACGTGCCCGCAGGCATGGGTGCGGATTGTACCACTCGTAGGGGCTCAGCCTGTGGAGAGACATAGGCAGGTGCATGGGCCCAGGTGCAGGGGAAAAGGGTAGAAGTCGGGGGACATGGAGCCACTGTGGTCAGAGGAGCAGAGATGGGAAAGTGGGAGGGAAAGAGAAAGATGGATGGAGACATACATGCAGAGGAAAGGTAGAGAGAAAGGGAGGCAGAGACACAGAGACACAGAGACAGAGAGACAGAGACATGGAGAGACACCTCTTCAGGGAAGAGGCAAGGAGATGGCCCAGATAGAGATCCACAGAGCAAAAGGCAGAGCCATGAGGGGAAAGGGCTCATGCCTTGTCCCTGCCCTCCCTCCTAGGCAGCAGAGAGTGCACTCACCTGGCAGCCAGGAACAGGACACAGCTGACAGCCAGGTAGGCAAGAAGCATGAAGAGCCACACGGCAGGGGAGAAGGGGTCCAGAAAGGAGAAGTAGCCAGGCTTGCGGCCCTGTGGGGAGTGAAATCTGGAGCTGCTCCTGACCTGGACTGTATATTCACCCCTGGTCCCTGTCAGGCGCCAGGAATCTGATGGGCCCATCTGTGGTCCAGTGGGAGTCCTGTTCCCATTTGCAGGCCCTGTCCCTATCCCCTGGGTCAGGCTGCAGTCCATGGTCCCCATTGGGAGCTTACCATGTGCACTCGGTAGAGGATGCTGATCCCCAGGGTCATAAAGGGTTTGGAGAAGTCGATGACCTTCTCCCGCTCGGCAGTGATGGTGAATGCAGCCACAGCCAGGTCTGCCTTCTGCTGGAGGGGAAGCAGGATAGGGCAGAGGGGGAGGAAAGGAAGACAGAGATGGGCAGTTAGAGAGAAACCTGTGCCACTGAGGGGGCAAAGGAGAGAGAGGAAGGGATCACAAGGGCTGAGAGCCTGAACTGGCTCTGGGTGTCCACCTTGGGCCATCATCAGCCCTCACAGCTCCTACTGGCTTTAGGCCTCCTCCTGCCCTAGTCTTGCCCAGCTGCTCAATCCCAGTCATTGCCCTGTCCCTTCCCCTACCAAGTATCATCAGGGACCTGCTTTATAGAACTCACCACTCACCTCTGTCCCCTACTAACCCAAAGACACGCAGACAGCCTGAGACTGGCCTTAAGATAACTCGTCACCAACTTGCTCCAGGACCCTCTTCAGGCTTGGTTTCACCTCTTCTGCATTAATCATTAGCACTGGGTGATGTTTATTAAGTGCCAGGCTCCGTGCTGGATAGCAAGTCATACAGATGATCTTGTACGCGCCTTCCAACAGCTCCCTGGGCCAATCCCAGCCCCGTTTTTTTAGATGGGGAAACCAAGTCTCAGGCAAAGGCACTAGTGAGTAAAAGATGCTGCTGGGGACTGCAAACTGGGGATGTGACCTCTATTCTCTTGCCCCTGGAAGACATTAGTGACCCAGATGTGTGCCTGAAGCCTCCCCAGACATATAGGAACAGTGTCTGGCTCAGTTGAAATGACCTCAGGGGAGGCTGTGTGGGGCCCCAAGTGGAGGGTGCTGGGGTCCAGGTCTTAAGCAGTGAAGGGTGGGACAGAGAGCAGGGTGTGGGTTGGACCTGCTGGTGTATCTGGAACCCCTTTTAGAACATGTTGGCTGATCCAAAAGGCCATTTCACTCTGGCTTAAGGGGACAGTAGCTGGTCTTTAGCCAAGGGCTGGACACAAGACCTAAAAAAATCCCTGCACTTCACATACACTCCTGCACGCACTGCACAGAGGAGCACTACACAGTCACTTCTGCACTATCTCACCCACACATGCCAATACACAGGCGGAAGAAGCAACACGCAGGGATAGTCCCTAATGGCCCAGCACATGCCCTCATATACATATAGCATTTGCATTCACCTGTACATGATGGAGCAGGTGAGGTGAGCATGGGGAGGTGGGAGCCCTGGCTATGCCCAGCCTGCTGCATGATCTCAGGCAACCTTCACATCTCTGGGCCTCAGTTTGCTCATCTGTAAACAGGGTGTCAGGCACCATGTCCTCCACAGATCCCTAGTCCCAGGATGGAGACCAGGGCCCCAGGATGCCCCTTTTAGCAACCTGACTCCATTCCCTGGGCCTCAACTGGGTCCCAGCCTCAGGGGCCAGGGACGGAGGGGCCTGAAACCTAAATTCAAAAACGGAGTTTCCCCTGAGGCTGAAATGAATCAGCCAAGGTCCTGAAGGGGCTGAGACAGGGTACAGGAGGGAACCCAGGCCTGGACATAACCTGGGATGGGGAGAGAGGACACAGTCCCCAGAAGGGTACAGCCAGTGTAGACAACCCAGGCCTAACCCCATCTGCAGTCAGGGAGAGGCCACAGCCAGAAACAGAACCCACAGCCATGAGATGACACAGGAATCAAAGCACAACCCTGGATGGCAGCGAGACAGCCCAGGCCCAGGACCTAACCCAGAGGCAGGAATAGGTGGCAGGGATCAAACACAAGCCCAGATCACCGAAAGCACTACAAGGTAGAGGGGCACAGGCTAAAAACCAAACCCAAAAGCAGAGAAAATGCAAATGTGCCAAATGAAATCCAGGGCCAGGGCAGAGTCCAAAGACAATGCCCCAAGATCAGGGAGAGCAGACACGGACCTGAAAGATGAATCAGAGCTGAGGCGGCACAGGTCAAACAGCGGGCTTAAGGCAACAAGCGATGGCACTCTGGTACCTGCCTGATATAGCTTAAGCACTGAGCCAGCTCAGCCCCAAGGCATAACAGAGGCCCGGTGTGTGGCAGAGACCCAAACCCCATCTGATTCTGGCAACATCTGTGGGGCTTCCTGGGTGTTGAGAATGAGGAGCATTTACCTCCTTTCCTGTATGCTGGTCACATTTATGACTAAGATGTGAACTGTTGCAGGAACAGTCCAGCTAGCACAGGAATCCTATTCATTTTATGCACCTAGTGGCCACCCATGGTGGCCCAGTCCCCATTTCAGAGAAGAGGAAGCAGTGGCCTTTCAGATGGGTTCGAGGGGCCCTGGCTATCCCCAGTTCCTCAGGAAGCCTGAAGGCCCCCCTGCTTCTTTCTCCCTGTCCCTTGAAGGCTCACCAACCTCCTCATCAGCTGGCCTGCTGCTTCTTTCTAGTAACAAGGGCAGTGGCACTGCTCCTGAAACACTCTTAGATCTATCCACCTCTCTTCACCTACACCACTCATAGATGCCCCTTCTACCACTGACAGACCCTGGATGAATTCCTCACATATAAGCCAAAGGGATGGTCTCCTGTTAAAACCAAGCATGGCCTCCCACAGCACCTAGGACGAACCCTTTCATGGCCCAGAGGCCCTCTGCAGTCTGCCTTGCTGGCTTCTCATGCCCTTTCTCCCTTACCCACTCCTCCAGTCACAATGGCCTGCTTTTTGCTCTTCAACTTAGCAGGCTCACTCCTGACCTCAGGACCTTTGTACTTGCTCTTCCTCAATCACTGGAGGCTTACAGTATACCTCACTGCTTAAGCCTACCCCAAAGCAGCCTCCAGACCCTACTCACCCCGACCCCAAGGCCCTCTGAGTATTCACATTATCCTTCTAAGTGCTTCTAAGTACATATTAGCTCCCACAGGGCCACTGTTCCGGGTTTTCTTGGAGTAGCTTGTTTGGTCCCCCAGAGAAACCTATAAAATGAGAGACCACATTCCCACCATACTACATGTGAAGAAACTGAGACACAGAGAGGGTAGGTGTCTTGACCTAGCTGCTCCCAGATTTGGAATCACTCCCTTGCTGAGGAGACTTCCTTTCTGCTGCCCACATCCTTCCATGGCTGGGGGCATCTGAGGTCAAGTGCAGGTATGACCCTTCCTTGGCTTTCAGGGAGCTCAAGAAATGAATGAATCCTTGAACCTCCAAGGAACATTCAGCAACCTCAACATCTACCTTCTCCCGAAGACTGATCTGAATCTCATCTTCCCTGAAGCCATCACATTTGAAATCTGGGGGTCATCCTGTACATGTCTGTCTTCCTTGCCCTCACTGTAAACACTTTCTTTTTCCATGCTTGGGATTGAACCTGGGCCTTGCACAGGCTAAGTGCTCTACCACTGAGCTAAATCCCCAGTCCCTGCAGCCTCTTTTGAACCCTCCTGATTCTGCCCCCAAACACCTGCAGAGCTGAGTCACTCATCTCTGCCTCCACTGACTACCCCAGCCCAGGCCTCCACCTGTGACTGGAAAGCTCATCTCCATCTCCCAGGCCACTCAGCTGGCAGCCCAAGGGATTCCAATATGCTACAATCTGTTCACACCACTCCCCTGCTTAAATACCTCAATGCCGCTCATCCTTCTTTAACTATCAGCCCCGATTCTCACCTGTTCCTCCATGAGGCCCTGCTCCATCTGGCTCCTGAAACCTTGCCTGCCTCACCCCCTGACATCTTGGTCTCCAGCCCAAGTTGCATCTCCATCTCCAGTTGCATCACAACTGCTGTGCCCTTTGCATTTGTTCATTCATTCTCTCATTTACCTGCTCAACATATCTTTGCTGGACGCCCTCTACTGGCCAAGCACAATACTAGCTTTGGGAGTATTGTGAATACAAACACACAAAGTGACAAGTGCAACGAAGTAAAACAAAGCAGGGCAACAGAGACCCATGGAAGACAGTGCTTTGGATAACTCTCTGCTGTAGGGTCTCATTTGAGACCCATATTGAAGGAAGCACAAGGGCAAGATAAGAGAAGACCTGGTGTGCAAGTTCCAGGCTGTGGGACAGTGGGTGGTTTTTGAGGTGGGAAGTGGCTTGCAGTGATCAGGGAGGCTGTGGGAGAACAGGAGGGATGGGAAGTGTGGCATGGAGGGAACACAGCCCTGCAGGACCTGTGAGACATGGTGAGGGGTCGGGCTCTGCTCCAAGGGCAACAGAGGACGCCCTTGGAGCAGAATGCAGGCACCAGAGTGGGAGCAGACTGCAGGCACCAGAGTGGATGCAGGGACCAGGGAGCTGACTAAAAATGCCCAGGGAGATGGTGGAGCAGGACTGAGGGTCAGCAGTGGTAGTGGAAAGTGGTGGTCGGATTTGGGTTTTGTTCTGAAGGTAGGACTAAAGGATCCTCAAATGCTGTGAATTCCTTCTAGGCTCCTGTCAAAGCCTATTGGACCCCCTCTTACCTCCTCCTCACCCTCATTTCCCAGCAGAAATACCTCTTTCTTAGATAAGTCTTCCCATCTTAACATGCACTCCCACACTTTTCTCCAATGGGACCCTGAAAGTTGTCTAATCTCTAGAATGAAATTAGGACGAATTCAAATTAGGAATTACAAGGGGGATCATCTAAGTGCCCAATCAAAGCACTTGTGATTCTCCCTCAGCTCCAAATATAGAGGCTATGTGCAACCTATATTCCTGCCTTGAAGGCTCTGCCCATAGGGGGGCACTAGAGGGAGGCTGCCGAGTTGCAGGGGGAGAGAGCTTGCTCCTTCCTGTCTCTGTTCTCTTCCTCCCAGCCTGCGTGGGCCCCTTGGCAGCAGTGGTTCCTTTCCACGATAGCAGATGAAGCCAGTTTACAGCTTCCCAACACTTGCAGAGCCAGCCCTTTCAGAAACACCAGCAGCAGCAGCAAAAGCTCCTCCTGTGGCCACTTCCTGCAGGACACTAAGAGCAAAGGTGGGCAAATCATGGACCCCAGGCCAAAGCCAGCTCATTTATCTAGTTTTGTAAATAAAGTTTTATTGGAATACAGTCTGCCTGCTTGTTTACATGTTGTCAAACTGGTTTTCACACAACACAAGGGCTGAGTGGTTATGGCAGAATGGACGGAAAGTCAGAATACTTACTCCCTGGCCCTTTACAGGAGAACGAGTCAAACCTCCTGACTTGGAATTTTCATGCTCACATTTACCTAGTGAACAACTTTATACCTAGAACAAAATTCTCTTCTTCATTCAAATATCTGTGTGGCTTATCTCCTGGTGGGATCTGACTGACCCAGAAGTGACACACCCAGGTCTTGAAGAGGCCACACAGTCACTCACAGGCATGGGAAAGTGTTGGGTTATTAGCAGGGCCTAGAAAAGAAGCCAGAAGTAGTTTCTCAAAAGAGAACAGCTACTGCAGAGGGCTTGAGTTTGTTCCATGAATTAATTGCCTATTGACACCAGCGCGGCCCCATATAGCATCCCATTTGCCAGCAGCTCTCTGTAGATCTGTGGATCTGCTGGGCCATCAGCTGCCAACTTAAACTCGCTTACAGAGCTGGTGTGTACTCCAGACCACACTAGAAATGACAAGTTATATGGTTTGTTTGGAAAGTAAGTGAATGGAAATTATACAATCTAATGTGATTATAAGTTGTCCCCAAATCCAAAAAATGTCACATATCAAGCAAATAGGGTTCTCTCCTCAGGACTAATGAGTCTTGGCTCTGAGTGGTCTTCTGGTAGGTTCCTAAGTTTTCATCTTTTCAATCTCTTCCCCTTGTCACCTCAGCCCAAGGGTGATAGCTGCTACCTGCAGTTGCTGCCTGAGTGACCCTTTGATTTTCTTTTTATCTTTTCAATTAGCTCGTCAATAACTACATTTAGTTAACAATCCTTTATATTCAATTCTCTCTGTTCAAAAAACTGATGGGATTTTAATCAACTAACTGGTGCTATCTTCATCTCCAGATTGGACCTGACAGACATCAGCAGGGGATTTATGGCCAACCTCATTTACAAAACTATCTCCTGCTCCTCAGATCAGATCAGCATCATGTTGTCAACGTGTGGATCAGCATGATGCTGTGGGAACCCTTGAGATCGAGTTCTCTGCCCCTTTTATCATGGCAGAAAGTGGGAGAGTTGATGTTGCCCTGAGGCAAGGCTGTGAAGATGCACACTGTTAGCTTCTGGTGGTCCTTGGAAATTGATAGAGGAAAAAGCATTTGCCGGGTCAGTAGCTCACACCAGCTGCCAAGGGCTGTGTTGATTTCTTCCAGTAAAGATACTTCATTTGGGACAACGACTGCAATTGGAGTCATCGCCTGATTACAGTGAAAATAATCCAGTCATTCTCCAAGATCCATCTGCCTTCTGCACAGGCCAAATGGGCCAGCGGAATGAGGGTGGTATCACTACCCCTGCTTTTTTAAGCTGTTAATGGTGGAACTAATCTCTGCAATTTCCCCTAAGGATGTAAAATTGCTTTTGAATTACTATCCTGAGAAAGATGGGGAGTTCTAGGGGCTTCCACTTGGTTCTTTCTACCATAATGGCCCTGGCTCCACATGTCAGTGCCTCTGTGTGGGATGCTGCTGGCTGTTACGTATGTCTATTTATTATACAGTCAGGAACTGGGAAAACACAAGGTGGGTCCATAGCCCTATGAAGACCCATTCTAAGTTGAACATGGGCCCAGATTCCATCTTTTACCTGACCACATAAGCCCCATTGTGGTCCACTAAAGTGGGAATAATAAAAACAATTTGCCACCTACAAAAATGACAGAGGGTTTCTATTGCTAAAAACTAATCAAAACACTCAGTGCTGAGGAGGGCTGAGGCAGGAGAGTCATGAGTTCAAGGCCAGCCTTGAACTTAGTGTGAGACCCTGTCTCAGAATAAAAAATAACATATTCAACCAGAAGAATGAGAAGCTATACTCCCTTTATGCATGATGTATCAAAAGGCATTCTACTATCATGTATAACTAATTAGAACAAATTTTTTTAAATGTAATATTCAAAAATAAAATAAATAAAAATAAAATGTGTTGGGGGTGTATCTCAGTGGTTAGAGTACTCCTGGGTTCAATCACCAGTATCACAATAAAACAAACAAAACAAAGCCCTAAAACAAAAAGCACTCAATTCTGAGAAGAAGCCTGTATAGAAACTGGTGTAGTCTTTCTGGAAAGCTATTCAACTATATATAACAAAGGCCATAGAAAGGGTCTTCCTCTTTTGTCCAGTCATTCTGTGCAAAAATCAATCTTCAGTAAATAAGCTGGGTGCAGTGGCACATGCCTATAGTCCCAGCTACTTACGAGACTGAGGCAAGAGGATCTCTTGAGTCCAGGAGTTCAAGGCCAACCTGAACAACATAAGAAGACCCTGTCTCAAAAAGAAGAGAAGACTGGAGAAGAATAGGAAAGGAGAGGAGAGGGAAAGAAAAGAAAAAAGAAGCTGCTATTCAGGCAAAGCTTTTATGTAGAAAGATATTTGTTTATAGTTGTTTATAACAGTACAAATAAAAATGCTTGAAAATAACTAAATATAAAAAATGGTTAGATAAATAACAGTACATTCATGTGGGGATTAATACTCAGTCATGTAACATTCTGTTTTGGTTAAAACAATCAGATATTAGGCTGGGGTTGTGGCTCAGTGGTAGAGCACTTGCCTTGTACAGGCGAGGCCCTGGGTTCAAACCTCAACACCACATAAAAATAAATAAATAAAATAAAGGTATTGTGTCCAACTACAACTAAAAAATAAATATTAAAAAAATCAGATATTATTTTTAGCTTTTCAGATTGGCAAAGTTTTTTTTTTTAAGATTGATAATATCCGCTGTTAGCAAGAATGTGGGAAATTTGATATTCTCATGCACTTTTGGTGGGAATATACATTGGTAAAACCTTTTTCAATAGCCACTTAGCAATATATACTTTTAAAAATTTCATACCCTTGACCCAGAAGTTCTACTTCTTAAAATGTGTCACCCAGGGACACTCCTGCAAATTCACAGGCCAAGTCTACAGGGGCATTGTCTGTGCTAGCAAAACAGGAAATGACCAGATATCCATCAATAGGGGATGAGTTCGTTAATTCATGCTCCAGACACACAATGGAACCCATACATCTTCCCTTCAATTTCAGACAAGCATCTTGAAGAATCCATGTCCAGACATAACACTTGTTTCTCAACCCAACCACCCCATGGTGGAAACTGGCCTGCATTGTTTACCCAGCTGCTCTGGCCAAACTCCCCAGTCACCTCTGATTCCACTTGTATACATCCAATCTGGTAGCACCTCTGCCACAAATGTCTCTCATGCCCAAGTCAATGTCTTCTCTGGCCCATACCTTTTCTGATCCAATAGCTTCCTACATGAACCATCTGCTTCTACTCTTGCCCCACTATGGCTATTTCTCAAGAGAATAGCCAGAGTGATCACTTTTAAGAAATTTTAAAAATTAAATCCAGATGGCATATCCATGCAATGGAATATTATTCAGCTATAATGAGGAATGTAGTGCTGAGAACTGTTACAATGTGGATGAACCTTGAAAACACCATGCTAAGTGATGCTAAGTGAAAGAAGCCAGAAATAACAGGCTAGATGATTCCATTTACATGAAATATCTATAATAAGTAAATCCATGGAGACAGAAAGATTGGTGGTTTCCAGGGGTGGGAGAGAGAAGGGGGAATGGGAAGTGACTACTTAGTAAGTACAAGGTTTTCTTTGGGGGTTATGAAAATGTTTTGGAATTACATACAGGCGGTGATTACATAACACTGTGAATGTACTATATGCCACTGATATGTATCTTTTAAATAGTTAATTTTATGAATTTCACTTCAATAAAAAGGAGAAAAAAAAATCACAGTACATCTCCCACTTAAACCATACAATAGGGAGCTGGGTTGTGGCTCAGTGGTACAGCACTTGCCTGGCATGTGGGTTCGATTCTCAGTACCACATATAAAGAAACAAACAAATAAATAAATAAAGGTTCATCAATAACTAATAAAATTTTTTTTAAATTCTTAAAAAAAAAAAAACCCATACAATGGCTTTGTAACACAATAAAAATAACATCCCAAATCCTTACCTGTGCCTTCCAGACCCCACCGCCCTTGATCTGAGCCTTCTCTTGGACCTCACTGCCCCATGGGCTCCCTCGCTCCCTCTCCTCAGCCCTTCCAGCCCCATCACTGCTTCCTGGACACAGGAAAGCTCAGTTTGACCTCCAGGTTTTGTACTCGACCCGGAAAATATTGTTCCCCCAGACTTACCAATCCGTTAGCAAGTATTTACTGAGTACCTGCTGGGTGTTTGACAGTTCTAAGAGCTGGGAATACAGAAGTGGGACACAGAGACAAAGCCCCTGTCCTTGTCACCCACTTCCTAACAGGTCTTCTCAGGGCTGATTTCCTCATCTCACTCAGGCTTTTCCCCCAAACTCCACCTAACCACCCAAAACATATCTATGCACCAAATACTTCTTATCCCTTACCCTATTTTATTTCTATTCACAATGCATTCACCATCTGGCATGACATTAATATATATGCTGTCAGCTTCCCCACTAAAACATTAGTTTCACAGGAGGCATCACAATACCTGATCTGAAATTATTCTAGAGAGCATGATATTGCCATCAAAATAAACATGAAGACCAATGGAAAAGAACAGAAGACACAGAGACAAATCCACATACCTACAGCCTTCTAATATTTGACAAAGATGGCCAATATATATATATATATATATATTTTTTTTTTTAGAGAAAAGATAGCCTAAAAATGGTGCTGGGAAAAGTGGACAGCGATATGTAGAAAAACAAAACTAGACCCCTATATCTCGCCTTGCACAAAACTCAAATTGAAATGGATCAAAGACTTAGAAATTAGGCCACAAACTTTACAACTTCTAGAAGAAAACACAGGGTTAACACTTCATCATAGAGGTACTGGTACTGACTTCTTTAACAAGACCCCCAAAGCACAAGAAATAAAACCAAAAATCAGCAAGTGGGACGCCATCAAACTAAAAAGCTTCTGCACAACAAAGGAAACAATTAAGAGCGTGAAGAGAGGGCTGACAGAATGGGAGAAAATCTTGGCCAGCTACTCCTCTGATAGGAGATTAATATCCAGAACACACAAAGACCTCAAAAAACAGTAGTTGAGTGCCCCTAGGTTCAAACCCCAGTGCCTTAAAAAAAAAAAACAACCTGAAATCAGACATTAGATGGAGGGGTTAGGAACAGCAGTTCTACAGTTCTCATAATGATTCTTCATGGCCCAGAGGTTGGCTGTCCTCCTACCAATGTGAGATCTGGGGCTCAGCAGATGCCAATAGATAAATAAATAAATAACCCAATCCATAAATGGGCAAAAGATTTTAAATTTTTTTTCTCAAAAGAAGAAACACATATGGCTAATGAATAAACAAATATATGAGAAAAAGTTCAACATTTCTAGGAATC
The DNA here is from genome assembly GCF_001458135.2 of Marmota marmota marmota. Taxonomy (NCBI): domain Eukaryota; kingdom Metazoa; phylum Chordata; class Mammalia; order Rodentia; family Sciuridae; genus Marmota; species Marmota marmota. The sequence goes on from NW_026000205.1 coordinate 6,323,105, forward strand.
AGGGACATGAAAATCAAAACTACACTCAGATTCCATCTTGCTCCAATCCAATGGCAATGATCAAGACTATGAACAACAACAAATACTGGTAAGGTTGTGATGAAAAGGTACTCGTGTACATTGTTGGTGGGATTGCAGACTAGTACAACTACTCTAGAAAGCTATATGGAGATTCCTCAAAAAACTAGGGATGGAACCACCATATGACCCAGTTATCCCACTCCTTGATATTTTCCCAAAATATCTAAAATCAGCATACTACAGCAATACAGTGATACAGCCAAATGTTTATAGCAGCACAATTCACAATAGCTAAACTATAGAATCAACCCAGATGCCCGTCAGTAGATGAATGGATTAAGAGACTGTAGTATACATATATGATGAAGTTCTACTCAGTCATTAAAAAAAAAAAACAAAACTAGGAGACCCTCAGGGTTATACAGTGGAGGAGGTAGAGAGAGAGGAGGGGATGGGAGGGGAGAGGTGGGGGGGGGGGGGGGGAGGATGGGAAAGGCAGCGGAGCACAACAGACACTAGGATGGCAATTTGTAAATCAATGGATGTGTAACTGATGTGATTCTGCAATCTGTGTATGGGGTGAAGGTGGGAGTTCATAACCCACTTGAATCAAAGTGTCGAATATGATATGTCAAGAAATTTGTAATGTTTTGAACAACCCACAATAAAAAATTAAAAAATAAAAAAATAAATTTAAAAAAACCCTAAAATTATGGCATTTTCCGGTACATGGATGGAAATGGAGAATATCATGCTAAGTGAAATAAGCCAAACTTCAGAAACTCAAAGGTTGAATGTTTTCTCTCATATGCAGAAGTTAGAGTAAAATAAAGGAAAAGGGAAGGGAAGGATAGGATAACATAAATAATCAATTGAATATAAATTAATAGATAAACAAAAGGAAGTCTAGTAGTGGAAAGAGAATGGGAGAGGGGAGGGAGGATGGTAAGGAAAAGGGAAGGATCATGAACTGAAATCGATTTCCAAGCATGCATGAGTTTGTTGGGCTGAACCCAATTACTATGAAGAACTATAAAGATCCAATAAAAAAAAAATGAAACATTAGCTTCAGGGTAGGTAGGAAGTATATCTGTTCTGTACACTGCTTCCTCCTAGTGGTTGGAACAGGGCCAGGTGCACAATAGGTGCTTAATAAATAAGTTAATCGATAAATGAATGGCTAAATGTATCTGCCTTTTTTTGGTCGATTTTAAAAAATAAGGCAGATCCATGTGGAAAATTCACTCACAGCCCTTTGGTAAGCCCCTGTGTTCTCCTTTCCCCCTCTTCACTCTTCCCCCACCTACACTTGGAACTGAACCTAGGACCTCACACATGCTAGGCAAGCACTCTACTGCTAAGCTATATCCCTAGCCACCACCCGCCCTTTTAAAAGGCAGAAATATGTGTACCAACAGAAAAAATGTCAAGCTATAAGTGAAAAAAAGCAAATTACAAAATAGTATGTGTAACAGGATACTTTTTTCCTCTCCAGTACTGGGAACTGAAATCAGGGGTGATCTACCACTGAGATGTATTTCCACCCCACCCCACCCCCAGCCTCACACGCTTTTTATTTTGAGACAGGGTCTCACTAAATGGACTAGGCTGGCCTTGAACTTTTGGTCTTTCTGCCTCAGCCTCCCAAGTCACTAGAATTATAAGTGTGTGTCACTGTGCCTGGCTGGATACCATTTTTATAAAAAATAAAAGTTTAAAACTTTAAATACATGTATTAATGAGTTTATATAAAATGAGTTACAAAAATATACCCACACTCATAATAGTGGTTATCTCCAAAATGTGATTTTGCATCACTTTGTATTACATATGTAATTAATGAACATAAAGAAACTGTTTTTAAATGGCTTGGAGCAACTTCTGAACTCAGGGCCTTGCACATGCAAGCATTCACTCTACACTGGTCTACTTCCTAGCTATACAACAACTTTCGATGGCATACAGAAGCACTTTTAATTTTTTGATGTATATATACATTTTATGTGAAATGGAATTATACTTACCATATATTGTTTTATAACCTGAAACACAATATGATATAAAACTATAAAATGGCTCAAAAATCTATGCATAAAATGAGATGATTTTTAAAATCATAAAGCAGAGATATTCTGTATTGATATTCATTTTCTCTCTCACCTATGATTTTCTCAACGCATAAAAATTTTGAAATTGGAAGACAATTGTGATATGGTATTTGAAAATGGCATCTAGGGGACTTTGTGCATCCCCAGGAGACAAGGTTTGATGAGGACTATAAGTAAGAAGGTTGAAATCAGCCAGATGTGGTGTGCACACCTGTAATCCCAGCTACTTGGGAGGCTAATGGCAGAAGGATGGCAAGCTTGAAGCCAGACTGGGCAATGTAGTGAGTCCCTGTCTCAAAATAAAAAATAAAAAAGGACTGAGGATTTAGTTCAGTAGTTGAGTGCCCCTAGGTTCAACCCCCAGTGCCTTAAAAACAAAACAAAACAAAACAAAAACCTGAAATCAGACATTAGATGGAGGGGTTAGGAACAGCAGTTCTACAGTTCTCATAATGATCCTTCATGGCCCAGAGGTTGGCTGTCCTCCTACCAATGTGAGATCTGGGGCTCAGCAGCAAAGGGACTTGCCCCCAACTCATAGTGCTGTAGCAAGTATCTGTCCCAAGGCCCATGCCTTTTCAAAACCCCCAGCAGATACTTGAAAATCCAGGAATAATGTAGAAATTCACTGTTGCTGATCAAGCACTCCTGTCCAGGCTCTTGTCCAGCTTTGACTTCTATTCACTCCTTGACTCCTCACAATCACCCAGCAAGGGACTGGTATTAGCCGCATTTAACTCCCCCATACTTTGTGAGGTAATATGAGCCCCATTTCAGGAAGGGAAATCGAGGTTCTGGACATAAAGCAGCCTGGCAGGGATTTTGTGGGACTTCAGGAAATCTGGGGCTGGTGGTCCAGCTCCAAATTGGTGTGCTGGTATACTGGATGCCATGGTGGCTCCTCAACCCTCACTCATTGTCAGAGCATTCACTGCTCTAGCTGCCCAGGGTGTTGTTGGCTGATGGCTCTCAGTTCTGACAATAGGAGACAGGACAGCTCTTCACCCAAGGTGACCCACCCCGAGGACAGTCCATGTCCAATGGCATCTGTGGGGGACATAAAGGCTTGGTCCATTACCTTAGGAGGGATGTCCTTGATGGCCATTCCAACTCTGGAGCTGTCCATGGTGGAGGACTATAGGACAGCAGGCCTGTATTGCAGTTCAACTTCACCCTCTGCCCATGCCTGCTTCCTGCAATCCCTAACAGGGCAGGTTTCCAGGGGTACCTCCCATGCTCCTGGCCTGTAAATCTGACTTGAGTATGTTCCTGGGACCCTAACCTGATATCTGTTCTACCCTTGATGGCCAGACCAGAAGGCACAGATTTTATCCTGAGGCCATGGAGTTTCACCTAAAGTATGAGGGACAGGTCAGACTTAATTATAGAGAGATTCTGCCGTAGGATCAACTGAGGCATGGAGAGACATGAGGCCAGGAGGCTGAGGAGCAGAGCTTCAATTCACACCAAAGCAGCGACAGGGAGGAGGAGGCCAATTCCAGCAGTGGCCACTGGGTGGAATAAAGGGACCATAATTTGACACTGGTCAAGGATACCTGGGCTGGGGATGTGTCTCAAATGGTAGCGTGCTCGCCTGGCATGCGTGCGGCCCAGGTTTGATCCTCAGCACCACATACAAACAAAGATGTGTGTCTGCTAAATACTAAAAAATAAATATTAAAAAATCCTCTCTCTCTACCTCTATCTCTCTCTCTCTCTCTTTAAAAAAAAAAAAAAAAAACGGATACCTGGCCCAAGCCAAGGGTGACTGGGAATGGAGAGATACCAGCATCCAGGGCTGTCTTCCATCTGAAATTCACTCTCCGTCTCCCAGCTAGTCCACTGGGGTGCCCACTGTAGTTCTCTCAGTCATTTGTTGTACAGGCTGGACATAGTACCTTGGTGCCTCACTCTATGCATTTGAGAAAATGGGGCTAATGCCAGTCCCTTGCTGGGTGGTCGTGAGGCATCCAGGAGTGAACACAAGTCAAAGCCTGGACAGGAGTGCTTGGATCAGCAACAGTGAATTTCTACATTTTTCCTGGCTTTTCTAGTATCTGCTGGGGGTTTTGAAACGGCATGGGCCTGGGGACAGACACCTGCTACAGCACTGTGAGTTGGGGGCAAGTCCCTTTGCTGCTGAGCCCCGGATCTTACATTGGTAGGAGGACAGTGAACCTCTGCACTATGAAGAATTGTTATGAGAACGAAGTTAAGTAACACTTGGAACATTCCTGGCACACAGTGTGAAGTCGGCCAACAGCAGCTGCTGCTGTCGTGGTGATGTGGCGGCGATTCCCACATAGCTCTGCTGGCAGCGCAGACTCAGCAAGGCTGAGCCCCACCCTGCTTAGCATTCGCAGCCTGCTTCTCCTCCACTGTTCTCTCCATAAATGTCATCGCTGCCAGCTGCCCCAGCCAGACAAGGGAAGAACACCCGCCTGCCTTCTCCCTCCTGCTTCCACTCCCAAGGCTGTTACCAAGACCTGGGCTCTACAATCCCTCCCCAAGTCTCCATCCCTGCTGTGTTGGGGCCCAGGTATACCATCTCACCCTGAACCTCCTTACTAGTCCTGCTGCCACTGCTGCCTGCACCCCCTCCTACAATGGAGCCAACCCAAAGTCTTTGAGGGCATCCCATTAATTTGCTGAGGCCTGAACTCTTTACTACACTCAGCAGTAGAGGCTATCCCAGATCCGCCTTGTTCACTACTGTACCCCATGATAAAGCACAGGGCCCAGTACACAGTAGGTGCTCAATCAATACTAGCTGGGTAGCTAGTGGATAAGAACATGAATGTACTCTTGAGCTGGCCATGCCAAGAGGAATAAGAACAACAAGAGCATAGGACATAGGCATTTATCACTTCCTACCCTCCAGGCCCTTTTTAGGCCTCTTAAGTGGACTCATTCATTTCATGTTCACACTTATTTTACAGTTGAAGAAACTAAGTGACAGGGAGGTTAAATAGCCTGATCAAGGTCACATAACTGGGGCACAGCAGAGCCAAGACTCAGGGTTAAAGTCACAGCAACCAATCACAAAACCTTGTCCCCCAGCACCAAATAATCTTGCCCACCCCACTGAGCAGGTCCAGAAACACAAAGGTTAAGACTGGCCCAAGATTGGGCAGCTGTAAATAATTACTGTTCCAGAACTTCCTTCTTTTTTGATGAATAAACTGGCATGCAGTTTATAGATCGTCAGTTGCTTATTTCTTTTCTTTCTTTTAATATTTATTTTTAGTTATAACAATATCTTTATTTTATTTTTATGTGGTGCTGAAGACGGAACCCAGTGCTTCATGCATGGTAGGTGAGCGCTCTACCTCTGAGCCATAACCCCAGCCCCAGAGCCTATTTCTAGGGTTCCTAATCAAAGAAAATTTCTGAGCTCATATGACTGAGGACCAGACTGTGGAAACAGGTCATGGGAAGCTTAGCAGTCTGGTGGGAGCAGGGCCACCAGTTCTGGGCCTCTGCCCTCTGTCTCATCAGGTGCCTCTTTGGGCTTCAGGCCTTAAAACCCACCCTGGGGCAGAAGCTTTCAAACCAGATGGCAGCCTGACCGAGGAGGCAGTGCCTCAGGGCCTGCCCCGGGAGTTGGGGGGGGAGACCGCGCAGCCAGGACTCAGGGACTCTGCTCCACCAGAGGAGCTCTCCTTTTGTCCAGGATTCAGAAGAAGCTTTCAATAATAGAAAAAAGTTCCAGTCAGAATAACTTGAATATCAGTGCCCTAAGGGATAAATGTCCTTGTGAAGCAAAGTGCCCTACTCATGTCTATCCTGGTGACATTCAGGGGCTTGGATGTAGTAAATTCTGGCATAGGAGAGATAGGAGCTAAGAATCTCTGATGAGTTCAGCCAAGCCCAATGTCAAGGCCACCCTGACTGTTCCTGGCCAGTTCCTTGCTCTTCACACTAGCTCTGAGTGTGACTTAAACTGGGGCCTGTTTGGCACAGTCTTGTCTCTTGCCATGTGCCCTCCCAATTTCTCCATCTGAAATAGAAATAGGAACACCACCTTGGTCCCCACTGTCTGATAAGCAGTGTGTGAGGAACTTGTCTCTACTCACCACAGACCTGTCAGGTCCTATCTCTACCTTAGGGAGGGGAAAAAAGGATTTGAAGAAATGACTCACCCAAGGATTCCAGTTCAGGTTTGTCTGACTCCAAAACATTCTTTGCATGGCACCCTTGCCTCCCATGGCCCTGCCTCTTATCCCTCCTCACCTTCATCCAAGTCCTGCCCACTTGCAGGCCCAGCTAGCTCTTCCAGAGCTCCCCACTCTCTCAGGCCCCCCAGCTTTGTAGATGCTGTTTCCTCTGCTCCAAATACATCCCCCTCCTGTACCCCATCACCTGCTGACTTCTTCATACCCTCCATGAAATGATTTGGGCATTGCCTCTTCCAGAAAGCCCTCTGTGGAACCTGGGTCCAGTGCCTGCCATGGGCCCCTCCTCTGAGTTTTTTCCATTTTAGACCAAATGGCTCTAGGGTATGATCATTTGCTTCCTGAACCCTAAAGAGACTTGAAGTTCTTAGGGGTAGGCCAAGGTCTATGGTGCTCCCCGCTTGCTATATCTCATGCCCAACAAGGGGAAAGGCACACCATAGGTATTCCAAAAACTACTGACTGAGTGAATGTGTAAGTCTGAGAAGCATCTCTCGATGCCCACAATATGCCAGTCCTCCTTTGCAATACTGGGCAGAGCACACAAACAAGGTGAGCCCCTATTCTGAGCTTCAGCTCCTACAGGAAGCCTGACATGATCACTCAGATCTGCACTCCATCCCCACTCTGTGTTATTTCATCCACTCGATAAATCTTTGAGCACTGATTAAGCCAAGGTGGCCGGTTGGGGACAGGGGGCATGGGGTGATACACTGTCCAGCCTCATGGGGCTCCCAAACACAGGTGCCCAGCCCCTATCACCCAGGCTGGCGGAGGGGCCTTTAATGACTCTCTTTTTGCCATGTGTCAGACAGGTTCTGAGGCTACACTTGCTGCCCTCCCTCCCTCACTTGCCCACTCCAAGACCTCTTCCCCATCCCTGGCCCAGACGTACCCGGTTGATGAGCTCGCCAACCATGCCTGTCCAGGAGCCATTGGGCTCAGGTGCCCCATACAGCCCATCCTCCACCAACCGCAGGCGGTAGCGGAAGCGCAGCAGCTCAGCCAGCTCCCGAAGCATGTCCACACAGAAACCCTCAAAGCGCTCGTTCCCTGACAGGGCCTGGAAGTTGGGTCGTCGCATGACATACGGGTTTTCCTGGGTGAGCAAAGAGAGCAGGGGTCAAAGACTGGATATCTCCAGCTGGACTGGAGATCCCAGAGCCCCAGTGAGCCTCAAGGGCCTGGACCAGGCAGCCAGAGCAGCAATCTGCTTGCAGAGTTGGGAGGACAGATTCACTGCACATGTCCTCACTTACAAATGCTCCAAGTGGGAAAGGGGCCTAAAATCTGGGAGGAAAGCTTCATGAACCCTGCCAGCCCCTAGCAGATCACAGGGAGCCATCTTAATCTCCTCAGCCAACCTGATGTTCCTTGGTCTCCAGCTGAAATGCCTATAAGGGAGGAGAGAGATTGGAAGAAAATAGGATTGGATAGAGCTTGTGTCAAACTGGAACAGGGCTTTCTGTTTTTTTAGTTATGAACCACAGTAAGAGAGAGTTTACCTTGCAACTCAAGTCACCCCCAACACATGCACACACACAACTAGACCTAATTCCACAAAGTAGTCCTTGCCCTTAGTGATCATAGGCAGTACACTGGTATTTTCTTTTCTGCCCTATTTCATTTTTTCATGCTACCAGGAGTGACTTAATAAGCTGAATTCATGAGCCACCAATGGACCAAAGAATGTGTCCCCTACCAGGATTTAGCTCCAGCCCAGCACTACTATGAGGGAAGCAGGCCTGAGATGCCAGATGGTGTGATTTCAACAGAATTTGGAAACCTAGATTGTTTCGTAAAATCTCCTGATTATAAATGTTAGCAACTAATTCAGATTCTAATACCATTTATTTTAATGCTCTGCAGGCCAAACACACACACCTGCCAGTTTGTAATCCCTGGCCTTTTGCTACACAGATGCTTATTTCTGAGGGTTGTAAGCAAGTTTTACTGACCCCATTATGCCAAAGAAACACAAAAGCAAAGAGAACATCCCAAATGCTAGTAAGACAAGTAATGCGGAGAAGATCATACAAAAGGGAAACCTATCTTGACACAGTGATTGTCTAAATGGTTGTTGTACAGTGTCTCTTTGGACTAATGAGTGAAATAACTTAGGAAATAACCAGTAGAAAATTTTGGTCATAACATCCATGATGATTACCGTGTATTAAGCACCAGCTGTTTGTGTTCTCTCCATTACCTCACTTTAGCTCCTCACAGATACCTTACAGTAAAACAAGCAATATTAGGTGTGTGTGTGTGGTGGCTCATGCCTGTAATCCTTCAGAAGGCTGAAGCAGGAGGATTGCAAGTTTAAGACCAGCCTGAGCAATTTAGTGAGATCCTGTCTCAAAATAAAAAATAGTAAGGGCTGGGGATTTATTTCAGTGGTAGAGTGCCCTAGATTCAATCTCAAGCATCCCTAAATAAATAAATAAGCAATATTAGACTCATCTTTACACATGTGTACACTGAGGTTCCTAAAGGGCATGACGTGTCACCATTTATAATTAGTGAGCTCTGTGATAGATGAGAACATAATATTTTGCTGCCTCTTCCAGGTGCAGTCTACCTTCCCACTACTTGGGCCAAGCTGCCCTGATGACTTGCTTTGGCCAACAGAATGTGTGAATTCTAGAGCCTCTGCTTTCAGAACGGTTCTCAGGGATACCCATGTAAAGAAATCCAGGCTAGCCTGCTGGATGATGAGTAGACCAAGGCGGGCCAGCCAAGAGCCAGTACTTAGAGGCATTCTGGCCCTTCCTGTGAAATCTGGCCACCAACTAAATACAGCCACAGTGAGCCCAGACAAGACCAGCCAAAAGCTGCCCACTTAACCCACAGAATCTCAAGAACTAATGAATCATTATTATTTTAAGTCTTTGAGTTTGGAGGTGGTTTGTTACATAGCAATAGATAGAATCACCTCCCATTAAGCCTCCTGTCATTGGCGCTGGACTCCAGGAGACCAGAGGCCCACAGCTGAGGGACAACCAGATGGGGGAAGTCAGTATTTCTCTTTCTCTACCAAGCTGCCTTTTCAAATCCAAAAGTGTGGAACTGGGAGCAGGAATGTGAGATAATACTAATAATAGCAGCAGCAGCTAGCATTTCTTGTGGGCTTGCTGTGTGACAGCTCTTCTGTCAGTGTGGGAGGTTGGTATTATTACCTCTGCTTTAGAGATGAGGACACTGAGGTCCAGAGAATGAAGTCATAAGTAACTCAGTAGGACAAGTCAATCTGATTCTAAAGCTCTGCTCCACCTATGCTAGACTGAGCTCAACTGGACAGAATCATAATGTGGACATGGGAGAAGCCAGACACAGAGATGGGGCTCTGGGTCAGGTACCAAAATTAGAGGCTCAGAAATCAAGAATTCTAAGAGAAGTACCCATGTTGGAGCTGGAAGTCTTTCATACAGCCTTCTTGGTATACAGGGGAGGAAAACGAGGCTTAGGAAGGTAAAGCGTCCAGCACAAAGACACACAGCTAAAGCAGAGCCACGGGAAGGGATACAGGACAAAGCTGAGATTCACAACCCAATGTGTACTCTGAAGCCCTTGTTCTTTCCACTATGCCAAGCTGATCTTCAAATTCAATATTGAGGAAATTGGGTTTAAGGTCTCAGAATCAGAGTCTGAGCTTATAGAGACAAAAACAGAAACTGGGTCCTAAGATAGAACTCGGGTCAGAAAACAATGATCTAAGATTCAGAGCCCTGGACCCTCCCAACCAAAGGTTTTTAAGAAGCCCCTAATCCAATATCTTCAGGTTTCTGCAAAAAGAGTCTAAGGTGAAAGTCCTACACGGCAAGCAGGCAGTGGGGCACTGTGAGTCTGTCTCTAAGAGCTCCCCTTGAATGGTGTGCATCTACAGCCAAAAACAGGTCCAGGAAAGTCATCACAGCAGTGCCTGTGGTGGGAACAATGACTGAAACAACTTAATTTGAGACAAGATAAAGAGATCATCGATGTCATAAAAGAATCCCAGGCAACTACTAAAATAGCAAAGTCTATAAGATATATTAAGAGGAAAAAAACAAGCTACAGAACAACGTGTACAATATGCTATTCTTTGTGACAGAAAGAACAGGAATGTGATTGTACATGCACAGACATTTCTAGAAGGATGGTGGCCTCTAGAAAAGAAAAATGAGGGACTAGGGAGGGAAGGGGGCTGATTTTTCACTCCTTACCCCCTTTATCCTTTGAATTCTATTTTACCTAGATTTTCATTATCTCTGTCCCTCCCTCAAGGTCATGAATTTTTTAAACTAAAGTCTGATATTTAAAAGTATATGGAAATGCAGCTGGGGGTGGGGGGACATGCCTCCTGTAATCCCAGCAGCTCAGGAGGCTAAGGCAGGAGGATCCCAAGTTCAAAGTTAGCCTCAGCAACTAGTGAGGCCCTGTCTCAAAATAAAAAATAAAAGACTGGTGATGTGACTCCGTGGTTGGTATACGGAAATGCAAAAGGTCAAGAAAGGCCAAAGCAATCCTAAAGATCATCAAAACTGGTAGATAACTCCACACAAAGTTAACATTTAAATTAAGCTATAATTTTAAGACAATGAGGTATTAGAAACAGAGGGGCAATGGACAATTAAATGGAGTATCAGAAAAATCACGCATAAATGAATATTGATTTATGACAAAGATAAGACTTCAGGGAAGAGGGACTGGGGTTGTGGCTCAGCGGTAGAGTGCTCGCCTAGTACATCCGAAGCCCTGGGTTCGATCCTTAGCACTATATAAGAATAAATAAATAAAATAAAGATATTGTGTCCAACTACAACTAATAAATAAATAAATAAATTTTTTTTTTAAAAAAAAGACTGTGGGGAAGAGAGGAAAATGTTCATTTTTAATAAATGGTGCTATTCATCTGGGTGTGGTAGCATGCATCTATGATTCCAGTTACTCAGGAGGCTGAGGCAGGAGGATCAAAAGTTTGAAGCCAGCCTCAGTGACTTGGTGAGATCCTATCTCAAGACAAATTTTAAAAGACTAAGAATGTAGCTTAGTGGTAGAATACTTGCCTAGAATATGCAAGGCCCTGGGTTCAATTCTCCAATACCTACACACACAGACACAAAAATGGTACCATTCAATTAAACATCCATGTGGGAAAAAAAATGTATTCTAACCACCTCCCACTTCACATGATTCATAGAAATCAATTTCAGATGGAACACAGATTTAAACGTAAAAGGCAAAATTATTAAGTTTTCAGAAAATAAATAAAATACCTGCATAACCTTGTGGTAAGCAAGGAATTCTTAAATTCTAAAACATTAACCAAAAAAATGCATAAAATAGATCTTAGTAAAATTAAAAATTAAGTCTTCTTGTCAAAATATACAACTGAGAATAAAAAAGTAAGCCATAAAAGGAGAGCCAATATTTGCAATACACATATCTCACCAAGAACTGGAATCCAGAATATATGAATAACTCCAAAATCAATAAAAAGGTCATATATCCCAATTTTTAAAAAATAGACAAAGACTTGAGCAAGAACTTCTCAAAGAAGGATTTCCAAATAGCTGATAAACACAAAAAAGTGATCAACTACAAATGAAAACAACCACATATCACTATTAATATACTCACCACTGGGAACAATGAAGAGCAACTGGAACTGTCAATCATACACTGCTCAGGGAATGCAGTGGTGCAAACATTTGGAAAACGCTTTTGCAGTAGCTAAGAAGCTGAAACATGCACCTGTGACCCAGCAACTCTCCCTGAAACATCTGCCATTGACATTCCAGTACAAGTTCATGGGAGAGAATGTAACTAGTAGTACTGTTCATAACAGTGAAAATCAGAAATAATTCAAATTTCCACCTACATTTGATGGGTAAGTAAACTGTAGTAACTTTGTATCACAGAACATACAAGTCTAAACTACATGCAATGATGCAAGTGAATCTCATAAACATAAAGTTTATGAGCAAAGGGAGTCAGACATAAGGGTTACCAGTATGATGTCATTTATATTAAGTTCATAGGCAGGCAAAGCTACTCTGGTGAGGGAAGTTGAGAGGTTAGTGACAGAAAGGGGCACAAGGAGCTTTCAGGAGTTGGGGGCTGGTTGCATAGATAGCACGAATATGTTCAGATTTTGAAAATTCTGTGAAGTTACATTTACAATTTCTGCAAGTTTCTATGTGCATGTTATATTTCATTAAAAGTCTCTTGAGGTTGGAGATGTAGCTCAGTGGTGGGACACTTGCCTATCATGTTCAAGTCTCTAGGTTCCATGCCCAGCACCGCAAGGGGAAAAAAATCTCCTGAAAGTAAAAACAAAATTAAAAGAGGATGGTTCTAGAACATGCTTCAAAAGCTGATTGTCCTGGACTTAAATCCATGTCTGTGACTTCCTGGAATACAGTTATATGACCTTGATCTAGCTCAGCCCCACTGTGTTATGAATACTGTGAACAGCAGTGCCAGGCCCAGAACACCACCCTGAAGACTCAAGAAGCATCAGAACCTGGGGCAATAGAGTGCAAAGGACGGGCATATAGGTTTTGTCAACCTAAATCGGCTCTACTCTCTACTATATTCTCGCTGTGACCTTTGGCATGTCACTTATCCCCCCTGTGTCTTTAGTTTATTCATCTGAAAAACAGGGTCATAAAAATACTCATTGCAGGGCTGCTATGGAAATTGAGTAACACCAGCGAAGGACTGTGCACAGTGCTCAGAGGTGTTGGCCACAGTGGCAGCTATTTTCTTCATGGACGCAAGTACAAGAGGGTGCGGAAGGGTGAGGGAGAGCACTGGTGCACCTGGCGCTCTTGTATGCTGGGCACTGCAGGGACGAGCACATGCACTGCTCCTGTGGCCTCTTGAGGTGGCCCAGTGGGCTCATTTTACAGATGAAGGTATGGAAACTGGATAGTTAGAGAGCTTGAATGGGAGCCAGGACTGGATTAAGGTCTGACTGCCCCACAGTAGGGGCTCATACTGCCATACCAGTCACCAAAGACTGGAGTGAGGCCACAGACTGAGGAAAAGAATCATCAGAACTAACTATGTGCCAGAGCCTGAGGCTGGACTGAGGAAGGCAGGTCCCAGCCCAACCTCATCTCCTCAGGACTTCTACACCCCCACCTCATACAACCTCATAGCCAGCTCACCCTCTGCAGCTCCAGAGCTGAGTGCCCCTATTATGGTTTAGATATGATGTGTCCCCCAAAAGCTCATGTGTGAGACAATACAAGGTTTAAAGGTGAAATGATTCGGCTATGAGAGCCTTAAGCCAATCAGTAAATTAATCCCCAGACGGGGATTAACTGAGTAGTAACTGAAGGCAGGTAAAGTGTGGCTGGAGGAGGTGGGTCACGGAGGGCATATCTGGCAAGTGGAGCGTGCCCCCGGCCCGCCCTCTCTCCTTTCTGGGTGCCTTGTTCTCAGCTGCTTTCCTTCACCACATCCTTGCACCATGATGTTCTGCCTCACCTCAAGCCCTGAGGAATGGAGCTGGCGATCTAAGGACTAAGACCTCTGAAACCGTGAATCTCAAATAAACTTTTCCTCCTCCAATTGTTCCTGTCAGGACTTTTGGTCACAGTAACACAAAAGCTGACTAAAACAGCTCCCACCCCAGAGACAGCTCCAGCCTGCACCCCATCACGTGGCCTCCTCTGCTCTCACCCAGCTGGTCCTGTCTGCCCTGCTTCTTAACATCCTCATCAGACTCCCCTTCCTCCCACCCAGGCGTCTTCTCTCCAGCATCCTCCAATGTGGACCCAGGAGCTCTCCTGACATCAGAATCTGGTGCTGCCCTTCCTGCTCAGCACTCTCTTCCAAGTAAAGAGCAAGCATAAGCAGGCCTCCAGAGACCCCTCCCCTCTTCTGCCCCACAGCCCCCCTGGACCACATCTATCCCATCACAATCCACACACCTCATGTATGCAGGTGCCAGGCACTATCCTAGGCCCTGAGGACAGAGTAGGGAATGAGACAAGTCCTGACCCACATCTGGCCAAGGTATCAGTGACTCATACCTGAATCCCCATGTTTCTGACACGGGCCCTGCCCAAAAACCCATGTCAGAAACTGGTGAATGCTGTGGGTGTGACTCAGTGGCAGAACACTTGCCTAGATGTGTGAGGCCCTGGGTTCTATCCTCAGCACCACAAAAAGAAAGGAAACACATCCTGTTGTACACGCGGAGGCCACTGTCTCCCATCCAAACTAACAAACATCCAGAGGCCCCTGCTCCTGCTTCCAGGATGTTCTGCACCACACTCCTATGCAACTTCCAAAACCCCATCTGACGCCACCTCTTCTTGAGGCTTTCCTCAGGCCGCTGCAGCTGCATCAGTCCCTCCTTTGTTAGGAAACCCCTCAATACCCTGGGTTGCAAGAACTGTATTCAGGGTGGGATCACCTCCCCAGTGCCACCTGAGAGCACCTATGACTTATTTCTGTGCCTTCAGAATTTGTGTGAAGGCCAGGCACATAGCAGCTTTAGAAATATTTGTGGAATGGGTGAGTGAACCAACCCATCAAGAGGAAAATGAACCTCTGGAGAAGAATAATATCGGCTCTCAGGCTTTGGGGAGAAGAGGGGAGAATGTGAGAGACTCAGAGCCAGGTCATGGCTTGGTTCACCTGACATCTTCTTCCTGAACTCTGACCCTTGTTCCCCAAGGACCTCTGTGCTTCTGCCTCCAGGCGTCTTCAGGGACTGACTACACATTACATGCACAGAGGTGCCCACTGCTCCATGCCAGCCCAGCCTTCAGGGCCCCTTGGTGAGGCTATTAGGAAGTGTCTGGTTTCCTGTCTGCAGGCCATCTGTCCCTTTGCAACAGGCTCACTGGCCCTTCTCCGGAGAGATTCCAGTTCCACTTTAGATCAGGAGTTTCCTTTTTAGAAACCAAGGGAAGAGCTCTGTGATTTGATACTTATGGGACCCCTGACATCCTGTGGAACCTTCTAGAAATCCTCTTTGAACCTTGGCCTCCACAGCTATTAGCAGCTCCCTTGGACAAGGGAAGCCAGCAGGCTCTGGACTTGGCTGCTATGAAGAGTGTGGCTGCCCAGCATGTGCTGTCTTCAGGCGCAGCTGCTCAGGGAAGCCCCTTCTCACCAGGCCCTGTGCGTCAGAACCTCCCTGACTTTATGGGAGGCAGCAGGGTGCAAAAGGGAGGGTGCAGACTCTAAGCCTGACACTCGGGCCCACTAGGGCTCATTGCATGACGTCTCCTTACTATCAAAAGAGAGGAAATAAAATCAACCTCACAGGCTACTGTGAGGTCTCAAGAGCAATACCTGTAAGGGCCCAGCATAGTGCCTGGTGCAGCGGATGGATGATCACTGACACCCCAAGACCCCTCCACCCTTGACTTGATAAAATGCAGGAATAGAAACCTGAAGACTACAGAACAATTTCTTTAGCTGGTCTTCAGGTATGGAGAGGACTGGAGCTTCCGAGCACAGCACTTAAGATTCAGACTCTGGATCCTTAAAGACATGGTTTCCAGTACTGGCTATGTCATGTATTTGTGCTGTGTCCCTGGGCAAGTTGCTTTACCTCTCTGATCTTTAGTTTCCACATCTTGGGATGGATACTAAATAAGTTGGCATGTGTCAACATACTACGTTGGCAAGTGTAACAAAACAACCTAGAAATTACTATTGTAGAAATTACTATTATGGAGAACCCAACATAGGCCAGACATGAAGAGCCCAAGGCTGAATCTGGCTCCCATGTGGTTAGGATAATGACACCTGGTCACTGTTGGGAGTTAGTGGATACATGGGCCACATCCCCTGCTAGCTGGTACAATGTAACCTATGCCAAGTAAAGTATCCCTCCACCTCAGAGAGAGCTGGCATTAAGCTGGATCACTCCTCAGGGAAGGCCCAACATTTGGACCCTTTAACCTACAGCACCCTCCTTCCCCAGGGCCACTCACCAGAATGGTTGTGACCACCAGTGTCTTGTTGGCCAGCGTCTGTGACAGGTTGATGTCCAAGGTGGTAGCATTCATGGCCAGGGTCCGGTTAGAGTACCACACCCCTATCTAGGGGCAGAGAGGGCGCCATCAGCCCCAGGCCCTGCCCAGGGACACAGCAGTCTCTAGGCCCATCCCACCCAAATCCCAGCAAGGCTCTGACATCACCCTGGGCCTGCTCACCTCACGGTGGCCCTGCCGGGACTTCTCTAGGATGCGCAGGGTGTAGTTGGTCCTCTGCCCTTTGCTGTTGAACTCGACCCGCCCGGTCAGCCCATCATACTCTACCTAGCAGGGCGGGAGGTGGGGCAGAGGGAGGGGTGGCAGGGCCCAGAGATGGGCAGAAAGACCCAGTGGAGACGAGACAACCATAAGAAATGGGAAGGGAAGGAACAGGAAAGGGACCAAGAAAGGGATCACAGTCAAAAAAGAAGACAGCACACAAGGAAACAAGGGGATATGGCACAAGGAAGCAGACCAGGAGCAAGACAGTAGGACCCAGAGAGAGCATACAGCCCAGACAGGCAGAGTACAGTTGGGAATGGACAGACAAGATGCAAGAATGAGGAGGAGGCCCAGAAGAAGCCCAAAGGCGGTAGGTAGGCGGGGTTGGAGGTAGGGGAGAGGGCAGAGGGCCGCAGGGTGGACATGGTGAGTGTCCCCATCAGAGGTGGCCACTGCCCACCTCCCACATGCTCTCTGCTCCCGGCTCACCATGCGCAGGTAGTTCATGAGGCTGGTCCCATGGGGCCAAATGTTGGCCGAAGTACAGGCCAGCGGCTTGACACCAATCTCCTGGCTGCGGTTCAGCTCTCTGACGGCGCTCACCACCACATGCACGGCATCAAACATCAAGGCAGCTGACAGCTGGAGTGAGCAGAAGCAGGAAGAGAAAGAGGCAGTTTAGCGGGGGCGGGGGCTTGAAGCCCCTCATGGATGGTTCCTGTCTTCACAGGAATGGGAAACCAGGGGGTCAGGAGGGAGGAAGGAGCTCTGGTCTCCCTTGGGACATATGGATGACAATGGGGAAGTGTTTTTTTGTCCCATGCCTTGGTAGGAATAGCTCTGCCAGACTGTGTATGGCCGTGTCTCCCTAGGGAAGGCACATCTGAGAGGGTTTGCCTGGAGGGTCAGATGTGTCTCCCACAGAGGCAGGCACGCCAGCAGACCTATGTCTGCATGATCAACGCAGGTGAGGAAGACAGCCCCTGCCCTGTCTTGAGTGTGTCTGGAGTATGCAGGGTGGGTGTGGGATCAGGGAGGCAGGGACTCTGATGGAGGCCCAGGTCTGCTGTTTCCTGATGCTATGGCCATGTCCCTACCATTCTCTGAGTCTTAGTTTCCTCCCCTATAAAATGGGAATAGCAGTAGTAACCACCTCTTAGCACTACTGTGGGACTAGAGGGAGAGAAAGCTCATAAAATGCTCAGAACAGGGCCTGGTACACCATGAGTGTTCTATATGCCCTGGCTACTAAGCTGTGACTGTGGCAGGTGCATGCATGTGTACGTGTGAGCATGTGCCTTATCTGGGCTGGTATGAAGGGCTGAGTGTGCCATTTGGTATGTACAGGGGTGAATACTAATGTACCTCTGCCTGTGTCAGTGTGTGATGTCTCTGCATACACACATTGTGACTGCACATCTTGGCATCTATGGGTACTTTAGTGCAGGCAGAAGTGTCTTGGTATCTTGGCATATGAATAGGTGTCTATGAACAAATACACATAAATAAGCCTCTTTTGTATGTTTGCATTTATTACATATATTATCAGACACCTACCATGAGCCAGGCTGTTTTAGGTGCAGGGGTTACAATGGTGAGCAAAATGGACAGAAATGCCTGCCCTCGTGGAAATTATAGTCTACAGATCTTCATTTATATGTAAGTAGAATATCAAGTGAGCCAAATGGTGATTAAATATTAGTGCTGTGGGGAAGAAGGCAGCAGGGAAGGGAGCTAAAAAGTGGTTGCTTTCCATTTTAAAGATAGAGGAACCAAGGAAGGTCTTACAGCCAGGAGGATATCTGAGTACACACCTGGAGATGAGGGGCAGCCAATGGTTCTGTGGGAAAGTGCATGGGAAGCAGAGGGAAGGACATATCAAAAGCCAGAGCTGTGCATGTACTGGGGCAGCAGAGGCACCACAAGGAGGCTGGTGTGGCTACAGCAGTGTGGGAAGCAGGGAAGAGGAGGACATGGGTTAGACTTGTCACAGCATCATATTGAAAGGCCTCTTGGGTACCAGAGGGTTCTGAGTATGATCTCAGTGAGGTCTGAAAGGGGCCCCTGGAAGCATCTGTGCAGTGTGTCTGGGTGTTTCTGCTCACCGCGGGGCCTGGGTAGGTGCTGGCTTCACAGTTCTCCCTCCAGGACATGTTGAGGCTGCGCACAAACTCAGGATAGAAGGGGTGGGAGGTGTTGAACATGGAGAAGCCCAGGATATTGGAAGAGTCCTCCACAATACCATCCAGATGCAGGATAGGGAAGTCCTGAGACCAAGTAGAGGTGGTGAGTGCTGGGGCTAAATCCCAAGTGGGGCAGACACGGTGGGAAGTGATTGGGGGCTGGCAGGGGTACGCACCATGGTGGTAAGGATGTACTTGTAAAATGCTGAGGTCATTCCCAGCTCCGAGGCCTGGAGAACACAGAAGCCAAGAGGTGGCATGAGAGGCGGAGGTCCAGCAGGCAGCAATCAGGGAACCCAAGAAAGGAAGAGAGATTTAGTGATAGGCCTGACAAGATCCAATAGGAAACACAGTAAGAGACACTCAGAAACAGAAAGACAGAAGGAGACAGGTGAGGGCAGAGGGAGACCTTGATCCCTTGGTGCCCCAGGTGAGCAGAGATTTGTTAGAGGAGACAATAGGGCCCCCAAATGCCTACTGTTCCTCATAAAGGAACTTGGCAGACTTCCTTCTGGAAATGAAGGAAAACCTCAGAAACAGGCTGGACGAGGACAGGAACTTAACCTTAAACCTCACATTGCCCAAAA
Organism: Marmota marmota marmota; assembly: GCF_001458135.2. Lineage (NCBI taxonomy): Eukaryota > Metazoa > Chordata > Mammalia > Rodentia > Sciuridae > Marmota > Marmota marmota. The sequence continues at coordinate 6,342,387 of NW_026000205.1, forward strand.
GGTGTTGAGCTGCTAATGTGTAGGACTCAGCCCCATCACATATGAGCTCAGAAAAGCATTACACAACCAGAGGCCACCCATTTTAATCCTGAGGTTCGTTTTTTGAGTTCCCTTTCTTATAGTCCTCAAGAACAAAGCTGGAAGACCTCTCTACACCATGAGTGCCCAGTCCTGACCTGCCATGAGAATTATTACAGGGCATCAACTTGTATTTCCTGCATGGCAGGAGCTGAGGGTTACACGTGGCTATCAGGGAAGGGCAAGGTGAGAGAGAAAGCAGACCACACACAGCTCCACCGGAGGGACCAGGCTGCCTGCCCAAGCCAGTCTGCCTCCTGAGCCTGAAACCTTTTCCCTAAGCCATCCTGCCTCCAGAGTCCACTTTCACTTCTTTCTGTGGGCTATTATCAGCAATGACATATGGTTTTAATTTAAAAAAAAGTGGAGAAAAATAATACAAATTTGATTATGAAGAAAAATTAAGAACAGGGAAGCAAATCAATGATTAATGAGTGTGGGTCACTGGTAGACAGAATGTGCTGAGCCCCTGGAGGAAGGTCCTATTGCTCTGGGCCCTCTTGTGTGTCCTTGAGCCAGTCCTCCCCACAAACTTCAGCTTCTTCATCTACCAAATGCTCATGACACTTGTCCTGCAGAGTGATAGTCAAATTAAAGATGCACAGTAAGTATCTCAACTCTACTGTGCTAAACACTTTCCAGGCCATTCACTCACCAACCCTCACTACAAGCCACTGAGGTAGGAACTATCACTGTCCTTACTTTCCAGAAAGACAAGGTGACTGTCCAGGACCACATGTCAAGGGAGCAGCCAGGCCAGGCAATGAACCTTATAATCATCAGTTGCATGTAAGAAGAGGGTCTTGATATCCTCTCCCATCATTGCCCTGAGCATTGAGTGATGTGGTCACAGTTACCAAGGTTTCTGACCCTGGTCCTTTGAAATGAGAAACAGTGGAGAGGGCCCACCTTGCGGAGGACAAGGTGGGAGATGGACGCATTGGCATCAATGATGATGGTAGACACTTTGTCATCTCGGATCTCCTTGAGCAACGGTGTGGGGTCCCGACTGTCATCCAGCATTCTCACAGACAGCGTCTCCTTGGAGATGAGGAAGCCACGTACCAGTTCCTCCAATCGCAGCAGGCCTGAAGGAGGGTCAGGCCTTGGCTTAGAGCCCTGCTTTCTGGGTGCCAGACACGGGGCAGACACTCCTTTCTCCTCCCCAACACAGGGCAGCAGGTAGAGAACTAGAGGGCATGCCAAGAAGATGGTATGGCTGTCCCCAGTGTAGCTGGGGCCTCGGGGCACTGGGCTCAGGGACCTAATGCCCAGATCCTTCCCAAGTAAAATCTCAGCCTAGACCCCTCCCCAGATCTCCAAACGCCTCTCCCGCACCCTCACTGGGATGTATGACATCACATTCAACATCCCTGTTTTCTTGCCCAAACCACATTACCCTGCCCCATTTTCCACCTTTGGGTGAACAGCAATTGCAGCCTGACAGTGGCTCATGCCAGACCTCGATGGAAGCCTGGCTTTCTCTTGCTCCACCTCCCTCATCCACACCTAGCCCATCCAGGCTCTCCTTTCAAAACACTTTAGAACCCATTCTGCCATCCCACTATCACTACCTGACCCAAGCCCACAGCCATCTCTTGCCTCTTGCAAGAGCCACATTGGCTCCTATAAGTTTGTTTCTTACACAGCAGCCAAAATGATGTCAATAGGTGGCCTCCTGCTCTGCATCAAGCCCTTTGATGGCTCCACATCTCTTCTCCCTGTTACTCACACAGCTCTGGCCACAGACAGCTCCTTTCTGCTCTGCACACACAATAGTCACGCTTCTGTACTGTGGCCTTGGCCCTGGCTGTTCCCTCTACCTGGAACTCTCTTCTTTCAGGTCCCCATCTTCTCCAGCCCTTACTCAAAATCACCTTCTCAACAAGGCCCGAACCCTCCATTTCAGGGCTGAGACCATCATTTTGTTTAAAAATGTCCTCCATGCCCCCTCCAGATTCCCAATCCTTATTACTGGCTGCCATGTCCTCACAGAGCTTACTGTGTCTAGCCACAGCAAGCGCTTATTTACAGTGTTTATTGCCTAACACCTCTCGGAATGGAGGTTTAACAAAGAATGATTTCTGTCTGCCTCACTCACTGGGGGTCACTAACACCAACAGTGTCTGGCACCCATCAGATGCTCGGTGAGCCCCCTTGGAAACAGGAATTCCTTCCAGAGGTTACAGAGCACAATCTGCCCTCTTTCAAGCTCCACACCTACCAGACTAACCACTTGGATGTCTAAGACAGATTTGCTATACCCAGCATGTGCTCCTCAAGCTGACTGTTGTTCTCTCTGGTGCCATGGCTGACCCTGGCCTCCCCACCCTCCTCTATTCCCTCAATCCACCTTGGTTCTCTACTCTGATTTCTACCACCTGGGCCCAAAACCACATTATCTTTCCTTGCTTCTTATTGGTCTCCCAGTCTCGTGTGTCCTTCTCCAACCCACTCTCTTCCTATAACATGAACCTGGCTGTGTGCCCTTGCCCTGTCCTGCTTAGAAAACTTCCATGGCTCACTTGCCTCCTGCTTCACTGCTCTTATACTCCAGCCAGGAGCATTTCTGAGCATCTCAGAGAGCCACCTCTGCCTCTGCCAAGCCCTCTGTTTGGAATATGCCCTCCAGGTTCAGCTTAGATGTCCTCTTCTCAGATACAGGCTCTGAACCTCCCAGATAGGTTGGGGCCCTCCCAGAGGCCCCACACACCTCCTGGAAGCCCACATTACCAGTCTGGGTCCCAACAATTCAATGACCTGCAGCCCCCCCTAGATAGAGTCTTGTGAAGGCAGAGACCTGCCTAGCACTGTTCCCTGCCAATCCCCCCAGGGCCTAGCAGAAGGTTGGACGAAGCAGGTACTCAGTGACCATTTGTGGACCAACTGGGTACCTCTGGGGAAAGAAGGGGTCTGTGGAACCAGAGGTCTTAGTTCCTAAAAGGGAAAGGGACAGTGGGGACTACTAGGAAAGCCTAATACCCAGGTTGCCCAGGGCTCCTAGCCAGGGGGGACTGAACAACCATATGGGAAGGGACATTTGGGGGGAATCAAAACAAAACATCCAGTTCTTCTCCCTCACACTCAGCCTTGGCGCAGATGAGGCTGGCCGAGGGGTAGTTGAAGGACTTGAGGATTCGGGAGACTGCCAGGCTGACGTCCTCGTTACTGGGGTAGAGGCTGACAGATGCGAAGCGAAGGTACTGAAGGCGGGGCGTCTCCTCGGGACCCACTTTGATGTGGGGGATCTGGACAGAGAGGGAGCTTTTGCTTCCATCCTGTTGCTCCCCAGCCCTCACCTCCCAGGGACCACTCACCCCCAACCCTGCGATCCATGCCTCACCTCCTTCTCCCCACAGATATGGCTCACAGTGGAGGCAGATGCTGGGCTGGAGGAGGGTCCCAGGACAGACACAACCCCCTTGGGCAGGATCTGGCACACTGTAAGGGGAAACGAAGAGACCAGAGTCAGGGATTCTTGGCCTCCTCTCCTACCCCACCCGCCAGGGGACAGCCTGGACTAGGAGATGACCTGGACACTTGAAAATGCCTGCTGCTTCTCTATCTACCCAGTCCTAGAGGCCCAATCCCTGATCTTGCCCAATATAGTGTACAAAAGGAAGAGAAACAAGGCAGAGGTTCAGGTCAGACTAAGAGAAATAAAGGAAAGCAGAGAGAGACAGACACCAGGGGGCCAGTTCCTCTGCCTTCCTCTTTCTCAATCTTTTCAGCCATGTTGCCACCTAGGATGCACCCAGCACTCCCTCCACACTGAACCCGCAGCCAATGTCCCCTGGGTCTGCTCCAGACACCACCCTTCTGTTACATCTACTAGCTCCTCCTGCTTTCTTCCCCTAAAACACATGTGGTTCTCAAGACTCAGAGGCAGACAGCTGCTGCTCTTGCCTGCTCGTGCCTGTTCTCACAGCAGAATGCTGTCTTTTCCTGGAAAAACCACTCTGCCCCTCAGTTTATGCACTTCCCAGGATTGATTGGCACCCGACTCAGGCCTGGCCAGTCACAAAGCCACATCCTCTTGGCCACAGTGACTGGTTCAGAGATGGTTCTGGGTTCAAATCAGACCAGAAAGAGCCTTCCCCAAGTTCTGCTATGATTATTATTGAGTTTCCTAAACTGGTGAGATGTGAGCTTTGAACTGCTACAGCCATCCTGCCACCAGCTGAGAAGGGCACTCCTGAAAATGAAGCCAACTCAGAGGAAAGCAGGACCCAGAGATAAAAACAGAGAGATTCCTAGACTATCATTTCAACCTCTGGATCCAGCCATTCCTAGAACAATTCTGGGATATCATTCGAGTACCTGGATATAGTCATGCCTCCTAAAATTAGTCTGCAGGACTTTTTTTTTTTTTTAAGAATTCTTTTTTTATTTTATATATCTTTATTTTTATTTTTTTATGTGGTGTTGAGGATCGAACCCAGCGCCCTGCACATGCCAGGCAAATGCGCTACTGCTTGAGCCACATCCCCAGCCCTGCAGGACTTTTTTAAAAATAAGTATTTTTTTTTTTTTTTAGTTTAGATGGACACAATACCTTTATTTTGCTTATTTATTTATTTTCATGTGGTGTTGAGGATTGAACCCAGTGACTCACATGTGTCAGGCAAATGCTCTACTGCTGAACCACAATCCCAGCCCCTAGTCTGTAGGTCTTTTAGCAACCTGATCTAATAGTATGTATGTGTGTGAGTGTGTTGCTATGGATAGAACCCAGGGACTAGGCAAGTGCTTTACAAGTAAGCTAAGCCCCTAGCTATAATATCTCTTTTTTCCTTAAACCAGTCTGAGTAGAGTTTCTGCCATATTTAACTAAAAGTATCAAAACTGAACATCTCATCTTCCTCCAAACTTGTTACTTCTGTGCCTTCCACACTTGTGAAGGTCCCACCACTTGCACAGACCAGGTTCCTCTTTCCCCGTAGTCATTAATCACCAACTCCTCTCTCTTCTTTGTCTCCAAGATTTCTTATACCTGTCCCCCACTCTTTAATCCCTCTGCCCCGTCCTATTTTGGATTACCAAGTCAGGCAAGTACCAGCCTCTTCATGCATCACTCAAATCCAGCCTCTGGATTCCCCTTCCAAAAGCCTAGTCCCTGGTCTAAACCCATTGGCAACTCCCTACTGCCTTGGCTAAAGGTGGTGTCTCTTACCCTGGCACTGCAGGCCTCCTTAAGCCAGGCTGCCAATCTGCCCAATTTTGCCTCCCACTGCCCTGTCATATTCTATCCCAGGAACCACTCAGGATTCTCTCAAATGTGCCCTGAATTCAGGTAGTCAGGATGGCCTCAACCCCACATACTATTCCTTGGCTCCAAATTCTTCCTCCTGCCCCGCAGCTCCAGACTCCAGGTATGTGCCTACAATGCCATCTGTCTTCTTACTTTCCACCATCACTTTTCCCAGACCATGTTCTATGCTGCACCAGTCAAAAAAATCTAGGAAATGCTGTGCCCCATTCTCCCTCTTGGTGATTTGAAATATTACATGAACATAATAAAACTTCTAAAGCCAGGTGCAGTGGTACACGCCTGTAATCCCAGCGGCTCAGGAGGTGAGGCAGGAGGATTGTGAGTTCAAAGCCAACTTCAAAAATTTAGTGAGGCTCTAATTTAGTGAGACCCTATTTCTAAATAAAATATAAAAAAGGGCTGGGAATGTAGCTCAGTGCCCCTGGGTTCAATCCCCGGTACAACCCTCCCCACCACACCCCCCAAAAAAGAACTTCTGATAAGGCCTGCAGAAGAAAACCCTGTCTAAATCATGCTATCTTTTTTTCCTCCTCTTGGTGTTGCTAGGGATAGAACCTAGCATCTCGTGACATGCTAAGCAAGTGCTCTACCACTGAGCTACATCCCCAGCTCTTAAACATGGTTTAAGACAGCTGCTTGCAAAGGTCAATATCTCCAGCACATCTGTTCAAGTAGCGTGTATTAACATTCATTCATTCATTCAATATTCAAACACTTCCACACCCCTATCATGTGGCAGGCTTGGGCTCCACAGGTGTGCTGGGAACAGTGCTACTCTCTACATTCTGTTCACCTGCCAAAGTTCTGCTTCAGTCTAGCCTCCTTCAGCATGCTTTTGCTGACCCACCCTTAAGCTACCTGCCTCACTGCCCAGGACCTGCATCCAGCAGCAGCCTCCTCTGGGAAAGAGAAGGCAGACACAAAGGTAGTAGGCAGACAGATTCAGGAGAGGTCAAGGCCAAGATGAGGAGGTCAGGGCAGAGGGACAGACTGAGGGCCCCAACTGCCCTGCCTCACCCCACGCCCCCGTGGCCCCGCTCACTGGTGTCCGTGGTCTCGTACTGGCTGTCCCGCTGCAGCTCAAAGATGTCTACTTCCACTCGGGCCTTGGCTGGGACCTCGATGATCCCGTTGATCTGCTCCCGGGCCAGAGCCAGGGCCAGACGCTCACCACGGCCACACACTGTCTGGTCGTCCAGGATTGCAGCTGAGGGGACACAGGGGTTGGGGACCAGACTCCTAGGTCCTGAGAAAAGAGGGGCTGGGGTCTAAAATGAGGGCAGGTATAGAGACTAAGGGTCTAGACTTCTGGATCTGAGACTGGAGAGAACTGGAGATCTCAACTCCTAGGTGCAGAGGAAGGAGGAGTTGGGGGCCAGGGCTCCCCATGTTGTTGAAGAATGTGGGAATGTGAGGCCCAGAATCCTGGATCCCAGGGGACTGACATGCATGGGTTCCCAAAAGGACCCCCAGGACCCAGAAGGAGGTCTCTGAGAGAGGGGCTGCTATAGGACCTCACCCATGCGCAGTGATGAGAGCACCTGGCAGCTGGGACTGGCGAAGGCGACAATCAGCAGCAGCAGCAGCTCAGCCGGCATCTTCCTCCCCTCCTCATGGGGACGCAGCTGCCGCGGCCCCCACTCGCCACCTGCAGGGAGACCCCCAAGCTGAGGGGAGACTGCTGATATGAAGGCAGAGTCTCTTAGGAGGGCTGCTAGACAGGGTGACAAGCACAACCCCCAGGACATTGCTGGTGAAGGGTTCACAGCTCTGCAGGACCCTGCTCTGACTATAAGTTTGCAGTACTGGGGCACTGCTAGAAGGAAGCTCAGGCTCAGAGGTGCAACCAGGAGGAGCTCCCAGCACTTGGGCACTGATGGGACAGACACTGCTTGAGAATGCACACAGTGACCCAAGTGGGAGCAAGGCATGTTAGAGATCTCAGGTAGGAGTGATTCCAGGGACCAGCCCCACCCCAATAAGAAACCAGGAAGTGCCACCCCCCTCACCCAGTCCCGCCCCTGTCTCTGGGCAGGCAGCTGTTACTAGGCAACAGAAACAGGCTGGAGAGAATGCAATGGTTGCTAGGCAACCCCATCCCAAGCTTCAGTTGCCACCTTCCTGACATCCCTAGTTCCCACAATCCCATGGGAAGAGAGGACTGGACATCTGGGGTCTGGTTTGGGGACAGTATCCAGGACTTAGGAAACTTGAGGAGAGTGGAGAACAGAAAGGAAGAGGGAGACTCACATAGATGGATGGACCCAAAGTAGTAAAGGGGCCTAACCAAAAAAAAAAAAAGAATAAAGAGAAGTGAGGAAACCGAGCTAGAAGGTCTTGGGGGAAATGGAGAGACCCAGAAAAGAAGAAAGGAAGGAAAAACAGGCAGATATAAAAGGGAACAGAAAGATGATAGGAAAATGGAGAGGGAAATGGAGAGAGATACACAAGAAGGGTTACAGGGAGCTAGGGATAGAATTAGGAGAGAAAGAGGGAAGAAAAAGAAGATGGGGGAGATATGAAGATACAGAAAGAGAGGGCAGAAGCAAAAAGAGGAAGAGATGGGCTAGGGTTGTGGCTCAGCGGTAGAGCATTCGCCTGGGACGTGCGAGGCCCTAGGTTTGATCCACAGCACCACATATAAATAAATAAAAAATAAAGGTATTGTGTCCAACTACTATATATATATATATATATATATATAAATATAT
>NW_026000205.1:6350461-6353427 GCF_001458135.2 Marmota marmota marmota
TTTATATATATATATATATATATATATATATATATATATATATATATATATATATAAATAAAGAGGAAGAGAGCAGGATAGGTTGACCAAGCACAGGAGAGGCACAGAGTGAGGAAGACAGAATAGACAGCACAAACCAACTCAGGATGCAACCCGAGGAGAGCCAGAAGGCAAGAAAGTGAGTGAGGCTGGGAATGAGCTGTTGCAGTAGTGCATGCCAAACTGCTGCCCCCACCCTGTTCTGGGGAGCTGAAGAAAAGGGGAGAGACTGAATCTTTGCTTCTCACAACTCTCAACCGCCAGGGGTTAGGGATGGCTCTGGATGCACCACTGGGCAGGATGTTTGGCCAGATGCACATGCAGCACGGGCCAAGGGCCATGCCCCGAGAGAAGGGATACTTGGGTTTCCAGGACAGAGGATTGTTGTAGGGCCCGGAGTGCTATGAGGTGAAACTAGTGTCTCTCCACATCCCACCCAGTCTCCATAGAAGGAAAGCTTGAGCTGATGAGATGCCAGAGTGACAACTGCTAGGAATGACAGAAGTACAACCCAAAACCTTGGATCATATGATGTGGTCAGGAAAGCCCAGTCAGTTTGAGCCCTGTCAGTCTGAGCTCTGTACCTGTCAGTCCCAACCCTGGCCTCACTGCATGACCTTGAGCAAGTCACCACTCTCTGGGCCTCTGGGAAGGAGAGGCTGGGGGACAGGAATGCATGCTGGACAGGCTGGTGGCTACAGACTGTAATTTAGATTTAAGGTGAAGGCTTGTCAAGGGTAGGAGCAAGGGATGATGGGAGAGCTGGGAGAAGAGCTCACAGTAGAAAGGTTGGGAAGGTGGGGTTGGGAGGGCTCATCCTGAGACACCAGAGACTTTGGAACAAATAGGGAGCAGAGACTAGAGGACAGAAAGACCAAGAGAGGAGACAGAAGGGCAGGGACCAAGAGACACAGGTGGGAGAACGACAGAGACACAATGCAGGGACAAGCTTGGGGACAGCAAATAGACACAGAGGTCCAGGAAGGCATGCACAGCAAGACAGACAGACCAAAAGTGGTAACTGGGGCTAAATGGGTGAGGACAACAAACAGACACAGCCTAGAAGTGAAACACCCAAGGTGGCAGAAAACAGACTGAAGATGAGAGGGAGGAGGTATAGGGAGCCAGCAGGCCTGGGACTACAGACGGGGACTCAGGCCAAGCCAGACAAGGCAAAAACACTGTCAGTCACTGGGGGGAAGGGGCAAGTAAGGGGCCCTGCCACTGGGGAAAGAGAGAAAGACAAGAGGGCAAAGGAGAGATGAGTAGGCAAACAGGGTGAGGAAGAAGACTTAAAAAAAAGAAGAAGAAGAAGAAGAGAAAGTACAGGAACTGTAGGGAGGAGAGAAACAATAAAACTTGGAGAGTCTGAGAAAGAGACAGGGAGAGGAAAGAAGAGGGAGGATGATGAGCTGCACAGCAGCCTAAGAGAGGTAAGAGGGGCAGAAGTGAGAAAGAAACGCATGAGGGAGAAGCACACAGGGAAAGAGATGGACTCAGAGACAACAGGAGAGAGAGAGAAAAAGAGTCAGGAGGAAAGAACTGAGGCAGAGAGGAAGAATAAATGTGCCTGGAGTGGCAGAGGCAGCTAGCTCCCCCCAACACAGGCATATCTAGCAGGAGACGCTCAGGGATGGTTGTGGGGGTAAAAAGATCCCAGGGGATGCAAGCCCCCAGGCATGGGTAGGGATGGGAGCAGAAAGGCCAGGCAGGGAAAAACAGAAGTGAGAAGAGAGGGCTCAGGGTCGAAAAGCAGAACCACCCAGCAATCAGGGAGCAGAGGCGGCTAGGGAGTAGGTAGAGGGGCTGGGTACCCAGAGTGGGTCTGAAGGAGGGAAGGCAAAAAGTAAGAGATAGAAAACAGCCTCCAAACCTCAAGTCCTGAGCTCAGAGCTGGAGAGAGAAAGGAGGCAAAGAACAGAAGGAAAAGTGGAAAGATGGCTAGGATGGCCTGGGCACCTCTGACAGAGACCACTAACAGAGACCCAACAATACAGGCTTAGGCTAATAGCAAAGAAGAGAGAAGTTGGGCAGAGTCAGATAGAGGCCCAAGAGACACATGAAGTGGAAACAAAAACAGAAAGACATTTCCAAGAGATATGAGGTGGGATAGGCAGATAAGATGGGGACAGGGCGTGTGGTAGGCACAGGGGTGGGTGGGGAGGGCACTGAAACAGAGTGAGAGTAGGAGCTGGTCTGGGACGGGACCAAAGATCAGTGAAGGGGGTGGGGGCAGGGACCTGCCAGAAACCCCAGAGAAGTGAGACACCACAAGTAAGAGCTGGCCAACCCCACAGGACCTCAGGAAGCCGGGGACTGGGGCAGGTGTGAACTGTGTACCCAGAAGTAGGGGTGAGAAAAGGTCATGGTGAAGGGAGGTTAGGGAGATGGAGGGCATGAAGCAGGCCCCTAGTGAGGGAGGGTCCTTGCTGTCTGGAGAACAGGGAATGTGAGGACCCTATTAGGTGGGCAGTGAGCCCAGCCTTCCAGGACCCAGGACCCAGCCCAATCCCCGCCCTGCAGAGACACTCACGGATCCTGGTGGGACGGAGGGCTGGGCTCCCTCGAGGCCCGAGGAACGACAGAGGAGCGACAATCGAGAGATGGTCTGGTGCTGGGTGGTGGTGTGGCTAGGGCAGGGGGAGAGGGCAGTTCACAGGGCCCCCTCCCCCGCCGCCGGCTGTGGACCCCAACTAATCCAAACTGGTGGCTCCCAAGGAAGGGGAGGAAGGACAGGTGGAAAAGGAGAGGGCGGGCCAGGAGGGGAGGAAGGGGAAAGGAGAAAATGGAGGAGAGAAGGGGAGAGAGGAGAGGGGGAAGGAGCAAATGGAGGGGAAGGAGGGAGGAAAGGAAGAGAGGAAGGTGAAAACGGAAGGGAGGGGGACACAGGCAAAGCCGGGGGAGGGGGAAGCCGGCCCGGGAAAGGG